>NW_019154106.1:30216016-30818300 GCF_002288905.1 Enhydra lutris kenyoni
ATTTCTGAAGCCTAAAGAAGTGTTATGAAAGCACATCATTTCCCAAATTAGGTTAGGACTAATTAAATAACTCAAAACTGTCTCAAAAGCAGAAGATGGTTTTCTTCCTTTTTAAATAAGATATTTTTCTAGATTATCTTCTCTGGAAATAGCACTAGAGTTAAATACAATGACTGCTCTGATGTGATAGGTGTATCAGAAAGGGAAGAAAAGAACTTTTGAGAAAAAACAAAATAAGCAAGGATTTAACTTAGTCATTAGGCCTCTCTTGGCCTGCTTCTAGTCTTAAGAGCCTTGTGAATGGAATGGCATACCCCATGTGGGTCTGCAATGTGGTTAGGAGATGATGTTCACTCTACTGGATCCCTCCTTCTGAACTGGTTTGTTCGGATATTTTAGACCAGAACTCTTGCTAGCATTTTTCTCAGCAAGTGTTGCGTGATGCAATTTTAAGAATTTTGTCTCTATTGCCAACAACTGGTTGCATATGTGCACTTAAAATGGGTGACTTCATCGTATTGTTATGAAATAAATCTGTCAGGTTGAATTTCATTTAGTGAGTTCGAAGATGAGGTGAACACGGATATATTTTATTTCTATTTTTAAAAGACTTTATTTTTAAGTCATCTCTATACCCAACATAGGGCTTGAACTCACAACCCTGATATCCTGAGTTGCATGCTCTGCTGACTGAGTCAGCCCATGAATGCTGATATATTTTCCATATAAGTCAAAGATTCCTCATGTAATTCGTGGCTTTATGTTTTTTTTAAATAAACATATAATGTATTTTAATGTGGCTTTATGTTTTTAAGAAGGATGAAATGAACCAGCCAATTGGTCGCTAACTGACCTTACTTGAGTGCTTTTTCCATTTAAGCCTCGAATGCAGTGATTTTTCCTTTAACGACCACCTTTCCTTCTATTTTAAAATGTAGGGAATGCCAGTCAGGTTAAAGACCCTGAAACTGTAAGGAGAAACAGGAGACTTTCTTATACCAGTCCCGTTGATTTTCATTGCCAATTACTTGCACTTGTTCATAGAGGCAGGCCTTGCTTTGCAGTTTTCCACACGCATGACTTTCAGTTGACACCATACTGTGCAAAGCCAGGACTGCTTCCCTTTATATATGTATGTATGAACATATGTACAAATGTGTAGGTGCATGTATTAATTTTTAATTTTGAATGTGTTTATTTTTCAGATATTTGAAAATGGTAAAGACACTGGCGAGATCTCTGTTTGCATCAGCAAAAAAGACCTGGAGTCTAATAGCCCAACTCAAACTGGTGATATGATGGAAAAAGTGAGTTTTCTCTTTGCTTATGGCTATAAATGTCTCTCAGGTTACTTGTAGTTAGTTTAGACAATTGCATCTTTAAAGTTGTTTTGAGAATATTAATCATTTGTTGCTCTGTAAAGATTGATAGTCTCAAGCTTGACTTTTGAAATTCTTAGGCTCTCAGCTTTGGAAGAGTATTAACTCTTGGTCCCATACTTAACAATGTCTTAACCTTCATTATGCCTGTATTTGGAAATCTGTCTACACTGGACTCTGGGATTGCCCTCTAGTTTACATTTCGAAAAGAAGTGACACGATATTCAGTGGAGGGTATGTGCCGGGTTGGGGGTACTGCTAAGCCCTAGACCCTGAGCAACTAGCATATAGCCTTAGTCTTCAGTGCTCATTGCAAGCATATGCAGATGGTTTATGTTAGGCACTCTTATCTTTGCTTATTTTCCAGACAATTGGGACGTTTCTCAGGCAGAACCAACATGTTCAGGGTCTTTATTTTGGGTCTTTGTCTTGCATAAAAGGACAATGAATGCCCTGTTGTTTACAAATTGGGGTTATGCATCCGAGCACACACCAGTGTTTCGGGCTCTGTTCCTTGGCCTTTGTTTAGAGACTTGCTCCCCACCCCCTTTCAGTTTGGCACCCTCAAACTTGCTTCTTCCTGGTGGTATCCGTTACCTGGCCTTTGTAATTTAGTATAGAATTAGGAGAGTATGCAACATAAGAGTTGTTTAGAATTAGGAGATTTTCATCTGATTTGATCATTGGCTGGGCCCAGGAGAGATGGGAAATGTTACCTTGATTGATTAGAGAGAGAAGGATCAAGAGCCTTGGTTGATTTCTTTTTACTATCACATCTCTGACTATATGAATCACCATGGTATAAAAGTCTTCCTAGAATTTTCTACCTGTTTTCCTTTTACTCACCTTTGGTTTACATAAAAAATTTTTTTTTTTTTTGGTTTACATAAAAATTAAAGACGGCATTTATTTTATCTTATATAAGAAGATATTATTTTGTAGAAAGTTCTTGTGTTGAGTGAAAGCATGCTGAAATTCATCTACGCTTTGCTTTTATATGCAAGTAAATCTGAGGGAAAACTTGAATTAGGGCGCAATAAAACTCTCTGTTAGTGAGATTCCCTTGTGATACCCAAGGATGACTGTTCCTTTGGTGCACACTTGTTTCAATCATTAGCCCAAGATTTTTTCACACTCTTCTCAGGTCCCTGAATAAATTCTTATCCTATAAAGGCCTGGTGATGATAGGTTTAGAGATAAATGGGTGAAGATTATCACAACTTTTGGTTGCCATAGCCTAGCCCTAACCAATGACCTAGAGATGAAAGATATCAAGGCCCTTACCCCCTGTTGGCTGTTGAATGCTCTTCTTTGAACACCTAAAATGCAGTCTGTCACCAAGTTGAAAAAAAAACAGAGATTGCAATGCTATTCCTGTGAAAATGAATTTGGTTAAGTGGTCAGGTGTTCATATCCTTCTGCCACATACTCCTGTTTCTTGTGTGCACATTTCTTTCTTGGATCAGGCCTTAAATCATTTAGATCTTTCCCCTTTACAAAAAAAAAAAAAAAAAGGTGATGCCTGTAAAACAAAATCACTGTGATTCCAAAGATGATCAGCATTACAAGTTTTCTGAAATAATAGCAGAGCGACAGAAAATAAGCTCAAGGGCTGAGATCACGCAGAAATAAATGTTGGGCTTTGTAAAAACAGTTTATAGAATTCAAACTATGTTTGTGGTTCCAATGAACAAAACCAAGAACTCTGCAGATTTTTACTGCTCTTGTACCTTGTTTACTATACTCCCAAGGAGAACAGGAATCATTATTTTTAATTCAGAGGACTTAGGCAAGATGAGAAATTATAACTTTAATGAAATGAAAAATGTGTCATTATTTTCAGCCTTTCTGATGCTCCAGGGTAAAAATCTAGTCAACACAGAGGTGAGGAAAACAATGCAGAGCTAATGAAGTCAGAGACATGGGTGTTCATCTCCAATTACAACAAAGCGTAAATCTTAGGTATTCTGTAAATATAGTTACTGGTCAAAGAAAACCTTTTACCTGGACAACAGTTTATAGCCAATAGGTGAGGAAACTGAGATATATGGCAAGATTGTAACTTTGTCTTCTTTCCTCTGAGTTTTGGCATTTAACTTCTCAAGGTACCTTCAATGGGAATTAATTGAAGGAGCAAAAAAAGCATCCCATATAGCAGCGAGGCAAGAAAAGACCACAAATGTATCCGCATCCCTGCGGAGATTACAGAGTAACGAGAAATTGAGAGACACAAGAACTGACAAGGGAGAGAAGACAGAAGGCTCAGGGGAGAACAGTGATGGATAGTGTGGGGTGCAGAGCGGGATGGAGCAGAGGCCTAAACATTCAAACAAAGTTGATGGATAAAGAAAAATGTCCTCTAAAATTCCATATGCAACACAGTTCAGTGGGATTTACTTTCACTAAAATGTGTCTGAAATTAGGAAGATCTTGCTGTAACCTGAATGTAAGAGAGAAGCAAACACTGGCAATGCTATCATTTAAAATATCAAATGAGAGCCTTTCATACTTCATATTCCAATTATGGCTTACTCATAACTTGAAAACATTCATTATTGAAGCAGCTCACAAGCTTTTGCAAGGTTCTTAATTGAACTACATTCAAAGGAGTTCTTGTAGGTGAACAGACATTGGCTGAAAATCCTGTTTATTTTTGCAGTCCTGAAAGTGGTGAGTTGTTCTACCATTGTTATCTGCAGTTATCTGGGGGATGGGGAGGTTGCTGATTCTAAAATCTGAACGTGCTCTGGAAGGATCCTAACAAAATGTGTGGCTCGGACAAGAAAAGCATAACCCTTATCAAAGAGGACTGTTACCGTGCGGGGGAAGCTAAATGCTCTTTCTCTAAGGCTGTCACATCTGCTTTCAGTCCCCGTGCCAAAGGGTCAGAGCTCAATCACAAGCCTGTGGCACCCCCTGCTGGTTAAAAGCCCATGCTCATTTTGTTACTTTACACTGAGCTAAACATTGCCATCATTTCACACTTCTTTTAACATTCCATATGAATTTAATTATCATTTGTTTGGATTCATTTGTTACAGAGTAGAGACAGTTTGTTATAGATGTTCACATTTTACATTACTTCTTCTTCTTCTTCATTATTTTCCCCCAATACCAGTTACTTCTCAAGATTCATCAAAGGCTTCAAGGATCACCCATCAACCCATCAGGCCTCAATTTTTCTTCAATCCGGCTTTTTGATGAGCATAGTCAAGAAATTAAGAATCCACTTTTGCTGAAGAATGAGCAGAAAATTTGGGTCTCTTATGGTAAAGCATACAGGTAGGAGCAAGGTGTTTATTCTGTCTATCCTCAACCTTTCCAGGGGCAAGCTAATTTAAAAGGAAAGTTGAGAAGCCAAGTAGCACCCTTTATGAATTTTTTTAAAAATCTTGAATTCCAATAAAATTTCAGGGGCGTTTTTTTTTGTGAGGCAGTATTGTTTGTGAGATATGACATCCCTCTCTCTCTTTCTCTCTCTCTCTGACTTTCTGTCTTAATGCCTTGTCATAGTTCTTGAAGTCTGCCTGTCAGCACAGCAAGTGGGATTTGTTCATGTCTGAGTAGTCACCTTAATGATAGCAGATGGAAACGCCACGGGGGGCCCAAGCCCATCACACTGTCATTGTCGCACACTGCCCTGACCTGCTTCCACTCCTCTATTTTTTTGTCCCTTTTTAAAGGAGAAATGGATGGTAATTGAAAAGGATCTTAAGCAAGATTTATGAAGCTGTAGACAACATGATTCCCCACTATCTCTCTATGTTTTCACAAATAAAGTCTTAACCTTTTAAGCACCAATGACAGGACAGCTAAAGATAAATTGGTAAAGCTTGTAAGCCCTATCCTATCTAAGTTATATTCCTCAAAAGCGCCTTACATTATCCCACAATAATTACTAGTTATTGCGGAGCATTGTGTAAATTTTTGTAGATTGGTAAATTCCTGCGTAAAATTATCTGTGTCTCTGGGAAGACAGAAAGGCTGCAGTCTGCAGGCACTGATGAGCTGGGCTGTTGTGTGGAATATCTTAGAAATGTATGCATATTTTGACAGGACACATCCAGATGAACTCGGAAACTGCTTGTCAGGAAACTTAAACACACTTTTCTGCCGACTTAAAAATTTTTTAAGCCTCTATTTATCTGAATAGGGAAAGTAGGGGAAAATAACTTCGCTTATTGAGTGTAATTGATCGTATATTAATTATAATGAAAATAGCATTGATGGACTAGGAACTGATTGGATTTGCTATATCTTCTAAGAGTCAAGATTTCAAATACTGAAATAAATCTCACAAATTCAGGAAGGTTTTGGAAGAAGTTGGTGGGACTAGTTGTAGATAGTATATTATGAAATTTGATTTCTTCTCTCCCAGGAGAGGGAAATTAAAATGTTTAATAATTTCTTATGCTGTGTAATTTATAGAATTAAAAATATATGTAAGGAATGATGTTTTCTTCCATAGACAGATTTCAAGATATAATTCAGTTACATTGTGAGAATTGTTTTTATAATGGTAGAACAGTGATGAATTTAACAGTGGCGAGAATTCTTGAATAATTTAGCAAGCTCTTCCAATTATAAGGAAAGGCTTTAATAAAATGTGTTTCTAATAATATCTTCTTAAATATCATCATTAAAGTGAAAGCAATGACTAATTTGATATTTTTAATGATGTTTGTTATAATATGATATTTTGATAAGATGAAACATTTGTTCTTGGTTTGTTGGATCATACTTGTGGAATAACTTAGTAATATGCAAAGTATCTGGAATACTCTAAAATCAACAGGGTTGTAGCTGGAAGAATTCATAAGTGTATATTTGTTTATATGTCATTGTTATTTTAACAGAATCATTTTTTTCTGGTCTTGAATCCAATATAAAGCACTAGGAAACCATTATAGCATTTTGCTACTATTGGAATTTCTGAAATTTATGTCTAAAAGTTATTTCCTAGATCTAGTTTAAAACATATTGAGAGAATGTGCAATATGTACTAAGTAAATGATACTCATATTTAGATAGTAATTTTAATGTGTTGACATGGGGAGTTAGCTTACTCATTTATAAAAGTTGATTTTGCCGATATCTGCTTTTTCAGTCCTGTCATTATTTTTTTCCCAATTTTTATTTTGGAATATATCCAGTCTACAGAAAACTTGAAAGAATTATACAATTAACACCTATGTATCCTTCACCTAGGTACACCAGTTTAGAGTTTGCCTCATTAGTTTTACCTCTTCTATCTCCCTTCTCTCTCTTTGAGAGCTTTGAGATTATTTCCAGACCGTCACTCAAGTTTCACTCATAAATGCTTCAGATCATATAACTGAAGAATAGGATGTTCTTCTATGTCACCACATTGTAATATCTAGCACAGTCAACAATAATATAACATCATCTAATATACAATCTATGTTTAAACTATGCAAAATGTGCTTTAGAGTTTCTTGTAGTCTAAGATCCAAGTAAGATTCATGTATTACGTTGTTATCTCCTTTAGTTCTCTCTAATCTAGAATATTCTCTCACCTTTTGTTTTGCTTCTCATGACATTGAAATTTTTAAGAGTTCAGGCAGTTTTCTTGTAGAATGTCCCACATTCTGAATTTGTCTCATGTTTTCTCATGATTAGATTCAGTTTAAAAATTTTTGACAATCCTACCCAGGTGATGTGCTTGAGTCCTATAATTATGAAGTTAAATAGCAAGACTTTTTCACCAATTTAGAAAAAAAGAAAAGGCTCATAGTTGACATAATGCCAGTTGCCATTGTTTTTATTTAAGGTCTGTTTCCTATTTGATTTTAATTCTCAAATAATTAAGTAGAAAAGAAAGTACCTAACAGTATGTAATATGAAAAATCAAATCAGCATAACATTTAATGAGCTCACAAAAATAGTAATTTATAGCCAAATATTAAGAATTCACTTAATTGTCAGCTCCAGAGAATGTTAATGGTGTATTGCATTGTAGTTAAATGTTAAAAAGTAAAAATTGCATGAATGACAATTGGTTGTTTTTCTCAACTAAATACTTTGCTTTTATTATTGAAATTATTTTTAAGAACTACATGTTTTACAACTATCCTTGACATATAAATCAGCCAAATAAACTAAAATGTGCATTTCAGGTGTCAGTACAAGGTATCAACAATAGTGCCATATAATAAGAAATTCACTTATTTCTGGACTTTGTTACTCACTGATATTATAGGTTTTATTATTTATTTGTGCTCAAATTTCAAGGTTTGTATGATTTTGCATATACCTTTGATGTTTTATCCATTTTTCAGCTCTCCACTTACCCCTGTTTTGAGTCTCACCTTTGACCCGGTGACTGCATTTGACAGAGACGGCATTACAGTAGCATATAAAACCTTCTTGGATCCTAATGCTGTTCTGCTACCTGGATGTGACAAGTAAATTAACATGTGCTCAGTTAAAATAATTTGAAATACTTAACTCAGATTGCAACACTAAAAGATGTTCTTTGTACTGTTTTACTAAGCAATTACTTATTTTATTGGCTTATTTCATGGTATAATGAGCTAGTGTCTAAAAAGTTTTTCAGTAACTTCTCTTGAGTTAAACAAAAAAACAACAAAACCTGTGAAGCAATGGGCAGACTCAAGTTTCTGCTTTGCAGATGTAACAGTTTTATTTAAAATGTAAAAAATGTTTAGTGGATGTTTCTAAATTAAGAGTTTTGAGTGGTATCATTAAAATATTAAATAACGTTATCTTGAGTGTTCATATTTAAATGTCTCCTTTGATGATGATAAATTGAAAACAAAAGCAATATGCTAAAGAATTGGTGGAGTGGTGGGAAGAATAGGAGTTGGAAGATTTGAGAATTAACCCCATCTCTGCTGCTCATGATTTTCCATGAGCTGGTGGGTGTCAGCGTCTTCTTTCTTTCTTTCTTTTTATTTTAGAATTTATTTATTTATTTATTTGACAGAGAGAGATCACAAGCAGGCAGAGAGTCAGGCAGAGAGAGAGGGGAGGAAGAAGGCTCCCCGCTGAGCGGAGAGCCCAATGCGGGACTTCATCCCAGGACCCTGAGATCAGGAAACTGAGCAGAAGGCAGAGGCTTAACCCACTGAGCCACCAGGCGCTCTGTGGGTGTCAGTTTCTTATCTGTAAATAATAAAACCCAGTATTTGCTAAGTGTTGATCACAGTTCTAAATGAATTGGGTAAGGATTTGTTTAATCCTCAAAACAATGATCTTAATCCCATCATTACATTATCTTATTATTACTCCATTTTATAGAGCTCGAACTGAGGCACAGAAGGGCAGAGTGATTTGTCCATTCATAGAACTAGTACATGATAGAGCCAGGGTTCTAAACCAGAGTGTCTCTCTTAAGAACTGAGGGCTTAACAAATACCTAGCACTCTCTACTAGAACTTTCTGTGATGATGGAAGCATATGTTTTGACTACTGAGAACTTAAAATATGACTAATGTGACTGAGGAACTACATTTTTAATTTTAAGTTATATTAAGTTAAATTTAAATAGGTGTATGTGGCTAATGGCTATTATATTGGGCAGTCAGCATGATTCTGATAGTATGTTGGATTAGGTGATCTATCTATAAGATCCCATCTATCTTTAATATTTTGTAATTTAACAATTTATAGCTTTCCTTAATATACAGGTGAAAAGGCTGGATGTAGAGGGAAAATCCAGAGAACCAGAAGTGGACATAATTTGTAGATCCCATTTGAAAATCTTTCTATACTATAACATGCATTATTTGAAATCTTAATAATCATACTTTAACTTATGTCTCTCGGGGTATTGCAAAAAATACTATTACCTGTCTCAGAACTGGTTTTTGTTGAATAACATGCCATATGATATGTCTTAACATATAAGTGCTAGCCAGATAATTTTCTTTAATGATTAGTTCACTTTTAAAATAGGTTATTTGGGGGCATCTGGGTGACTCAGTCAGTTAAGTGTCTCCCTTCGGCTCAGGTCATGGTCCCAGTGTCTGGCTTCCTGCTCAGTAGGGAGTCTGCTTCCTCCTTTCCCTTTGCCCCTCCACCCCCAACTCGTGCTCTCTCTCTGTCTCAGATAAATAAAGTCTTAAAAAATAAGTGATTTGGCTGAACTAATTTGGCTGAACCTCCCACTCCCCATTTGTAGTTTGTATGCCCCCTAGAATGTGCTCCTTTGTAAGACTGTCTAAAAATTGCCAAAACAATGTGCTTGACATAACCATTTTAAGTATAAAACTATCTTGTATTATTTATAGCCCATGGTATTTAGAGTAAAAGTTAACAGTGAAGACGGTGTCCACTATAAGTGATTCTGTAAGACTGAGTCATTTTTTTGTTTTTTTGTTTGTTTGTTTCTCTGTTCTGTTTATAATTAATCAGTCATGGAATCCTCCAGTATAATAAATAATTGCAAGATACAAATTTGAAGTCTTCGTTTCCCAATTATAGATAACAAAGCACTTTACAAATTTCTGTTTAAAAAGATTGTGAACTATACATTTGTTTTTCTCTCCCTAGTAGAGTATAAGATATGTAAATTATTATACCAGTAGAATAAAGAAAGTTATAATTAAGTGTATTTTATTTTGACAATAATAGTTAAATATTTTACTTTTCTTAGTTGGGAAGTTTGTGAGAGATTTCCAATTAATTTCAACAGTACCAGTCAAGAGATACCTGATCAATTTGAAAAGGTGGACTTGGAGAACCATTTCCTACAGAACAAGGTCAGAATTCTTTCTTTCTTTCTTTCTTTTTTTAAGATTTTATTTATTTATTTGACAGACAAAGATCACAAGTAGGCAGAGAAGCAGGCAGAGAGAGGGGAAGGGAAGCAGGCTCCCCGCTGAGCGGAGAGTCCCATGCGGGGCTCGATCCCAGAACCCTGGGATCATGACCTGAGCCGAAGGCAGAGGCTTTAACCCACTGAGCCACCCAGGCGCCCCCAAGGTCAGAATTATTTCTTGTACTTAATAAACGTATTTTATGTGTTGGACAGTCATTCACTGTATGGTGACTGAGTGGATTTTTTGAAGGTTTTTTGAAAAGTACAGATTATATTACAAATGTTGGGGCAGGCATTATTCTTTACTTCCTGTTAATTCAGCACTTTAAAACTGAACCAATATATAGTATTCCCACTAGAAAAAATTTTACCTGAGTAGTCATTTAAGTGCTATTGCTTAGCATATTTTCTTTATATCTACTGTATTAATAAGTTGGAGTTGTTTTAAAAAATCTTTAAGATGGTTGTTAAGCATTTGATCTCTTTGCTCTGTGGGTCAATGTATTTAAGGAATAGGAGTTCTTTAGAAAACCCAACTCATTACAACCCAATTCAGAAGGTTTGTTTATTAATTTATACTTAGAAATGCCAGTAAAGAATTTTCTTCTTCAACTGAGCTATGAGATGTATTTGAAACATGTCTCCAAAGAAAGAATCATAACTTTGTTTTTTTTCCTGAGTGGCAGGGTTGTTGTCCATTTCAGCAGCATAAGCTTTACTTTTTGAACTCATGAAATCAAAACCAAAAGGTACCCACAGTGATAAAGATGCTCAAAGTAGGACTTCCTGTTAAATGGTCTGGGCCCTTTATTTCTAAGAGACAATGCAAAGATCCATTGTCTCAACCTGCTCTTTTCTAATTTCTGTATGACTGTCAGTTTATTATGTCAAAATGTATACTGAAAATATTAGTTGTTTTAAAACACCTGTGAATCTAAATAATACAATTATAAAAATAGAATAAAATAAATAATTATAGTTGACCCCTGAACAATGGAGTTAGGGGTACTGATATCTCACAATTAGAAATACACATACAATTTTTTTTCCATGTAGAACTTTTCACTGCCCCCAAATTTAACTGCTAATAACCTACCGTTAACCAGAAACCTCACAGAAACAGTCGGTTAACAGGTATTTTACATATTGTATGCATTATGTACTGTGTTATTGCAAAAAAATAAGCTAGAGAAAAGAAAATGTTATTAGGAAAATCATGAAGAAGAGAAAATGCATTTATATCATTGTACTGTATCAAAGAAAATCCACATCTAAGGGGACCCATTTAGTTCAAACCTGTGTTATTCCAGGGTTAGCTGTATTTCTACCCCTGCCAGATTTTGAGCAAATTTAGAAAATAAATTCAAGTTGAGAAATACACGAAGAATTAATGTCTACATTTATATTTTATATTCATCTCTCATTAAGATTTATTTACCATAATTCTGATCCTGTTGGCATTCCTTTTTAGGTTTTGATGTGACATTGTTTCCTGTTCAAAAAAACTTGTAACCCTGCCTGTTACCCACTGAAATTCCAAATTCTCGTCAGACCTTCATTGATCTCCATGGTTCTCTAATCTGCCCCTAATCTTGACTTGCCATTCCAATCTTCTCTTCTTGATCTTTGTACACTACACTACAGTTAGAGCTAGTAAATTGTGCCCTGTAACATGTTCTTCATGTCCACTTGTGCCATGGTATGTGTTGTTCTTGGCCTAGGATATATATACCCCCCACCATTACCATTCCTTGCCTTTTAAGGCTTTATTCAACTCTTCTTCCATGGAGCCATCTCAGATCCTCCAGAAAGAATGAACTTCATATTATTGAAACTTCTTTTCATCCTTTGAAAATGTTCCCAAAGTTTGTGTTTTGGTATAGTCATTTGTTTTCGTGTCTTTCTCTTCCATTAAATTGAGAATTCTTTGGACACAGACATTATATCTTACTCATCTTTGTATTTTTGAATTCTAGCACAGATCTGTTGTATGGAAGCTGCTCATACAGGGCAGATGCACAATTCATTTTTGATGAATAATTTTTAAAAACCTAGGTACAACCTTTCTTTTAAGGCTCAATATTCTCTAATATGTTCTTCATGTGTTAGCCAAGCCTGATTGTTCATTTGTTGTTTTCTGAAAGTACTTCACGATTTCTGTTGTTATGGCCATGTGGATCACTTTGCCTAGAATTCAACCCCTTTTCTTTGTTACCACCCACCAGCCTTCTTTGTCACTTTTATGCCATATTCTAACACTGTCTGGCGTACAGCTGGCATTCATTAAATGCTCGCTGAAATTCTGCCCATCATTCTAACCTTATCTGATTTGTGCCTGCTTCATGAAAGATTTCTTTACCAACCTTCATCCCCAAACTGGATGTGATGTTTCTGGACATAAATCTTCATTGCATTCATTCTGTGATCCTTATGACATTGAACTTGATGTTTCTCTTAAACATTTTTTGCATGATTCAAAGTCAACTAGTGCTCCAAATGAACACATTTCAGGTCACATTGGAGAATAAAAGGGAGAATGGTAGATTCCACTGAGAATATTGGGATCAGGTCATAAAGGTTATTAATTCAGTGTTAGGGGTTCTGGATGTTGTTCTGTAGAAAACAAGGAGCCATTGGAAATATTAAAGCAGAAGCAGCATCTGACTTGATGTTTGTGTTAGGAAGATAACTCAGGAGTCTTTTGTTTATCCTCCCTGCTGGATTAGCCATTGCTCAGGGACAGAGGGCATCCTGATCATCGTTGTCATTATTGCAATATCTACACGTTCAGAGTTAGCTAGATGGAATTGAATTCACTAATTAACTCATTCAACAGAAAACAGCTCAAACCTGGGGGGAAAAAAAAGGATATCAAAGAGTTATCAGAGAAAAAGAACTCAGAGGAAGCTTCTTTTTTGATTTTATGCCAATGTAGGACTTTAAAAGATAACTATATTTTCTCATGTTGAAAAATGAGAGAGAATAACATCCAATTATTTCACCATTCCTAACTGGTTTTAATGATTTAGTAAAAATGAGAAAACTCTCAACTGAAAGTTTGTACACTATTATAATTTTAGAAGAAGAATTTGGTTTTGAATAAAATTTCAGTCCAACAGTAGTATAAGAAAGCAACAATTTGATAAGCTGGCTAGTAAAAAGAAGCTTTCAAAGAAAAATGGCCCTCCCTTAGCTTTTTAAAAAATCTTTACAATCCTTTCAGAAAAGCACCTCCAATTATATACAGAGAGGTGATCAGTGCATTGGAAATAGTAATTTAATAACCTGAAACGGAGCACTTTTCAAGAAAGATTCTAGCAGAGGTGATAGATATCTATAGGCCTTTTATTGTAGAATCTTGATGCTCCTTGTGGTAAAGAAGACACTAAGAGGATTACAACAGGGGTAGAGAGAGGGAGGCAAAAGCCGATATTCTTGATGCATACGTTTTAAAATTGGCTTGAGATAGAGATATCAGTGCCCAACCCCTGACTGTTCTTTTAAAACTCTTATTGACAAGTAAAACCTTTCCTACAGAGAAAAATTTGGAACATATAATCCCTATTAGTAATGTAGGAGATAGATATAACCCTGACAATTACAACCTGTTGCTCTTTTATCCATTTCAAAAAAAAGATTTGGAATCTACTACGAAATGACACTTGGCAAATACATCTTTCAATAGTTCTCTCTTGCTACTTAAATTGACAACATTTTTAGATTGCTTCAGCTTAAGGGCAATAAAATTAAATATTTCCATGCATTGGATGAGATTTAAACTTCATAGTAGTTAATATAAAAGAAAAAACATTAGTTTGAGAAATGCCTGGCTATGGGAAAAAATAGCAGAAAAATGGACTCCAGTGTTCAGCAGGTAATACATTCTGCCAAAATGGAAAGGAAACATATTTTGATCCTAGCCTTTTGGTATAATCAGACTTTAGCACAACATTAGTGACAACTTTTGGTATGGAAACGGCAAGAACAATACCAAATAATGATTTTACAATTGTAGCATTCTTGTTAAGAGTTATAAACTTACAGCTTGTAAATTCAGCAGTCATGGATACTAGCAGAATGAATTATTTTATATATCACAAAGGAGACTAACCAAAAATGAACACTTTTTTTTTGACTGTTCTATTTCTTTGGAGGGCAAGTCATTGAAAAATAATGTTTTCTACAAACAATTTATACTGGGAAAAATACAAAATTTTAATTTTAATTTTGAACCAATTGCCATTAGAATAGGACACAAGACTTTAAATAAATTCCCGAGTCCCTTCCTTATTTTTTTAAAGTAACTTTTTATTTATTCCTTCCTTATTTTTAAACCAATAGTTGGAAGATATTTGAGGACTGCATATTTACATCTTAGATATTTTGCCTTGTTTGATTGCATAATTATGTACTCACTGGTGCTTTCTGCCTTTAGACTTTTCCAGTTCTTGGTCTTTGAGGTGGGTGTATTCATCAGCTATAGATTTAGGGAATAAAAAGACTAAGAATGAACAGTAGGGACACGAGGAAAGAGATTTTATAACATTTATTATTGTTGTGATGTTATTTTTAAAAAAGATTTTATTTATGCATTTGAGAGAGAGAGAGAAAACAAGCAGGGGAGAGAGGCAGAGGGAGAAGCAAACTCCCTGCTGAGCTGGGAGCCCGACATGGGGTTCAACCCCAGGACCTGGAGATCACGACCCGAGCTGAAGGCAGACGCTTAACCATCTGAGCCACCCAGGCTCTCCTTATAGTTGTGATTTAAATTTGTGTATCACCTTTTTTAACTTGGCCCTAAATTCATGATCAGAAGTGAAAAATCTTATAAAATTTCTTTGTAGCAAATGATATGTTTTTGAATAAAGGGGGTGATCGGTGAACTCCTGCTTTCAAGAAAATTCACTGTCTTGTGTTTCATTCCTCAGATCTGTAAATAAACACCATAAGTGCTTCTCTTATGAATTTGCACAGGAATATCAACAGCTTTCATTAGTGATTTGGAAAAAGAAAATTAAACAACAAGTTTTAAGAGGCCCAGAGTATGCATGCACCATTTTTTTTTTTAATCACTGGAAGCTTTTGTATTAATACAATTTATTCAGACAACTAAAATCATAACAGTCATTTAAAGGGATACATTATCTATCTGTCTATCTTTCTATCTATTATCTATCATCTATCTATCTCCTGTATATATATAGGTATTCAAAAGAATAAAAGGGGTTTCCTAATGACCTAATGACACACGTGATAATATGTATTTAGAAAATAGCTCAGCCTCAATGCTATCACATACCTGTGTGTGCACGCACGCATGCATGGTAGAACATGTTGCAGGTTGTCAAAGCACTTTTCTTTTATGAATTGTAATTTTCACCATTTTTATCTTTCCCACCTTAATACATGTTTGGTCTAAAGCTAAACTATCCAAATAAACTAAAAATGGAAGAAAAGGTGAAATCATGAATTGAAATTTAATAGCCACTGTCAATTTTAAATGTATCAGAACCCCAGACTTGGCAAGATTTTTTCTTTTAATAACAGGCAATGAAGCTGAGTTAGTGGGCCTGGCTGAGTCTGGTCTATGTAGAATCACTTGGGAACTGTCCAGCAAAATATCTCTCGAAAAACAGCATGGTGTTAATACTGGGTGCCAACCCAAGACAGACACAAAGAACCCCTCGCTCTTCACCAATAAGCCAACTGTTAAAAGATTAAACCATGTTGTGGAGATAACAAGAATTTAGGCGCTGGCAGCAGGTGCTGGACAAAGAAGCAGTTGGCAGTACGGTTCTTCTGTCTGACTAATTCCAGTCAAAACAATCTTCTTCCCTGTTGGCAGAGGAGAGTTTTGAGTGTGATGGCAACTTGGAGTTAGAAGGTTGAGTAAGAGTGTTACTTTAAATGCTGAGTCCTGTGGTGGGTGGATTAGTAGAATATAGTTTATCATTGTTCAGAAACTGTGGGGGATTCCCCTCCAGAATCCAGCCACTACTGGCTAACTGGGGAAAACACAATCAAAGAGCTGTAAGTCAAATCCGTTTCCGTCGTGGGGTTGCTGCATTTTTAAAATTTTATTTTCACATAAATAATAATAAAGAGAAATAAATTAAAAAAATAAAAAGAAATATTTCTCTTGAGATGTAACTATCTTCCATTGTGGTGTAATTACCAAATATACTAGTTATGTCCTTTTGTTATTACCTGATCACATGTGTAAATATTGCTTTTTAAATGATCATTTAATTTTTGAATTTTTAAGAATCAATTGCTACTTGACAAATATCTAGTGTTAGTGCAGATTTAGAATACACTTTTTAGTATTAGAAAATAATTTAAATGTTTATTGAAGCAATGTCATTTATTGGGTTTAAAGTATAAACTGACATATTCCCATAATCCTATATAAGTAAATATTGATACTTAAAAATTTACTCAGGAAAAGTGATCATATAGGTTAGCAGAAGAGTTTTAAATATGAAGTAGAATTTCTACAGGTGATGTGAATGCCTATTTTACAATCATGGCTAAGTGAGAAATGCTAGAAGGTATACAATTTCTTTGATGTATGTAGTCTGATTACAAATATGGGAGACAGGGATACTGTGCCTTACCAGTTAGTTCCCTCCTGTCCATTCCCACAACTATCATTAAATTCTCAACTCATGTCCCTTTATTCTTAGAAGATTGTGGGGACTCTTAACTGTTCTCCTTTGATGTCCCTGTTCTAGAATCCATGTAGTCTGTCCGTGTGTGTGTGTTTCTGTGTGTGTGTGTGTGTGTGTTAATGCCTCTTCTGCTGCAAGTTTCTCTAGGGCAAGAAAAAAATGTTTTTAAAAGATTTTATTTATTTATTTATTTATTTATTTATTTATTTGAGGAAAGAGCACAGAGGGAGAGTGAGAGGGAAAAGCAGACTCCCCACGGGGCAGGGGAGGCTGATGCAGGACTCAATCCCAGGACCCTGGGACCATGACCCAAGCCAAAGGCCGATGCTTAACTGACTGAGCCACCCAGGGAGTCCCAGGCAAGAAGAATATTTTATAATACCCCATACCACATAGTCTAGGGCCTTGCGTATCAGAG
This sequence comes from Enhydra lutris kenyoni, assembly GCF_002288905.1. NCBI lineage: Eukaryota > Metazoa > Chordata > Mammalia > Carnivora > Mustelidae > Enhydra > Enhydra lutris. The sequence continues at coordinate 30,233,288 of NW_019154106.1, forward strand.
CTGATGCTCACCAAGTATTAATTGAATTAAATTAAATGGGATGGAGCGCTACTACTTCAAAAGAAACCTTTTCAGTCAGAAATATAATGTTCTAGGATAACCTGTTTTGGGTGTGTTGAAGAGGGTGGACTTTCTGACTATACATTTAAAAACACGTACTTCTTCTCATGGTATAGGTGGATCCCAATATTGTCCTTCATGCCTCTGTTTCCATCAAAAAGCGGAGCTCCTCCAGTAGGGAAGCAAGTAGTGGAAGTGAGACTGCGCCATCCATCCTGTGGCCTGCAGCCAGTGTGTGGCTGATCACAAAGGTACACAACAGTGTCTGGTCTCCCCGAGTGACTGCCCATGCTCGCTGCTCACAGTGCAGCTCCAGCTCCTGGTGTCCTCATGCACACAAGCCTACAAGTGGAGGCATGAGCGATTGTCAGGAATGCTACTTCTCTGCTCCTGGTTTGTCTCGTGCAGAGGGCTGCTGTGGATCCCCATGTGAGCATTCAATTCACTTTCACACGTGCCGATTAGTTCATACTCAGAGAGTATTTAAACTTGGCACAGAACTTCCGAACAGTCCATACACTCACCATTTTCATGAAGTTTGTCTGAAGGTCATTTGCTTCCACTCCTTAGTCTTCATTGCTGATCTTCATGGAGCCTGGTGGGGGCGCACCCTACAAGGACAGTGTGCGGTCTCCCAAAGGACGGTTTTTGTTTGTTGTTGTTATTGTTCTTTTTAATGATTTTATTATTTGATGGAGAGAGACACACAGAGAGAGGAAACACAAGCAGGGGAGTAGGAGAGGGAGAAGCAGGCTTCTCGCTGAGCAGGGATCCCACTCAGAGCTCGATCCCAGAACCCTGGGATCATGACCTGAACTGAAGGCAGACGCCCAACGACTGAGCCACCCAGGTGCCCCTAGTAATGATAGTTTTAAGAGAAATCCTTGAGTATAGAATGTGAACAATGACTAACACATTTTATACCCATGTATTGACACTATTTAATTTTTTAACTTTACTACTATACTAGTGGATCTGATTTAAATTGAAAACATGTAATTGCCCTCCCCTTCCCACTTGCTATTGAAATATGTTGTGTAATTGCCACCAAATATTTATGTCTGGAAAGAGATAGTACAGCTTGTGTCTACCCTTCTTATGTCTTACTTTGCCCTCACTCTAGATTATTTTTGCCTCTTCTTAGCACTTCTTTGAGTGCAGAGTCACTCAGGCAGGTTTGCTGCTGCTTTTTTGGGGACAGGGGATTGCAACTCTTTTCTCAAATGAAATTTGGGATTGTCCTTAACTGTTATTTTTTGATTCTCTGAGAGCTAAAAACAAACATATAGAGTAATTAAGGTACAAGGGCACCAAGAAATGTTCATTTCATATATTCAGGCAGAAAGAGGTTGATATTTCTTCAATCTACTTCGAACTTGGAGACTCTATGAACTACGAACCCTTTTTAAATTGTATTTTGTTTCAGACTTAATAATAATATTTGCAATTTTGTTAAACAACTGCTCTATGTTAGGCATCTTCTACATATTTCTTATCTCATTTAATCTTATACATTATACAGCTGAAAAAACTGAGGCTTGTACGTGACAGAGGAAAGATTCTTGGTCTATCTGACTTCAAAATTTATACCTTTTCACTGTAATGTAAAACGCTGCTCAGTATTTGGCTAATGTCTGAGCATGATGGAAGTTCTTAAGCGTTAGCATTGCCACTGAATATTTCTGTTACCTTGGGTAAGTCACACACTGTATCTGGGCTTTAGTCTTATCTGAAAAGAGTTGGACCAGCTGACATGATATGAAGAGTTCCTTTTGAGATCTCATATTCTGCAATTTTATGGTATCTGTTTCTACAATTTCATGATAGCAAAAAACCTGTACTTGTCTAAAATTTCCTCAGAAATAACTGAAATGCTTACTGAAAAGAGGATGGGCTTTTGGAGTTAGATGGGTGGGAATTAGAATGCCTGTGTGACCTTGAAAAAGTTACTTAGCTGCACTAAACCACTGTTTCCTCCTCTGTAAACTGAAGTTAGTCATACCTACCTTGCACAGTTGCTGGGGTGACAAGTAAGAAAGTACTGTGAAGTTCAAGCATAGGATCTGGTATACAGAAAGTGCTTAATAAATGTCCTTTTATCCTCACCCCAAGGAATTTTCTTGCTGTAGAGACAAGCTTGTTCAAATGAAGATTCCATCCAGTATTTATTAGAACCAAAATTAAAAAAAATACTTTTCCCAAGTTATCATATATTTCTTTAGCACACAGTGAAAGCATGAGATATAAAAGTTAACATGCTAAAAAGAAGACAATTTTGAAACTCTTTTTAGATTGAATGCTCTCTCCCCTTTTTCAAAATAAATATTTTTACTTGTTAGGATAGACACTTTCGCATGCCATAAATCTTCAGTGTGTGTAAATACATTCTTCAGTGGTTGTCACTTATTTAAAATGTGTTGTTGATTCCCTAAGTAAGAAAATTGTTAATTGGCCATTTAAACAATATTCCCAACCAATTTCCTTATCAGAGTATCCTAGCATTTAAAACAAAAACAGTGCACAACCACCTTAAAATGTTTAACCCATGGTATTTAGACCCAGAATAAAACTTTAAACTGGTACGAAGGTTAAGGATTTGTTTCAATCTTTTCAGTTCACTGCACTTTTTTTTTCCTGTGCATACATATTTCAAGTAAGCTCTGTAGTTATAACTATAACAAGTGACACATGATGGACCCCAAATCACTGCCCTGTGAAATATGCACAGAAAAAAAAGGACAAATGAAGATATCAAGGTCTGTTTTATTTTGCGCTGAACTGTAAAATGCCACCCTTGTTGGACAGAAGATCACTGATTCTGAGCAGGGCTCACTGACTGCTAAGTTGTGGGTAGTGTTTCACTTTCAGCAACTGTTAATATCCGGGGTTATCCAGGCATAATGACCTCACTATTTGTGACACATTGTTGAATTTTCTGGTTCTTTTAACTTATTTAGACCTTTCTCTCCCCTCTCTATTCATTGGAAGGCTGGAATGATCCTGAGCCGGGCGATAACGCAGGGCTGCCTAGCTATTGGTCATCCAATCAGAGTCAAGGCTGCTGAGGGAACATCACTAGAAGGATATAAATTAATCCTACAGAAAAGGTAATGCTTATGAGCTATTTAGCTAAAAATAATAAATGTTAATTTCAAGATTTCTGAGCAGTCAAATCACGATGCCTCCCACCTTAGATGGAATATTCATTAAGTGTTTAAATTTGTGTTCTATAATATCAACATTAATTTTCTAACCACAAATAAGCTTGAAAATGTATGTCAGTTTGGTAGTATTTCTTAGGCATTTTTGAAAGTGAAATGTTGGCGTTCAACATGTACCTATGTTGTAGACAAGCTGCTGCTTTAGTCTATAATTATTAGAACTCCCTTCTTTATATGCATTTTGATTGTTAATTTAAATATTTAATGTTCTGTGTGTATTCTTAACCTTTTTAAAATCTTCTGAATAGGAAACACTGAACTGGGAAAGAAAAATTGAGGAGACAAAAATTGAGGAGACCCTACATGAGATGTAGGGCATCAAAAGTCTCCTTCCTATTTGTTTTTGCTGACTTGGTAACTAATCTAGAAAGCAGATTAGTGTTTGCCTGGAGATAGGACGATGGGGAGGGATAGAAGAGCAAGATTACAAAGGGGCACAAGGAAACTTTGGGGTGATTTTTGGGGGGAGAGATGGATATGGGTATGTTCACGATCTTGATTGTTGTGATAGTTTATTAGGTTTATACATGTTTCAAAACTTCTCAAATTTTACACTTTTAAATATGTGCCTGTCAGTTGTGCAATATTTTACAGTGTTGTGTGTCAGTTGTTTCTCAAAAAGCTGGTTTGTTTGTTTGTTTGTTTGTTTTAAAGATTTCACTCATTTATTTGACAGACAGAGATCAGAAGTAGGCAGAGAGGCAGGCAGAGAGAGAGGGGGAAGCAGGCTCCCTGCTGAGCAGAGAGCCCGATGCGGGGCTCGATCCCAGCACCCTGAGATCATGACCTGAGCAGAAGGCAGAGGCTTTAACCCACTGAGCCACCCAGGCGCCCCAAAAAAGCTGGTTTTAAGAAGTACAAAAAGACAAACTAGGGGAACAAACAAAAAAATCAAAATGGGTAAGGAATGACTGAGTGCTTACTTTGGAGGGAAGTGTTGGGGGGAGAGCACTCTGAGTGGAAGAGTTAACCAGTGGTTTAGGTCAAAATGGCAGGTTTCTGGAAAGTTTATCTATAGCTTGATGAACACACTCTTTATGCCTATGGCTCTCCCTGGTCTTACTGGATCCTGAAATTAGTGCTGATCTGGACTGAACCCACTGAGGTTTATTTCCTGCTCTGGCCAGGATCATCATGGAACTGAGTGGGGCTGAAACCACTCAGTTGATGTCCTTGCTGCTTAGATAAAAGAGCTTGGGCAAGAAAAGAGATGATAATTAAAAAAACAAACAAACAAAAACAAACAAACAAAAACAAACAAACAAAAAAAACCACTGCAGTAAGTTTTACTTGAAAAAAATCTCCATTTTACAAGAAAGATTTTGTTTAATTCAGGAAAGAAAGGAAGAAGGGAGAGGGAGAGAAGGAGAGAGATAGGATGGGTGGATAAGGGGGAAAGGGAAGATCCCTATGTAAATGTAGATTATTTCCCTTTATATTAATGCAACTTGATTTTTATCTGAGAAACAAAATCTGTTGTAAGGTAGAAGCAAATAGTAGAAAATTTGGAAAATTACAAGTTCTCACGAATGGTGAAGCTATTTGTTTTTTAGAAAGCAGTAGGGACCAAGATTTTTAGAGTTTACCTTACCTCTGGTACTTTTCAAGTATATTTATCTTTTCTAAGAGTATCTGAAGTGCCTCTTTGTCTTTTTTTTAAACAAAACCATATTTTATTATAAATAACATAAATTTATTTATTATAACATATATTAACATATATTTATTATAATATATAATACATATAACATATATTTATTATAATATATATTAAATTTATTATAAATAACAAAATTATTTATAATTTATTTATTATAAATATCATAAATTATTATAAATAACATAAATCCTCATACAACTTCTAGAGACAATATTTTTTCCTTTTCTCTTACGTAGTGTAATACGATTTTAACAAAAGCTATGAATCAAGATGTAGTCTTTTCAATACTAAAAACAATAGAACTAACACTTAAAGTAGCAACCTGACAACTCACAGAGAATATTGCAAACATATCATGCCTCATTTGTTTGGTTATGTCTCATTTCGTATCACTCATTCTTATTTAGTATAGCAAGTGCTTGCACATATTTGTTTATTAATATTTTTTCTGTTATGTGCATCTGACTATGAGTAGATGAAAGGCAAACCAACGATGTCATTACCAAGTGATCTGAAAATCATAGAAAATTAAAAAATCATAAACCTTAAAATAAAAAATGCTTCTTTCTAAAAGATATTTTGGACATCTTATAGACAAATCAGTTGCATCAAAGCCTTTTAATAAGGCCACCAATTAAATCTTGATTTTGCTTCCGTTTTAAAGAATATGGATATGTAGGATTTGGCTTTTAGTGTTAAATTCACAATCTAATTAAGGAAGCACCCCCATTCATCCACACACAGAGGTTAGATTATGGAGACTACAAAATTGGGCCCATGGATTTTGTTTGGCCTGCACATTATTGTAATATTTTGAATTGGTCGTGAGCCTGTAGAAATAGGGAGATTTTACACAAAAGTTACGTATTTCTGTCTTTTCTTGCAAAAAATCAGAAGAATGGGCAGTACTGAACTCTCATCATCTCATTTTACCAGTGAGGCAGGAACAGATTCAGATGGAATATATCCTCTGGTTTGCTCTATTTTCTACTGTTCCCAATAGTAGCCCTCACTCTAGCTCTAGCCTGCTTCATTCATTTCTAATCCCTGTCTGATAATCTTTACTATCTTTCTTTTTTTTCCTTCAAAGTAGAAATCACTCAACAAATATAGTATTTATTTATTTATTTATTTATTTACTGTCTTATTTCAATGTTAATTTTTCAGTTATGGTGTTTTGCATCTCCTTTTTATTTTCCCCACTTAGGTCTTGCTGGAAATAGAATGATAACCTGCCAACATTAATCTAGAGTAGGTTAAACAAACACTGCTCTAAGGACACCATTAACTATAACCACCAAGTGTAGCTGTGTAGTGCTAGGTGCAGAGACGAAAAGACAGATAGAAGGGAAAACAGCACATCACCAGGTAATTAGAGAGACTGAAAGTCATCTTTGGTCAGGTCCTGAAGTTTAGGAGGCTAAGAGAATAAAGCAGAATGACAGACTGCCCCATTGTAGAAAGGACCATTTGGCATGCATTGGACATTTAAGTAATATTCAAACACACAGATAACACTATTAGAAATGTCAACATCAAGTAGAAAATTGTCTATATGTAACTTCACAGTTGGATTGATGGATCAAATTTCTTATCTCTACTCCTACTGTGTTAAGAATCATGGAGGGGAAATCCCTTTCCTCTGTTTTTTATGGATCCTACTTTTGATCTGTGTGCATTGGAATATCCAGACATATCTGAAGCTATCTGGGAAAATAGATTTGTAATTGTGAAGCATGATGATAGTAGTCCTCCTTATAGTCAACTGGGATATAATGAGCTTTAGCTTACGAAATTTCCCCTAACTGAACTGTGATTATGGGCTGCCTTATGGTCTCTACTGTCTGATAAGTGGTGTATTTAAAAAAAAATGTATGTGTGTATGCACATGTGTATGTGTGTGTATACACATTTTGTAGATTCCCAATAGAAATAGGAAAGTGCATATGCATACTCAATGAGCAAGCTTCTCAGGGCAGTTAGTTCTCTCCTTACTTGTAAAAAGAGAGTATGTGACTAGTCTTGGAAGTCCTATGCTTTCAGAGAAAGAAGGACTCTTAAGAGCATCTCTTCTAAACTCTTCTTTACAAGTAGAAGTAGTAACAGTGGTGATAGTGGTGGTTGTGATAGTGATAATAATGTCATTATCTCTATAAGAAATTCCAAGTCCACTAGAGACTAAATGTTCTAGAAAGGTCATATATCTGATCTAGCTAATGTCAGATCCAGATCCAGAACTTAGTCCAGTACATGTTATGCTATTTATAACTTTGATTCTTGGATGGAATACTGCTTCTTCATTTTCCTCTCTTTCTTTCATTATTGATATTGTTATTGCTATTTTTTAATTTTGTTTTTCTCTATAAAAAATCTTTTAAGCTTGCTGCTTGTTTACCAAAAAGAGGAAATTCTATGCTATTTTCTAATTCAGTCCCATATAAACATCATTGCATATTGGATCTAAGTTTGATTTTTCTACGTATAAAATATCTTTAAAAATAAACAGATGTACTTATGTTTGTGCAATTTTATTTTTTAAAGAAGTCACTATATTTTAGAATGATATCTTCTCCCCTGCTTAGTGTAGATGCCACATGAGAATCTTGTTTTTTATAACTTTGGTAATAAAATTTAAAGGTAACGTTTATAGATAAATGCTTAGAAAGACTCCTGATAAGGAAATTACTAGCAAGCTCACAAGGCTTATATATGATTTGAAACTGCATGCTGTTTGCAAAATTTCCTGCATGCTGTTTGCAAAATTTCCAAAAAGGCAATTCTTGAACCGAATTTGAGCTATGATAAAATTTGAGAAATGCTAGGAAATTTGCATTTCTTTCAGAATTATTCCTTATTTTCTTAATCGAGGTATAATTTATGTTCTTTAGCTACCCACTAAGAATATCTCCTAAACCGCTGTATATTAAATTCAAAACATTTTTCATAACGGCCTTATTAATTTTTAGGGTGATTACATTTTGACATTTTATTCACATATCTATTTATTCAAAGATATCTTTAATATCCTATCACAGGCACTGTAATCAGTTCTTAGGACACTTGTGGTTTCTGCCCTCATACTGTTGACAATCTGGTAAACATCTTTCCTGTTGTAATATTATTTGGGGAAAAGATGCGACAAATTCAGAAAATCAAAACTGAAATAGATGTAGTTTATGTTTTTATAATCACATTCATCCTCTAGTCAACACGATAATTCAATTAAAAGACAAAATTCTGGATTTTATAGCTTTTGACAGTTAGCATTAGTATATTAATTACCAATTGCAGATGTCTTACACTTTAAAAAATTATCATTTTCCACTTTATTTATCTTGAAGAAAAATGCTCACAATAATTTATGCAACAGGAGGAATTGCCTATATGCAATAATGTTGTACTGAGTTATAGCTGTTATGCATTAAAATGATCTAAGTTTTATCAAAACCCAGCACACTTCCATCAAAGCATTACAGCAGTCATTCTATTATTTTTTTTAAAATATTTTATTTATTTATTTGAGAGAGAGAATGAGAGAGAGCATGAGAGGAGAGAGAACAGTGGGAGAAACACTCTCTGGCGATCAGAGAGCCTCATGTGGGACTCGATCCCAGACTCCAGGATCATGACCTGAGCGGAGGGCAGTTGCTTAACCAACTGAGCCACCCAGGAGACCCTCTATTATTATTTTTAAAAGGAGTGTAGTTATAAGCTTGGGATTGACAACCCAATGGTTGAAACATGAGCTTTTTTGGTACCTCAGGAGAATTTGTATAGTATGAGAATATTTACTGATTATATGAACACAACTGTATAAAAAATTCTATATTCACACTAAAGTGTGTTAAGTCACTAAGATTATGTATCAGATTCTAACCAGTGAGCCTAAACTGTTGATTCCATTTTCAATCTTCAAGTAACACAAAGTAATTTGTGTTATACTTTTCTAATCTAATTGAGAAGACATGCAGAAATTCAGGTGCTCTGGGTTCTAGTATCTATTTGATACTACCTAGCTCTTTGATTTTTGACCAGCTCACTTCATCTCTCTTTATTGCACTTTATTCATCTCAGTTCCCTTCAAATTCTTAGTCTATTTGTTGTTGTTTTGGATAATGAATTCCATTATCAAAGTCATACATTTTAGCTCAGGACCCTAAGTCAAAAACTTTTTGAAAACTCTTCTTTTCCTTTATTAATTACAACATTAAAAGGTCTCCAAAAGGACTATTTCTCCTCATACTTCCCCCATCCTACCCAGTGCTGAAATAGAGCAACAATTATATTTGTCTAAAGCCTGATAACAAGATTCTTAGCTTAGGGATCATTTAGACCTTGAAAGATGTTTCATAAAAAAAACTTTACCTAAGTATTCATGTTTTCTCATATCCCTGCTTCCTCTTCTACATTCTAAATTCACTTTCTTTTCATAGTGTCACGTTCCCTTCTTCTTTCCTCAAATTTGACATCTGGAATTTATCCTTGCCTTCTGTTTCTAACCTGCATTCCATTTATTCAATCACCAAATCAATTCTCCTTTCATAGTAAGTATGTAGTCTTTCCTTCCCCCATTGCTCTCATCACTGTAGTTCAGTGTTTTTAAAAGTCTTATCTGTAGACCACACGCATCCAAATTCCCTAGGGTTCTTAACAATGGGAATCACTTGCAATACCTGTTAATGTAGATGGGGGCGGGGGGGGGGCGTCCAGACCTTCAGAATCAAAGTTCTGAGGATAGGGGCTTGGAAACCTACAGTATTATCAAGCGTCTATTTCACCATGCCCAAGAATTCTTCACATTTTCTAATATAAACTGGATGTGGGTAAAAGGCTAATGCACACTCAGCCAGTTTTGGACTGCTACCTTGACATGTTCTACCTAGATCATAAAGTGCCTCACTTTAGAATAGAGCATTACCTGACATTTCTTATTCCCAACCATTGAAGTTTCTGTCAAAACTCAGAGGCAGTAGGAAAAGTCGTGTTTAACATCCTATTACACTTAATTTAATACATTTGTCCTATCTATGTAAGGTTTCTAAATATTAGTGAATACAAGATTAGTTAATTTAGGCATGATTAAGTTAATCACATTCTAGTTTTTCTTTCTTTCTTTCTTTCTTTTTTTTTTTTTTTTTTAACTCATATTTGGTTTAGAAAATCTGATATTCCGTAATAAAATTTTCTGGTCATTTCAGAAACAGGTGTCCAAGGTTCCTAATTTTCCATGGTAACTTTTTCCATCCTATCCTCTTAATCCTTATACTTAATTAAGCCTCTTTTTGCCTCATAAAGAGAGGATCTTCTTTGGGGACAGAAATTTCTATAGTATTTTTATTGATTCTCTTTAATCTCTAAAGCTCCTAATCATTGTTGTCATGGGTAATACACATACCACCACCACCACCACCACTTTGGGTACCAAGGAAATCAGTTGTCTTAGGGAAGGAAGGCTTCAGTTGCTGATGCAGCAATGATGGTAGAATGGTAGAATCCTTGGGAGAGTCTGGGCAGTCCTCCTTCTGCCATGATATGGAAAATGATCCTTTCATTTGAAACCTAGAAAATGTTTCAGTGTGGTGAAAAGTTGTCAGTCTCTAAATTACATTTTCATTACAGACATAAAGGAGATAATTCTCAAAAGTGGGTGTTTGGAACTGACAGCTGCATTTATTCGAAGGTAAGGACTTTGTAAGTCATAGCTTTTAGTCGTATATTTTTCTGTTCCTAGATTCTGACAAGTATTCTTATTGTTGAGAGCAAGAAATGCTTTTGCTGCACAAATATATCCCTGTGCCCAGAAGTTTAAAATTTAACTTAATTTAACTCAATACTTTCCTGTGGGGTTTTGTTTGACTTTAAAATACAAGTTTTCCAAGGCCAAAAATAATTCTTTCCAATTAATTGCTATGATACAGTCTAACATTTCAGGGCATCATTTTTTTATTTCTTTCTATTAATTTTACATTAAATTAAATTAAATTACTTTTTATTGAGGTATAACTGATATATAACATTGTATAAATTGAAGACATACAGCATATTGCTTTGTTACTTTATCTATTACAATATGAAATCATAGCATTCACTAACACCTCTACCACATCATATAATTATGTCTTTTTTTGTGGAGATTATGATTTACTCTCTTAAAAACTTTCGAGTATGTAATACATTGTTGACTATAATCACTATGCTATACTTTAGGTCTCCAGGACTCATTGATCTAATAGTTGCCAATTTACACCAGTCAACAATATCTCAATTCTCTCATCCTCTAGCCCCTGATTACCTACATTCCTTTCTCTGTTTCTATGAGTTCAGCTCTTTTAGATTCCACATATAAGTGATATCATGCAGTGTTTGTCTTTTGTCTGACTAATCTCACTTAGCATAATGCTCTCAAGGTCCATCCATGTCATAGCAAATGGCAGGATTTCCTTCTCTGTTATGGCTGATGAATATTCCATTGTATATATCACATCGTCTTTATCCATTCATCAGCTGGCACTTAGGTCATTCCATATCTTGGCTATTGTGAGTAATGCTGCGATAAATATCAAAGTGATACCTACATAAGTTTTCTTAGTCATTAAAATGAGGAGATTGGCACTTTGGAAAACTGGCAATAACTACTGAAGTTGAACATGTCTATACAACCCAGCAATGTACTCTAGGGGGGACACAATTCAACCTATAACACAGAACATGTGAGTTATCGAGGTAGTCCCTCTCAGCTCCAGATCTACAGTTTTTCACCAGGTACCCACCTCAGGGAACTTCAGAGCGGAGTATTGGTGTAGGGCACCTTCATACGAATGGTTTCCTTGAGCGTGTTCCTTGTGGGTGGCTTTATAGTGGAGTGTCACCAGTTTGGCCCCTCCCCATGGACATCTTCTCCTGGTGCTCCAAAGGCAGGTTTATAGTAAATCCTGTGAGTTGAACTGCCTCAGGAACTTCTTCAACATCCAGTGAGCCATGGCTGTGCCCTTGTTGATGTGGTTTGGATCTCAGCCTTGGGTCAGGCCTCTTCTTTGAGCATTCTGTCTCAGGCCTAGCAGTACTGGCTGCTCCATACCTACTATTCACATATTTTTCAGTGTCCTTGTTAACTCTTACTTGCCAATTTCCCAACACTCTAATCCTCTGCTACTAATTATTTATATTAAACTTTTCCTATTCAAATTACTATGTGTTTATATCTCCTTATTGAACCCTGAATGCTAAAAATAATAGCTTTATTTCTCTAGTGTCCTGGAATGACATGACCTGATCCGTTTTAGAAATTTAGAAACTTTAATACAATTTAAATTTAAAAATTAACATAATACCATTTCTTTGAGTAGCTTTTTGTTGGTACACTGACTAAAATTCCAACCCACTCACTAACTTAGGCAGGACTGTATAGTTTTAGCACTGGTTCTAGGCTGGGAATTTGACAGAGGCATCAAATGTCAAAACATTTTTAAAACAACCTTTATCCAGCTTCATTCTGAGGTTCACCCCAGCTTTCCTCTTGTCCTGTTTCCGACTCTACTACATTCCTGAGCTAAAAGCTCTAGGTTAGTGGAGAGGAAGTCACAGAAAGACCAAGACTGCTTATACATCTTGGTAAAAATAAAAAGTAGCATTTTTCTTTTTAGAGAGAAAGAGGGACAGAGAGAGCGCATGAGCAGGGAGAATGGTAGAGAGAGGAGAGAATTTTAAGCAGGCCCTACACTCAGTACGGAGCCTGACGTGGAGCTCAGTTTCATGACCCTGAGATCATGACCTGAGCCAGAATCAAGAGTCAGATGCTTAACTGACTGAGCCACCCAGGCACCCCATTAAAAGTAGAATTCTGAGACTGCGTTAAAATATTCTTTAGCTCTTTGGCCTGTACCTCCTCATGTGGACTTCATTCTGAAATAGAACTAAACAGAGCTGATTCCTGGTACCCAAGAACACAATTCTGTCCTATATAAGTATTGCCCTTCCCACCAACAGACACAGAAGAGCAGAACCAAGGTTTAAGTGTATTTTCTTCTTTTCTCTCCCCAAATTCAGGTCCTAAACATCCAGTTTTACTCTATAATTTTTACCTCCCTTTCTTGCAATCTATAATTTCCTAATTATTCCCAATAGTACATTCCCAATAGTAGCTAGCAAATAATTCATACTTTTGTGTTTCAAACACAATAATTTTTAAGAGGATTTTGATTCTAAAAATTTTAATATTCCATTCCCAAACAAAATTGCTGTTCTTTTTTTTATTGTAATTCACAGAGCAAAACTATTGATGAGGAATTTTATTCTTTTAGAGGTTTAGAAATTTTTATTAGATCTAAATTTAGTCACATCCAAAATTATATACATCTAGTTAAGGCTAAAATGGAGAATAACTTGATAATTATTTGTAGCTGGATCATAAATGGAGCTCATTACATTTATTAAAAAAAGAAGACAGAATTAGTTTAGGATATTAATAACTAACCTTGGTTCTACCACTTATTGGTTGTGTGGCATTATCCAAATCATGTGGCCTATTGCAAGGTTCACATCATTTGTCAGCAAAAGGGAGACATTAGTACTAACATTTTGGGTATTTAACACAGATTCTGACCTACCAATAGATTCTGGCATATTGATTCTAGCTAATTGGTACTTTGTAGTTATCAATGATAATAATAATAATGAACAAATTTAAATTATTTAAATATTTAAGTATTGCATTTTGTTACGTTGTTTTTATTTGGATAAGTTTTGTTTCTTTTATTTGGCTTGATTTTAAGGTTAACTATTTCTCTATTCATTTTTAAAAAAGATAAGGCTAGATTACTTCCTTTATACAATCCACCAGTTCCATCTAAATTAAATATTTAAACTTTAGGGTTTAAATACGTAAATAAATAAATAAGTAAATAAAAGTAAATAAAATAAGTAAATAAAATCTTTTTAAAAAAAGATTTAAACTTTAACACAGAACCATAAAAATATCTAGAAGAAAGTCTGGATTAAAGCATCTAACCCAGCACAGAAATCAGTTGCATTTCTACACACGAACAAAGGGACAGAAGAAAGAGAAAATAAGGAGTCGATCCCATTTACAATTGCACCAAAAATCACAAGATACCTAGGAATAAACCTAACCAAAGAGGCAAAGGACCTGAAGTCAAAAAGCTACAGAAAGCTCATGAAAGAAATTGAGGAAGGGAAGTGCCTGGGTGGCTCAGTCAGTTAAGCATCTGCCTTCACCTCAGGTCATGATTTCAGGGTCTTGGGATGGAGCCCTGCATTGGACTCCCTGCTCAGTGGGGAGCCTTCTTCACCCTCTTTCTCTGCCCTCCCCACTTCCATTCCTGCTCTCTCTCTCTCTCAAATAAATAAAATCTTAAAAAAAAAAAAAGAAATCAAGGAAGACACAGAAATAGAAAAATGTTCCATGCTTATGGATTGGAAAAACGAATGTTGTTAAAATGTCTATGCTGCCTAGAGCAATCTATACATTCAATGCAATCCCTATCAAAATACCATCAACTTTTCCCATGGAGCTGGAACAAATAATCCTAAAATTTGTATGGAACCAGAAAAGACCCTGAATAGCAAAAAAGAAAACCAAAGCTCGTGGCATCACAATTCCAGACTTCAAGCTTTATTACAAAGCTATAGTCATCAAGGCAGTGTGGTACTGAAGTAAAAACAGACACATACATCAATGGAACAGAACAGAGAGCCCAGAAATGGACCCTCAATTCTATGGTCAACTAATCATGGACCAAGCAGGAAACAATGTCCAATGGGAAAAAAGTCTCTTCAACAAATGGTATTGGGAAAATTGGACAGCCACACTCAGAAGAATGAAACTGGACAATTTCCTTATACCACACACAAAAACAGACCCAAAATGGATGAAAGACCTCAATGTGAGACAGGAAGTCTTCAAAATCCTTGAGGAGAACACAGGCAGCAACTTCTTCGACCTCAACTGCAGCAAATTCTTCCTAGAAACATTGCCAAAGGCAAGGGAAGAAAGGGCAAAAATGAACTATTGGGACTTCATGAAGGGAAAAAAACCCTTATGCACAGCAAAGGAAATAGTCGACAAAACCAAAAGACAACTGATAGAATGGGAGAAGATATTTGCAAATGTCTTATCAGATAAAGATCTAGTATCCAAAATATATAAAGAATTTACCAAACTCAACACCCAAAGAACAAATAATCCAATCAAGAAATTGGCAGAAGATATGAACAGACATTTCTGCAAAGAAGACATTCAAATGGCCAACACATGAAAAAGTGCTCGACATTACTTGGCATCAGGGAAATACAAATCAAAACCACAATGAGATACCATTTTACACCAGTCAGAATGGTTAAAATTAACAAGTCAGGAAATGACAGATGTTGGCGAGGATGCAGAGAAAGGGGAACCCTCTTGCACTGCTGTCAGGAATGCAAGCTGGTGCAGTCACTCTGGAACATAGTATGGAGATTCCTCAAAAAGCTGAAAATAGAGCTACCCTGATGCTGGGTTATAAACCCAGCAATTGCACTGCAAGGTACAACTATGGTGAACAAAAGGGGCACCTGCACCCCAGTGTTTATTTCAGCAATGTCTACAATAGCCAAACTACAGAAAGAGCCCAGATGTCCATCAACAGAGGAATGGCTAAAGAAAATGTGGTACACACACACACACACACACACACACACACATACACACACCCACACACACACACAGGAATACTACTCAGCCATCAAAAAATGAAGTCTTGCCATTTGCAACAATGTGGATGAAAGTAGAAGGTATTATGCTAAGTGAAATAAGTCTATGAAAGACAATTATATCTTCTCACTCATATGTGGGATTAAAGAAACAAAATAGAGGATCATAGGGGAAGGGAGGGAAAAACAAAACAAGATGAAATCAGGGAGGGAGAGATAAGAGACTCTCAATCATAGGAAACAAGCTGAGGCTTGCTGGAGGGGTCCGGGGGTGGGTTGATGGGGTAATAGACTTTAATGAGGGAATGTGATACAATGACCACTGGGTATTTATAAGACTGATGAGTCACTGAACTCTACCTCTGAAACTAATAATACACTATATGTTAATTTTATTTAAAAAAAAAGAAGAAAAAAACCCCAAAGCATCTAACTCAGACTATTGGTGAGTAGACATCTTAATGTCTACTTACTTATTTACTAAGTATGTAGACATATTTAATGTCTTAATGTCTATATTTGCATAGAACATAGAATCCACAAGGAAAATGACTAATCATTAATGACTTTGCGTATATAAAATTTTAAAAACTCCTTAATCTTAAACAACATAGGGAAGAGCAAATAGCGAAATATGACAAACAGGGAAAATCTTTGCAATATAAATGTCAGAGATAGGGTAGTACCCTTAATATATAATAAGCTTGATAAAGCAGTAGAAAAGGATAAACATTTCAATAGAAATACAGGTAAAGGATGTGAAAAGGAAATACATGACAAAAGAAAAATTAGAAGAGCCAAACCAAATAAAAAATTCAGCCTCCCTAGAAATTAAAGAAATGTAAAATAATGAGACATTATTTTCTTCCTGTTAAATATCAGTAGATATAAAACTAAGAATATCCAATGTTGATGAAAGTGTGAGAAAACAAACATGTACATTTCCTTTTTTTGTATTTGTATTTGTGGGGTTTTTTTTTTTGTAGTTTGTTTGTATTATCTATTGCTGTGTAACAAATTACCTTCAAACATAGTGACTTAGAACAACAGATATTTATTATCTCAGTTTCTGTGGTCCAGGGATCTGGGAGTAGATTAGCTGGATAGTTCTGACTCAATGTCTTTTTTGAGGTTGCAGTCAAGATGTCAGCAAGGACTGCAGTCATCTGAGATTTGACTACCATCAAAGATCTGCTTTTATTTTTTTTAATTTAAGTCCCAATTAGCCTACATATAGCACATCATTAGTTTCATATGTAGAGTTTCAGATGTAGTTTCAGTTCCATGAATCAGTTCCATGATTCTTCAGTTGTATTTAACACCCAGCGCTCATCACATCACATGCCCTCCCTAATGCCCATCATCTGATTACCCCATTCCCTCCCCGACTTCCCTTCCAGCAACCTTCAATTTGTTTCTTTCTTATAGTTAAGAGTCTCTCATGGTTTGTCTCCCTCTCTGATCACTTCCCATTCAGTTTTCCCTCCCTTCCCCTATGATCCTCTGAGCTGTTCCTTACATTTCACATATGAGTGAAACCATACCATAAATGTCTTTCTCTGATTGACTTATTTCTATCCACATTGATGTAAATAGTGAGTATTCACCCCTTCTGATGGGTGGGTAACATTCCATTTATTATGTATAAATATACCCATATACCAAGGAACTGAAGCCTCTTGTCAACAGCAATGTAAGTATGCTTAGAAGCAGATCTTCCATGTAACAGGAAAACAAAATGGAAGCTACAGGGTCTCTCATAACCTAATCTCAGAAGTGATGTAACAACACTTCTGGCATCACATTGGGCCACATATATCAATCCTGCTATAATATAGGAGGGACCAGACAAGGGTATGAATACTAGGAGGTAGGGAACATTGGGTGCTATTCAGGAGACCAGGATAATATTTCTGAGGGTCAGTTTAGCAATATTTATCAAAATCTATAAAAACACATATCCCTTTTGATTCAGAAATTACAGTTACAGCAACTTACCTGAAGGAATTAATTAATAGTATGTACTATAATATATCTTTAAGGGTATTTATTAGAGCTTTGTAATAGTGAAAATTGAAAACAGGTAAAGTAATCAACAGTGAGATTGTATAAATATGGTATATATTTATTATGTATACTATATGCTGATATTACAAATAATGTAGAATAATTGATGATGACAGAGGAAAATGCTAATGTGATTGAGAAAAATCAGATAAAACATTTATTTATACTGTATCAAAGATTGTCTGTGTGTAGAAGCAAAACTGGAAGTTTCTACATAAAACAGGTGGTAGGGAGATGAATAATTATGTCCTTTAAATTTCTCTGTATTTTCTAAGTTTTCTATAAAAAGCATTTGCAATCAGAAAAAAAGAATCACTTTTTAAAAATATGCCTGATCATGTACTGACCAGGAGGAGATAGATCATCTAGAGTTTAAAATATTCTAGGAGAGATTCTGCAGACCTGCTTGCTGTATTTTTCATGAGGATAGGAGTCTTCCTGTGGAGTCTCAGGTTCGGTCAAATATATGGATTTCTAATGTACGTACCTATGGTTGGGAAAATATCACAAGGAAATGGGATCCCTTTTAGCAACCAGAGAGTTATCACTGTATCCTGAGGGTAGTATTGGTCAGCATGAGATTTCAAGAAGATTCTTAGTTTTCATAGAAAACTTCTCCCTCAAGAGAGTAGAACTTACCGCCCAAAGCTGGAAAATGGCACAGCTGGAATTTGAAACTAGAATAATACAGTACTGTTAATCAGTGTGTACTGGGAGTATTAGTTAAAGCTTTTAAAGTGGGAATGATGTGATCAAAGATGTTTTAGTAAATACATTATTTTTATCCAATTATTGTTACACAAATTATTAAACTGTGTCTTCAGTTTAATAAAACTGTGGCTAAAGTGGATTCAAATGAGAAAGATACAATGAAGCCCAAAGGGCTGAGGGGCTTGAGAAATAATGAGGGTTAAGACATTAGACATCAATTTGGAATGATGTGCAGATGCACTGGAAGGGAGAAAAAGTCCAAAGATTAGGCTGATGACTCCCTAGAAGAGAAGATTAGAATTCCAGATTTTGGAGGAGGAAGTTGTTTATTTTGGTGGTGATCTTATTGAACTGGTAGGTGCCTGGTTAGAGATCAAGATAATTTGGTTCTTAGAGTAGAAAATGTTAAAGAACTTTGGTATCAAAATGTTAGAATAGTCATTACCTGGAGTGGAAATAGGTTAGAATGATTCCAAAGGGAAAATGCCAGGACAATTTGTAAATCTCTCCAAATACATGGTGGGAGGATGAAAAATAGAACTTGTCACTCTGTGTTACTTGGGTAAATTTGCCACCTTAGTTAGACTGTTTACTATAAGGAGCAAAGCCCATGACATTTTTTTTTTTTCTTGTTTTGGTCTTTGCTGCTGCTATGACTAGCACAATATTCAGATACATCATGGCTCTATCTTTAGGGCATGGCCTCATCCATCTCATTGGATAAATATGGAAGTCTCCCATGTTCCAAGTATGTCTTCTTCCAATAAGAGGGAAACATACCTCCGAAGTAAACTTAGATAAAATATCTTTACCTGTTAGAGGACACAAAACATGAAAGCACTATCAGAATACAAGGGATTTACAACTGTCACAGTCAGAGCCCTGTCATTTACATGTGTTTGTTGGCCATTTGTATACCCTCTTTGGAGAACTATCTTCTACCCAGATTCTTTGCTAATTTTTTAATTGGGTTATTTATTTTTTTATTATTGAGTTTCAAGAGTTCTTTACATATTCAGTAAACACATCCTTTTTATCAGACATGATTTGCAAATATTTTCTCCCATTTTGTCGGTTGCCTTTTTATTTTTTGATGACATTGTAGCACAAAAGTTTTAAAATTCGATGTAGTATAATTTAGCTATTTTTCTTTTGTCACTTGTACTTTTGGTGAAGTTCTTTACATTTTTAAAAATAGACTTCATTTATTAGAGCAGTTCTACATTCATAGCAAAATTGAGTGGAAAATACAAAGAGTTCTCATATACCCCATTTCCCCACGCATGTACAAACCTCACCCATTATTGACATGCCCCATAGAGTAGTTATTTGTTACAGTTGATGAATCTACATTGACACATTATTACCCAAAATCCATAGTTTACATTAGGATTCACTCATAGTGTTATATATTTGGGTTTGAATAAATGTATAATGACGTTCATACACCATTATAGTATCATGCAGAATTGTTTCACTGCCCTAAAAATTCTGTGTGATCTGCTCATTCATTTTTTCCTTCCTCCTAACCCCTGGCAATTGCCCCCCCCCCTTTTTTTTGCTATGTCTACAGTTTTGCCTTTTACAGAATGTCATATAGTTACATATAATATGTAACCTTTTCAGGTTGGCTTCTTTCACTTAGTAATACGCATTTAAGGTTCTGGAGCCCCTTACATTTTTAACATGTATATTTAGTTATACAGTTTCTAAAAAAAAGTTTAAGGTTATTCAGTAGCTCTTTTTCCAGAGCAATATAAGAATTTTAGTGCCCTTTAATTAACCCCTGAACATCTCTTATTTTTTTTTTTTTTTTTTAGAAACTTTAGTTCTACACTTCAAAAAAGAAGTTTATATGATACTTGAGGCAGGGTGTCTAGGTTTTATGGACTAGTAAGCAAGCTGGATGACACCGAGCAAGTTGCTTATCCTCCCATTGTCTGTTTCTTTATCTTTAAAATGGGCAAAATAGTAGTACCCATTTCAAAGGGCTGTAGCAAGGATTAAAATGTAAATATATTGTCATATGGGAATTACTCTGATGCAATAGTAGTCTCCAAGTAAGCTCCTAGATAGGCTATCATAGATTTCATGGAACAGAAAGGTGCACAGGCCAAATAAATTGTTCAGATCACAGTTTATTCGATCAATTGCAAATATGATGCAAAGTATATGGGAAGAGAGGTGGGCTAGGAAAACACACTTAAGGTGTGTGTTAAAGAGTCATAATACCATAATACCTGCAAAGTTGACATATCCTCTCTCTGTTGTATCAGCCTTCCCTGCTGATAATGTGGTTACAAGGACCAGAGTGGAAATTTGAACAAGGGAGCCCAACGTACTAAAGGTGTCTGAGGAAACAACACATACTTGCTCCATAAGAGAGCTTGTTGGAGAGTACACTTGGCCAATAGCTACGCTCCGCGTTTAGCCTGATGGGCAGCTATGCATTTTATTTGGCTGAAAATCTAAAATCAGAGTCGGCAATAGGTGGCCAATTAAAGATCTCACAATTATTGTGTGTCTCAGGTGCTTCATTTATACCTGTGTGTCATATGTATCTGTTGTTCATTTGTTATTTAGCAAATCATGACTATTAAATGCTTGTTTTTGCCCCTCTCCCCCTTTCTATCTGTGTTCATAGATTTATGTTCTCTACTTTGTGTCTGATACTCCTCAGCTTACTAACTTACTTATTTATGGTTAATGCAGCTAATGAATTTCACCTATCCCATTTGTTTTCTTGTCTTCTAGAGCAGAATTGACTATTCCAAGACAATACAACAATTGCACATTGTATGTGAAAATAACTCTATAAATCTTAGCTACTATTATTATTATCACATTAGGTGGCTTTTGTATTTTAATATTATCATCTATCTAAGAGTGAAGATTAGCAATCTAGTTAAACTTCATTGGATTAAACAACTAACTGAAAATCCCGATATTAGAGTTATTTGGCTTGATTTTGATCTGAAATAGATAACAAGGTGTATTTTATTAGTCAGATCTTTTTGCTATGAATTTAATTTATCCTCCCATCTTTCCAGTTGTATAGATTATTGGCTGTTACTTACAAGGCTAGTATACTTCCAATTTTTTTTCCTTTCCTACAGGCTTATCCACAGTTTGTTCTGACCTACCTAGAGGAGCTCACCGCACAAGTGGATATGACCCAGACAGAATATCATATTCACCGTGGTGCCCAGACTACAACTCATCAGGAAAATGGTAGCAGCTTAGCAGAAGAGGTCAGTGTAGTGAGCCAGAGGCAAGACAGAAATAGATCTCTAAAATGTATTTTGAAAAGAGAAAATGTTCAAGTTGTTTTCAGGAGACAAGCACAAATTCACATCTTAACAATACTGTTTAAAATCGTACAAATAATATAAATATCTGTATGCACATTTATATTTATGTAAACATCTATATATACTCATATAAACATTGTTTTATTAAATAGTGGATGACCTTGTAGCTTTTGTTAGGACTGATGCCTTTTCTTCTGGTCACATAACAAATGATTTCTGTGCCGAAGGAGGAAGACCAGAGGAAGCCTGAAAAGTGTAATGTTAAATTTGGGGCATATGTAGCTTAGATATATCCACTCAATGAAATTAGGTACATTATTGTTATATTTCATTTCTTAGGTTCTACAAGAATGTGCTAGCATCTCTGGTCTGAAGCAACTGCCAGAGCCTTCAGACACCCATTTAATGCCAGAAGGTCCTCTTGGGGAGACAAGGCAGCTGACAGTGGCACTGGTGAGGAAACTGGAAGAGAAACATCCTAAGGCTTCTGCTCAGAGGTAGGGCACTGACAGAATGGAGCTTTATTGCTCAATGACATTCGATGTTTTCCTTCAGTTTCATGTAAGATTGATTTCTTGAAGATTATTGAAATATCTCAAAAGCCCTTTGGCTTGCAAGCACTGTCGTTTTTGGGTCACATTTGATGAAGAGAGGTGACATTTATGTGTATTTCATTAAAGTTTGATGTATGATATTGTTTTAAGTATACTTAGGAAGGGCTGTTCTCCTGGGTTCTCACTAAAATGCTCTGAAATAACATAAGTAAAGTGATACTGAGCATGTATCCAATTGTGAAAATACCAAGAGATCTTTAAGAACACCAGACTCATACAGACAATCCTTTTTGTGTTTTGTGGCAAGATTATTATATTTAGGCCTGAGGATAAATGCACATTGGATGGTCTTTAGCAGTGATAATTTTAAAAATTGATATTAAATAGAAATTAAAAATTTCTATAGAATAAAACTAACTAGTGGTTTTGCTAACCAAATGAAAATCACCCTTGGCTGGAAAATAGAAACTATTTCTCTGATCCTCCTTATTTAATTGGAAAATTAAAGTTTATGTTTATTATTATTAGTAGTGTTATTTTGTTTGGTTTGATGTTATAAATCACAAAATGATGTTAAAAATTGTAACTTTAATATTGTAATTTTTGGCAGTTAACTATTGACTGAAGTACTCTTAAAGGAGTAATATGATTCATACTGTACTTTCTAATGCTCAAGAGAATTCCTAACTTTAAATATTCTAACTATAGATAGAAATGTCAGTTGCATGGAGAAAGAAAAAAAATGACAACTTTTAATTTCTTTTTTAAGAACCTTGCCAGGTTTATATAGAGTTGATATATAAACATTGTGTAAGTTTAAGGTACACAACATAACAGCTTTTATTTCAATTAAAAGCTCTTAAATTCTTAAATTATGTATTCCTGCCTGAGATTTTTAACAGGAGGGGAACTTTTTTTTCCTCTTAACAAAAGTGACTTTTCAATTTATTGTCTCTTTGTTATCTAAACCTCACTTTGGTTTCATTATTTTGAGTAAGATAGGGCACAGATGAACAAAAGAACAAATTTAGTACCTTGCTGTATCATAGTCTGAGAATATCCCGGGCCTGTACAAAAACCTAAGTTCTAGTTTCCTTTCCTGCTACTTACTTTTTAATCATATATAAGATTCTCAACTATCTGACACCCCACAACAGGGCCACAAAGCCACAGCAGTCCAGCTAGTCCTTTCTGTTCAGGTCACTAGAATGGAAGGCCCTTGGGAGCAGTCTTTGAAGTTTTCACATAAAACAGGAACTCAGGGAAAACTGGACCACTGGGAAACTTAAATATGGTTTTATGAGACTGTTGTCGGCCTTCCTAGACTCACTAGGCAGACATTTCTACTCTACACTTTTTGAGAGCATGAGGGGGCTTGTCATTATCCTGGGTACTACTCAAGGAGGCACAGGTTCCTGCTGCTTCCTGATTTCTGAAACTTGTATAGGATTTCCATTTTTGTCTCCTGCTGGCCCTGGTCCCAGGAGGCGCAGGCGGGGGGTGGGGGGTGGGTGGGTGGGTAGTCAGTGTACAGGGAATCCAGTGATAACTCACCTAATTCTCTATGACTCTCTCCTTCCCCAGCCTGGAAGTATTTTCTCTGAGGGTCAAGGGCATTGGGAGGTTGAGGGATTTGTTTTCTGTATTTTGTGATTGTATCTGCCCTGAAGCAGTGTGATGATGGAATATTGGGAGAAAGGCATATTGTATTAGGCAAGCCAAAAAAAGTCCCCAGAATACAAACAGAAAAACAAGCAACAAAGCAGTTAACATCAGTTAACATAACATAATACTTGTTTAAGTTGTTAGAATTGCAGGTCTTTAAATTTCCAGGAATGTGGTAAGCACTCAATGAGTAGTCTGTGAAAATGTGCTAAAAGCAAGTAGAGTCAAAAACAGTTTTTAATAGGGGTTGCAGTTAGATTTGTGATTTTTAATCGATAGGGGTTGACTAAATATGTTTGGGATTTTATTTCATAAGAAAATTAAATTTTTTTAATTTAATTTTTTAATTTTTAATTTTAATTTAATCTCTCATTAAGAGAAGGGCCCTGGGAATTTTCTTATGAAATAAAATCCCCAGGGCCCTTCTCTTAGTGAGCATCCCTCAGGATTTGTGTCTCAGGCTACAGCAACTCTTCTAGTCCTCTTTTTTTCTTAAACCCACACGGATTTATCCTCATTCTCCTCTCCACCCCCACAATTTGCCATAATAGAGGTAATTTCAGTTTCTCTCCTTCTTTCTGTTCCTTAACAAAGTTATTTTGAGTAGAGAGTAAGTACTTAGAGCAATTACTTTCCTCCCATTTTGGAAGGAATTGTTGGGCAAAATTAGAACATGGTACTGAATTTGGCATATTGATTACTTTGAACCTTAGGCTGTCTTGTTAGGTTTACAGGCAGTCCAAATATAAGAGAATCGGTGCATTATATTATCACAGCTTTAAGAGAGGACTTTACATTTTTTGCCTTTATCAATGACAATTTTAAAAAATATAAAATAAATTCATTATAAAAATAAAAGAATACTGTGAAATGATTTGAGTTGTAGAAATTGGAAAAAGAGATAGAATTTTAGAATAAAAGCCATTAATGAGCAAATAATCTGGAGAAAGAACATAGAGTTGAAAAGAATAAACGATACAGAGATATAAATGTTTGTATTTCCTTAGCAGTAGCCAATGAAGGAGAGAACCACAAGTAGCCAAATTTGGGGAAAGACAGAAAGATTGGTAGTTAGTGGCATATAAATATGTGAAAATGAAAGACAACATTCATTTTTAATAACATATATTAACTTTGCTTAAGTGCTTTATGTGCATTATTGCCCAGTAGCCTATGCAGTATGTAAAACAGAGGTATTCATCTCTTTTTTACTGATAAGGAAATTGAGGCACAGAGAGATTAAGTTACTTCACTAAAGGCCTTCCAGGTAGTAATTTAAGGCAGGCCTATCTGAGCCCTAAGTCTTTTTCTTAGCCTCTACATTATTCTGCCTAACCATTCATGTTCTTGTCTTAGTGATTATTCCAAATCTTTAGCCTTTCAAATGGGAACTATTATTTTGACTGGATATCTTGGAGAGGGACCTTTAAATAAAGTGGAACAGTTTAGAAAGGGAATAATAATAGATATGTCAATATATGCAGCTTGCAGTGATGACTACGTAAGAAGTTGAAAATACAAAAGGAGACTGTAAACCCATTTCTTGTTGAATCCAACAGCCTAGATTTACCAATGTACAAAGTTTGCACTTGAATGGATTAGAGATTTTTAAAAATCTTTTTCTAATAAGGTGACTATAACCTGTCATGATTAGCCAAGGTATTTCCCACCTTGAATGGTGGTTCAGTTCGGCTTTGTATCTACTACATATGGTGATAGGTAACTAACAGCTGTCATTTGTTGAATACTTACCATGTGTCAACTGCTAGTGAAAGTACTTATTCTTATAACAATGTGGTAAATTTAATTATTATCACAATAATCTGAAGGTGGAGGGACTCTTAAAATTCATAAAGATACAGCAACTGAGGCTCAGAGAGATTTTTTAATGTGCCCAGTTATACAGCTGGAGATGGGATTCAAACCCACAACCATTTGGATCTATAGACCATGCTCTTAACCACTGTTTTATTCTTCATTCCTAATAGTAGTTATTCCAGTGATTTTATAACAGAATGTTGTCAAATTGAATAGTCACTTTATCACTAAAATTTTATGTGTATTACATCATAAACATTTGATTGGACTATTGCCATTTTGATGGGTACATTATTTTGAATTATATTCTTAAAAAAAACCTATGACAATCACCACAAATCTGCAGGCCAGGCTTTCCCATCTACGGAATCATTTAATTTAATATATACACTTCAAGCATTTGTGGAAAGCAGTCTGATTATTGATCTTCATTTTTTATTATTTTTGTAATGTAGAAAAAATTATTTTTCCTGTTGAAGTAAAAGGAAAATCTCTTATTGTGTGAGGTCTTTAAAGTTCTTAGTTCACGATAGGTTATATTTTCTTGTTTATTTATCAACACTTAAAATGTTTTTTCTGCCTCTATCAGTGAGATATAGAAATGTGGTTATCTTCTTGCTTGGATAAACTGAGTTGTGTGTACCTTTAATTCTAAGTTTGGTCCAAAAATAAGATAAATGCCATATTCTGGCATCTTTAAGTGTCTGGAATGTGTTTGTTTACATTAGTTTATCTGATGGAGCCCTTTACCTTATTCAAATTGAATAGGGGGTGGGGAAGGACTGGGACAGCCGACAAAGCACACTGACCCAGCTTGTCACCCAGTGACCTGTGAGAAGGAAATAATGAACTGTGAGTAGCTGTCATCTTAACTGTTTCTGACAGTTTGCCTTTGGGCACATCTGTGTTAGTTGCATTGGAAAGGCCTTTGTTCTTTTCCCACTAGTGACTTTGTGGAGTGCTGAGGGGTTTGCTAGCTACTGGACTCTTAAGCGGGTCCTTCCTTCCCAGGGAAGCAAGCAGCTGCCGTGGATCACACTGACATTTCTCCTCATGACTCAACTTGGCATGTACTTCACTCTTTCAAAAAAGAACATAAATTTAGAAGTCCTTTGATTTTTCTCATTTAAAATGTACTTGAATGTCTCCTGAGTTTTGTTACTAACAACACAGCAAGTTCTAAAACATGTTTAGTATTATCCTGATTTTATATGGATAAAGGTAAAGATAAATTGATAGCTAACCAGATAGGCAGGTGACTTGAAGAAATATATATCCAAATATTGACAGCTGTTATTGGGTTTTAAATTGTTCTTTATTATTTTCCAAATTTCAGTAATTGATTATTATATTTGAAATATAATAGGATAAAAATCAACATATGTTATGAAAAATATTTTTAATGTAGATACTCGACACATGCTTTATTAGTAGGAATATTTGGACTAAAATAGGTAAGAATATGCTCTCTTTTGTTTCACATTTTTCACTGCTACTTTTTAAATAGATTTCCATCTAATAATTTAAACTTTTAAATATTGTAGTATTTATGTTTTAAAATTAATCTAGTGCATAAAATTGTTATAATCATTAGGCAATGTAATTTGATAAGAAACAGGTGTTTCTGTCTCCTGGCTTCCTGAAATATCACTATTATTTCAATGGCAACAAAAGCAAACATTCTGTATAGTACATATCATACCCTAAGAGAATTGTTTAAATTAAAATCAAAGCTTCTTTTATAAAATATAATTTCTGAATCACTTTTAAAGCCTTATTTACATTTTTACAATTGCTATAAAATCAATTCTTCTAGTATAATTAAGTCTGGCTATAATTGGTGTGTAATAAACACCGAGTATATGGTATTCATGTAGTTGTATTTACTTTTCCAAGAGAATATAAATCCAAACCATACTGCAGTGGTCAATTTTTATAAGGCCTTCTTTTTGTATCCATTATAGACTAGAAGAAATGAAGCTTGAAAGAAATTACACACTTTTTTCTGCAAAGTTTTTCTCTCACTAACAATTTTGAGATGCACTAGCTAATGGAACTATGTTATAGTCTCCTGCTTTTCAAAGAAAGGTAAATTAATAATAATGAGAAGTTCTTTAAGCAGACCAATGATGATCATGTCTATATAATTATAAATTGTAAAAAACCACATATTAAAAATTAAAAGTCACATTCTGGTTTTCTTGAGGATTCAATAGTATATGATTTATTATTCTGTTAAATAATTTATGTAGTTTTGCATATAGTTGACAGCAATCTGTAACCATCCTCTGCTTAAAACATTCTTCTCATTTTGTTTATCATATATCCACACAGTTTTTGTAGAGAAAATGAATGTATGGGTTATTTTTTTGTTCTTTGTTTTTAGTTTTTTTTTAGAGGGAGGGACAGGTAGAAGAGGGGCAGGAGGAGAGGAAGAGAGAATCTTAAGCAGGCTCCATGCCCGTTGTGGAGCCCAACACAGGGTTCAGTCTCAATACCCTGAGATCATGACGTGAATCAAGAGTCAGATGCTTAACAACTGAGCCATGTAGGCACCTCGGGTCAGTTTTGATAATAGACACTGTCTTTTTAAGGAAAGCAAACTGTTTAAATTGCTACACTCAAATTCTTATTTTTAGAATTCTTACCAATTAAGGAAAATGTTAATATATAAATTGCTTTTGATACTCTAATTGCTTTTGATACTAAATCTCATTATACTTCCTAGGAATAAAATCTCCTTATTAGCTTAAATTTCTGTTCCTAGCTATTGAAATGCTCAGCTTGAAGCCCTGGCCTTTAACTCTTTTATAGTATATACAAGACTATGGTGTTGTATTTAAGAACACAAAATTATTTTGTATTCCAGAGATGCAGAGATATGCTTATAATTCTTTTTTTTTTTTTAGTTAGAAAAGTCAAATACTGTTATCTGTTTGTGTTTTGGTGTATTTTTAAATGAATTCCCATATGCTCTCTGTGAATCAAATTAAAGCAAACAAATAATCTAATTGCATCTGTTTCTTTGAAACAAAGTCCAAATCAAACATCCCAAAAGATTAGGTTTATATCCATAAATGTACATTAATTCAGAATTATCAGAAGCTTTCAAATAAGCATTTTATGATAATTTTTGTTCTCACTTACTGCCCAAACCTTCAACTAGGCTGCTTAATTTCTATATTTTATAATGTACTATTTGTCTTTCTGTTTTATTCAGCATTGTCTATAAAGCTAGTCAATGTAGGAACGGAAACTCTACTCCTACAGTCTTCAAACTTGTAGCCCCCAAACTAGAATGTCTATATAGTATCATAATAGTGAAAGTAGTAGATAATGAGGTTCTAGATTTGAGTAATGTGGATGGACAAGGAGGAGATTGGTGGAGGAAGTGTTAGGGCAATATATGGAATTGGATGAAAGCAGAGTTCAAGCAGTCAAGTTAATTGTAGGTTAATGTCCTAACTTGTCTACCTCCTTTAACTCTTGTTCCCTGACAATCCATTCTCCACTTAATGGCCAGAGTGACCCTTTTGTATAAGTCAGATCTTGAGGGTCCTCAGCTTCAGATCATCTCATGACTTTTTATTTCCTTTAGAATGAAACCCACGCCTTTACTATATGCTACATGGTCCTACTTTCCCAGGCCATTCTCCCCACCTTTCATCTTCTCCAGCCAGCTTGGGATCCTGGCAATGTCTCGGGTTTGCCTTGCATGCTCACAACCCATCGCTCTCTCCCTGCCTTATTTTTCTTCAAGGTACTTTGCCTATCGTATACATAATTATTTACTGTCTGAGTTGCCCCATTAGAATGTGAACTCCATTTTAGCAGGAACTTTTGTTTTATTAACATCTGTACCTCCAGGATCATAACATAATGTAGTATGTAGTGGATACTCAATACGAGATTGTTGAATGAATGAATGAATGAATGAAGTAGTACAATTAATGGAAATAATGAAACTAATCTGATCATTCATATGTGTATTCAAGATCCTCACTGTTGAATAACTTTATGACCTACTCATATGTCAATCCAAAATTGTACCTAAAACAGTGGTTTTCTGATTTCCATATTTTTCCTTTCTTTCATCCTTTATTATTGTGTGAATATTTATTGAGTATTGTCTATATTCCAAGCACCATCCTAGGCACGGGGGATACAATACTGAAGACAAATATACTTTCTTGCCTCACAGAACTGCCCCCATAGAATCTAACAGGGAAGAGAGATATTACACCAATCACTACAGTAGAGAGAGAGTGATGAGTGTATTTTAGGGAGAAGGCAGTTCATCCTGAACTCTCCTCCCTGGTGATATGCTTTTGAAGTATGACTCTGAACATCTCACTTACTGACTCACAATTCTTCAGTGTTTACCCATTTCCTACTAGGTTAAATGAAACATCAATTGGCAGACCCATCACACTGTATTCTTGAGGCAGAACCTCCCTGTTCCTATCCAGACCCAGATGTACTGTGTACTTGGGTTATGCTGGGTTGCTTGATTAACCCTACCTTCTGCAAGGCCCATTTTCACTGAATTCTTCAACCTTTCTTTTTTCTGATATATGCATCCAAGGATATACACTTTCCTCTAAGCATGGCTTTAGCTTCATCCCACCAATTTTAATGTCATATGTTCATTATCATTTCCATTTTTTTATAATTTTGACCCATGTCTTATTCAGAAGTTTATTTCTTAATTTTCCAAATTTTCCAAAACATTTTCTGGTTTGTATGTATGTTATTGACTTCTAAATGAATTCATTGTGGTTGAAGAACATTTTTGGTATGCTCTCAACTCTGCCAATTATTGAGATTTGCTTTATGGCCCACTCAATATCTGGACAATTTCTATAAATCACCCACATGTACTTGAAAAGAATATGTATTCTGTAGTCTGGGGGTGCAGTGTTCTATATATGTCGATTAAGTCAAGCTTGATAAATGTGTTTTCAGTATATACTTATGATATTTTGTCTGTCTGTTCATTTACTGAGATAAATATGGTTAAAATCTCCCAGTATGATTGTGGATTTGTCTATTTCTCCCTTTATTAATTTTATAAATATTTCTTTTCTGTAATTTGAGACTATTTATTGAGTGCTTATAATTTTAGAATTTTACTATCTTTCTGATGAATTAAACCTTATGCTCCTATGGAATGATCCTCTTTAGCTCTAGTAATTTTTTTGACTACAGTTTATTTTGTCTCATATTAAATATGGTGACGTTAGCTTTTTTGTCAGGGTTTGCATGATGTATTTTTGTATCCTTTTATTTTCAAATTTGATCTTTATATTGAAGGAGTGCTTTTTTTGAAAGCTTATAGTTTTTTTTTAATGCTGTATTATAACCTGTGTCTTTTTTTTTTTTTTTAAAGATTTTATTTATTTATTTGACAGACAGAGATCACAAGTAGGCAGAGAGGCAGGCAGAGAGAGAAGAGGAAGCAGGCTCCCTGGATGCAGGGCTCGATCCCAGGACCCTGAGATCATGACCTGAGCCGAAGGCAGAGGCTTTAACCCACTGAATCACCCAGGCGCCCATAACCTGTGTCTTTTAATTGAAGTATTTAGTCCATTTACCTATAACATAATCACTGATTTGGGGGTTAGATATTAAATCTAACATGCTACTATTTGATTTTTATGTGTTCAGTATATTCTATGTCCCATTTTCTTCCTCTCTCTCTCTTTTTGCCTTCTCTTGGATTCATTGAGCATTTTATATTATTTTATTCCCTTCATCCCAACTATCTTGTTAGTTATACATTGTTTTACTATTCTTTTAGTGATTATTCTAAAGATTACACATACTTCCTGACCTATCAACATCTAATAGAAATTAATTTTTTTTACCGCTTCTCAGATAATTCAAGGACCTTGAAACTCCTATTTTTGTATATCTACTTTCTGACAAAAGGCTGATGTATATTTTAATTCTATATATATTTTAAACCCCACAAAATATCATAATTATTATTTTTTTAGTCAGTTTTCATTTAGTCTGAGCCACATTTTTAAACTTCCTGTTGATCTCTCTGTATCTCTGGACTTCCATCAAGAATCATTTTCCTTCTGTTTCAGGAACATCCTTTAATATTTCCTTAGGTCTGCTGCTCATGAATTCTCTCTGTTTTAAATTATCTTAAATACACACACACACACACACACACACACACACACACATATATAGTTCATTTCCAAATTCTCATTTTCATATTTCTACTGAGTGTGAAATTCTAGGTGTCAGCTATTTTTTTTTTTTTTTTCCAGAACACACTGAAAATATCATTCCATTTTCTTTGGCTTCCACTTTGTTTATTTTAACTGAGAAGTCATATATCAGTCTTATTGCTCCTTTGAAGGCAATGTTGTTTTTCTCTTGCTGACTTTTAAGGTTTTTCTCTTTGCATTTGGTTTTTACTATGTTTTCCTAGTGTTTTTTTTTTTTTTTTTTTTTTTTTTTTTTTTTTTTTTTTTTTTTTTTGTTGTTGTTCTTGTTTTGTTTTTTGGTGTTGTTGTTTTGTATTCATAATACTTGGGGGTTTTAGGGCTTGAATCAGTGGCTTACTGTATTTTATCAGTTTTGGAAGATTCTCTGCAATTGTTTCTTCAAATGCTGTTTCAGCTGCATTTCCTCTCTCTTCTCTGAAGGAACATTAATGAAATGCGTATTAAAAACTTTTTAACTCGAAACTCTATGTTTCTTATGCTCTATTTTGTATTTTCCACAATTTGTTTCCTTAAGCTTTAGTGTGGATATTTTCTTTTGACCTGTCTCTCAGATCATCAGTTCTCCAAATTTTCTAATCTGCTGCGAAATCCATATGTTGAATTCCTCATGTGTGTTATGGTATTTTTCAGATATAAATTTTCCATTTGGTTTTTATGGCTCATAATATTATTGCAGTTTAATCATTCTTCTGTTATTGAACAATTTAGGTAGTTTTCAATATTTCAAGTTTATAAATTGCACAGTAACAAACATCTTCGATTTTGTCTAGAATGCAGTCTTTCAATCTATGAATATTTACTAAGCACCTTATTTTCTCTGTCCAAAACTTTGTTGGACACTAAAATTTAAAGATAGATACAAAAAGTCCCTGATTTTCTTGAGTTCATAGTGTCATACAGCATTTCCCCTACTTTGTTACTAGTGAAAAATCTGACTACGGTTTAAAATACTGTGTTATGAGGCTTGTTGAGGTACTGTGTTTATTTTCCGTTTTATAAATACTTTTTATTTTATAACTTAAGTGATCAAAGACAAGGCCTAAATCAGTTCTCTAATAACATTTTATTTTCTCTCTGAAGACAGAAGCAATCCTTTATATTTTTCATGCTTTCAAATTGGACTACAGAGTTAGCCAAACTATACACTATACATACACTATCTTAGAATGATTCTTACTTTTTAAAAAGAGAAATACTAGGAATCAACCCTTAATCATGAATAGTCTCTACAAATATTTATGAAAAATAAGTTGTTTTTATCTTCAGTTAAGTTACTTAAGAATAATTATGTTGTGGTATGTCTGATCATTTCAGTTACCCATCAATTTATCAATTTGAATACAGCAAACTGACAGTCTTTTTGATTGACTCATAATCATCTGTATGTTTATCATGAGTCTATTTTTTGACAAAAAGTCTCCAATTGGGTTGTTCTGTGAATTAGAGGCAAAGGAAATCAGCTGAGCAGACAAAACAATATTCTAATATTCATATGCTCTGAATACATAGATTTTGATTTGGTGATTTTACTTCTATTGCTAAACTTTGTTCACTGTATTTTCTCCTGTTTGGTTACTCCCTAAAACCTGAGAGTCAATTCATTTATATATGACACATAATAAGCATTAATTCCTCACTTTTATATTCACTCATTCATTTGATAAATGTTTTAGAGTGCCTGTTCTATTAAGAGATATGATATAGCTTCCTCATTGACATCTCAGAATCTGGACTGAGATTAGCCTAGCTTCAGTCCTAGTTGTGAGTACCCATGGTTTGATTTTGGACAAGCCAATTAATATCACTGATGCTCATTTCCTCATATATAAAGGGGGATAGTAATTATTGTGAAGTTTAAATGATATCATGAATATTAACATTTAGCTCAATTCCTGGAACATAGTAAATACTTACTAAATGGTAGCTTTTATGATGATAATGATGTCTTGTTATTATTGATATTAGTATTAAATGAAAAATACCATAAAGGTGCAAACCAATTCCTGCCTTTAAAATTCTGAAACCTTATTGAGGAGAAGCTGTACATTGCTACGTTTTCTAATGTTACTCAAAAAGTAATTTTTGAGTTCTTATTGAATAAAGAGAATTATACTACGTAGTATTTGAGTATGTCTTTTAAAAAGTATCCCTCAGACTTTGAGGAATATACACATACTATGTATGTATATTCACAAAGAAATAACTTAATGGTAACAAAATACAGTCATGCTATAAAAATGTGTTCTTAGCTTTTGTGAACAAAAGAAATTGGATGTATCAAATCACTTCTATCACCAAGTTGGGGGATTATAATTAAGTCTGGTAGTCTGTTCTCAAGTAAGTTTAAATATATAGTTGGACAGACAAAGCAAAGAGATTAAAACTTTAATGAGTGTTACTGTTTTTTATTACTCATGTTTATCATTAACCTTTTGGAGAAACAAAATAAAAGGAAGAGGAGAAATATGTAATTCTGGGTTATTAATTTTTTATTTCTCTTCTTTATGTTTTGTTATTGTCATAAGTATAAAATTGGGGACTTGCTAATTTTTTGTGTTTGATGATGACAATACAAGACATTAATATGTTCTATATACATTTTTCCACAGCATTAAATATATGTGTATATTATTGTTGTTTAGTGTGAATCTTAATTTGTGTAAATAGTGCCACATTATAGGACTCTAAGATGTTTCCAAGGTTTTTGCTCTTATAAACAAGATGGCAATAAACAACAGGTAGAAACCTGAAACATAGTGTAGGTGTTCGATACTAATCTCAAACAGAATTTTCACATGGCAGTGCACACACACAGAGATGTGCACACACACACACACACACATACACACAAAAGTGCACACACAACTAGCTAGAGACATCTGAATAAGAGCTGTGGATTGCCACAATGTCAATTGCTTGGTTTTGATACTGCATCATAGTTGTGCAAGATTTTATTATTGAGAGAAAATGGAGGAAGAGTTTATGGTACTTCTTTATACATTTCTTGTGACTTCATATGAATTTATAATCACTTCAAAGTGAAATGTTTAAAAAAGAAAAACAAACCTTTCCCAAGTAGAAATAGGCAGAGTGAAGAACAGAATACCTGTGGAAGGAGAGCTCTTGAGATAGAAAATTCCTTGACTGACTCCTGATCTAGGCAGGCTCAATAATCCTAAGAAAGTTGTTTTTTTTTTTTTTTAATATAAGAATAGTTCCTGGGAGCCTCTGAAGAAAGGGACCATTAGCACTAGACACCTGTTTCTAGTGGTGTTTTTCTAAATTAATAGCAGTCCATAGTATTTAGCATATTTTTAATAGAGAATTCTGGGCAAAGGTATTTAGAGACTTGTATTGAAAGTCTGTAAGAGGGGCACCTGGGTGGCTCAGAGGGTTAAGCCTCTGCCTTCGGCTAAGGTCATGATCTCAGGGTCCTGGGATGGAGCCCCGCATCAGGCTCTCTGCTCTGCAGGGAGACTGCTTCCTCCTCTCTCTCTCTCTGCCTCTCTCCTTACTTGTGATCTCTCTCTGCCAAATAAATAAATAAAATCTTAAAAAAAAAAAAAAGTCTGTAAGAATAATAAAATATGGTTAAATTCAATGAACTGTGGGAGAGGTGAGGACTTTGCTTTATATCACTTGTAAGAAGTGGGTCAGAGAAGCAGGAAATTCTCTGACTAGGAAGAGTGAAAATTAAGTTCCTAAATATGAGATTCTTTTGTCTTTTGCATCACTCTTGGAAATGCATGTCGACAAAAGTGTGTGTGCATGTGTGTCTTTGTGTGTGCACTGTGTATAGGTTGAAATTGTGCTCCTTCTTCATATTAAAGTGTACCTATGCATACATACATATGAATATACTTGTGAGACTATAGATTACATATATGAGCATATTGATATGAGACAAAATCTCATTAAGCTTACAAGTCTTGTAAAATACTTATTATGATTTACTAGAATGTTGTATTTCATTATCCCAAGGTTTAAAAAAGTATTTCTGACATCTCTCCTAGTCTGTCATGAATGTATACATAATGTTATCATTATCCTAAAATATCAGCATCACATGCTACTGTAGTAATAACTGCCTGCATTAGTTACCTATTGCTGTGTAACAAAATTACTACAAATCAGCATCTTAAAACTCCCAGTTTTATTATCTCCCAATTCTCTGGGTCCAAAGTCCAAGTAGGCTTTCTGGGTTAGGGCTTCATAAGGCTGAAATTATGTCGGCTAGGCTGGACACTTACCTGAAGGCACTAGGGCAGAATCTCCTTCTAGACTATTTCAGGTTGTTGGTCAAAGTCAGTTCTGTACGGTTGCAGGTCTGAGTCTCCCTTTCCTTGTTGGCTGTCATCTCAGCTCCCAGAGCATGCCCACATAACTTGGCACATAGCGCCTTCCATCTTCAAAGCTAGCAACGGTGTCTCTAATCCTCCTTGTGCTTTGAATCTGACTTTTCTTTCAGAAACCAGCTGGAGAAAACTCTGCTTTTAAAGATATTTATGAGTAGATTTTCCTCACCCAGCCAATCTCCCTACCTGAAGGTCAACTGTACTGATTACATAATATGACCATGAGAGTGATAGCTCATATTCACAGGTTTCAGAGATTAGGGAAGGACATCTCTGGGGGCCATTTTTAGAATTACCTGCTATACTGCTATATGCTTCCAGGTAAAGGACTAGTTAGATAATTTCTTCATTTATTACATTCAAAATGTAGAATTCTTCATGGTCAACACTACCATAGAAAGGAAAAAGAATAGAAGGTAGCATTCAAAGAGTGTTAAAAAAATTACATGCCTAACAACCTAAGAGTTTAGTCTAAACATCCACAATAAGTAAATATCACATATAGTACTTAGAGTAGGGCTTCAGTTGTGATAGAAGAGAGCAAAAAAAGTAAGATTCACAGGTAATATAATGACGGTAACTATAATGGAGCTTTCCATTTTACCGGCCATCAAGTGATTGAGAACTCAACAGTTTAACTGATGCCTATATAATGCAGGTGATAAAATTCCCAGTACAAACTGGTTTAAGCATGTAATTTGAAAAGAGCCCTGGGGAAACATTGGTTTACATCCTCAACTGATTAGATCCCATTTTTTCTCAGTTCTGCCTTCAGGATTCATGAGGAAGGAACACGGTGTCAGCAGCATCTGCCCCTAAGTGTTTTCAAGTCTCAGGGCCACAGAACTTCTCAGAAGTACCAGCAAAGTCTCTGAATTATAAACAAAACCTCTGTTGTGTCAGGTCCCATTTGGAAGGTATCACTGGGTTGTGCTGATTGGCTTAGACCCAGGTCATGTGTGTCAGCTCTGGTGTCAGGGTGGAGTCAGCTTCACTCTAACCACCTGGATGGAGACTAAGGGAGAGGTGGTTCCCAGAAAGAAAGAAGGGTGCATTGTCAGAGGGCAGTGAAGGATGCTGAGCTGCACTAGCCAGGAATGTCCACAGCAATGTCTTTACTATTCAAAAGATACATTTATAGATGTGCCTGGCTGGGTCTTCGTCAAGAGAATGCAACTCTTGATCTCAGGGTTGTAAATGTAAGCCCCCACTGGGTGTAGAGATTACTTAAGAAATTAAAATCTTTGTTTAAAAAAAAAAAATATATATATTTTTTTTTAATTTAAGATTTTTATTTATTTATTTATTTGACAGAGAGAGATCACAAGCAGTCAGAGAGGCAGGCAGAGAGAGAGGAGGAAGCAGGCTCCCTGCTGAGCAGAGAGCCCGATGCGGGGCTCCATCCCAGGACCCTGAGACCACGACTTGAGCCGAAGGCAGCGGCTTAACCCACTGAGCCACCCAGGTGCCCCTAAAAATGTATTTTTATAGATACATTCAATACCAATGGGTTATATACAAATATCTCATTTGCTCACTGGTGTGAAACAGTAATACTGGCCTGAAAGGAAAGCTGGAGGATTATTTTGGTGGTATTCAAACTATGCTATGGGGAACCTCACTGTTTCCCTGCTGCTATAAATGAAAAAATTGGAAAACTTGATCCAATTCACAGAAGAAACTGCAGAAATTTTCCTTCTTTATTTTCACAGAAACTTTTTAAAAATAACTTTGCTACTTGATAGCATTTGCTTATTCTAGGACTGACTATAAAATGGCAGGGTTGTCTCTGATTTAGTACAGATTATGTATGTGGTTATTAAAATTTGTGTATATTAATATTTTACTACATTCTCTTAAAAAGCATAAAAAATTCTATGTGTTCTGTTTCATGAACCAGCTTGAGGACCATTAATATAGTCCTGTTTTCTCAATTGCAGGTGAATAAGTTGAGGCCCAAAGAAGTTAAAGAATTTGTCCAAGGTCATCCAGGTAGTTAGTCAAGAATCCTGGTTTTATGTCTCATTCCAAAACTTCCCCATCCTTCATGCTTAATAATTTAATATTGTCTTAATTTTATCTTACATTGTTGGAGAACTTGATAGTTAATGGAAAGGATGGTAAATGTGTGGGGATAGGAAGACAAGAATGTAGTTATAATAATAATAATTGAATTTTATTAGAATGTAAATTGTATTTGTGGACTTTGCTTAAAATAACAAATGTTAATAGGGTATTTGATGAAATGAGGCTTAGTTGTTTAGCCTGACTTTTTTTATGAACATATAAACCCTGAATTATCTAGTTTCTTTTAGTGTTTTTACTTATTTTAGTTTTTACACCATGATGATTCCTCAGAAAAGTCATCTAGAGGTGATAACATGAAGTAGTCAAGAAGAGACAGGACTTAGACTAGCTGGGTAAAAATTCTGACTTGGGCAAAGCTCCTTTTTCTCTTTGTGTTTTATTTTATTTATTTATTTATTTTTAAGATTTTATTTATTCACTTGACAGACAGAGATCACAAGTAAGCAGAGAGGCAGGCATAGAGAGAGAGAGAGAGAGAGAGAGGAGAAAGCAGGTTCCCTGCTGAGCAATGAGCCCGATGTGGGGCTTGATCCCAGGACCCTGGGATCATGACCTAAGACCAAGGCAGAGGCTTTAACCTACTGAGCCACCCAAGCGCCCCTCTTTGTGTTTTAGTTGCCAACTCTTCAAGTTAAGGTATAATTCCTCAGATGGTGGTTGTGAGGATTAAATGAGATAATGCATGAAATCAAGCTGCAACATAAGATAATAGGTAAGAGCACTGACTTAGAAGTCAGATTCCCTTGGTCCAAATTCTTATAAGCTGGGTGTCGTTAGTCTAGTTACTTAACTTCTCTGGGTCTATTTTTTCATTTATAAATTAAAAATAATAATAACATCAAGTTTATAGGATTGCTGAGGATCAGAAGAGTCAATATTTGCAAAACATTTAGAAAAATACAAGTCCATTTATATAGGACAGACACTCATATACAAATGAATAAGTACTGAGAAACAGTGCTTGGTACATAGTAAATACTCCATGTGAGAGTTATTTGAAGGAGTCCCTAATCACCCCTATCACCTTGTTTTATTTCCTTCATACCACTTAACACTAAGATTGATTTGTTTACTCTTTGGTAATGTTTTATTGTCTGTCTTTCCCCTGAAAGTATAAACTGCAGGAGGACAGGGACCGTACCATCTGTACACTCCGTTACACTGCTGTACACTCAGAGCCTGGAACATTGCTCTACACAGACTCGACAAACTCAAGAAATATTGTTGAATGAATTAATGATTAAAACTAACAACATAGCATAAATCCCCTAAGTACTTTAAATCTAATACTGCTACATGATAATGCCTCTGAATGAAAAGTCTTAATTATTTTTCAGAACTTATCTGTATTTCTAAATGAAATGCTTACAAGTTTCCCTGATTAGCTATGCTAATTTGACATTTCTGACATGCATGGGAATGCACAGTTTCCTTTAGGATCTTTAACATACTATAAATACCTTGAGCAAAGAGTAATTGAGATCTTTTCTCCTATACACATGGATGCATACAATGCCTTGGTGTTTTACCACATTAACCCAAGAGGACTTGCAATTTCTTAATGCTATTGACCTAGCTTTCTGGCTCACACCTGTGTCCTGGCGTAGTGTCTGACCTCTGGGACAAAACAGGGTTTAGGATGCTTTCACATTTGCTCCATGTTTTTATTTTTTCCTCCTGAAGTATGACTGACTGATAAACTCAATTGTCATATTACCTTGTATTTTGATGAAGGATCCGATCCCACAACCCCGAGATCATGACCTGAGTTGAAACCAAGAGTTGGATGCTTAACCTGCTGAGCCACCCAGGTGCCCCTGTTAATATCCTTCTTTTTCATATATCCCTTTAAAAGAAAATTTTGATATGTTTTCCTTTTTTTTCTTTTTCATTTCAAATCCTAAATTAAAAAAAAAATAATCCCCAACTGAGTAAAGTTGTGTAAACTAAGGACTATAGCCTATAACCGTATAGTGCACACTGCCTGATATAGAGTAGGAGTTTAATAAGAGATGAATAGGTTAAAATGGTAATTTTGGACACTTTTTATTTATTTTGTTACCATATTTATATGAATCATCACATAACTAAATAACCACAGTAAGCACTTGTGATAATGCTGATAAGATGTCAGAATTTGACAGTAACTTTTTCAAATTAATAAATTTGAAGAAAAAAATTGATATGATGACATTAAAAAAACTATTCCTTTTGTAACTCCCACTTTTTTCACTTTTAGCTTTTAAACCTGCTTGCTCTATCCATCAAAAAAAGGATACCAGTTTTTTTAGGTGTATCCAAAGAAAAACACTAACAACAATAGAATCATTTCCCAGGAGAACTGTCTTGTGAGGACATAGGATTTGAGTCAAATCTACTATTTGAGTCTTCAACCATGCTCCATGCCTAGAGCACTATTAACTACAGAGACACTTTGACAGAAGAGGTGGTGAGCCTGTCAAGAGGCCAGGAAGTGAAACAGGTCAAACAAAATAATTTCTGGATACTTTCCTCTTCCAAAAATCTGTTATGAAATCTAGCATTGACCTCTAGTGTACTTTACTTGTTAATTGACCCAGAGAATCAAGTCTTCATCTTTGTAACATTCACAGCCCAAACAAATTATTATAATTCCATATTCTCCTTCAGTCTTGTTCTATTTTTCTAAGATTTGGCAGGCATTACAAAACATGGAAGCATGCACTAAATGTTAAGATTTCCCAGACAAACCATATATTTTTCAACTGATTTTAAATATGTAGTAAGTAATCAAGACAATAAAATAAGTATGATGCTGAAAAGAATAAAATAATTAACAAATATACTTCACATATCTAAATGCTTATTAATTCTTCATTTATATTCATTAACTGATTCACATTTCTCTTTCTGTCCTCTGTTCTAAAAAACACTAAATAAAAGACTAATGCTTGCTTGAATCACCTTTAAAGCTATGACAAATGGTGGGAAAGGATTAGCATCTAAGAAGATAAAAATTATAATTAAAGATAATCCTGAAAAGAGGAAGAAATATTCAGGTGCAAGCTAATTCCATTCCTTAGAAAGATGTGGTAGTTCACTGAGGGAAAACAAACAAACGTTAAGTTGTTCATGAACACATCTTGCAAGGTAAATTCTGGGGCATTACAGAGATAAGAGACTTTCAAGATTCTCTTGGAAACACCATTTTTTTAAAAAGCAAGTTGGCTCTATATCTTTTCAATGTGTCCCCGC
This sequence comes from Enhydra lutris kenyoni, assembly GCF_002288905.1. Classification (NCBI taxonomy): domain Eukaryota; kingdom Metazoa; phylum Chordata; class Mammalia; order Carnivora; family Mustelidae; genus Enhydra; species Enhydra lutris. The sequence continues at coordinate 30,274,984 of NW_019154106.1, forward strand.
ATGTGCACAATTAAAGACCCACCAATTTGCCTTCATATTGGCTCCACTCTGACTAGAATCCATTTCTGGACTCAGAATGTCAAAACCTGAGGACTCATAGGAACAGCTTAGAATTTGGATTTTGAGAGCCTCTGAATTCAGAGATACTGGGGATGATTCTGGAGGGGAGGCTAAGCAAACATTTCTACTTCAGCTAAAGTACCTCTGCTTTATACGTTGAGCTCCTGCAAAGGCAGTGCAGTGTTATGGTTAGGCTGCTTCAGTCCAGATTCTGCTTCAGCACTTACTAGTTACATGACCTTGGATAAATACCTTACTTCTGTCTCGGTTTTTCATTTCTGTATGGTGGTACCTAACTCTCATGCCTCGCACATAGTAAACACTCAATAAATAACTACCTGAACAAAGAGATTTTCTAAAACAAAACAAAGCAAAACAACAACAAAAAAGCAAACCCTTGGAGCCATTAATTTTAAGATCATTTTAAAAACTAAGGATTAAGGAGTATGAGGGTCCCAGTCCTACTTGATCTATTTCTTTTCTAAACTGTTCCACACCATGTTTTTTTAATCACATGTATTGATTTTTATATTCTTTGTTTTACTAAAAATTCATAAAGCATGTATATTGTGTTTATATATTATATTTTTGAATGGTTAGGTCAAGGGACAGGGGAAGACAGTCATGTAATTTGCTTTTTACAGTATCTGTTACTGAGACAGGTAGATCAAGATTTGATGATGGATTTTTAAGAATGATAATGACAATAATATTGATAATAATCTCTACATATTCTATTTGATATTCTATTTGATATGAGAAAAGAGAGCAGTGATTTAATAGTGGTGTTCACAATAGTGATGTTATTTAAGGACATACAGAGAATATGGTGAGTAGTTTCTATCTTTCTCAAGTTCAGAATAAATAAGGGGGATAAACAAGGATTTCACTGAAGCACATTCAACAAATGCCTATTGCTTGCCAGCTACTCTGCTAGGTGTGAGGAGATATAAAATCAGTTTCAAAGGAATAAGTAGTTTCTCTGATGAAATATTCAGTTTCTATAGAATAGAGCAACTTCAAAGTGATTACTTAAAATAGAGTTGATTAGCGCCAGAAAGAAAAAAAGAACTTCAGTTAGAAGTGTAGAAGGAATGAAGGAAATAGAAAATTGTCATTAGAGCAGCATAGCAATAATTACTGCAGGCAAAATACATCAGCAGAGGCTAAAATTAGTGGGTGAAAGTTTAAGGTAAAAGAGCATATTTCCAAGTAAGGTTTAGGAGCATAAATATTCAAATATCTATTATTTACCAGGGACAGTATAGTAATTTTACAGTGAAGTAACTTCGTAGATAGCATCTTAACAAAATAAAGTTAACATCACCAGTAATAAGACACGGACAGATGTACCTTCTGAAATGATCTGGTGATACTGACCTCTGTGATATTCTTCCCCCAAATCCATTACCTCCGTCTAATAATGAGAAGACATCAAAGAAATCTAAATTGAGGGATATTCTACTAATGAGTTTTCTTAAAAGTTTCATGATCTTGAAAGGAAATACTGATCAACTATCACACATTAGAGAAGACAAAGGAGACCCAGTAACTAAATGCAATATGGTATCCTGGATTAGATCCTGGAAGAGAAAAAATGACATTAGTGGAAAACCTGATGGAATCTGAAAAAGCCTAAGTATAGCTAGTAGTATCGCACCAATGTTAACTTCTTAGTTTTGATAATCATATATTATGTAAGATGTTAACATAAAGGATAACTCGATGAAGCTCTCTGTAGTATTTTCACAGCTCTTCTATAAATCTAAAATAATCTCTAAATAAAGAGTTAAAAAATAGAACCCAATCTTTTGAAATTCTGAGATTTCTTACGTATGATTCCAAAACAAAGCAAGGACAGAAACTAGAGATCTACAAAAATAGCTGTAACCTGGCAAATTTTGTAGAGTTTTTCTGGACATCTTCTCATTTTTCAGAAATGCATTTTTCTTATCACTCCCTTCACTTCAAAACGCCATGTTGTTCCGAGTCAATTAATGTGTATATAAAATGTATATAGAGTGTGTGTATGAAAGCTGGACAAGGAGACTTTTTGTACTATAGAGTTGTCATTAACGGATACTCCATTCAGAGTAAATTTCATAATGACAAGGTAACTTTCTACCTTCATTTGACATATTAGTTACGATACTGAAATCTTTGAAATCTTCAGATAATAAATGGCCATTCTCATTTGGAAGATAAATTCCACAGAATCTGAATTTGAAATAGATGTTAAATGACATGAAAATAGAAACAAAGCTAAAGACTTATAAAACAGAATGTATATCTATATATCTATATATATACATAATATACAGATTATATATATATATACATATATATATATATATATATATATAAATTTTCTTTCTAATAAATTGTCTAGAATTTCCTTTGACAAAGGTTTTAAGTTCTACCTCTCTACACTTAAGAGATCTCTTTGGGCCAGCTTTGTAGGGAGGGCAATTTTTGTGCCTGCAATTATCAGACAACGTACAATCTTGTGCATAAATCATTGCTGCTGCAATTAGCTCATTTACCACTTCTGCCCTGGAGACAGAGGAAGCCGCCCCTCCCTAAACAGCTGGGATGGAATTGCTAGAAGGGCCTCCTGTCCCTTTTGATAAACAGTCATGGCCTCCCACCTCTGCCAGGTGTGTCTTCTTTCACAAGGATTAGGGGAGGGGCAGGGGTTGCTACCTTTTAAAATAAAAGATCCACTAAATTAGGAGAATTGACTATGTTGGATCTAAAGAAGAGTAAGATAATTGTCCTGAGGTACTTGCAAACAGTCTGGGGTTTATTTTACCCTCGGATAAGCTCTTTAAACTCCAATTGGCTAAACCAACTAAAATAAGAAAAAGCGAACTGTCCTCACAACTTCAAAACAACTTTTCTTTTGTGGGAACAAGAAAGTCACCTAATTATAGCAAAGGAATGATAAATCTGTCCAGTCCATTTGTTGCTTGTGTTCCTGTTGTTTTTCTGGTTGCCCCAATTACACTTTCTGTTTTTATTTTTGTTTACCGAATCTCATTAGTATTTCTATATCATTCGTATTTTTCCCCACAGAATTTTTTTTCTCCTCTCTCTGAGGCATAATTGTATTATGGCAGTCTAAAGAGTCATTTTCTTTTTTCTTTGGTTATAAAACGTCTTCTCTCCATAGCACTCTGACTTTTTAAAGGGAATCACATAGAAAAACACGAGGGAATACAATATTCAAGACTTGAGCTGGCAAATTAAAATTAAAATATAACAGATCACATAATATTTGTGCTTAAAATGTTAATGGAAACTAATTGTTCACTTGTTATGACCTATATCCTTTTGAAATATATAGTTTCTGAGTCATTAATCTGAAGCAATATTTCTTGGAAATTCATTCAGGTTTCTGCTCTATCTGAACTTTGTGGACCTCTCATTTATTTGATGTGCATGTAAAATGTAGGTGATGGACTCAGCAAGCCAAATTTCATATGGATGCAACCTCACAGGCCAGATTCCTGGTACAAAGGAGGTTGACTAAAAGAAGTCTACTCCAGTAGAGTGTTATTCTCTACAGAACTGAGTTTATGTGCAGTGGCGTCATTGTGTTAATTTATTTAGCTAATTTATTTAACTAAACATAGCCCATTTAGAAAAATGCCATTTACAGAATTTCAAACGTATTAAAAGTCCCGGTATATTTGTAGGTAAGATCCATAATATATTTTGTCCATGATGACATAAAAGAAAAATATAATAGTGGTTTTAAACGTTGAGGTCCTACAGTATGAATTTCATTGTCTTTCTAGATGCAGTTTATTATTCCAGTAGGCATCTGGGTTCAATGCTTGTATGAGAAACTTTCTTTTAAATTTTATATAATAATGCAATGGTGATTGAAATTAATTTCACAATATTTCTTGCTTTCTTTATGTAATCAAATATTATATATGGATTAATTATGGCATCTGGGGATATAGTATTATATAAGACATGGAGGTTAGTGCTCTAAAATTTTCACTTTCCACAAAAAGTGGTAAAATAGACTTCTGCAGGACAAATTTCTGATATTTTGCTTTTAAAAATCTTTTCTTGTAAGATTGTGTTAACATTATGAAAGCTTTTTTTCCCAAAATTGGAGTCATTATAAAAAACAACTTATATAAAAGTATAATAAGGTCTAGAATTAGATTGTATGAAGTGCTTTAGTGAAATATATACACAGCTCTTTGATCTTGGATATTTAATATTACCAAGTTAGGAGATTTTAAAAAAAAGATCCTAATGATATAGATTTGAGAAGTTATTAATGGGAAAAAAGTGTTTGTCCTTTTGAATGCAAATATATTTCTAATATTTGCCAATTCATCAGAGGTTCAGAAACAGCAACATGTTAGTTTCTACCATTCTACTATACCTGTTCTAAAGCTTTTATGTGATCCTTGTGTTCGTGATTCAAAATTCCTCGATGAACTATCCAGATGTCTCCTATATTTTTATGATTGCCTAAAAGATAAATGATTCTGAAAATAATTCATCAAAAATTGTAATTCGTAATCCTAACACCTTTTTAAAGGTACGTAACTTTCACTCACACCCCAAGGGTCACTATGTTATAATTTTGTTTTCCTTAAGCTTATAAGAACTCAGATAAAAATAACTGGGTTTAAGTGTGGTTTCCTCTGTTTTTTAGTCTCAGAGGGGGGAATTTCTAGATTAGTGTTTTTTTTTTCTTCCCCTGGGAAATATACAATTCTCTATGTTATGGCCATTAATGTTCAGTAATAAGTTAGTCCTCAAATACCAATAAGATGATGTGGGCTTGATGGAAGTTAAATGTCCCTAAATCCTATGAATTGATCTGCAGGAGCTGTTTTCCGCATGAGTGGTGGCTTCACCCAGGCAGACATCCGCAGAGCTACGGAGGTCAGGGTGATGGAGGAGGAGTGGGCTTGGCGGCACATATGCACTCTATTCCTGACAGTGTCTTGCTTCGGCAAAGGGAAGTGAAGCGCGTATACCATGCTCAGTGGCATTTCCAAATGCAGCTCAGCTGGGGGCCCAGGCTTATTGCATCAATGGCACATACTGGGCAAAAAGGAAATACATAATTTTGTCAAAGTAGTAGATCACAATCTACCAATCCTTCCCTCCCCCTTCAAAATCATCAGCCCCACACACTAATAGCTCTAATAGATACAGACTTTATGCATATTTCAGTCACAGCAGTATTTCTAATGCATATGTGAAAGGGCCCTTAATTTATGTCTACCAACTGTGTGGTGCCCTTCTTTTGGGTAATGTCATCATCCTAATGGTGTTTCTATTATACTCAAAGGTAGCAAATGAGGCTTATTGCAAGAAGGTAATTGATTTTCACTGAGTGAAAATGTAAATAGCCATAAGAAATCCTATGAAAGATAAGCAGTTCAAAATTGCCAGGAAAAAAAAAAATGATTTGTATACATGACTTATTGGTCCAAGTATATAAAACGTTTCTTTTTCCAAGTCGATGCCACAATAACTGTATTTCAGATCATTTTATTTCAAATTGAAATAAAAATTGAAGAATTTTGATGATCTTGCTTTTACCAGTTTGACTGTGTATATTATGAAAATTATCATCTTATATGGAAGGGGGTTTCTTTTTGTCAGTGCGTCCTGGTGATAGAAACCATGTAAGTAAAATTCCTCTTATGGATTGTAAAGAGAAATAATTCTTTTGATTTACTGTAGTAAGAAAAGTATGCCATCAGTATCAGTAACGTATTCTTTAAAGGAATACAAGCCAAAATCTCATTAAAAGTCAGGATAAATGTCATAAATTCAAGAAAAAAGCAAAGCTCAAAATGTGCTTTATTATTACAAAGAAAGATTAGGTAGAATCACAGGGGCTTAAGAATTTGATTTGATGTGAATACAGTTATGACTGATATTTTCTCAGCAAGTAAATAGAATTCTTAAAATTTTTATTAGAAAAAGAAAAAGTGAGGCAAAATAGACTATCCAAGACAATGAATCTGTTTGTTAAATAATGCCATTATTGCTAAAATAATGCCATTTTTAAATGTACAGTAAAGAGCTCATCAAACTATTTTTGTTCCCTCTACAAGTTACAGACCTTTGCACATGGCTGTTATAACCAATTCTACTTAGCTCACTGCTACAGTTTTCTGATTTTAAAAGACACCTTTTCTCTGAAGAGTCACTTCAATCAGAAAAGCAACATTTTAATCACAAAAGTCTCCCTTTTCTACTTTAATATGTCGTTATGGTAATTAAACAGTAGACCATACATTTTTTCCATTCCCCTACCCTATCTTGCTTATGATCTGAAAAAGAGTTTATTTCAGAAATTATAAAATATTTAATGAGAATGTTTTTATGATCCTGCCTTAGAAGAAGGTCACTTGGATTAACAAGAAGATATCATTTGTGTTGACCTTCGAGTTGGCAGATAGATTTGATCAATTTTATTTCTGCCGCCGAATAGGGAATAGGACAGGAAAAGCATTTAAATTCCTTCCCACTGAGGGAGGTTTAGAGAAGCAATTCTTTCCTTTCACTTTCAGCATCGGGAGATGCAAAATCTTTAACATCTGTTTTATTCTTCATAACGTGTGTGGCTAGAGGCAGGCCTGACGTAGCCATCAGCTCAAACAGCGGGTAGACTGAAAGCATGGTGACTTATTACACAGTGCCACGAACAAAATATACTCTTTAATATTAATTAGTCCCCAACCAAGCCCTTTGGTTTGTTACAGTTTTAGAGTCAGACATGCAGGACTCCCTAGTGATACCGAGGTTTCATTAGTCACTTCCAGAACCATGTACAAAAATTCCATTTAGTCCATTTAGTAGAAAACATGAGCTCTAAGCAAGAAATTCAACTTTGTGGGGGAAAACAAGACTGTGTATGTTTATTTCATTAAGAAGAAAATGTCAAATAGGTTTATCATGGTGTGACTTTGCAGTTTCCACGTTCCAAATTTGCCATTTCATTAAAATACCCGGCCTTGGGGCGCCTGGGTGGCTCAGTGGGTTAAGCCGCTGCCTTCGGCTCAGGTCGTGATCTCAGAGTCCTGGGATCGAGCCCCGCATCGGGCTCTCTGCTCGGCAGGGAGCCTGCTTCCTCCTCTCTCTCTGCCTGCCTCTCTCCCTACTTGTGATCTCTCTGTCAAATAAATAAATAAAATCTTTAAAAAAAAAAAAAAAAATACCCGGCCTTTTATTTTGTTCCCTCTGAATTTAAGTACCTCAGATATATCATGCTGTGTGTAAGTAATGAAGACAGGAATGCTTTAAAGGCTACTAAACAATTAGTACATTCAGATATGAAATTGCAGTTAAGATGGTGGGCAAGGCATCAGTCACTCTATTTAATGTATTTGATAGGGAGTATAGAGCAAGAAGAGTTCTACGTGGTACTGACGAATATGGATATGAACGTTTTGAGAGGATGTTTGTCTATTTCTAATGACCTTAAAACTTTTTAGAACTTAGGACTTAGGTAAATTGAAACAATAAAAAAGTGTTTGGATGACACGAAACAGATTCTCTATCATTAAAGCAATCTAGTAGTTTTATGCAATTGTATTTTAAAATGCTTATTTTATTTTATTTTGAAAAGCTGTTAAGCACTAAAAATGATTCCAACAATTTTTATTTGTGCTGGAAAAGATAGCTTTATTATATGCCATTTTACAGTGTCCGAAATCTAAGATAATCTCTATTTTATAGAAATATCATTTTTATTAGTTTTTGTACTAATTCCCTGCTTTGGATTATAAGGGAATAAACAATGGTGTCTTCCAGGTATGCTGTTCCAAATCTCAGGTGTAATCATGGGTGCAATTTTCTTTAAGACTGAGATGAGAACACTGTTGGCAGTATGTAACTGTAGTTCAGTCCTGAATCCTGGAAACTTTAATTCAGGTGCATTGTGGGCACATAAAATTTGAGTTCAAATGCTTTTAAGAAGTCATGCCATTTTGTCGTTTGACACTAATTTTCAACCCAGCATGCTTTAGCAATGACTGAAATTAGTTCCAAGTGAATTACAGCTAAGCTATTTTCTACCATCTAGAAGAAATTTTTTATGCCAACTGAGTCAAGAGAGGTTTTTGAAATTTTGTTTAGTATATATTATGGTATGGATCTCATCAGTATAGACAATCAAGTGTCCTGATTATATACACCGTTGAGATGTCACAGAATTGCTTTTTTTGCTAATATTGTTCAACCCTAAATTTATTCTTATTGGTCAGAAGACACATTACTTGCAATTCTCTGCTTTCTTTCCAAGTCATCAACAAGTGTTATGTTTGTGAAGTCTATGAGACAGATACTGACCTATCGGAAACTGGACTAAAACCAGCAACTGATTTTCCTTGTGACAATGGTTGCCATCAAATATGTCTTCTACCACCCCAGTTTGAAAAAGTGTTCTATAGGGGTGTGTATCTTAATTCAACCTCTGTGTCCTGAACACATAGTGCAGACTCAAATTTTATGAGAGTTGGAGGCAGAGTATTTAGGCAACATGACTATCATGGGGAGATACCAATTGACCATAAGGAAAAGTAGTTTCTAGGCCTTAAATAAAATTGAAGCTGAACAAATGAAAAGGAATTTCTATGGACATATTTGAGTATTTTGAATTTTCAAGTCATTTCTTTTAGTCTCAAAACCAAAGGGATCCATGGTAGATAAAGATTTGATTTGACCTCCACATTTCACAAAGGGTACAAATGATGTTGGTTTAGTTAGTATTGATGTAAATAACTAATGACAGGGTGATGGAAAATATAGGACATATATAAACAAATTTAAGGTTTTTTTTTTTTTTAAAGATTTTATTTATTTATTTGACAGAGAGATCACAAGCAGGCAGAGAGGCAGGCAGAGAGAGGAGGAAGCAGGCTCCCTGCTGAGCAGAGAGCCCGATGCGGGGCTCGATCCCAGGACTCTGAGATCATGACCCGAGCCGAAGGCAGCGGCTTAACCCACTGAGCCACCCAGGTGCCCAAATTTAAGGTTTTTAATTCAAAATACAAAGATTAAAACAATAGTGAAATGTATAGTACTGCATTGTTGTGGAAAAAATTCAAGGGCAGCTTCATAAGGTTGCTGTGCTTCAAGGATTAAACATAACAACAAATTATATCAAACGAATTAAGAAAGTTCTTCAAAATGGCTTTTACTTGAATTAGATTTTTCCCATCAAAAAGGCGAGAGTCTCCTAATTTGGTGAAAAGTTCAACATTTATATACAAAGATAGTCTTTCTTTAACATTTAAAACCTTCCATTGTGATAATTCATATGCTTTAAAACTATACTGATAAAGTGGTTGAAGTACATAAATAAGTAATAAAAAGCGCATCAAAGTAGTTATGACGAGACAGCCAGATGGCGGAGAATTGCAGTACTCGCTGTAATTTTATCAAAATTACTATTGTCATGGCATGTTAGTTTTCATAAGAATTTGTACAGTCACTGATCTCATACAGACAAATTAATTTCAGGTTCTCTCATGTGTAGTCACATAACAGCTACACTTGAGCATGCACAAAAGAAAATTAAATAATCATAGTCACATAAACTTGAAAAGCAGCACAATATCTTAAGTTTACTATTCCATAACGTCTTGGGATCAGTGATCATTTCTGTTATGTTAGATTCAAATTGATCTACGGTGGTACAGCCATTATGTAGTTCCTGCTATGTTTAGTCTTCATTATATAAAGGTACTGTCTCATGTATTCTATCAGTGAAGAATTGTTATTGAGGCAGTAATGTTGTAAATCCTACATTTATGGCCTTTCTTCAAGTTTCATTCTTTTATCTCTTTTATGTCTAAAGGGATAACAGAGCTTTTTATGCTTTCCTTTAAAGATAAATACAGATATGAATCCTCAACAATTAATGAGTTTAAATGATATTTGAATTAAGAATGTTCATTACAGGTTTCAAATGTTCTCGCTCATTTCTTTGTCACAGAATTGTGAAAAGAAAACGCGAGACTGTGCATTAAACATACTTCTGCTGTTCATATCCAACCAGCAAGTTTCAATTCTAAAGGCTCCTTCCTAAAGTCATTTATTTTTATTGTCTCATTTCATAGCACAATTCTTTCTACTGTGCCATATCCCACTGCGTATCAGATTTAGTGCATTGTCAACATACACGAGGCCTCAGTTTCCTTGTGACATGGGTGTTAATCTGCTGTATTTACTTCATAGACATTGGAGGTGGTGCTGAGAACTTAATGTTCATTAAAGTAGGCTTCAGTTTTTATGACCTTAAAATAGAAAAGACAAATATTTTCAGTAGCTATTTCAATGACCTCAAACGAATTATTCCGCAAGCATAAAATATATCACCTGGCAGTCATGAATACTTTAGGAAAAGTCCCGTTAGATATTTTAATCCTTCATTCTTTTTCCACCAAGAAAGTGCTATAATCAACTTGGCACTTCTGCCACTAAAGAGAAAGGGTTGTTTTCTTCACTGAATTTTAGTTATCTGTTCTCAGGTACTCTGTGCTCTTAAATGTATATATATAGCTTTTATTTCATGATACTGTTTTCATATTAAAAGTAATACATGTTTTAGAAATCTCAAATGTGGAAAATCTTTTTCTTAAAATATATAAGCTATGGGAAAAAGTTATGCATTTTAGAACGTTTTGGTTTTTTCAGATTTGAGTTTGCCCTTATTCTCCTGGCTTTTTCTCAGTAGATGAGATGGAAGCTTTCACATCATCTTTCTTTGGGGAGAGGTTGTAAACAGGAGTGCCCATGACAGCGATGCGCCATACATGTTCTATGATAGTCTTACATGTTCCTTTTCTCTGTAAGATATTGTCATATTAATTGTCAAATACCTTACTTGAAATTACTGTATATAACATAGTTATACTCAGGATTATGAAACTTTACATTTGGTGAAATGTCTCTTGAGTTATATTACTAAGTTATAGCTTTAAAAGTTAAATGACACACTAGGAGTTTATAATAAAAATGTTAATGGAAATGGAGATAAAGATATTCATTGCAGCATTATTAATGCTAATAAAGATGGGGAAGCAAGGTATCTGACCACGAGAGCATTGCTAAGTGGATTACATTTCATCTATGGACTATTATGAAACATTAAGCATTTTTCCATAGTTTTTCATTGCACAGAAACTTGCTTATGCTGTAACTTTAATTAATAATAATATATTGCAAAATATACATACATGTCATCTAAATATGTTTTTAAAAATCTAGAATTCTAAAAAGATGGGCTGAAAACTTTTCACGCTGTTAAGGTGGTTGTCTGTGGGTGCTAGGATTGTGCAGATTCTTTTCTGATCCCTTATATGTTTTCTGTATTTTCCTAGTATTTTATAATAAAAATGTCATTTTCTTATAATGTAGGAAAAAAGAATAAATGGAAAAAAGTAGCATAACAAATAAGAATTTAAAATATCACATGTAATTCCAATCCCACCATGTACTTTTGTTTTTAAATATCATTGTAGTACTTTCTATACTGTAATTATTTACTTTTACATGTCTTTACTCCTTAAGATTGTGAGTGTGAGTTCAGGGACTATATCCCTTGTTCCTAGCATAGGCCCAGCATGTAATAATTGCTTAGTACGTTTTTAGTGAATGGATGTATGATATTCTATAGGAGTACCTATTTTTACATAATTGAAATTTATTTTCCTATTACCTTTGTTCTGCTTTTTCTACTTACCCCGACTGGATGATGTTTTTGCATGACTTTGCATAAGCTTCATAATGATAATCTCAATGTTGTCATAATATTCTGTCATAAAAATCATTATCCTAGAGATGGATATTTTAGTTATTTCCTATTCTTGTTATTATGGACAGAATTGCAGTGAACATTCTCACTCAGTTACCTTTATGCTTCTTTCAAACTATTTCTTAAGATAAATTTCTAGGACATTACTGTTTCTTCAGAAGGTATAACCATCTTTATAATACTTGTTTACTTCTATACATTGCTCTATTGTATTGCCTATTGGTGATACAACCAGCAATGAGTGAGTACATTGATTCCTTTATTACATGCATTTTAATTGAGTATTAAGTTTAGGTATTTTTATTGCAGTTAGTGGATCTTTTAAAAAATCCAAGTTGCAAAATAAATCGAGGTTACTTTACTTTGCATTTATTTGATTACAACTTCCCATGTATCAGTTTTCTAATCATTTTTTTCCTTATATGACTAGTCTGCTTATATCCTGTGCTCATCTGGAGATTTTGAAATTTTTAAAATTCTATTTGAAAACACTAATTGTACATTAGAGAAAAACCTATTGCATGTTATATTTGATGCAAATAATTTTTCCAATATGTGATTGCTCTTTTAATTTAACTATATTTCAATATACAAGAGTTTAAAATTTATATAGTCTAATCCATTGATCTTTTTCATGTGGTTGTTTTACTGTTGAAAATGAGCAGCATTTTTCCGATACAGCACAATGATGAACATTGTCAACCTTGTATGACTATGACTCATTTGTATGTAATTCATTATTATGAAGTACATAATTCTGTGTTCCTAGATTAGGTATTTAGGCTAATTGTTTCCCTCTTTGGATTTTCTCCTTCTGTGTCTCTCTTATTTGTTCTGCCCTGCCCTTCCCTTCTGTCTTTACTTTTCTTGCACTTACTAAGTGTCTTCCTCATTGTTCCTTGCTCCACCATGGGCCTTTGATTGCCTATGATGGAACTGAGACAGCAGCCAATTACCATATTGTACTGCTGTTCATATCCTACTGTGATCCATTGGCTCAAATGCCTGAAAAATATCAAGGCTTTGTTTTAATCAGAAATCAATTCGTGTATTATACATGTATACATACATGTGGATAGATGCATGCATTTGAGGAAAAACAACACAAATCTAATGATAAACTCCTTTGTCCATAATTATAAGCTAAGGCAGGGATTTGCCTTGCATCTGGACAGCTGGACATGAGACTGAAGACTAGATTGCCTCCCTGCCATGCAATTACTTCCATTCTTGGGACCAAGTCTATTGTTTATTGCTCTTGATCCTTTCTTTGGGTGGACCCTTTGCTGTGTGGTACTGCTGAGCTAATGTTACTTTTGGATTCTCACACTCTGAGTGACTCCTCTTAGCTCATTGAAAGGTTGTCTTGATGGATGAATGATTGTTAAAATCTATAAAAGTCACAGTGTCTGCCGTCTAGGGCATCATTCATCCAGTCCTTCACCTAATCTTTTTTGAGTCTAGACCCTATTATGGGTCTGGGACCAGACCCAATAAGGTTAGGAGAAAATATATTTCCTGGTCTTGAGATACTTATAATCTAGCTTGGGAGACAAAATGTGTGTATGTATAATATAATACATATAATATGTATGTATAATATGTATTATGTAATATATATATAATAAATAATTGGAAAAAATAAAAGGATAACAGATGAACTAGTTGTTAGATAAACAAGAGAGACTATAAGGGTGCAGATCTATATGCTATAGAATTTAACATTGGGAATAGCAGTCTAAAAACAGGGTGGTAGGGGCGCCTGGGTAGCTCGGTGGGTTAAAGCCTCTGCCTTCAGCTCAGGTCATGATCCCAGGGTCCTGGGATTAAGCTCCGCATCGGGCTCTCTGCTCAGCAGGAAGCCTGCTTCCCCCGCTCCCCCGCTGCCTGCCTCTCTGCCAACTTGTGATCTCTGTCAAATAAATTAAAAAAAAATTTTTTTTTTTTTTAAAACAGGGTGGCATCAGCTAGAGAAGATTTTATGGGTTGAATTGTTCCCAAAAAGATATGTTGAAGTTCTAACCCCCCAGTACCTGTGAATGTGACTGTATTTGGAAATAGGGTCTTTGTAAATGTAATAAAGTTAAGATGAGGTCATAGTTAATTAGGGTTGGCCTAATTTGTTAATTAGAACACTAATATGACCTGCGTCTTTCTAAGAAGATGAGAAAAGACAGACACAGATACACAGAGAGGAACTTTATGTGATGATGGAGGCAGAGACTGTAGTACCCTAGCTGCATAGAAGGCCCGAGATTGCCAGCAAACCACCAGAAGCCAGGAAATGGCAAGAAAGGACTGTCCTCTACAGCTCTGGGAAGGAGCATCGTCCCCTTGACACATTGATTTCAGACTTTCAGCTGCCAGGAGGGAGACGGTTGTTTACATTTCTGTTGTTTTTGCCCCTTAGAAGGTAGATGCGAGGCTGTGCCCTAAATAAAAGGGATTTGGACTGACAAAACAAGAAGGCTACCTGCTGAAGGAAACCTCATTAGCAAGGGTAAGAATGTGTTTATAGGGACTGTAAATAAAAGCTGGAGTGATGGTCTCTGAGACTGGTGCAAGACAATTTGAGCTGATAAAATAGATTCACCTAATGGAAGGCCTTTAATAACTTAGGGAAGAACTCACACATTTTATTCCCTCACATATACATTCAACATTTGCTAATTATTTTCTGTGCATCTCATCAGTAACAGGAAGCCATCTTGGCTCCCAAAGTTGTTCAAGAAGAAAGCTGTTGGGAAGCACTTTCTATGCTTTTATTTTATCCTTGCCACCAAATTTTTAAAATTAGTTATTTTCATTTTTTAAAATTTTTTCAAGATTTTGTTTATTTGAGAGAGAGAGAGAGAGAGAGAGAGAGACAGCACAAGTGGGAGGGGCGAGAGAAGGGAGAGAGAAAATCTCAAGCCTATTCCACCTGATCATGGAGCCCAATGCAGGGTTCGATCCCAGGACCCTGAGATCATGACCTGAGCCGAAACCCAGTGATGGATGCTCAACCAATGGTGCCATCCCGGCAACCCCCAAATTAGTTATTTTTAAATAGGTAGTTCACATGGTTCAAAAATAAATTTCAAACAGGTGTATACTAATCTTTCTCATCTACCACTCTCCCCTACCTTCCCTTTGGGGCCAGTCTCACACTCACCAAGAAATTACCCCTGTTAGTTACCCACTGATCTTTCTAGAGATTTTTTTATGCATAAACAGGGAAATATGATTATATACCTTGTTCCCTTTACACAAGCAGTAATGTTCCATGTACTGTTTACATCTTGCTTTTTTTTCACTTAACAACATATGTTTGGGATTTTTCTGTAGCAGTATAAAAAATGTACTCTTTCATTTTTCTTGATGTATATGTTTCCATTTTGTGGATATACCATAATTTCAGTTGCTTTCAGCTGAAGGACATTTAGATTGTTTCTTTTTACTTTTAAAATCAGTGCTACAATAATTAACTTTGTACTTAGTTCATTGCACATATATGTATAAATATATTGAGATATATTTCTCTAAAGTAAATGGGATAAGGCAAACATTTTTTAAAGTAGATGGGATAGGGTGTCTAAATAATTTTTATAGATATTGTCAAATTGTTCCCTAAAGAGACTGAACAATTTACACATTCTCCAACAACATATGAAAGTGCCTATTCTATACATAGCTTTGTTAATACAAAATATTATAAAACTTTGCACCTTTGCCACTGGCAAGGTAAAAAACCATATTTTGATATTATTTTAATTTGCAATTCTATTATTTTAAGTGAATCTGATAATTTTTTATGTTCAAATAAGGTTTCCCATTCTTTGAACTTTGAACTAAAGATATTAATATCTTAATATCTTTGCCAGTTTTCTTTTTTTTAAGATTTTATTTATTTGACACAGAGAGAGAGATCACAAGTAGGCAGAGAGGCAGGCAGAGAGAGGGGGAAGCAGGCTCCCCACCAAAAAGCCCGACATGGGGCTCGATCCCAGGACCCTGAGATCATGACCTGAGCTGAAGGCAGAGGCTCAACCCTCTGAGCCACCCAGGTGACCCTCTTTGCCAGTTTTCTATTGAGATTTTAATATTTTCTTACAGATTTGCAAGAGTTGTTTTTTTTTTAAACTATCCTTTGTGATTTTAGTTACAAAATTTTTTCCAGATTATGTTTTCTCTTTTGACTTTACTTGTGGAATTATCCATGCAAAAATTTACTTGAGAGTTAGAAAGTTTTCCCCTACTTTTGTACCTTAAAAAAATCATATAAGATGTGGTGCCTCACTGACTCAGTTGATGGAGCATGCGACTCTTGATCTAATAGTCATGAGTTCAAGCCCCATGTTGGACATGGAACTTACAAATAAAATTATAAAAGAATCTGAAAGATATTTTCAAGTATACATTTAAAGTGATGAAAATGGATAAAGAGAAGTGGCCAAAGATTACCCTTACATTTTTGAGTTTGGGAGTCTGGGAGGTTGGGAGTCTAGAATCAATCTAATGACTAGAGGCAAACATAAATGTCTTTTCTAGTGTGTTAGTTTTCCTTCTTCTTCTTCATCTTCTTCTTCTTCTTCTTCTTCTTCTTCATCTTTATCATCTTTATCTTCTGTATTTTTTAACAGTTGTTTTGAGTATGGGTTTTGTTTTTCTAGAATTTTCTAGAGCAGCAGAGATTTGGAAGCTCTATTTGTGAGAACAAAATTATATTACCGGAGAAGTCATTATTCAGTGAAAGACAATTATAGTTTAAAAATAATGTTCCAAAGGATCTGTGAAGTTGTCTGGCTTTGGGACTTGAGAGAATGAGAATCAAATGTTTTATTCTTTGATGTTACAGATGAAGATTTCATTTCTTTTATTTTTATCTCTCATATATTCAAATGTTAATACTTACTGAGTGTTATCATTTACCCAATGTTACCAGACCTGTGGCTTCAGCAATGAAAAACAGCAGCAAATTTCACATTCTCCTATAATTTGCTTGGTATCTTGGAGAGTAAAAAATTAACATGTTCACAGGTTGTGATATGTCCTATGAAAGAGTTAAAAGGGAGATGGAATCAAGAATAACTGGAGGGGGAGTTGCTGCTGCTTTAGATAGTATAGTTAGGAAAGTTTCCTTGAAAAGGGGAGATTTGAATTGATAAATTGTGGGTGATGCAAAGCAGAATGGGAGTGGGAGCCAGAGGTGGACTGTGGGAGTGAAAATGTGTTCTGGACAGAGAGTTTAGCAAAGAGCCTAAAGCAAAAAAGAATTTGGTTTCCTCTAAAAACAGAGAAGCTGGAGATTTGGCTAGAACAGAAAGAGTTAGTGGGAGGGAGAGCGGTAGAGCTGAAGACAGAGATCTGAGCCTCATAGAACCTGGTGAAGATTTGAATTTGATTTTAAGAACAAAGATAAGTGTTTAAACAGGGTATGGCATGATCGGTTTTTATTTTTAACCTATCACATCAATTACATTATTACACCATGTGAGAAATGATGTAATTTGACTGTGGAAAAAATCTGAAAAAATACTTTTTCTTTTTTGCCACCATCGTTGACAATTTTGAACACTCCCCCATTCAATCCTCATACTCTTTGTCTCATCCCTCCCACTCTCCCTTGTCCATTGAATGAACTCCCCTTCTACTCTTCATTAAAGAGCTAATAAAAAAGCTCATCTTTGAACCTTCTTTGATACTACCCACTCCAACATCAGTCACACAGTCAATTAATTCATTTTCAATTTTCACATGACACTTTTTACTTTTTATTTTTGTTTTTTTATTCCAGAATAATTAACATACAGTGTTTTATTAGTTTTAGGCATACAATAGAATGATTAAACAATTCTATGTATTTTTTAGGGCTCATCAAAGTAATCTCCTTTATGTATTTCATGCGTTCCCCACCCCCAACCTACCTCACCTCTGGCAAGCACCAGGTTGTTCTCTCTGTATTTAAGAGCCTGTGTTTTTGTCTCTTTTTCTCTTTGTTCATTTGTTTTGTTTCTTAAATTTCACTTTTGAGTGAAATCATATGGTAATTGTCTTTATCTGACCTTAACTTAGCATTATATCTTATAGTTCCATCCATGTTTTACAAATGGCAAGATCTCATTCTTTTTTATGTCTGAGTAATAATTCCATTGTATATATATACCGCATCTTCTTTATTCATTCATCTATGGATAAACACTTGAGTTGTTTCCATATCTTGTCTACTATAAATAATGTTGTAGTAAACAAAGGGGTTCATACATCTTTTTGAATTAATGTTTCATTTTCTTTGGTTAGATACACAGTAGTGGAATTATTGGATCACAAGAAATATTTTCTAATTTTTTAAAAAAGACTTTACTTATTTGACAGAGAGATAGAAAGCACAAGTAGGCAGAGAGACAGGCAGAGGGAGAGGGAGAAGCAAGCTCTCTGCTGAGCAGAGAGCCCTATATGGGACTCGATTCCAGGACCCTGGGATCATGACCTGAGCTGAAGGCAGTTGCTAAACCGACTGAGCCACCCAGGTGCCCTCTATTGCTAATTTTTTGAGGAACCTCCATACTGCTTCTCAGAGTGGCTGCATCAATTTGCATTCCCTCCAACAGTGCTCAAGGGTTCATTTTTCTCCACAACCTCACCAACACTCGTTATTTCTTGTGTGTGTGTGTGGTTTTTTTTAAAAGATTTTATTTATTTACTTGACAGATCACAAGTAGGCAGAGAGGCAGGCAGAGAGAGAGGAGGAAGCAGACTCCCCGCTGAGCAGAGAGCTGGATGTGGGGCTCAATGCGGGAAGTGATTAGTCATAAAGGACCCTGAGATCATGACCTGAGCCGAAGGCAGAGGCTTAACCCACTGAGCCACCCAGGTGCCCCTCTTGTGTTTTTGATTTTAGTCATTTTGACAGATGTAAAATGAAATCTCATTGTGGTTTTGATTTGCATTTCCCTGATTATTAGGGATATTGAACCTCTTTTTATATATCTCTTGGCCATTTGTGTTGTGTCTTCTTTGGACAAATATCTATCAGGTCCTTTGCTCTTTTAATTGGACTGTTATTACTGTTATCTTTGGCTGTTGAATTGTATGAGTTCTTTATTTATTTTGGAAATTAACCAAAATAAAAAGCTGCTGCACAGTGAAGGAAACCATCAACAAAACAAAAAGGCAACCAACTGAATGTAGAAGATATTTGCAAATGATATATCTGATAAGGGGTTCACATAACACTTTAGATATGATTCACCTTCTGTACTGAAGTTCTTTATTTACATGTCTGTCAGTCTCCCCCACATAAATGATTTTATAGATGTCACTGAGTTAAACATTATACAATGAAAAACATGGCAAACACAATAATTTAGCACAAACACTTTATGGTAACTCTAAGATCTGAGAATTAATGGGAGAAAAAATAAATTTTTCTCATGCCATTTGAAGGAAATCTAATACTTTTTGTTAGTCATGCTATAGATAACCACTTCTTTTGAATATTGACATTACAAAGCATGTTATTTAGGATGTGTACATCCTTTTATTCAAACTGCTGCACTCATATCCTTAAAATAACAATCTTTTCCCCAAAGTTTCTGCACTTATCTCTTAAGTAGAGTTCAAGTATACATGAATCATTTCAGAAGGTCATTTGATGAAAAGGCAAAACCCTCAAATATGGTAAGAAAAATATGCCTCTTATTTAAAACCCATGCAGTTGGATGGGTTTGTTGCTATCAGGAAAACGTCAGAGGGAAAGAAGATCAACAAGAAAGGAAAATTAAGCATGTAATAACATAAGCAGCTGGAGGAAAGGAAATAGAAGAACAGCTGATGAGTAGGAGAAGAGGAAAAAAAATGAACCATTTCAGTGAAAACCCATTATTACTGGGAAACAATTTTTAATATGGCTAAAAGTCTGCTTAATGGTAAGAAAAAGACTTAGCTACATTACCAAAAAAAAAAAAAATCTGAAATACAGCTAATGTAGAATTAAGAAATGGAGGATGTGAGATGCTTCTTAAGCTTTGGGATAATGAATGAGTTTTAAATCACAATTGAGGACCACCTAAGCCATAGTTTTTATCTAAAATATGGGAATATTTGAGGATAGAAGATGAATAAATCTTAAGTCAGTCTTCCTTAAAAGCAGTGTTGTGTAAAAGTAAATACCACTGATTCCACTCCTTATGGTGGTGCCTCCATCTGATAGGTTGATGGTTATAAAGGTTTGTTATGAGGACAGTGATTATTAAACATCATGGAATAAAAATAACTAGCATATCAAATAGATACATTTAGCAAGAGGCTTTAAGTTGGTTTTGAATAAAGTGATATGTTGTTCCCGAGTAAAAAATTACCCTAAACTGAATGTCTTAGTCCATTTTTGCTGCTAAAACAAAATATCACAGACTAGATGGCTTATAAGCAACAGAAATTTATTTCTTATATTTCTGGAAACTGGAAGTCCAAGATCAGGGTGTCAGAATGGTCAGGTGAGGGACCTCTTCCAGATCACAGCATTCTCATTGTATTTTTACATGAAAAGTTTAGACAGCTCTGTGTGGTCTCTTTCAGAAGAGCACAAATCTTGTTCATGAGGCTTGTGTCTTTATGACCTAATCACTTCCCAACTCCCTACCCCCAACCCTTATATTATTGGGGGTTAGAATTTCAACATATGAATTTTGGAGGGACACAAAACTTCAGACCATATCTAGGGTTTAAAAAATGAAACTTTTATGATCTAGCACAGTTTCTGAGGATCAGAAATCCAGAAGCAACTCAACTGGGTGGTTCTGTTTCAGGCTCTTTCATGAGGCTGTGATGAAGCTATCAGCCAGGGTTTTAGTCACCTGAAGGCTTGAGTGGGACTAGAGGATCCGCTTCCAAGTTTACTCATGTGACTGTTGGCAGCAGACCGCATTTGCTGGCTATCTGAGCTTCTTCGTGGAGTTGTTTATAGTTAATTTCAGCTAACTTTCCCCAGGATGAGTGATCAGAGAAAGAGAGAAAGCCACAGTGTCTTTCATAACCTAACCTTAGAAGTGAAATACCATCATGTTTGCCACATGCTGTTGGTCTCACAGATCAAACTTGGTACAAAGAGGCAGGTGTGTTAGCTCAGACTGCCATAACAAAATATCACAAACTTAGTGACTGAACAGAAATTTATTTTTTTACCTTATGGAAGCTAGAAGTTCAAGATCAAGATGCCAGAAAATTCTCTTTTTGATGGGATTTCACTTCCTGGCTTGTCACCTTCTTGCTGTATCCTTACATGGCCTTAATGTGTGTGAAGAGAGAGAGGGGCAGGGTAGGGGGGGAGATCTGATGTCTCTCTTCTTAGAGGACACTAGTTCTATTGGATTAGGGCACTATTCTTATGATCTCATTTAACCTTACCTCCTTAAAAGCCCTATTTCCAAATATAGTCACCTTGGGGGTTAGGGCTTCAATATATGAATTTTGAGGGGTCAAAATTCAGTCTATAACAGGAAGGAACTACTCAGGGATGTAAATACCAGAAGGCAGGGATCTTTTGGGCTTTCTTAGAGGCTACCACAGGCATACTGGGTGGTGGTGTCTCCTGCATTATTCCTTGTCCTGATGGTTTCTTGTGTCATTCAAATCAGACTCACCAAAAATCTTTACTCTTTGGAGTTGCTTTGCTATCTCTCTTTTTCCAGGCTTGTTTGGAGTTGAAAATGAAAACACCAGTAACACTATTCTATCAAAATATGAAAATTTCAAGGATGTAGTTAATTATATGCATATTCAGTGTGTGTGTGTGTGTGTGTGTGTGTGTCCTTCTTAGATAAATATACAATTACATGTGAATATCAGTAAAACAATTGTTCTATAGTTTTAAAGCCATGCTGGCCTGACATGTTTGCAGTAATGTTCTCTTACTTTCCTGTGAATATAATCTATTGTGTACATGAAAAAGCAGATAAAAATCAGTAAGCCCTTTATTTTTATTTTTGATGGTAAAGTGATAAAATACTTTTAAAAAAACAAAGTGGCATAAGGAATAACACAGAAGACATTGGGAGATGGAGAGGAGAAGTGATTTGGGGGAATTGAAGGGGGAGATAAACTATGAGAGACTGTGGACTCTGATAAACAAACTGAGGGTTTTGGAGGGGAGCAGGGTAGAGGGTGGGGTAAGCCTGGTGGTGGGTATTAAGGAGGGCACGTATTGCATGGAGCACTGGATGTGGTGCATAAACAATGAATTTTGGATTACTGAAAAAAATAATAAAATTTTTAAAAAAACCAAAATCCCAAAGTGGCCAGGAAGTGGCCATGAATGCTTTAATCTCTGAAGCACTGAATGCTGGTTTTGTTTCCAACAAGTATAAAAATAAACATTAACAGAGTGCATGTTATATATATGTAGACCAGTAGCCATACATTGGGACAGAAGGGAAAGAATAACTAGAGATAATCTCTATAATCTACTTTGTTCTTATTAATTTAAAAAACTAATAATACATCTTTTTTTACAGGATAAAGGTGAACTTCTGATCTATTGGATTTGTAATTCTTTTGTACGAAATATTTTTCCTCAAAGATGATAATATGCCCAGAAATGAACTAAAGTCTTGTTATATAGTCTTCTTATTGGGCATGGGTTTTATTTTAACTTCTGAAATCTAATATTATTGCAGTAACTGTCTTTTTTATTTCTATGTATCCTGAATAAGGAAGTAATTTAACATTTTCACCTTTGCTTTTTCTACCCTTTATTTTGGGTGCTCGTGTGTTAACAGTTCCCCTTTCATTGTGATTATTTTTCCTATATCACTGAAAAAAATGCCTTTTAAAACATTTATATTAAGTATGACATATAAATTTAATTAAATAATCTATTTATTTATTTATTATTTTAGTTATATGAAAATATTCCCTTGTACTGGCCAGCTTAAACATATCCAATCTGTCTTGCCTATAAAGACAGGCAACATAGTTCATGGTCATTCAGTGCAACTTGTTTTCCACTTATAAGCATATCAGTCTCCTTCAATCTAAAAAAACCATTGTTTTTGTCAAACTTGCAGTTTGGTTTACGATATTTTATATGTAGAGATAAAGCTTTATGTAACACAAAAGAAACAGAAAGTAGACTCTCTGCTCTGAAGAAACTGTCGCATGTGAAAGATATAGCAACAAATAAAAAGGAACACTTGAAACACCTACAGTAGCTCTTTCACCCAAGCCCATGCTGGAGCTTCGGACCCCACCCCCTCGTACCCACCGTAGCCTCCTCTGTTCCATCTCTTGGTGAATTAGAAAAAGCTTCCTATACCCTCCCTCTTTTAGGACTAAATCCGCCACACCTTCTATTCTGTTTCTTTTTATCAGCCCCTCTAATGTAAACTGCTGGGAGCGCTCTCTCTCAGACTTCTCAACCCTTTCATTCTCTGCACTTCCTCCTTGACCTAAGCCTCCACCCTTCCTTCCGAAGGCTTCTATTTTGCCTTCTAGAACTCCCAACTCCATAAACTCCCCTCTTCTTTTTCCCTCCATGTTTCTTCTACTTCCTTTGCTTTTAACCTTCTTAAAGAGAGTCCTCTCTTCCCTCTGAGGAAGGGAGATGTGGGCAGTGCCCTCTGCACTCTGTATTTTCACCGCTGATTCCAGACCATCACTCCTTCGCTGTCTTATAGAGGGATGAGACATATATAGGAGTAGGGCTACATCTACTTCTACTTTGTTGTTGCTTACTGACATGAAGTTAAGTCCCTTTTAGGCACTTGGATCACAGTTTTCCTATAACACAAGTTCTGCCGTGATCTCAGATGACCTGAAGGAGCACACAAAGGACCCATTCTGTCCAGGCCTCTCAAGTCCTTCTGCTATTCCTCTTCAGTGACATTTCCTAAACCCTCATCCAGCCTCTCCCATAACCACATTGTTCTATCGCTAAAACTGCAGATCCTAACATCCCATTCTTGGGTTGTTTCACCAACCTTCAGTCAGTTGAGATTGAGGGACCAGTCATTTTAATATCAAGGGAATGTTAAGAATCCTCAGTCAGCATTCTTCAATGGTCTCATTTCAAGGTAATCTTACTTCCAAATCTGCTTAATTTTAGAAACAAGTTCCTTGTATTTGAATTATAGATGTCACTACCGGAGGTCCTGCTTAATCCCTCTGTTTCAATATGAGAAATCACTGAATGAGGAATCATCAGCCCAGTCCACAAGCAGATGATTCTCCTGATATATCATCAGAAGGCCAGTAGTACCCTAATGCCAAGTCTCATATGTAATGCCTGTATCACTCATCTCACTTCATCCCATCACCTAGGCATTTTATCATTTTTAGTTTTATCATTTTAGAAGTTTTAGTAGAATACAGTAAAGTATTTTGAGAGACCACATTCACATAATTTTTGCACTATGTTGTTATAATTATTCTATTTTATTTTTAGTTATTGTTAATCTCTTACTGCGACTAATTTATAAATTAAACATCATCATATATATACATGCATTAAAAAATCAAGATAGATAGATTTTGGTACCAACTATGGTTTCAATGGGGGTTTTAAAATGTATCTCCTGTGGATAAGGGGGGATTATTGTGTGTGTTCTCTAGGGGAATCTATTGAAAGGGAAGACTGGGGGCTTAGAAGTAAAGTTGGAGGCAATTAGTGGGAAAGGGAAGTATAAAAAACAAAACAAAACAAAAAAGAAACTAGCAGGCACTGGCTACAAAATTGAAAAGAGATCCAGCTCTGTGTGGGGTCATCAAGCTAACTGCAGAGAGTTTTGAGGAGAATTGCATAGCCTTGTATCCATAACTATAAAACCATCAAGGAGAGGGAGAGGAGAGAAAAAGCTATTGATTAGATTGCTAATGAAGGCATTAGTGATGCTTGAGAGAGTAGTTTTGAGAGTGAGGGTTGAAAAAAGATTTGTAAATGTGGGTTGAAATGGAACATGGAAAGTTTTGGCACTGAAATGGTTTGAGTGAAAATAAAGACTGAGGAGTAGGCCCAAAGATTTATTTTTGGAAGAGGAGTCATGGGCATGTTGAAAGGCAGAGAAGGAAAGGTTGAAGGTATTGGCCAAGGAAGAGATAAATATGGCAGGAAGATACTGTATAAGTAAGCAGGAGATAGATCAAAGTAAAAAATTTAGAGAATGCAGGGAAAAGTTAGTAAGTATGAGAAGCTAGAAATGAACGGAGGTGGTAAAAAGTGTTTTTGTAGGGATTTATATCAATGAGTCACGATCTCAGCGTAGCTATAAGTCTGGTTGTTGGCTGAAGGTGAAGACTGAGGAAAGATACAAAGGAGAGAAGCAAAGATCAGGAATCCTTTACCATCTTCTCCATCCCACTTTGAGGTGTGTGTCACATGTATTTTGCTCCCCTGACAGACTCTAAGTTCTTTGAGAGAGCCAATCTTACTTTCATCCTTTATTTCCTAGCAAAGTGTTCTGTATATAGTATATTTTTGTTAAATTGTGCTGAATTGAAATGAATTGAGGTGACTAAAAAGATTGCTTAGAGCAGCAAGAGCCTGTTGAGGTTGGGCTGTGTGAATATGTGGTGTGACAGGTTCATAGAGGTCTGTGTTTTATTGCAGCTGTGCCCCAGGACCCAGGCAAAGAACAGATAAAGCAGAGAGTAGTCCAGCAAGCAACGTAGAAGGTCTGGGCTCTAATGCGGTTATGTTGTGGCTGACCACACAGTCCCAAGTGGTATGAGGAAGTCCTCATTGCCAGGGGTGGACTAAAAATAAGAAATAATGATGGATGCAGGTTTGATGGACCCATGAATGGTGATAAGAAAGGAGAATATCTTTAACAAAGAAGTGATCATTGTAGAGGATCAATACCATGTTTTAATTTGTTTGGTCAAAATAAAGAATACACACACACACACACACACGCACATATACACACATATACATATATATGTGTGTGTATGTGCGTGTGTGTGTGTGTGTATAATGTGTGTGTGTATATATAGTTGTGTGTATGTATATAATATATATAGTATAGATATAGTAGAGTATGTGTATGTGTGTGTGTGTGTGTGTGTGTGTGTTTATTTAAAGTTTTCATTATGTTGGAGAGAACATAAAACATGTTTACACCAGGAGATATCTTATTTCACTAAAACAATGTATTTTTTAATATTCTTAATTTCTGCATGATAGGTTTAGGAAGCACTGAATATATATCCTTCCATCCAGTTATGCTAGTAGTTGTTATAAAATCAGTGACAAACATATGTTCAATTCTTATTAAATTGCTCTTCTAACACATGTATTATCTGTCTTAAATCTTACAATACTACAGTGGGTTGGGTATTATCTTTTATTCCATTTTATAAATACGGGAACTGCACTGAGACACAGAGAAACGATACCTGCGTATGGTTATGCTATTGAAAGGTAACAAAGGAAGACTGATCTTAACTGTATTCTTAACTGTTATAGCACATCATCTCCTGACCAGCCCTTAAATACTGCATTCCAGTGAAATGTGGAGGATAGCAAGTTAAGTTAGTCTTTTGATTTAGGCGTTCTAGATTAGGTTCTTATAATGGATAGAAATTTTGTCCCACTAACTCCTACTTGTCCTTAAAGTCTTGGCTTAGATGTCAGCCATAGTTTCATCTCCTAGAGGGTTTTCCAGACTCTCAAGTTCATATTCAGTGTCTCTTCTATGTGCTTGACAAACAACACTCCATGTTTTTCTTATCATAGCACTCATCACACTGAGTAGTTTGCTTTACTTCCCATGACTATCTTTGTGGTAGTCAGGTTGGGAACCAGAGGAATAAATTACAGAGGCTTGAAATATGAATAAGAAAACTATTGGGTCACCTTTTATTTATTAAAATGCTCTGTTCTGCCCCCCACCCCAATGGAAATAGTTCCATTGTTGGCTCCAACAACAATCTTATTAAGCACTTCCTAAAGTGCTTTGAGGCAGCTTATAAACTTATGAATTGTGGAATGATTTATATGATTTGATTAACTTTATACATTTTTATGGAGAAAAAGGAATATTTTTCTACAGATCCCCTTGTATATATATTTAAAGATATTTGAGCCATCTAAATTATGTGAAAAAGAGTCAATCTAAATTCAAAAAGACACAGTGATTGATAGATGAGATTGTTAGTTTATTTCTACTACATTATATTAGTTTTAGGTCAAATTTATTTCATAAAGAGCGGGGCACAAGGGCCCTTTGAATGATTCTTCTATGTAGCACATTAGTAATTTCTGAAGACTGGGACATGATCTTACTATTCTAAATTATTACAGAAATTTTTAGTTGTTACAACTCTTTTTACAGTATTATTTTGGTGACATGTGATATTTGTTTATTTAATCCCAGTATAATTAACATACAGTGTTAAATTAGTTACAGGTGTATAATATAGTGATTCAGCAATTCCATATGTTACTCAGTACTTGTCATGGTAAGTATACTCTTAATCCCCATCACCTATTTCACTCATATGTGGAATTTAAGAAACAAAACAGACACAGAAAAAAAAGAGACAAACAAAAAGAACACACCCTTAAATATAGAGGACACGTGATTTATTTGATGAGAGGTTTTGGTCAAGAACACACTCCCCAACTATAATTTAATTTCTGTGAGAATACTAGAATCTTTCTATTTGTAACTTTTGACTTACAGAACTGCAGTATGGCTAAAAATGGAGGCAGTGATTAAGAAAATTAGAGGAACAACTGAAATATTATTTAAAGCAGTAGAATTTATAGTATAATTTGAGAGCCAGTTCCTTGGTACATACTTCTCTTAAAGTGAACTGTTGATCTCTGCAGAAAGCTTATTCTGAGCCTTCTGGTGAAAAATGAAGCTCCCTGAGTATCTGTTGGTGCCCCTCCCTCTTCTCCTTTGGGAATGACCATTGTTGTTGGTCTATCCTCCAACAGTTGGGCTCACAGCAGGTTGTATTGGTTGTTTTTTTTTTTTTTTCTTTTACTTCTGAAAACAACAGTTGGTTAGAACTTATGCATTAGCTTAATTGTTTGATTTATTGTCTCTGTGACATAATATGTAAGTATTCCCCGTGAACCCAATGAAAACCAAAAATGTTTAAAAAAGAATACATTAAAATAATTTAGTTATGCCTTAATAGGAGTAATTTAAATTCACAGTCATTGAAAATAATGAGGAATTTATTTGTGTTGGATAAAATTATTTCTGTATTGGATAAAAATATTATTTCTTCTCCAAAGTATACTTGTTGAGGAGAAATTTTTATTTTTTTTAAGTCATTTCTGTACCCGTTAATGTGTAAGAATAAGTCCTTAGTTGGCTTCTAAAATAACTTATGCCTGTACACTAGCATGAGTTTACATTTGGGAGACTACTTTTTCAGCTAATCATTGCTTAATAAATTTTGAGAAAGGTTCAAATTAGACTATTCTTTTTTTTTTTTACCATGTAACATAAATTCTGCTCACGACTATAATTTTCTCTTTGGACACAACCTTCACCAAACATAGAGTACTTACGTTGCAGTACTTAGGAACCTAGAAATTCATTATAATCAAGAGGAATAGCTACAGCATCTAAATCAATGGACTGTTCCTGATTCTTTAA
The DNA here is from genome assembly GCF_002288905.1 of Enhydra lutris kenyoni. Taxonomy (NCBI): domain Eukaryota; kingdom Metazoa; phylum Chordata; class Mammalia; order Carnivora; family Mustelidae; genus Enhydra; species Enhydra lutris. The sequence goes on from NW_019154106.1 coordinate 30,303,445, forward strand.
AATCTCCAAAGGGAAACCAAGCTTATAAAATCTTTCTAACCACCTTGCATTGAGCTGTCACCTTCAATGTACCTTTGATATACTCCCTTTTTGTTAAAGGGGAAGATAGGAAACAGAAAGTGTATCATTTCATTCACACGGACTTTGTCTGGAAGTGGGGCTGTGATATGATTTCTGTCAGAAACAATCTGTTTGATATTTCTCTTTCTTTGCTTGGGAACACAGAGTGGCCGGTCTGTTTTCTATCCCTGGGTGCTGGGATATCCTGCCTTGTCAAACAGCATTTGTCTTCACTCACTACCTGCTTGTTGAGTGGCGCTCAGCCTCACTGTGGTGGCAGAGAAAGAAAGCCTTAGGCTGCTCAGCATCTGTCTCTTCATGTAATTAACTGCAGCCCTGGATAGGGAGCAAAACAGAGATTTGGTGCTGTGAAAGAGTAATGTGTCTAGACAGGAGTTTCTGAGGGGGGAAAAGTTTTTTTGGGTTTTGGGTTAAAAAGGGAGGACATTTTTTTTTTTTTTTTAACCTCAAAATGTTTTGCAGGAAAAGTGACCATTTGCTTCCAAAGCAAACTTTGGAAAAGTCACTTAAACACTCTTTCAAAACTTAAACACTTAATTAAACACTCTTTCAAAAAGCCTTCACTTGACAATTTTAGGCTCAACACAAATAAAGGTAGTAAGGAATTATAGACCATTAGATAAAATAAGAACTTGTGAGTCAATACTGACATAAATAAATGAATAAATAAAAAGTGAAGATAGGCTCTTCTTTAGAGGAGAAGGTCAATAAGTGTTGAAGGAATGATTGAGTTAGAAAAATCACCATTTCACAACTGTTATGTAATAATTGATTTGAACAAAAGTCATCAATGGATGGTAATACTCCTGGATGAAAGTTTGATGAGGACCAGAATATACATAGCCTCAAATGATTTTTCACAAATCGTATATATATACATACACAATTTCATATATATGTACATATATATATATATATATATATGTGTATGTATATAATTCAGTATGGGTAAAAGATATATGGGAGCTTCTTGTTTTGTTTTTGTAACTTTTCTGTAAGTTTGAAACTATATCAAAGTAAGTACCAAAAAATCCTATTCACTTATACTCTTTTGGTTTTCTTTCCCAGTAATTGGAGCATGGCTCAGGCTTGGCTCTTTTTAAACATAGTATTAGGAAAAACGCGCTTTGCTACCCAGAAGCTTTACTCACCATCTGCCAGCAAAGCTTCATTAATGTAACATGTTCTGCAATCAAAACATGCTCTCTCTTGGGAAAAAAGTGACATTCTGAATACTTGCCTTTCACAGAGACCCACTTAGAAACTTGCAATCCATAAGGATTTCTAAGTGAAATGTGTATATCTGCGTGTGTGGGTTCCTGACACATTTTATAGTACCCTTTGACTTTATAGAAAAGGGCCTGAAATTTAGAAAATGAATGCTTGTGATTCTTCCTATGTCATTCTTAATAAGCTTGCTTTCAGGATTGAGAAGGCAAAGAATCCTCCTTTTCTAAGACCTTATTATGTAGCCATAGCAGCCCTGATAATTGCTTAAATGAGAAATACAGACTAATAAAGACTGCAAACACTATTGAAGGCAATTATACTAAACTCTTTCCTGGATATTTTTGGTATTCATGTAATATAGAACAATGTGATGCTTGAATGAATGGATTATAATCTAACTTAAAAGTTGGAATTAAGCAATTCAGTGTGCATCTGGAAAGAGCAGCTATTACTCCTAACTAGCTGATTAGGTGCCTTGACATGCTTCTGCGTATAACAACACCCTTGGCATTGCACTTGCAACCCATGAGGGACTGACCACCCCTTCAGAGCCAGGACAATTTCTCTTATTTGGAGCCATTGGCTTTGACTTATCTTTTTTTTCTGGTTGGTGACTGATAGGAGGTAGGTTGACTTCCCTTCTAATGGGCAATGGCAAGAATGAGTCTTGCCAAACCCTGGGCTCCTAACATCTCTAATAAATATTTAATTTATTGACATTTGTGGGGTTTTTTTTGTTGTTGTTGTATGTTTTGCCTTGAAAAAACACTTCAAGTTTTATATTTTCTTAGAAATATGATTTCTATGTTTAATTTTTAATTACTTATTTTTTATGATATAAGTGGCCTGTAGGAATCAAATTATATCAACTCCTTATTTTAAGGATTAAGGATTGGGTCCTAGGGATCCCCAAGTTGCCTGGGGATCATATTGTTGGCAGGGCTGGAAGTTTGACCAAAAGCTTTGGTGCCCAGGCTAGTGTTATGTTCACACATTGCTATTTGCATAACAGCCAAGTGTCTGTTCAGTTTCTTTGAGGTTCTTGGAAAACAAAAGCACAGTAAATTTTGGGTAGAATATCTAAGGAAATTAAATTATTCATAATGCTTTAAAATTTTTGAATTTTGAAACAATTTTAGATTTATGGTTAACACTGGGCAGAGCTGAGTGAAAGGGATATAGGAACTAAAGATAATACAGAGTTCCTATATCCCTTTCACTCAGCTCTCCCTAGTGTTAACCATTTATCAAAACTAAGAGAGGTGTCTGGGTGACTCAGTTGGTTAAGCGTCTGACTCTTGGTTTCAGCTCAGGTCATGATCTCAGGGTCAGGAAATCAAGGCCCACCTCGAGCCTGCATTGGGCTCCACGCACAGTGCAGAGTCTGCTTGAGATACTCTATTTCCCTCTGCCTCACCCCGCTAAATCTCTAAAAAACAAACCAAAACTAAGAAGTCACCACATTTTTAATTAATTAATTAATTGTTAACATACAGTGTTATATTAGTTTCAGGTACACAATATAATGATCCCACAATTCTATACATTACTCAGTGCTTATCAGAGTAAGTGTACTTTTAATCCCTTTTGTTTATTTTGCCCATTCCCCCACCTACCCAGTTTGTTCCTTGTATTTAATTTGAGAGAGAGAATGCAAGCAAGAGAGCACAAGGGGGAGCAGCAGAGAGAGAGGGAGAAGCAGGCTCCCTGCTGAATGGGGATTCCCACATGGGGCTTGATCCCGGGACCCTGGCATCATGACTAAACCGAAGGCAGACACTTAACCAGCTGAGCCCCCCAGGCGCCCCAAGAGTCTGTTTTTTTTGTCTTGGTTTGTTTGTTTAGACTCCACATATAAGTGAAGTCATTTGGTATGTGTCTTTCTCTGGCTTATTTCACTTAGCACTATACACTGTATGTCCATCCATAGTGTTGCAAGTGGCCATTTCTCAATCGTTTTTATGGCTGAGTAATATTCTGTTGTATATATGTACCACATCTTCATTCATTCATCTATGGATGAACACTTGAGTTGCTCCCATATCTTGGGTATTCTAAATAATACTGCAATAAATATAGGTGTCCATATATCTTTTTGAATTAGTGTTTTCATTTTCTTTGGGTAATTGCCCAGTAGTGGAATTAATAGATCATATGGTATTTCTATTTTTTTTTGAAGATTTTATTTATTTATTTGACAGACAGAGATCACAAGTAGGCAGAGAGGCAGGCAGAGAGAGAGAGAGAGAGAGGAGGAAGCAGGCTCCCTGCAGAGCAGAGATCCTGATGCAGGACTCGATCCCAGGACCCTGAGATCATGACCTGAGCCGAAGGCAGAGGCTTAACACACAGAGCCACCCAGGCGCCCGCTATTTTTAACTTTTTGGGGAACCTCCATACTATTTGCCACTGTGGCTACACCCATTTGCACTCCCACCAACAGTGCAAAAGGGTTCCTTTTTCTCTACACCCTCACCAACACTTATTATTTCTTGTGTTTTTGACTCTAGTCATTCTGACAGGTATAATGTGATATCTCATTTTGGTTTTGATTTGCATTTCCCTGCTGATTACTGATGTTGAGTCTCTTTTCATGTCTGTTGGCTATTTGTATGTCTTCTTTGGAAAAATGTCTGTTAAGGTCTTCTGCTCATTTTTAATTGGATTATTTGGTTTTTAGGCACTGGGTTGTATAAGTTCTTTACATATTTCGATATTAACCCCTTATCAGATATAACATTTGCAAATATTTCCTCCCATTCTGTAGGTTGCCTTGGTCTCCTTCACTGTGAAGAAGCTTTTTATTTTGGGGTAGTCTCAATAGTTTATTTTTTCTTTTGTTTCCCTTGCTTGAGGAGACATCTAGAAAAGTGTTTCTATGGCTGATGTCAAAGAAATCACTGCCTGTGTTTTCTTCTAGGAGTTTTATGGTTTCAGGTCTCACATTTAGGTCTTTAATACATTTTGAGTTCTTTTGTGCATGTAAGTATAAGAAAGTGGTCCAGTTCCATTCTTTTGCTTGTAGCTGTCCAGTTTTCCCAGCACCATTTGTTGATGAGACTATCTTTTCCCCCATTGTATATTCTTGCTGCTTTTGTCATAGACTGTATAGGCATGGGTTTATTCCTGGGCTCTCTATTCTGTTTCATTAATCCAGTGTCTATTTTGTTGCCAGTACCATACTCTTCTGATTAATGTAGCTTTGTAGTATATCTTGAAAACTGGGTATTTTTTCATGTCTTAACAGTGTTTTCACAAAACAAGAGTTTAAAATATGATAACACCTAATTTATAAAGTTTTTTTTAAATGTATTATGCCTTTGGTGATGTATCTAAAAACTCATGACCAATTCTTATTTTTTCTAGATGTTTGAAGAATTTTACATTTCAGCTTTAGTCTGTGATCCATTTTGAGTTATTGTATAAGGTTTTTTTTCATATAGATGTCCAGTTGTTCCAGCACCATCTATTGAAAAGACTATCCCTTATTCATTGAATTGCCTTTCTACTTGTCAAAAATCAGATGACTGTATTTGTGTCAGTCTATTTGTGGTCTCTATTCTGTTCATTAATTTTTATTTGTATTCTTTCATCGTGGTATTTACTAATACCATACTATGTGGATTATATTCTATTCCTAATTTGCTATGAATTTTTATCATGAAGGTATTTTGAATTTTATTGAATGACTCTGCATATGATTGGTTTTTCTTATGTAGTCAGTTAATACGACAAATTATATTTATTGATTTCCAAATGCTGAACTATTACTGAATTCCTGTGATGACTCTCGCTTGGTTATGTGCTGTTTTATCCTTATTTAAAATATTGACAGATTTGATCTCATCATCTTTTGTTGAAGATTTTCTGCATCTGTATCCATGGGGACCATGGAACTATATATTAGTATATACTATATATATATATATATATATATATATATATATATATATAAGGATCTATAGAACAGATCTTTCTCTGGGTTTGCTATTGGGATAATGTTGGTCTCATAATATGAGCTGGGAAGTATTGTCTTCTCTTCCATTTCCTGGAAAAGAATGTATAGCATTGGTATTATTTCTTCTTTAAATGATTGGCAAATTTTGGCACATTTTAGAAAAAGTATTTTTTATAATTTGTTTACATGGAATTTCATTTTAATTTTTCAGTTAAATAAAGCTTAGTATTGCCTGTGACTGAAAATCAAAATTATCTTAGTTGACTTTAGAGTCTGTAATCAAATACGCAAACTGGAATGAGTTTACCATGAGCTGTGCATTATACTGTGGGAAGAAATTCAGTACTTAGAATGTAATACATAAGAGTAATTTTTCTTTTCTTTTGTTTTATCAAGATTGATATTGACAATCAGGAACTAGTAACTTCCCCCAAAACATTATACACTGTCTTACAAAATATTTAGAACTGGATGTCTAGCCTTTGAATTTTTGTTTTTTGGTCTTACTTGTGATTAAAATTTTAGTTTTCCTTCAGCTTTTTGTTTCTCAGTACCATCAGGATTTCTCTATAAAAATCTATTGAGAGGCCATGATGGTACTAAGAACCCCAAAGCTGAAGGATGAGGCCTGCTGAAGATCTGACTTAGCAAATTACCATGGTGATGGGAGCAAGAACCAGGATGCAGTGGTATTAGTTGTAACTGGGTAATACTTGGAAGACACTTTCTTTCTTTCTTTTTTCAATTTTTTTTGAGCATAGCTGACACAGAATGTTGTATTAGTTTCAGGTGTACAATGTAGTTAGTCAACTTCTTTATACATTTTGCTATTCCAACCGTAAGTGTAGCTATCATCTGACACTGTACAGTGCTATTATAATATCACTGACTATGTCTTCTATGTTGTGCCTTTTATTACCAGGACTTACTCATTCTATAACTGGAAGCCTGTGCCTCTCACTCCCCTTCATCCATTTTGCCCATCTCTCTACCCCCACCCTGGCAACCATCATTTTATCCTCTGTATTTATTGGTTTGATTCTTCTTCTGTTTGTTATTTTAAATTCCACGTATGAGTGAAATCATATGGCATTTGTTTTTCTCAGTCTGTTATTTTCCTTGGTATTTCCTTAGTTATTTATTTATTATTTATTAGTTTTAGTTATTTTCCTTAGTTATTTCCTTAGTTATTTTCCTCTAGGACCATCCACATTGTTGCAAATGGCAAGTGCTCATATTTTCATACAACTGTGTAAAATTCCAGTGTATATGTGTGTGTGTGTGTGTGTGTGTGTGTACATACACCAAATCTTCCTTGTATCTTGGCTACAGTAAATAATGCTGCCCCATAAGGATGCATATATCTTTCTGAATTAGTGTTTTCATTTTCTTTGGTTAAATACCCAGTGGTGGAATTATTGGATCATATGGTATTTCTACTTTTAATTTTTTGAGGAACATCTACACTATTTTCCACAGTGACAGCACCAATTTACATTCCCAACAACAGTGCTTGAGGGTTTCTTTTCTCCATGTCCCCAGGAGGCAATTTCTTTCTCAGAGTTCACTGCAGCTTTTCTCTGAAGTCCTGTCTTGAATACCTTGATTCTGAGAAGTCAGATTGGTATTCAGCCTTGGCAGGATTGCCTCACTGAGTTCAGGTTTAAAGGATCTTTGGAGGTCAGATCTTCTATCAGTTGCTGGGACATTATCTTGTTAAGTAGCATGTCTTGGTTTGTCTTTAGTCATTATTTGTTCATCATCAGCCAGATGGTCACCATTTTAGGACCTTACTCACTTCAAGAAAGCGTTCAAGGTCATAGTATAACATATGGATACATTTCGATTAAAAGAAAAATAGAGCTTTCTTTATTAAATGACTTAATGTTTGGCATTTTACAGTTATCACATATTCAAATGGGATCTTAGAAATATAAGCATACTTTTATTTATGTCTTTCTTAAGGTACCTTAAGAGAGAACATTTTATATCGCACATTGTTTATTTGTATACTATTTCTTTACCAGAAAGTTAAGGCAGAGAGCAGATCCCTTTCATCTTTGTTTTCCTACAATATCCAGTAGCATATAGCATATGGGTAGGTGCTCAGTAAATGCTTGTTGAAAGAACAATAAATATGTAGATGAAGTATATGGTTTTCCTTCTTCATGTCTTATCCTTATCCTCCATATTCAGTAAGTTTACATTTTTCCCAAAAATGTTATAAAAAACTGTTTTTCTCTTTTCCCAATATATTTTCCATAAATATCTGAGAGAATACAATTTACTGCTCCTCTTATTTAGAAAAATTTGCTTGTATGTGTATTGGTAAAATCTTTCCTTAACAAAGCTTGCTTGGTGTTGTCCATTCCAGATAACTCCCAAGTATATGTTTTCCAAGCTGGAGGAGACAAGGGAAATCAGGGCAGAGAAAGAGGAAGTGATCTGGTGTGAGGGTTCTTACACCTGGATTAATTTGGTGTAGAGTGACAGCAGGGCCTGGTGGCCTCAGTGGTGCAGGGTGGGCCCTGAATGAGCACAGCTTCCTATTCCGCCCATCTTGACTCAGCTGCCATGCAATTTTCCTTCATGTTACTTAAAAGCCTTACTGATTTTCACCACCAATACAGCTTAATCTTTAGAAATAGAATCTTAATATTTTGCTTATTGAGACTGTCTACACCAAACTTGGTGACCGTGCATTAGACTCCTTTGTCTCTGTCTTGGTCCCCTTCTGGAGCTGTGCTCAACTTTCAGGTATCTTGTCTCCCTCCCCCTTACGGCAGCCTTCTCATGCTGCTCCTTCCTGTCTGATCTGGAAGTCCTGGGCTCTCATTAGAGCCAAGCACCTGCTGCTTCAGGCCAGCCTCCTCATGGTTACTAGGGATGTCCCTTAGCCCTCCCTCAGCAAGCCCGTTTGTCAACTGCCTCACTCCCTGGCAGTGCCTATTTTTATGCCAGCAATATTACAGCTTTCTCACGTCAGCTTCTCTTCGCAACGCTCACTTAAATGTGGTTGTATTATCCTAGGAAGCTTCCCACCCCAGAATTATTTTGGAATGGCATGATTTCAAGTCTACTGGCCTGGAAAATGTCGCCAAGAATGGGAAGTTCTCACCCATGTTACTTTCTCGAGCATAAGTTTGCTTCACTGCACTTGTGTGATTAATGTTAGTGAAACTGTCTATTTGTGGCATGTCTTTACTAAATAACCCTTTAAATACAATTCCACTGTGTAAATAGCTTAATACAGTTAATCAGAAGAAAATAAACATAGAATTGTATTATAAAAGCACATGTGCTTTATTGTTAGCAGAACCCAAATGTTTTCAGAGCTCATTAGCCCGAGGTACAAATAAGGTCATACCACAAATGGCCATGTTTTCTGGCTAACAGCCCTACTTGCTTAATTGGAGGACCTTGGCCCTTCCTGCTCTTCCCTACATCTCCCTGATGATTGTTGAGCATCTCCACAGTGTTTCACATATATATTTACGGACAGTCTTCTTGTCTCTCATATTCTGAGGTTGTATAACTTCCTTGTTAAGGGCATTCCTCCCGTCAAGAAAGATCTTACCTGTACTACAGGTGCTTCCATGCCAACGTGGCTTCACTGTTCCTGGGAACGTGTTGCAGCCTGTCTCAACAATACTGATAGCTCAGGATGCTAAAAGGCGCTGTGTCCCGTAGAAGAGAGAACAACCCCACGTAAATCAACTTTAAATGTACTTATTTTTATTTTGATGTGATGTTGGTGCATTTTTGTGGATTAGAGTGTGAGGGGAGAGAAGACATCAGATTCTCAGATTTGTTTTCATTTTTTAAAATTTCCAAGGATAGTGAAAGAGCTATCACATTGAACTTGGGATAGAGAGAGTGCTAGTTTGGACTCTCTTGGTTCTTCAAGAATGTGAATGGTCTTGATTCTGGAGGAGTGCTTCACTCACATTAAACTAAATATTGAAAAATAACTGATTTTTCTGCATTAGGTGACATTGGTTTCCCAATGGCCATTTGTTTGTTCTTATATTATTTGATCTTTAGAAGTGTTTGACACATTTAACCACTGGCTACTTGTGAAGCACTTTCTTCTCGTGGTATATCTCCTACCTCAATGGATACTCCTTTTAAATCTCTTTTGCTGCCTTCTCTCTCTCTCTCTCTCTCTCTCTGTTCTCTTAAGGTCAGGTACCCAAGGGCTTTTGTCCCCTGAACCTTTCTCTTCCTCTACACTCTATCTCATCTGCTTCCATGGCTTGAAATTCCATCAAGTTGACAGTGACTCCCAAATCCATCGCTCCAGTCTTAATCTCTACAGACTTGTAAGTTTCTGGTTGGGGATGTAACTGAAATCTCAAACTGAACGTATCGCAAAGAGAATGCCTACTTTCCTTTCCCAGACTTGTTTGTGTTCCAGTCATCTCTATCTTTTTATGTTCTCAATCCGAACACCTGATAATTTCTTCACTTTTCTTTTTCTTTCACCAGCCCCATCCCAATCCATCCTTCATCTGATGAATCTGTTAATTTATTTCCATGCCCTGATCCTGATGTGTCCATTATTTTAATTTCTACTAAGCTCTAGTCCCAGCTGCCATCATCTATTCTACAGCAATTGATTCCTGTCTTTCTGCTTCTATTTTTCCTTCCCTACCACTTCTATTCTCCATGAGTAGTCAGAGTCATTGGTTTTAAATTAAAATCAGCTAATGTCACTCTCATTCTTTAAAATCTCCATCATATTTGGAACAAAATCTCAACTTCTTTTTTCCTGATTTAAAAAAAAAAATTTTTTTTAAGTAAGCTCTGTGCCCAGCATAGGCCTTGAACTCATAACCCTGAGGCCAAGAGTCACATGCTCTACCAACTGAGCCAGCCAGCTGCCCCCAAATCTCAACTTCTTATTTTGACTTGCTAAACCCTACACAGTATGGCTTCTGGCCACCTCTATGACCTCTTCTCCTACATCTGACCATTGTCCCCTCCCTACTCTGTTTCAGCCTCCTACCTCTCCTTCTGTTGCTGGAACATGTTAAGCTTTTTACCACTTAGAGCCTTTGCACCTGCTGTTTCTCTGGTCCTAGTGCTCTTCCCACAAGCTTCACATGGCTCTTTCTTGTCGCTAAAATCTTAGCTTAAATGTAGCCTCCTAAGAGAAGTCTTCCCCGACAACCCCACATAAATTAGTTACACAGTCACTCTCGATCTTATTAACATATTTTAGTTCTTTGCATAACACTATTTTCAGACTTTTTTCTTTGTTGATCATAAACACTGTAATACCAGTAAACTTTTATATATATATATTTATTTATATATTTATATATATATATTTATATATGTATATAACTTTTATACCTTTTTAAAAATAGTAAGTTATTTTCACTAGTCACTTCAGAAAATATCATTCTTTTTGATGACATTTTTCAGTGCAATGAGTTCTAGTTATGAGTAAAGCTGTTTGTCTTCTATATATTTGCAGTTTCATAGACTTGTGTTACTTTAAGTACTTAAATGGATTAAATTTTTTTTCTCGTCCTGGAAAGGAAACAGCTAATTATCTACCAAACTTCCATTCTTTCTTCTTCTTTGATTATTAGGGGTGGAAATGGGTCTAAACAGCATATTAAATATCTCACTCTTCATTGCAGATTAGGTAGCTTCTTACATAAAAAGTAGAAGTCATTAGGTGAAATCCTTGGGAAACCTATGTAAAATATACTAAGGTATTAGGCACGGGCCCTTTTTACTCTCACCTTTTTTCCTTCTTGCTGTTTGGAGAATGGACATGACAGTTAAAGCTGCAGCAACCATTCTGTGACCATGAGACAACCATAAGCAAGGAAAAAATTCAAGAATAATGGAGGGGGAAAAGATCAGACACACTCTAGGTTTCTAATGATTGAATAAACTGTCATACCAGGCTTGGACTGCCAGTCTCTGGATTTATGCATGACAAAGAAATAAAATTCCATTGTGTTTCTTAATCCACTATTTGAATTTTCTACCATATTTGGCTTAATAATAACTAATTTCCCTCCCTCTCAAAAATTATGGCATCCTTTTGAATATTGAGTATATCAGAATGCCAATCTTAGCAAACTGTTCCATAAAATGTTCTTTCTATTAATTTTGAATAAACAATTTAGCATAACTTAATTTGGAATTTGTGTCCATATTCTTGTTGTTCTTTCTTTTGATAGAAGCACTTTGGCTTAATGAAGAGAATATGGCCTTTAAAGTGAGATGATTGTGAATTTGAAACTTAGCCTTGTCATTTATCTGACCTCTGTCAAGTTTCTCAATTTATCCAAGCCTGACCTTTTACATTTCACCTTATTAGTACCTCATCTAATTTTAGTGAGAGTAAAGTGAGGTAATGGAAATATTCTTTCTTTTGTTTGAAGTCATAATTCTACATAGGTGTCTAATGTGTAAAAAGTCAGTGGGCTACACATTTAATATTTGTATAGTACTCTACATAAATTATATTTTAATTTAAAAAACCCTGACATAAATAGGCACCCCATAAATGGAAAAAACTCAAATGCTTTAATGTTTTACTATGACTGTCTTATCATTTCCATCATTAAAAATGCAGATGACTATTTTGGGGGAATTTACAGGTATTTTAATTTTCAAATCCAGAACACATTCCATTAGAAGTATTCACATGTGATAGTCATGTTAGATGAAGTTTTCTATTGCAATTTCTGACTCTTCTTCCAGAGTACCTTACCCTAAGATCTATAAGATTCATAATTATTGCCAAGATGTGATGTGATTTTGTTTCCTGTGCTGAAGTTTTGAGGTTTGGGAAGCAGAATCCAGAAGTTGCTCTTTTCCCTAAGTCTGTGAGTTGTCATCCCTAAAGGTTTTCACCTTATCCAGTCCCTTGTTCCATTGTCCCCAAATGTACTCAGTTGACACATGTGGGAGCAGTTCCCCCTGTCATTTGGGAGGTGCCAATTTACTTCAGTGAGAGACAGGCTGGTTTTCACATTACACTGGCAACTATCCTGGACTTTAAAAAAACAGCTGTGTGGTTGCCAGCTGACCTGCTTTTAACCAAGCAGCTGCTGCTGAAAGTCGGGGTAGAGTTTGTAAATCCTTGGGGACTGAGAGTTGCTTTATGCCCACCTTTGTTTGAGAATATGAAATGTCCAGGTTGTGAACTTTGTGAATTGCTTCCACTCCTGATCGAATCATAGCAGATGACGTTATGGCTGGCTGGTTTTAACTGACTTACCGGAAGATCAGACTGCTTGGGGTGTGTGTGTGTGTGTGTGTGTGTGTGTGTGTGTGTGTGTATACCAAGAGTTGTATGAATCCATTTATTCCCCTCCTCAACAATTGCTCACCAGGTTGAAATTAGTGAATTTTTGTGAGAGAAACACCTGTCTTTTCCCAGATTATTTTTGAAGGAAGACAGTGAAAATATAAACAGAAACCTTTTTGTGTGTGTGTGTGGAATATGGTGTTGAATGACATATTTTTATTGATAAGAGAGAGAGGAGGCCGAGTCATGCAGTTCCATTCAAACACAAGCTCACACACACACACACACACACACACACACAACACACACACACACACACACGCACACACACACAGAGCTGTTTCACATGGAGTGACTGTAACTATGGATTTAGATATCTTTATTTCTGTCTTCATGAAATAAACTCTAAAACCATGGAATAAACTCCATTTATTTTTGCTCTTTTTACCTCCTCACCTGTACACTGCACAGTAATTTAGCTCCCCAGGACAGCTTTTAAGATTCTAATCTTGTTCCTGTCTGGCACTTTTCTCACAGCAGTAAGGAAAGGATTGGCATTCCTCCACTATTGTATATAAAGGAGAATCCATTCTTGGAAATAAGAGCATTGTTTATGTTGAAATTCCCTTAGCTTAGCTGAACCTTCGATTATATTGCCCATTCAGATAACCAGATTTTTACCCCCTGTGGTCTGTTTCCATTCTCAGAGAATTGTCAACAATTTATTTCTGCTCTGGCGATTATTTTCATGAGTGAGAGAAAAAGAGACATCTGGGAAGATTTTGGTAACTGAGTCATGTATATAAAACTTTAAGCACATTTTTAAAAGACACCATGTGAGAAAATATAGCTTTTCCTAAAACATAACAAATTGAACTTAGTTACTGCTGAGATGGCATTTGTAAGCTGTGACAATTTATTTATATGAATTGTATTGTTAACTTGATTCCATATATCATGGAAAACATTATTTATAGTTCATAAATCTGAAGAATATTCTTATTTGAAAAAATCCATTATGATTTTTGTAATTTCCTTTTAAAATTTTTATAATTTCTTATGGATTCCAAATGCAAATTAAATAATTCTATTATTTTAGTGGAAGTTTGGTGAATTTAGAAATAGATTGTATAGACGTGATCTAAAAGGGGTGTGTCGATTTTATACAACATAATACTAACAATGTAAACCCTCTAACCACCAACTAAGATTTGTCATTTAATTCTGAAATATTTTGTTGCTCTTATTTATTTATTTCTTAGACACTTTCATCTGGAACCGGTAGAATGTTTGCAAAGACATATAACCATAGTTAGTATATTTCACTTAATGGGAAACACTTCTGAGTATGTATTCAGAAATTGGAGAAATGTTGCTTCATACGCTGTCATTCCCATTGCTGAATGTTTACAAGGACTAGAGAATATTCAAACCAAAGGCAATTGTTTTTGGGGGGGGCGGATTTTGTTAAGTTCCATGTTTATGGTATTGTGTACAAAATGCACATAAAAGGCGTTTTCTTATCTATTCCTGTTATATTAGAGAAGTTCATGCCCTGCTCTTAGCATTTTCCAACACAGCTGTAGAGTAGTTTAAAGCCTATTTTTTAAATAAGTGATGCTCAATTTGTCTTTGATGATCCGGATGATTCAGGTGAGATGGGAGCACGGTCGGGCCCTTATTTGCATAAAAATTAATCACAGAAAAATGTAAATTGATAAAATTTTGCCTGGCTTTTTCCCCCTATTTGAGAACCCGTGGATGGCTCCCAGAAGCAATCATCTCAGTATGGGGCCGCATTGGATGCTGTACAAATGATCACATTTGTGTTGAATACTCACTCATTTAAATGTCAGCACTGATGGGCCGGTACATCAGGAGAAAAAATGAAAAATAAATACACAGCAGCTGAAGACTATCAAATCTGTGGGCACTCTTTAGAGATATATGATCTAATGTGAAAAAATTGGAGATTAATTATCCTTTTTGCAAAATGGTAATTGTTTTAGTATCACACCAGAAAAAATCTACAATTTATTTGGAATCAAACAAAAAACAGTAATGTTAAATACGTCATTACATCATTGTGTTTATTAGAAACCTGCAATTAATTCCTAAGGCTCCTTTGGTCTTTAAAGCTGCATAAAATGAAACAAAAGAATGTTGCTATTAATTTTCAAACAACTGCTTATCTTTTAAATCAGTCTGATTTGTGTGAAAAGGAGGCAATGTTGTGAAATTTAGGGGATATTGTATATTAACTTAATTTCATTATGTCGCTGACATTTCTGGTAATATATTCATATACCCCATTAAAATTGTAATGTTAGAATTTGAAGGTTTTTGTTCAGTGGTGTGTAACTTTAACTCACTGTTGAAGAAGTTGCAAAGTGTCTTCTTAACAAAAGATGCTTTAAGAAAAACAAAAGCAGTACTGAGAAAAGTAGTCAGAAACTGTGAGACCTCCCCAAATAGAAAATTCTCTGTTCCGTCCTTAGTGTGTCGTTAACATGCATGTGTTTTCACACATGTAATTTATGTGAATATTTGAGATTAAGAATTCATGTTTAGCTATTTTAAGGAAAATAATAAAAACCAAAATTTTCTTAAATAAAAACAACTATGAGTGATGTCATTTTCACTCTGAAAGATGGGTGAAAGTCATTAATATCATCATCTTTACAGTTCTCTGATCCATTTATCTCTGTCCCCGCATAGCTCTCCTTGGTTTCTATGTTCCAGCTGCTTTGGTGTTCTCAGTGTGTGATTTGCATACAGCATTCTAGTACAGATGGAGTTTCGGTTCCTTCTTATTATTCTATAACTTTAGCATAGATTTTAAATGATTGAAATGTTGAACATATATTCATTAGCCAGGGTAAAGCAAAGTTAAAACACAGCCTTTCCACCTGCTGACTTACAAAACTCCCATTGAATTCATGTTATATTAACCAAAGTGGATTGTGGCAATACACTAAAAATATTTTGAGATGGTTGAAATCTATTGTTATTACCAAAGTTGCTTCCTAGATCACTTAGAGAACAGGGAATCTAAATCGACCAACACTTAGAGACCATGACTTTTCTTTTTTTTCTTTTTTTTTTTTTTGAGATTAAATACACCTTGATACATAATAAGAATAGCTAACAGTTTGGACCACACATTTAATGTCATTTAACAGTAACTTAACATTTAACACTGGAATTCACCCCTTCCAGAGTGCCAACAGTCAGACACTGTTCTGTTCTTTTATAAATAACAATGTGTTTAATCTTTGTAACAACTCTGAAGTAGGTATCATGTTATCCCAAGAGTGACATGTCCAAGGTCACCCAGTTAGTCCCAGGTGAAGCCAAGATTTAATCCCAGGGTTCTGGCATCAAAATGCTTGTTCTCATCTACTCAGCTCTGCTGACAAATGCCTGGTGGGCACCTCTAGGTGCCAGGTCTGGTGCCAGGTGGAGCCTTGACAAGAGAAAATGCTTTACTTTTGTGAATTTATAATTTTTTTCATATATTTGAAGCTTGACTTTATTTTGATTTTAAGTGACACATCTTAAAATTTCATTTTATTAAGGACTTCATTTTAAAAATCTACATTTTATGTTATTTCCAGACTAAAAGTTAAAGAACAGCTTTCTTTGGCAACTTCGAGGTATCTCATGAACATTCACCATTTTTCTGGACAACGTTGTTACTGTTGATATGGATCATTAAAAGCAATAAAAGAGGTCCTTGTCCAACTTGACAGTTAACCATTTTCAGAATATTTGGAAAAGCCCATGTGCCTCATTCTTTTCTCTTTCCCTGGTATATTTTAGTGGCTTATGTAAGGGCATTGCTTGCATTCATATATCCATGCATACATCCATTCAGTTATTCAACCAAGTCTCCTCTAAAATGTGCAGGATTGGGATAAAGACACACATGTCCATTCTTTGTCCCACCCAGACGGAGCCATCCTTTGGACATTTTCAGTACTAGTCACTGCACACCAGCAATGATCTGTTCTCAAGACAGAATGAAGGAGGAGTTTGTTCATATCCCTGGAAGCAAGTTTGGGGCTCTTTGACCAGGGAACCCTGAGGTCTCAGAGAATAGGCTAGAAGTAGGGAGGAGACACAGAGGCTCCAGGTGGGCACCTCCTCACCCACTGAGCGAAGCAGCAAAAGGGAAGAGGGGAGGCTCAGATCAGAGCCCTTGGTTGCCCAAGACAATAGTTGGTGCTGTATTCTACAAATGTTTATTCAGTGCAGATTCTGTACCAGATTCTTTTTTGGGCACTGGATTGCACTGAAACAAACCAGACAAAATCCTTATGTCTAGTGGAAATAAACACCATTTCTTATACACTGAATTTTATGCTTCCCATAGTCTCATGCTATAGCAGATGTAGGACCGTTCACATGTGTGTTTGTTCAGAGTTTCCTTTGTATCAAGCACTGCATGAGAAGGAAAATACAAAGGACCCTTTAGAGGCTCAGCCTTTCACCCACCTTAGAGAGGCTCAGAGACAATGGGAATTTGCTATTGGTTCTTGTCTCTCAGAGTGACATTCTCAATTTTGCTCTGATAGAACAGAGGTATGTCCATCTTATATCCTGATTTTAACAGTTTACTCAACAAAGTTATCGGCAGTCACACTTGAAATGAATTCTTAAAATTTTAGCAAAAATTAGGCTACTTCCTGGCCATTCAAGGCTCAGTATCTATAAAGGGATTTCTCTCCCACCCCCATGTGGATTGTGTGATTGACTGAGCTGTAGGGATCTGAGTTTACTATGCGTTCTTCTTAAGACTTAAGACTTGTATAAGCTGAGTACGTCTTATGGGACCTCCTTTCTCTTCATTATGAAACAATAGTCTGGATAAAATAGTTCATATGTTCCTCTCAGATTCAAAGAAGAATCATCAGGACCTAAAACCGGGAAAGAGAATGTGTCCCCCATCCACACTTGGTCACAGTAATGAGAAAGAAAACATTAAAAAGCAGTTGGTAAGATGCTTTAATGCTTCCCTTGTCATGAGCTCAGTTTTTCATCATGCCCACAGGGTAGCATAAATCTTGCATTTCCGTAGTTTCCCATCAGTTACTTGAGTATATCTGGGTGGGTAGGCTAATTCTACTGATGAATGTCTACCTGATTTAAATATTTTCATTATGGCCTAATTTGGAAAGTATCATGACATTAAAGTGCTTAAGAGCCAAGTGCTTCTCCACAGTGACTTGTGGGGTGCCCAAAAGCCTGATCCCAGAACAGAGGCCATGCCATAGTCTTGCAGCAATCGTAGCAATGGAGTTGAAAGAAAAGGGGAGAGGGATAGAAAGAGAGGAGGCATCAGTTGAGTTTATATCTAGTATTGGCCAAAGAGATCCTTTAACACAATTTTATTGGAGCCTTTACATTTAAACATTTGCCACTTAGAAAGCATAACAAGTTTTGAGAATGAAGGCATTTCATGGTGATTAAGTTTCTAGTCCTTTGGTGGTCAAATGCAGACCCATTTAGGCAATTGAGGCCATTTGTTTGGGCAGAGAGTTTTCTGGTCGGCTTGCTTCTTAAATCATTCTTTGAATACCCAACAAAAAGCTTTTACTTTTCTTCTTCAACTTATGGACTGTTCTGTCCCATGGGAATCAGTTCAAACTTGTTGTCCCCCGCTGATGTCCCTCTACTCTCAACTTCTAACAATCTATCAGGCTCTCCCATCTTACTGCCTTCTCTTACGCTATATTGCACTGTTGCGCTATTGAGCGCTTCAAATGTGGCTAGTATGCCTGATGAATACATTTTTTATTTTACTTAATTTTAGTTCTTAGCATAGCTCTGTAGAATCATATTTCACCATGTATATCCTGCCCATCCAAATAGGAAGACCAGACATTCTACTTTTATACTTCTCTTTAAATCACCACAAAATTTAGCACAGGGTTATGTATATATAGTACATGTAGGTGCTTGATGATTATACTTATATTTTTAAAAGATCATAAGGAATGGATTACCTTCAAATATGGAGGTGGGAACTCTCATTTTAGAGCCTTTGAACTCTGAACTAGATAACTGCCCCCTCTAACCTTTACTCCTCTGTTCTTATAAGAAATATTATTTGGTGTCTCCCATTTTGAGATACTGTGCCAGATTTTTAGGGATACAGCCGTGTGCAAGGTGGCCAGGATCTTTGTCCTCAAAAACCTTGCAGCGTAGAAAGTGAGTAGGAAACTAAACAGATGGTTGTTGTTTATGTCTTAAGTGAATCTTGTTTAAAAAGGTCCAATATACGGAAGCACTGAATCCAGACAGTTCTGAGAAGGTCACACTAACTTTTTAGATCCACACCAGAGTAGGCAGATCACCTACAATTGATGTGGATGATTATATAACTATTAGAGTATTTCTTTTTATTTTGGTCACTTCCTGAATCAGAGTTAAGTAATTTTAATTTACTTTATAAAGTTTGTTTATTTATTTAAGTAATCTCTACACCCAACAGGGGGCTAGAGCTCACAACACCAAGATCGAGAGTCACATGCTTTTCCAACTGAGCCAGCCAGGTGCCCCAGAGTTAAGTAACTTTTTTTTTTTTTTAAGATTTTATTTATTTGACAGAGAGACACACAAGAGAGGGAACACAAGCAGGGAGAGTGGGAGAAGGAGTAGCGGAGCAGGGAGCCTGTGATCCTGGGATCAGGATCTGAGCCCAAGGCATTTTGCCATTGGATAAACAAGTGGGTGGACGTTAAAGGAAGGAAAGGACAGAACAGGAGCTGATGAGCAGCACACAGCATATCTACTTACAGCTTATTTGACCAGAACTTTGCTAACTGGCTATACCTAAATGTAGTCAAATCTTGTCTTTAGCTGGGTAGCCATGTGGCCATTTAAAAATCGATAACTACTGAAGGAAAGGAGAATTATTTGGAGGATAACTATTCCTTCCTGAGCTTTACATGGGGAAATACTTTATGCAAAAAAATTGACTAGGCATAACAAGGACTGGAAAATAAAAGGCTGTAGATCTAAATCACTCTCTTCCATCTAGAACTCTGTGCTTTTACTCAAAGAATCATATATTTTGCAGTTATTATATGATACCCATAGATTGCATTCTTTCTCCATTTTTTGAAATGGCATCTGTCTTCTCCTTCACTAACCCAAACTCATGGGAGTTTCATGTATTTAAAGTTCAAGGGGTGCCTGGGTGGCTCAGTCAGTTAAGTGTTTGACTCTTGGCTTTGACTCAGGTCATGATCTCAGTGTTGTGAGATCAAGCCACACATCCGGCTCCACACACAATGGGAGTCAGCTTGAGAGTCTCTCTCTTCTTCTCCCTCTGCCCCTCCCTTTCTCTCTCTCTCTCAAATAAATAAATAAGTCTTAAAAAAAAAATAAAATTCAAATATCCTTTAAGGATTGCCTTCCCCCCAACAGTTTCTTTCCATAATATAAATCTCATTTTATTTTCTTTCCATTAGTTGTAACTGTCATAACTTCTATTGAGAGTGGCATTTTTTTTTAATTAAATGTATTGTTTTCAAAAATTTCCCCAGATATATAATTTTTGCTTCGTCCTAAAATGTGCCACCTTTGCTGAGGGCAGAAGCCCTCTAACTTTTTTTGGATCCTCTATAGCGCCTGGCATTGTGCAGGGGAGAAAGAGCAGGCACTAGATAGACAATTAGTCATTTATCTAACTTGCACAAAAATCAATTCAAGAACTTCAGAGAGCTTATCAAAGAGCTGGGATACCAGAGCTAACCTATCAGGTCCAGATATGTGATAAATTAAATAGATTTTAGGAATTCACAGATCACATGGGGTTCCAGTATAAGCAAATATTATTGAAGGAAGAATGAGTTTTTTTATTTGTTTATAAATCTTGCACTTGATAGAGATTTTACTGTAGTTGCAAAGAGAGCTTTGCTTTTACACAAGTATGAAACTCTCTGAGTATGAGAGATAATGATAGGTTTTTAGTGCTGAATATAGATTACTTATATGTATCCAGAATCTAAATAACCAGGAAGCTCAACCAACTAGAAAAAGAAAACAAAATAGAGCAGGTCAAAGACTTATTTTAAAAAAGCAAAGTTGCAAGAGATGTCAGGGTTGGCTTTATA
The DNA here is from genome assembly GCF_002288905.1 of Enhydra lutris kenyoni. Lineage (NCBI taxonomy): Eukaryota > Metazoa > Chordata > Mammalia > Carnivora > Mustelidae > Enhydra > Enhydra lutris. The sequence continues at coordinate 30,324,116 of NW_019154106.1, forward strand.
TCCATCTGTACATCCATTAATTTTTCTACACTAAATACATACATATTGCTAGCAATTACCATTAATGTACGATAGGTTTCCACCATATTTCATTAGTGATCTCGAAAAAATAACTTTGGATTCTGTTAAAGGGCTTAATTAATGGTCTTCAACTTAATTAATGATCTTCAACTGAGAGGAATATAATGTAAAATTATGGAAATTTTTATGAAATTAATATTATTTTCAGTGTAATTTTTAGAGCAATTTCTCATTCTTAGACATTCCTAGTTACGCAAGATGGAAACATGATCATAAAGTTCTCTTTCTTAGCCCCTACTTGCCATTAAAATCTAGTCTCTGTCTTAGGTACTTTGCTAGTAATCAAGATAATGTGAAGAGATGGGGCAAATGGGAATATGTAAGACAGATGAACAAACTGCAACTATATTTATTAGTTTATGTAAAATATTCCTGGAATAAAGTAGAATAATGTTAAATATGCAAAATTTACTTGATTTTTGTATATTTGGCTTGTAAATTAGTGATGCTCCAGTCTTTGGTGCCTTATTTCTGATGGGGTAAATTTATTTGAAATTTTAATCTCAAATATAATTATTTATATAGACTATTAAATTTATCTTTAATATTTAGTGCAAATTGCAAAATAAATGTAACCTAAAATATTTCAGTCAGTGGTACTGTTATAAGAGTAGAAAGTTCTATAATGGCTCTAAGATTTTTTTAACCATTATTCAGTGTTTAAAATAATTAGCTTGTACGTATGATTCTGATTTTAAATGATTTCTTCCCTCTCTAGAGGACTAGAACCATGTAAGGCTACACAATAGTTCAAATACATGAGAGTCTGTTGAGGTATTATTAAATCCTATCAAAGTAGGTAGTTGCTGTTGTTATTAATATTATTATTTATAATCTACTTATTTCTTCCTCTTTTTTTTTTTTTCAGACATGAGATACTTAAAGCTAGTCTTACAAACTGATTTCTACCAAAATCAATGTATGAAATGTATTAGCATTCTATATGAATAATATGCTATTTGCTGTTTTGGGGGAACCATGCAATTTAAAATTAATTATGGGTGAATTCTAAGTGGTCTAATCTGGGGCTTAGATGACCTTAAAAACTGAAAAGTGACCAGTTAAATAAATAAATAGGTCTTCATGCAAAGCAAAGAGTTAAAGAGCTTCCCTGACAATTATGGAATATGAGTCTGATCATTTTTACATGCACATTTGTTAGACACTGCTGATTTGAGTTGGAATTGCCAGAGTATTTATAATTTACTCTTATCAGGTCCAAATTATATATTATATCATATTTTATTACTATGTTTATTAAATTGTTGGATACAACATAATTGTGTCCTGATAGAATATGAAAAAGACAGTTTGCTCTTCAACTGTAACACATTTAGTTTTGTTTTTATTTTACTGTTGATTTCTAAGAGTGTAAAATAATACCTCTCTGTTACAGTGGTTACCGTCTTACACAATTCCTCATAGCCTGCCAACACACTGAAGTTCCATCAAAGGCACTGGACTCCAAAAACATTATCTGAAGTGTTTTTGTTTCCCATAACCTTTATAAGATTAATTGACTGGAGTATTCTGGTAGAGCTGTGAGTCCATTAATCAGACTGAAATTGATATGCTCAATCCTGAACCAAGTTTTTGAGGGAGAAGGTAACTGAAATGTTGAATGCTCCTGATTTTTTACCTTTTAGGCTCAGGTAAATCCATGAGGATATTTTAACTTTGGTCATACCCCTATCCTTGGGGGCAGATACTCATGAAATATCATAAATAGAATTTTACCTTTAATAGGAACACAGGGTTAATACAGACAATATTTTAAATAAATAAACTTGCCTTCAAACCTTATTTGGCGGCCTTGCAAGGTGTGTATATGTGTGTGTGTTCAAGTAGGTCTTTCCAAAGCCTAAGATATTTTGTTTTCTATAATGTTTCTATTAAAAACACCTGATTGTTCAAGAATACCCTTTTTCACATTAAAGAGAAAAAAGGAAAATATTAAATAGAGATAAATTCTTCAGGGACCAGAGAAAGGCTGCCTGCAAGCATTGCACAAGTCACTGTCTCCACCTAGTGTAGGCTTTCAGGAACTAAGATTCTGGCGTCCTTAACAATGCTGTAAAAGTTCTAATTTATGTTATGTACATGTAGAGTCATCATAGCTTGGCCTGCTGGTGCCATTACAGTGAAGGGTTTGTCAGCTCTTCATTTATAAAACAGAATATTAAGATGTCTATTGTTTTTACATAAAAGCTCATACTGTGCTGGAATTCTGAAGTCTAATGGCCTTTACTCTACGAGAATGTTTATTAACAGTGTAAGTTGAACTTGACCAGTGCCCTTTAAAGACACTGATGGCCTGAAGTTATATAGGAACTGCAGCCAGAAGAATGAATATTTTCCCTTTCTTGAAAAACCTTGGAATTAAACTGAAAGAGAAATTTCTATCCATGCACCCATATAAGTATGCTTCTAGAAATTATAAGCATGTGGTAAAATATGGTTGAAGTTCTATTTTTGAATCATTACACTTGATAATTAAATCCTGTCCCCACCCGTTATGAAAAAATACCCTACCCGAGTGTATGACTGGCTAGAGATTTAAATTACCTCTCCCTACCCACTTTTGGTGTTTTCATTCTAGTGTCCTAGAAAACAATGGCTTGGAGCAGCACTTATATATGCTAAGGTTTTATTAGGAAGTGCAGTCCTAGGTCAGCAAAAGTGGAAGAAAAAGGAGAGTGTGGCTGGGAAGGAGGGAAATAAGATACTAGGTTAAGTATTAGGGAGGTGGCCATAGTTTCCTAAGTAATCTCACTCGGGATGACTTCCTCAGTCTTGTCCAACCACTGTATCTCGGTGAGAAAGGGAAAGGCATTTATTTATTGACTTCTTCCAGGACACGGGACCACCTTCTCACCTCTGGGTTATGTTAGTGACCTTTCTAGGGCCTTTTTAGGTAATTGCTGGGGAAGCCAGAGCCCATGGTCTGTGGTGCAGTGTTTTATCTGCATGCTGAAATAGTGGAAAAAACCCATTAGATCTGGGAAATGGAGCCATTCTGGCTCCTGATTCAATGGATATTAAGGTAGTTATGCCAAAGCCTGGCCCTCCTGCTAGAGGTGGATGAGATTTGGAGGTAGTAGGAGATGAAGTGACAACACTAGTGGCTGAGGATCCCCAATGAGCATGTGAACAAGGGAAGATTATACGGCTGAGTGAACTTGAAGAGACACAGGACCTGGGCCCAGTCCTATCTACCTCTTGCTCTACTCCAAACCACTTCACCTCTAATTATACCCAGATCTCATAAGCAAACAAGATGACCTCAAGTCTGTCTCAAGAGGGGAAGTGGCAGTCCAGTACTTCAATGTGGTCATCTGTTGGATTCTTCTAAAATGACTTAAAAAGGGTTAGCAAATGAAGCCTCAGTCCCCTCTGATCACCTGAAGACTATAGTTGCTAGGCATTAACTCCCTCCCCCTTCACCCATTCTAGATTTCTCTTACTCTTGTCCTGCACTTTGTTTAGTCTGCATTACTTTATCCAAGATTGTATCCCTGAGAGGTCTCGGTTCTTTGTTTCTCTGTCATTATCAGACTGAATGCTGCATTTGCCCATTTGCTCTTTCACTGTGCATAGAAGCACTCAGTGATGCTCCTGAGGTCCTGGGTTCCAGACTTTTGCCTCCTCCTCGCCTCCATGGTGTAGGAGAAAATATCACACATAATGGTAATCAAGATCAGTTTTCCAATCAATAGAGCGACTCCCTTATTGACCTTCTGATCTACAGCATGAAGAGCCCAAAGTGGCCAGGTAATGTTAGTTTCTATAGGTCAGTGGGAGACTTATTGTGTCTTACAGAAGAAGTGTTCCCACAGTGAAAATTAGCACTCTAACCCAGAAAAGCCTGCTTTTGGAAACAGGAGCACAAATTTTGAAGTTGACCATAAGGATGGTAAGGGCCAACCCTCCCTCTACCCATTGCTTTCTGAACCCATACATTCTAACTATTGAGGCCACGACACACATACTTCTGGAGTCACTGCCTATACTGACCGTTTACGGTAGCACCCAAACCCTGCAAAGTGTTTCTCAAGCTGGAACCTTAGTTGAGACTCTAAGGCCACTTCTCCATTCTGTCAGGCGAGCTGCTTTTGAATGATAAAATACAATGTAAGACAAGTGGATCCTGTGGCTCATTCTTACACCTCTTTTGCTATAAAATGTGTCCCTTATGGATAAACATTTTCATGAGCACTATGGTCATTCTGTCCACTTCATTGTTGAGAACCTCTTCTGTGATGGATACTCTCTCGTGGGCATTAACATGAGATATAAAATTCACATGCTTTGTATCCTCCCCGTGGGTTTATCTTCATACCTTTTTCTCAGAATTCCATATTCTTAATCTTCCAGTTTTGCTTTTTTGAAGCTCCTGAACAACGGGCCAACTCATTAATCACTGCCCATGAATAAATGTATATCCACGCTCTCATTACCTATTCCTTTCTACAAAGTAGATGATCAAGTGTGCTACTCACAACTGTACCTCATAGGACAAATTCTTCTCACCACTATTCTTCAGAGCCACACCCAAGCTGGACTTAAATCTAGCAACAATCCACTTCTGACCAGCACTAATATATCATACTGACTGCTTTGCAAACCAGGCTTGACTCCTTCTGTCCAATGGCTGTAGAGAAATCCCCTTGAGGACATATGTGTACATTAAGGAAGAGGAATCATTGCAATAGACTAATGCCTTCTGGACTTGGCTTGAGCCTGATCCTGAATGTACCAAGGCCATTGTACAGTAGAATGTAGTTGCATCTGTCTTACCTTATAAAATGAAGGGTATGACTACACCCAGCTCATTATAGGTGGTTCAGATTTCATAGTCACTTGAAGATACAATGCTCCAGTTCTCAGTCTGAAAAAAAGCTTTTCAATACATCAGGGATTATTTTTCAAAAAACAGAGTTGTTTCTTATTGTAGAGTATGATCTTGCTCCAGAATGCCAGGGTCTGTACTGCAACAAGAGTATGGGGCTTACCAAAGACTTAACACAACCTCCTTAACACTTCAGATACCTCTAGGGCCATTGGATCTGCCAGGTCATTACCATCCAGGAGACAGGGAAGCTTGTACTACCACCTGGAACTGCTTCAGATTCCCATGATGCTCTGAATGCCTGTTGAAATTGACAGCCTTGTGGGATATCTGATAAAAGGGTCACAGCAGTATTTTTGAAGTGTAGTACATGTTGTTTCTAAAACCCTAAATCCCAAATCCATCAGTGCTCTTTTGTTGTTGATGCAGTAAGAGGTACAAAATGCAACAACTTGACCCTTATTTTAGAGAAATATCCTTACATATATCAGGCCAATGGACATCTAAAAACTCCATTGATGTAGCAAGCCCTAGATTTTTATTGGATTTTTTTACCACCCTTTGGGAAGCAAAAGGAGACTAACAATTTTGGCTACTAATATAGAAGAAAACCAAGAGACTGATTTCATGGAAGTCAAGGGAAGCCAAATCAAGTGAAGAAAGTATTTAAGGAAAGAATGATTTTTGCTTAGACATTGCTGTGTAGGTGTATCTTAAGAAATGAGTTTTAACTTTGGCAATGTGAAAATCCTGATGGGGCAGTTTTAATGGAGTTTCAGAGGTGAAATTCTAATTAGAATTGTTCTAAGAGAAAAGGAGAGAAGAAGAGGAGATGAATCTTTTAAGGAATTTGCTATAAAGTGATACAAAGAAATGTGGGGTATAGAGAAAGTTCTTTTTTTTTTTTCTTTTTTAAAAAGATGTCTGATTGTCAGATATTATGCAGGTGGAATGACTTAGAGGACAGGAAGATGAGTAGTGCAGGGCAGGAAAAAAGTCCTAGATGGAAGAAGATAAGCATCTAGGCCATAAGCAGAAGTTTTGGCCTTAGCTGGAGTATAGACTGCTCCACTGTAACAGAAAGACAGGCAAGGTGTAGGAGTCTAGAGGGAGAGAGAGTGGAAGATTTGCTGATGGGAGGAAAAGGAAGGTCTCTTTTGAACATTTGTGTTTTCTCAGTGAAATAAGATCTCCAGCAGCACTGAGCAATGGATGGCAGGGTATGGGAGGCTTAATGAGAAGGAAATGGTGCGTTTCTCAGAGGCCTGGAATCATTGGGCTGGAAGATGGCAGAGGGATGTCCCAGAAGTCCTAAGGGCCCACTTGAGGCTTGTGGTTGTACATTTAAAAATAGTGATTGACAGCAGTATCATATCCGATGCTCCCTTTGTATAACAAATACTTTGTAATGACCCTTTACTGTACTAAAATAAAAATTCATACTTAAACTACACACCAATATGATTTTTAAAGAAATGCCTGTCTAGTGATAATAATAGTAGTAAAAGAAAAATAATTTAAAAATAAAAGTAATATACATTTCAGTATAAGTTTTCAGTACAGCTATACTGGATAACACAATTAAGTTTACAGGTTTGTATTCCTATGTGTAGTATCAGCTAAATGTGTGAACTACAAATGCCAGATTATACTGTTATGTTATACCTGTGACTTAAAAACCATGAATGGTAGTGTCATTAGTGATAGGATTTTTCCAAAAGAGTAAATGACACATGAAGCATTGAACAAATGTCCCTTCTTTGAGATATTGGAGGGTGTTGCACTCTTAGAAAATTTGGTGTGTATTATAATCATGCAAAAATATTTTATTATAAAAGGTAGTTTGGTTTTTGACTCAGATAAATAGGTATTCACCTAACATGAATCTTTGGAGGGAAATTTGAAAGTCTGTGGCATACAGAACAAACTTTCTTTGTGTAGGACTTCCCCAAACATTGAAGGGCATTTGGTATTCTTCATTCCCTGCCAGTTGAGATGAAAGTAACATCCTCCAATCATTGTGAGATCCCCAAACTCCTCAAATTCTCAAAACACTCTGTAATATCATCCACACTGCCTCCCACTCTCCTTGATCTCCATTGATTTATTATGATTCCATTAATAGTTTTTTATGTGTTTTCTCTAGCCACTGTCCATTGTTAACGTATAGACCTACAGGAGGTGAAGAATTGGACCAGGGCTGGTTTCTATTTTTTTTTTTTTTTGACGACAAAGAAGGAAGGGTAGGGCAATGAGTCAGGAAAGGAAGGTGGCTGTAATGCTGGACCATGAATCCTAGCTAAGTGTAGAGGGAAGAGTAGACCTGGCAGGGAGGTATGGAGTGTGACAAGGGATAGGAACAATGGTTTGGAACACCTGGTAGAGTGAAGAATTGTTATAGTGGGCTACTTAAATGTGGAACTAGAGAAAAAGGAGATGATGGTGAGAAAGTGGGCTTCTTGCAATTGATATTTTAGAAGTGGTACAGTTATTTGTAATGACCAGTTTGAGTCTGTGTCCATGAGAAGGGTAGCTGATGTGAAATGGAATTCAGATCATTAGAGGCACTGAGAGGCCAGGGGGGATTGTCTACTTAGATTTTTAAAAGTCATTGAATGATTACAGGAGCAGAGGGGGAGAGACAAAAACAAGCCAGGATGGTAAAATCTTCAATAAATGAGAGGGAAGGATGCAGAAGAACTGGTATAAATGCAATAAGGAAGGATAATAGGTGCTCTGGGCTACTAATATGTGCTTCGAAGCAAAGACCTTTGGAGAAGGATGAAGGAACAATAGTCTGGAAGTGGTTATGAGGAGCAAGAAAGAGAGCTTCCACACACACCTTCAGGGCCTGGAGAACTTGACATGTGGATGAAAAAAATTACAACTAGAGAGGTTTGCAATAAAAACAGATCCTTAAGGGATTGCTAGGTATTCAGGAAAATAAAAATTGATGTGAACCAATCATGTGTATTCCCATCATTTTCACCAGCAACAACAGGAGCTTACCATCTTCTGAGATTTATTCACTTTCCCATAGTTCAAATATGTTGTCTGAAAGAATGAGCTTTCCATACTTTGTTTCAAGTGGTTGGGTATTTGATGTATGTAGCTAACACTCTGGGAGGCACTGGGGAAATTAAAAATGATTTCACTGAGAAGAAGAGAAACGTAACACAGGGGCTATATGCCATGGCTTGTAAGAGACTTCAACTTGGTTCCACCTGGTTCCATGTTGGTAAGGAAGAGGTCTTCCCTGCCACCCCACCCCTTGCTGCCGAGGCCCCAAGAATTTCCATCAAGCTTATGGGAGATTGAGTAGCGCAAATGGTTCTGATTGGGGCTAGGCTATTTCAGAAAACTTTTAGGCTCAGATGACCGTCACATATGCTCGAAAAGTATAAGTGATGGGTTGCTTCTTGTATTCTCACTCATTAATCAGTGATTTATTATATTAATAAATGTCCATCATTTCCTCTCTAGGCTCAGTATGACTCACTATATATAGTGATTATTCTCTTGCCATAATGTTAAATTTTATTGGCTAATATTGATTTAGGAGTTTTACATCTTTAATTTTTTTAAAGTTTCTTTTTAGCGTAACAGAATTCATTGTTTATGCAACACACCCAGTGCTCTATGCAATACGTGCCCTCCATAATACCTACCACCTGGCCCCCCCAACCTCCCACCCCCAGCCCGTTCAAAACCCTCAGATTGTTTACTGTATTATTTATTAAATTATCAGTGATAGACTTTATTATGAAGCTTATCTCTCCTTCATGGAATAAATTAACTAGTTTTCTACATATTTATGGTTTAAAATATTTTATATAGCATGAAAATGATCTCTTTCATGAGCTGTGAAGTTATGAGAGCAAGGGCATGTTCTTTATTTTCTGTTTCAAATCTATGAGGTTTAAAAAAATTATTTATTTCATTAGAATTTTTGCATTTAGTAACTTACACATGCATAATATACTCTTTCAATCTTTTCTATGTCAAATATTTAGCTCAATTTTCCATTTGGTTTGTATTATATTATTCTAGATTTATTTGCAAGAGATTTGCTATTTTATTTTTATTTCAAAAACATTTCTTTGAACCAGTCTACTGATGTTCTATTTTCTAATTTATTTATTTCTATTTGGATATTATTGCCTTTCATCTATTTTCCATGGAACAATTTTATATATATTTTAAAATAATTGATTTGAATGTTTATTAGTTCTTCTTCTCAATTTCACTTTTAATAAAAAAAGTGCTTAACATTATGAATTTACCTTTGAATGTAATTCTAGATTATACATTTTCACTGATTTCTAAACAGCTATTGATCATATTTTTTTTTCTTCACATGATATAATAGTATTTGGGGAGAGAGAATGTGTTTTGTTTGTTTTAAGGATTTCATTTATTTATTTGAGAGAGAGAGTGCACGCACGAGAGAGAGCACTAGGACTTGGGGAGTGGGAAAAGCAGGCTCCCCACTGAGCAGGGAGCCTGATGGGAGCTTGATCCCAGGACCCTGGCATCATGGCCTGAGCCTAATGCAGACACTTAAACAAAAGCAGATGCTTAATTGACTGAGCCACCCAGGTGCCCCAAGAATGTGTTTTTTTAATAATATTATTGGAGTTGTAAATTTAAACTTCTATTTGTATCTAGTTTTTTCTATTATTTTCCACAAAATGTGGCTTTTTAATTTTCATTTTAAAACTGTATTTAAGTTTACATTGTTAGTATGTGACAAATACTACAAATGTTCAAAGAATTGTTGAGAAAGATATTTTTTGTTAGTAGGCTACAATGTATATAAATAAATAATACTAATATTTATTAGTTATACCAGTCAGATATTTCATATCCTTATTTGTTACCTTAGAAAAATTTACTGGGCGGTTTATCTCTGTTGGTCTTGTAATGATGTCTCTCACAATAATTGTGTTTATGTCAGTTTCTCTTTGAATGTCTAAAAAGTTTTGTTTGGGGTGCCTGGGTGGCTCAGTGGGTTGGGCTGCTGCCTTCGGCTCAGGTCATGATCTCGGGGTCCTGGGATCGAGTCCCGCATTGGGCTCTCTGCTCAGCAGGGAGCCTGCTTCCCTCTCTCTCTCTCTCTCTGCCTGCCTCTCTGTCTACTTGTGATCTCTCTCTGTCAAATAAATAAATAAAATCTTTAAAAAAATAAATAAATAAATAAATAAATAAATAAAAAGTTTTGTTTGATTTTTTTTTTCTGTTAGTATTGTTATTTATGCCATTGTTATTATAAAATGGTTATTTACTGACTTTTACTTCAAATTCCACTGTTAGTGGGGCGCTTGGGTGGCTCAGTGGGTTAAGCCACTGCCTTCTGCTCGGTTCATGATCCCAGGGTCCTGGGATTGAGCCCCGCATTGGGCTCTCTGCTCGGCAGGGAGCTTGCTTCCCTTCCTCTCTCTCTGCCTGCCTCTCTGCCTACTTGTGATCTCTGTCAAATAAATAAATAAAATCTTAAAAAAAATTAAAAATATTTTGAAATGATATTTAATCTTACTAAATTCCTTTTTGTCTCTTATTTTGTTTTAGGTGGGCCATAAAACATGAAGGGACTAATAAGCCAGGCCAGTGGAAACATTCCAGAGTTGAAAATCCGCTCTGGAACAAGCTTACCTACATGTGGCCAGTTCTTCCCAGTGGACGACTTAATGAGGTTGTATCTTTAGTATAAGAGGTGGTTGTTGAGATTTTCTTTTAGGCCAAGTATGTGCTCAATTTTTTTGAAAATTTCCATGAATCTTTTAAATTATATTTGTTAGGTGCAAGAGATCATTTAATTCTGCTTTTGTACCAATTCATTAGAAAGATGTATTTAAGTCTCTCATTATGAAAATGAACTTATTTCTTCTTGTAGTCTGTCAAATTTTACTTTATATATTTTGAAATTTAGTTCTGAGACACATACATATTTAGAAATATTATTTCTCCCTAGTGAATTGAAACTTTTATCATTATGTAGAGACTCTTCTATCTCTCGGAAAAAAATCTCAGTTATGCAATATTAATAGAAATAGGCCAGCTAATTATTATTATTATTATTTGCTTAATATATCTTCTTTCCATCCTTTTATTTCTATATTTTTATATCTTTCTGTTAGAAGGGTCTCTAATAATCAGCAAATAGTTAATATAAAAACAATTATCTGACAAACTTCATCTCCAAACTAAAGGAATTGGTCTTGTCTATTTATTGCCTTAACAGATATATTTAGATTATTATTTGCTTTCTATTTGTCCTGACTTTCCTGTGTTTCTTTTTTTCTCATTCTTATGTTCTTTTAGATTGATTTTTTTTCTCTGTTTGGAAAAAAAACTCTACTAGTTTGGAAATTGTACACTCCATTTCCTTTTTTTTTGTTATTACTTCTTTTCCACTCTTTTTTTGTTATTACTCTGAATGTTGCAGCTTGCATATGTAAGTGATCAAAATTTAAAGTTAACAAATGTATTTACTCTTCTCCCAAATAATCAAGAACATTAGAAAACCTTAACTTCAATCACATGATTTGTAACAAGTGCTATTATTTTCATGAATTTTATCTTTTTGTATTTATTTACTTATTTATTTTTATTATCATGTCCAATAAGCCAGCATATAGTACATCATCAATTTTTGATGTAGTTTTCAACAATTCATTAGTTGCCTGTAACACCCAGTGCTTACCACCACACGTGCCCTTCTTAATACCCATCACCCAACTACCCCATCCCCTCATCCCCTCCATTCTGTAACCCTCAGTTTGGTTGCTGGAGTCCAGAGTCTCTCATGGTCTGTCTCCCTCTCTTATTTCTTCCCCTTCAATTTTCCCTCCCTTTCCCTATGGTCCTTCATGCTATTCCTCATGTTCCACAGATGAGTGAAAACGTATGATAACTATCTTTCTCTGCTTGACTTATTTCACTTAGAATAATCCCCTCCAGTTCCATCCATGCTTGATACAAATGGTGGGTATTCATCCTTTCTGATGGCTGAGTAATATTGCTTTGTATATATGAGCTACATCTTCTTTATCCACTCATCTGTTGAAAGGCATCTTGGCACAAAACAAACACATAAATCAGTGGAACAGAATAGAGTCCCCAGAAATGGACCTTCAACTGTTCAGTCAACTAATCTTTGACAAATCAGAAAAGAATATCCAGTGGGAAAAAGACAGTCTTTTCAATAAATGGTGCTGGGAAAATTGGACAGCCACATGCAGAAAAATAAAATTGGACCATTCTCTTACACTGTACACAAAAATAAACTCAAAATGGATGAAGGACTTAAATGTGGTACAGGAATCCATCAAAACCCTAGAGGAGAGCATAGGCAATAGCCTCCTTGACATTGGCCACAGTGACCTCTTTCAAGACATGTCTCTAAAGGCAAAGGAAACAAAAGCAAAAATAAACTTTCAGGAATTCATCGAGATAAAAAGCTTTTGCACAGGAAAGGGAATAGTCAACAAAACTAAGAGGCAACCAAGGGAATGGGAGAAGATATTTACAAATGACATTACAGATAAAGGGCTGACATCCAAGATCTATAAACAACCTCTAAACTCAACACCCAAAAAACAAACAATCCAGTCAATAGATGGGCAGAAGACATGAACAGACACTTCTCCGAAGAAGACATACAAATGGCTAACAGACACATGAAAACAGACACATGTTCAACATCACTAGCCATCAGGGAAATACAAATCAAAACCACAATGAGATACCACCTTAGACCAGTTAGAATGGCAAAAATTAACAAGACAGGAAACAACAAGTGTTGGTGAGGATGTGGAGAAAGGGCAACCATCTTATACTGTTGGTGGGAATGCAAGCTGGTACAGCCATTCTGGAAAATAGCATGGAGTTTCCTCAAGATGTTAAGAATTCTATCGTCTTAAAAGCTTCCACAAAATATTAAATTGTTATGGGTAGCAAATATTTATTTAGATTTGACCCCATTTTTCCTCTTTCTTATTATAATTCCTTTTAAAAAAAAAAAAAGAATTTTATTTATTTGACACAGAGAGCCAGAGAGAACAAGCAGGGGGAACAGCAGAGGAAGGGGAAGCAGGCTCCCCACTGAGCAGACAGCCTGATGCAGGACTTGATCCCAGGACTCTGGGATCATGACCTGAGCCAAAGACAGATGCTTAATGGACTGAGCCACTTAGGCACCCCTTCTTATGTCTCATTTCTTCCACCTGTGATTACTTTCCTTCAACCTCATATACCTTTCTTTTAGTTATTTGTAGCAAACTCTTTCAGTTTTTACTTACATGAAAATGTCTTTTCCCCTCCTTTATATAAGGTATTTTCACATAGAAAATGGAAGATGTCATCACAGACTTCTAACATCCATTATTGCTATCTGGTAGTCATCTATCATTCTAATTGTTATTCCTTTGAAGGGTAATCTCTCTTTTCTCTGACTGCTTTTAGTATCTTTCCTTTCCTTTGGTATTTTTCAGTTTCACCACAAAGTGTCTGAGAGAGGATTTCTTTTTATTGTTCCTGCTTGGGGCTCCTGACTCTGTGGATTGTTATCATGCATCATTTCTGGAAATGTATCACCCATTTTCAAATATTCTCTCTCTTATATCCTCTCATTCCATTTTTTACAGAAAACCCTGATTATGTGTATAGCTAAAGCTTCTTATTTTGACCTCCATATCTCTTAACCTCTCTTTCATATTTTTCACGTCTTTGTCTGTTTATGGTACATTTTTGCATCATGCTTTAGGCATATTTATTTCAGATAATTAATTTTCTTTTCATCTTTATCTCCTGTGTTTTAAACAAGTGAGGGTCAGGGGTACCTGGCTGGCTCAGTGGGTTAAAGCCTCTGCCTTCGGCTCAGGTCATGATCCCAGGGTCTTAGGATCCAGCCCTACATCGGGCTCTCTGCTCAGCGGGGAGCCTGCTTCCTCTTCTCTCTCTGCATGACTCACCACCTACTTGTGATCTCTCTCTGTCAAATAAATAAATAAATAAATATCTTAAAAAAACAAAAAACGAGTGAGGGTCAGCCTGTATTATGACTCTCAATGAAGATTATTTTTCTCTTCTGTAAGAGAAAATGTTTGAGAAAATCTAGTTTACTCGCAGCCACCTGGAGGGTATTATTTCTGGTTTGCCTTTTCCATGAAATTTAGCCTGTGACTCTTGTTTTATGAGGAGAGTTTTCTGTTAGATCTCCCACCTTGGCTAGCCCAGAAATTTGCCTCCTGTGTCCTTCCCCTGCAAGACCATGGAAACAGAAACTCAACTTTATTGGGGTTTGTCAAATTTACTAAAAATAAAATCCAGTTTCAGGACTCTATTTACCTCTCTGGGTCCCTAGTATATTTTGCTTTATTGCTATGTCAATGATACACTCTAAAGATTTTTTTAAAAGATTTTCTCCTGATTTTTTAGTTGTTTTGTCATGTTTTCTGGGTTCAATCAAGTTTTCTCTTTCCCCTTAAATCATAATTTCCTATGCCTCCTTGCTGATTAAATGAGTCTTAGCACTTTAGGAAAAAGACAGATGGAGTCTGAAACCAAGAAGTCATTACTTAGGCCCCAAAGATGTTCTTATATTTATATTTACATTTAGATGTTCTTATATTTAGCAGTAAAGCTACAGTTTAGATAGCTGAGTTTCATTGAGTGAGAAAAGAGTTCTTCAAAATACCAGAGGCTGAGGGTTGGGTATCCTGACCAGTGGCTAGGTGAATTATGTGTCTGAGAGTTGGGTTTGTAACACTAGTGAAAACCAACATGGAGCCAAGGGTGGAAAAATGGCACTGAGAGACCAATAGACCCAGAATAAGCCAAGAAAAAAAAAAAAAAACACCCCAAAACTGTGAATTGCACTAATTGTAGATTTTTCTCCAGAGGTTCAGGGAAAACAGAGTCTAAAACAGAGAGAGCAGGCAGGATAATTTATACCTTAACTGGTGGTGGTCAGATGCCAGCAGGTGGCCAAAGAACACAAGAGACACATACTTAGAGGCCTCGGAGGATCAAGGCCAAGTACTCATATATAGACCATGGACCCCTATACCAAGGGTATACAGTTTGTTGAATTTTCATCTACCAGAAACCACACTGGGAAGCAGAAGGGAGGAGGCATATCCCTTAAAACTTCAATTTGACTGAGTATGTATACAAAAGGATATAGCTAAAAAAAACAAATTAAAAAATGCTGTTTTAAATTGGAGAAACTGGAACACCTCTTATTGGAATATCAAGTTTTCACCACCCAATGGAGTGGGAGGTGGACAGGGATGCTTCACAAGGAAGTATTCTTTCTTATGTAGGCAACGAGAAAAAATTATAATTATTGCAAATTTCATTGCAGATATTGTGCTTACATTTTCAAATCTCAGTATATAAATAAAGCAATTTGGTTAATTAATTAAATGATGTATGGTAATTATATTAGGAAACCTAAGTTACCCTGGTTCCTTTAAAATTTACCATTAAAAAGGTACATTTTTGCTAATGACCTGAGATTTGACAACTAAATGGTCTTAGGAAAAGAAATGGACTACTCCAAAGTTCTATTGCCATTCAAACAGAATAATAGCTTTTGGGTGGAGGGATAAGACTGTACCCCAACAAAACTCTGGTCCTCACTTTTAAACCAAGGGAAAGGACTAAGGCACTAAATTAGCTAAAGTAAGACAAATAGACCATGTATTTCAAAATGACTCAGCCTGAGTACAGTTACTTCTTGCCATGTTTGAGGAAGAGAAGAAAATACTTACCAAGCAGGGAACTCAGTTCTTACTCAGACACAATTTGTTTCATTTAAAGTCTGGATCCATTCTATCTGAAGGAACCATATTTTCTTCCAGTCCCGTTTCTACAGAATTGATTTTTTTTTAAGCAAAAAGATGATATTATCAGTATATAATGAAATGCAATTAAAGTTTTACTTGAAAGGACTTTCCAGGTAAATAAGCTGCAGTTAGGAAATGTGACCTTCATGTTGTGGGGATTCAGAACATTTTGGTCACTATAAGCATAAGTATTAAATTTATTACAGATTTAATCTTCCAACCTTATGACTTAGCTAACCATTATTTATAATTCTCTGCATCTTTGCCAACATCTGTTGCTTCCTGTGTTGTTGATCTTAGCCATTCTGACAGGTGTGAGGTGGTATCTTCTTTTAGTTTTGATTTGCATATCCCTGATGATTAGTGGTGATGAACATCTCTTCATGTCTCTGTTGGCCATCTGTATGTTTTCTTTGGAGAAATGTCTGTTTATGTCTTCTGTTCACTTTCTAACTGGATTATTTGTTTTTTGGGGGGTGTTTTCTGGGTGTTTTAGAAGTTCTTTTTATATTTTGAATACTAACCCTTTATTAGATATGTTTGCAAATATCTTCTCCTATTCCATGGGTTGCCTTTCAGTTTTGTTGATTGTTTCCTTTGCTGTGCAAAAGCTGTTTTGATACAATCCCCAAAATTTATTTTTGCTTTGTTTCTCTTACCTTAGGAGACATATCTAGAAAAAAGTTGCTACAGCTGATGTCAGAGAAGTTACTGCCTGTTCTCTCCTAGGGGTTCTATGGTTTCAGGTCTCACATTTAGGTCTTTAATACATTTTGAATTTATTTTTGTGTTTGGTGTAAGAAAGGGGTCCAGTTTCATTGTCTTGCATGTTGCTGTCCAGTTTTTCCAACACCATTTCCTGGAGAGACTTTTTCCCTTTGGACAATCTTTCCTGCTTCATTGAAGATTAATTGACCATATAGTTGTGGGTTTATTTCTGGGTTTTCTATTGTATTCCATTGATCTGTGTGTCTATTTTTGTGTCAGTACCATACCATTTTGATCACTATAGCTTTGTAATATAACTTGAAGTCCAGAATTGTGATACCTCAAGCTTTGCTTTTCTTTTTCAAGATTGCTTTAGGTATTCGGGATCTTTTGGGGTTATGTACAAATTTTAGGAACATTTGTTCTAGTTCTGTGAAAAATGCTGTTTGTATTTTGATAGGGAATATATTAAATGTGTAGATTTATTCATGTAGTATAGAAATTTTAACAATGTTCTACCAATCCATGAGCATGGAATGTCTTTCCATTTCTTTGTGTCATCTTCAATTTCTTTCATCAGTGTTCTATAGTTTTCAGAGTACAGGTCTTTTAGCTCTTTGGTTAGGTTTATTCCTAGGTATCTTATTATTCTGGTGCAATTTTAATTGGGATTGTTTTCTTAATTTCTTTTTCTCCTGCTTTGTTATTAGTGTATAGAAATGCAACAGATTTCTGTTAATGAATTTTGTATCCTGTGACTTTACTGAATTTGTTTATCAATTCTAGCAGATTTTAAAAAAGATTTTATGTATTTATTTATTAGAGAGAGAGAGTAACAAGAGAATACAAGCAGGGGAGAAGCAGACTTGGGGACCCTGATATGGGGCTCAATCCCAGAACCCTGGGATCATGACCTGAGCTGAAGGCAGATGCTTAACCAACTAAGCCACACAGGCATCCCATTTCTAGAAGGTTTTTTTGTGCAGTATTTTGGGTTTTCTATGTAGAGTATTATGTCATCCACAAACAGTGAAAGTTTTGCTTCTTCTGTATCAATTTGGGTGACTTTTATTTCTTTTTCTTGTCTAATTGCTATGGCTAGGACTTCCAGTTAATGTGACAGCAGTTTTTTAATGAGAAGGCTATTCTGCCCCATCTCTCCCATTTATCCAGCTCTAGTTTCATGATCATTTATGTCTAAAACTCGTGCAAATGTTGATTTGCTCTGAAATGCTTAATATCTTTGTTGTAAAAGAGCTACAGGTAAGTTATCAACTTACTTCTTAAGTTATGCAAATCCATTCTTTCACCATCCCTTACATTAAGTGAAATCTTGAATAATTGGAACATCCCAAATGAAACTATATAATGAGTTTGTCATAACATATTTCTTTCCAGTAATTCTAGTAAGAGAGAGTGGTCTGATGTTTCTCCATTCATAATAATAGATACATGTCTCTATAAACACTTTATGGTCTGCTCTTTGCAACTTAAATTCCATACAGGTAAATGGTCCTCAGTGAAGGCCAGGAATATGGAAAAACTTTATTAATTCAAATTTTGCTTGTTTAGAAGTATGATAAGTTAGCTTCATTGTATGCCATTGTTATGAACATGTTTACTAAACAAAATATTATATTAAATATAAAGGAAAAAACACTAAACTGGCAAGGACTCTACTCATGAGATTTTTAAACATTTATGTATACTGCTTTCTCCTAATTAAATGCAATTAATGTTATTTACTCACTCATTTCACAAACAAATTAGGACATTATAATTGTATGCATCTCAGAATATTTAATTTCCACAACCTTCAGACTTTGTTTATAACTTATCTAAAGCACCTTTTTTGTACTATATGATTGATTTTTCAATATAATTGCAAGATTCTAAAAACTTTTTGAGAATATAAATTAGTAAATTTTTCATATTACACTAGCTTTTAAAAAATGGTCTCCTTTTCCATAAATGAATGGCCATGCATCTTGGTCTGTATTAATCTAACAGGCCAGCATGTCTCCCCAACCCACCTGTAACTTCATCTTTGTCATGTCAGTTAGACACTGATAGGACAGTAGAACCACCCCTGTAGTGATAGTCTGAGCTTTCTGCCTGCGTATTCTGACTTCTTCTTCCTCTGGGTATTGGTACCCACATCCCCTTTAGGAAACTTCTTCCATTTATAGTTCATGTGGATTGTGGTGTCTTTGCCTGGGCTCCTCAGAAGACAGAACCTGAGGGAAATGGCTTATGTGCTTCTCCCTTATTAGGATGTGCAGTCTCAGGGATAAGCAGGAAAGGAAGGGGAACCAATATAAAAATGTACTATCAAGCTTTCCTCCAAGAAGCCATTTAAACAGTGATCTTCTGGAGGAGAAAAAGGAAAGAATTTATCTGTCAACTTCCATCTCTTTTAGGTCAAAGGTTTGCCCAAGTTTACACAACAAGAATGATGGGTCAAAAATTCAAATTCGGGAAGTCTGGCTCTACAGCCCAAGCTCTTAGCCTCTTCACGGGATGCTCTTCTGAATGTTAGTCAGTGATAAGAGTGAAGAAGAAAATAGAAGCGAAGACAGGGTGTAGGGGATGTTGTAGGGAGCAGGTGAGGAAGGACAGGATTTGTAATTTTTGATTGACCTGGGAAGGCTTCATTGAGGTGATACTTGAGTAAAGATCTGTAGAACAAGAAGCTCTTTAGGGCAAGAGCATGCCAAGAATTGCAAAAAACCTGAAATGGTGTCTTTGAGGAACAATGAGATAATTATGGCAGCAGCAGTGTGAGTGAGGGGGAGAGCAGTGGGAGATAAGATGAGAGAGAAAAATTTGGGTACAGAGTCTGCAGAACCTTGTACGCCATTTTAAAACATTTAGCTCTTATTAAGATGGGAAGCCACTGGAGGATTTGGAGTCAGAAGTGATGTGCTCTGACTTAAACAATAGTAAGGTCATTGTGATAATGGAGTAGAAAGGGGCTGAGGTGGAAGTAGGAATAAGTAATTAGAAGGGTTTTGCAATTTGTAGGTGAGAGAAACTAGTGGACGAGGGTGGTGGAGGTGATGAAGAGCAGATGGGTTGTAGATATATTTTGTAAGTAGAAGCAGGTTTTGCTGATTGATTGTCAAAAACAAACAAACAAATAAATAAATAAATAGAAAAAGCCTTATATTGTGAAATCTAAATAGACATTGTAACTCATGAGACAAAGAAGAAGTCATGATGAACATCTAAAAAGGAAATACTGTATTTACAATCAAAGCAAAATGTGTGAGATACAGCTAAAGCATACTTGAGGGAAATGTATGAACTTAAAATACTTAAATTACAAAAGAAAAGAGGCTAAAAATTAATGTGTTAAGCTTCCAATTTGAAAGGTTAGGAAAATAATAGCAAAATAAACTCAAAGAATTAAAAAGAAGGAAATAGGAATTATAAGAACAGAAACTGATACAATATTTGATACATACAAAACAGTCAACGAAGTAAAAAACTCATTTTGAAAACATTAATAAAATGGATATATCTGGCTACACTGATTAAGAAAGAAATGGTAAAGGTAAATAATACTAAAAATAAAGGAAAGATAAAAATACAGATACTGAGAGATTAAGAAGATAATAAGGATTAGTAACTTTGTGCTAATAAATATTATAATTTAGATAAATAGAATGGTCAAGTTCACACACTTAAGTAACTTAGGATGGAATCAAGAAGATTCATTATGGAATGAATCTTCCGTAATGAATCCCATAATTGTAGAAGAAACAGAATCAATAGTTAAAATCTCCCCACAAAGAGAACACCAATATCAAATAGTTTTATTGGCAAATTCTACCAAATGTATAAGTAGCAAGTATTTCAGAATACAAAAAATAGCAACAGTTTCTAACTCATTTCTTGAGGCTGGGATAAACTTAATACTAAAACTTGACAAGGTACATATAAGAAATAGCATGTTAATTTCATTTATGAACATACATGTAAAAATCCTAAAGAAAATAGTGACAAATTGAATTCAGCAATCTATAAAAAAAGATAATATGTTGTGACCAATTTGGATTGGTCCAGGAATGCATATTAGTTTAACATCTCAAAAAAATCAATTAATGTAATTAACACATAGCCAGTGAAAAGGATAAATAATCATATGAGCACATCTCAATAAATGCAGAAAATAGAGCCTTACGTGATTCAGTGGACATTCAAGAAAAAAATCTTAACAAAATAAGATTGATAGGAAGCTCTGCAGAACATTTATATCCCACACAGACTGTTAGAAAACTAAGCAAGCTGATTTATAAATATATATGAAATATCAAAGGGCTAATAAGAGCCATTTTCCAAAGAAGAATAACAAGGTGGGGTAGTTGCCCTATGTGATATCAAACTTTATGAGATATAAATGTATTATAATCAAGGCAGCATGGTACTGTGCAGGGTAGGGAAATCAGCAATTGAAGAGAGTAGAGTACGTAGAAACCGATGCACAGTTATATGGAATTGTGATATTTTATAGCGTGGTCGTTGCAGTGGGGGATTAACTGCTGCCAGGACAATTGTTTTGCAGATAGAAAAAAATGAAACAATTGAGACCTTGGCTTAACAACATCGTCTCTGATCATCTGTTCCCTCATTTACACTTCTTCCACAAATATTTATTTTTGTGACTGGCCATACCGTCCACCCAGGTGCTCAAACTACAAACCTGGGAACAATCAATCCTTCCCTCTCTTTATCCCCCAGATATCATGTTCTGTTAATCCTTAAGTTTTGTATATACACTCTGCCCTGTCCTTTTATGCTTCCTTGACTGCCCTAACCCCTATGGAGGCTTCAGCTCCACTACATGGCATTTCTTTTTTTTTTCCTTTTTTAATTTTTTATTAACATATAATGTATTATTAGCCCCCGGGGTACAGGTCTGTGAATTGCCAGGTTTACACACTTCACAGCACTCACCATAGCACATACCTTCCCCAATGTCCATAACCCCACTACCCTCTCCCTACCTACCTCCCTCCCCCAGCAACCCTCAGTTTGTTTTTTGAGATTAAGAGTCTCTTATGGTTTGTCTCCCTCCCAATCCCATCTTGTTTCATTTACTCTTCTCCTACCCCCTTAACCCCCCATGTTGCTTCTCCTCTCCCTCATATCAGGGAGATCATATGATAGTTGTCTTTCTCCGATTGACTTATTTTGCTAAGCATGATACCCTCTAGTTCCATCCACATCATCACAAATGGCAAGATTTCATTTCTTTTGATGGCTGCATAGTATTCCATTGTGTATATATACCACATCATCTTTATCCATTCATCTGTTGATGGACATCTAGGTTCTTCCCATAGTTTGGCTATTGTAGACATTGCTGCTATAAATATTCGGGTGCACGTGCCCCTTCGGACCACTATGTTTGTATCTTTAGGGTAAATACCCAGTAGTGCAATTGCTGGGTCATAGGGTAGTTCTATTCTCAACATTTTGAGGAACCTCCATGCTGTTTTCCAGAGTGGTTGCACCAGCTTGCATTCCCACCAACAGTGTAGGAGGGTTCCCCTTTCTCCACATCCTCGCCAGCATCTGTCATTTCCTGACTTGTTAATTTTAGCCATTCCGATTGGTGTGAGGTGGTATCTCATTGTGGTTTTGATTTGTATTTTCCTGATGCCGAGTGATGTGGAGCCCTTTTTCATGTTTCTGTTGGCCATCTGGATGTCTTCTTTGCAGAAATGTCTGTTCATGTCCTCTGCCCATTTCTTGATTGGATTATTTGTTCTTCGGATGTTGAGTTTGCTAAGTTCTTTATAGATTTTGGATACTAGCCCTTTATCTGATATGTCGTTTGCAAACATCTTCTCCCATTCTGTCAGTTGTCTTTTGGTTTTGCTGTTTCCTTTGCTGTGCAAAAGCTTTTGATCTTGATGAAGTCCCAATAGTTCATTTTTGCCCTTGCTTCCCTTGCCTTTGGCGATGTTCCTAGGAAGAAGTTGCTGCACCTGAGGTAGAAGAGGTTGCTGCCTGTGTTCTCCTCAAGGATTTTGATGGATTCCTTTCTCACATTGAGGTCCTTCATCCATTTTGAGTCTATTTTCATTACACTGCATTTCTAAGTTAGGTTCTCCTCCTCTGTCGTCACGTCATACCCGGTACTCTGTTGCTATTGTATTTATACTATTGTAATTGCCAGTTTATTTCTCAGTAAATTTCTGAAGATCTGCTGGAAATTCCTTGTGGAAGAGTATTCTGTCTAGTTCAGTTTTATTTCCAGTGTCTACCACTGTGCGTGGAATATAGTAAACCATCAATTAATATTTAGAAAATGCATAAATAAATAAATGAAAGAAAGATATACAGTGAGTGAGTTCTGCAACTAAAACATAGGAGATTGGTTTAAGTTCTTTTGTCATCTCATTTTGGTTTTTGGAGAGTTCCTCAAATGTATTCTTCTTTGCCAAATATATCTACTTTAAGATAATACTGCATCAGGCTATGATAAAACCACTGTTCATAATTCTCCACATTGATTAAAGATACTTCACACACAAGCAAAAATATCCCAAGCTAATTCAGTTTTATCTTTTTAGAATGTTGATTCTCTGAGAGGAACTAAGTCTTCTATATTGTGACACAATACAGGTTTTACACACATTTAAAAAACTACTAATCTTAAAATTGTTCCTTTTTAATTAAATGAGACATCAATTAGAATTGTCTGGAACATCTTAGATGATCCCCAATACATTTTTTGATGCATGAATGAAAATTAAAGGTGTAAGTTCTGTGTTTAATTTTTTTTATATGTAGAAATGACTGTTCTTACTTATCATCACATTCTTGTCATTTCTTTCTGAAGGAGTTTGATTGGCCAATAGAAGGACTGCTTATTCCAAACAGTCCTCCCATGAAGAAATCTATCAGTAAGACCCCAGAGCTGAGTGTCCCTGTGAGGCTCAGAGTTCTACGGAATGGAGACAAGAATAAAAACAGAGCCTTTGTTATAATTGGTCCAGACATCTCACCTGGACGGAAAATACAGTAAGAACATTTTGCTCATACTTCTCATTTCTAATTTCTACAAACTTTTGTCTTTATGGATGTGTTTCTGGGAGAATTCTGTGTTTATTTTTAAAAAGGGATCCCAAGGTGCCTGGGTGGCTCCATTGGTTAAGCAACTCTTAATTTTGGTTGAAGTTATGATCTCAGGGATGTAGGGTCCTAGGATCAAGCACTGCCTCAGTCTCCACGCTCAGTGGGGAATCTGCTTGAGATTCTCTCTCTCTTCTTCTCCCTTTGCCCCTCCCTCTACTCAGTCTCTCTCTTAAACAAATAAATCTTTAAAATAAATAAATATACAAATTAATTAATTTAAAAAAGGGCTCCCATGTTGATATTTGGAGATAAAAATACAAACTGAGATTTAATTAAAACTTGTCAGGAACTTAATTTTAACTCTTCTGGTTGAAGCTAAGCACAGGAGAAAATAATGGGTTAGAAATGGGTAATTCAGATATAAAAAAAGTTCTGGGATCAATGTCTATTTTGAATTAGCATTTTTGCTTAAGTTTTATCAATGTGTTTCAAAATAACTGAATTCATAAATTGCTTCTTACAGATTGTGTAATTCCTTATTTAAATTATTATTGTACATTATTATTTACATTCAGATCTTTGGGATATTTAACAAGTGAATATAGTTCTCAAAATATAACTTCATATAATTTATATCTCTGCCTTGGAATAACACTTTAAAAGCTTATCATTCTAGAAAAACATCAATCTGCATTTTAGCTTATGTTATAAGACTGGAATAACATCCTCCCATGCAGCCAGTATTTCTCCAACATTGTAGAAAAATCACTTGCTGTATTTTCATTACAATTTATGACAGAAGAAATCACAGACCAGTGCAAAGCTGTAATGTAAGGAATGAGTTAAATACATTGTTTCTCATATTATTAGCAGTGATGTTACCTCCTGACCTTTCTTTTGAGATATTTAGAATATTTGAGGCTGCTGATAATCGTTTAATATTACTTTCTTCACATTGATTAAATATACTTCATACATCGCTGAACAATGAGTAACATTCAGATCGGCTGTCCACTGAACTGCCTGTAAAGATGATAAAGTAAAATTTTAATCTTCAAAGTAAAGTCAAGCCTGAAATTGAAATCTTTGACGCATACATTTCATAATTAGCTCATTCTGCTGGACGTAAAATGTGAGGGTAATGCCCTTAAAGTAGCATATATGACTTTTTAACATCCAAAGTTAATAAATGATTTTTGTCCCTTCCTCCATTTATTTTTTCACACTATATCTTTCATTGGGGCTCAAAATTATATACAGATTTTATCTTTTCCCATTAATGTTTTTTTTTTTTTTAAGATTTTTATTTATTTATTTGACAGAGAGAGATCACAAGCAGACGGAGAGGCAGGCAGAGAGAGAGAGAGAGGGAAGCAGGCTCCCCGCTGAGCAGAGAGCCCGATGCGGGACTCGATCCCAGGACCCTGAGATCATGACCTGAGCCGAAGGCAGCGGCTTAACCCACTGAGCCACCCAGGCGCCCCCCATTAATGTTTTAAAATGCATAGTTCAATCAGGTAATCCAAACATAATCTGAGAGATTTGTTAATTTGGACAACAGTTCCAGCAGAAAGTATGTGAAACCCTCTGATCATGGAATGGTTTGCCCTAATTAATCAAGTATTCACTTTGTTCACTACATGAATTAATTATCCCCCCCCAATTAAAGTACACTGGCATATACTTGACATTAAACTCTTCTAAATATACATTAATTTTTCTTGACCATTTCAGAAAATTTTCTACAGAATCAATAGCATTGTTTGCCCCAAAGCTGTATGTAAATACTGGTTAACAGAAGGTTCAAATGGGAAGAGTTTTGGCTAACATTACAGGGCAGCTGCATTTCCCAGTTCCAGAGGACACTTTTCACATTATGTTCTATACAAACAGCATCCCAGAGTTGTGCAAAGTAGAAGTCCTGCTGTGCTACTTTTCATATATCCAAGCTAAATATTTTCTTTTTCAGAAGAAATAAATGTTAATGACAGGAAGGGGTACATTACTTGTATTAACTTGAAACTTGTTTGTAAGAAGAAAGATAGCTGAGCTATTTCGTGTCTTTACAAGCAAAATCAAGCTAGAATGATGAAGTACAGATCCATTTTAACCAAATCTTACCCTGGTTGCATGCTGTCCTTTAGTTACATAATGTTTCATTCTAGACAGTTTTAAGGGAAATTTGTTGTTGCTGGTTCCTCTATCTACAAAGCCAAAGGGAGATCAGATATCATTTGTTTGTGATTTAGCCGATCATTACTCTTGGTGAGTAACAAGATCTTGTCAGTTAGTCTTGAACAGCGGTTGTCAAATTCAAATAAATTAAAACCATTGTGATTTCCAGGTGAATTTCATCTCTCAGAATAGCAAGTTAAACAAGGAGAATTTTATAAGTGACATTTCAAGGAATTGTAAGAGGAAAGGCTCAATTATGTAGCTATGTGATAAAGTTTATATTTTTACATAATTTTAATGAGTAAGTTATTACTAAGTTATGATCCCTGGACTCTCTTAAGCACCTAACTATAGCTTTTAAGGCCCTTTGTGAGCTGTTCCTGCTAATTTTTCTAGTTCTATCTCTTTTCAACACTCTCTCCAATTCCCACTCCTAAACCCCTGCCACTCATCAATACCTTCCACCTGCCTTAAAATAATAGAGGTGTTCTGAGAATGAGTTTGTACTTCATTTCTTGATGTTGACACTTCCTACTCACCCCTGAATCAGCTGTAGCTTCTATGTTCCCCAATGCTCTGATCATGTGGGCTTTTCACCAGCATAACTCCTACCACTCTGTGTTGTGATTATCTGTTTATGTTTCTGCCCATGAGACAGAACAGCGGTGATGTGTTATTCATCCATATATGTGCTTTCTGCTATGGTCTGGTCATGGAAACAGACAAAATGTGTGTCCTCGTTAATCAAGCACTAAGCCATTTTATTTACCACAGGATATAGGGCCCACAATAGGCCCTAAATTAGTGCTTATTGAATTTATTTATTTATTCACTTATCTATTTATTTATTTATAATTAACTACGCTGGATTACCATTTTTTGTGAGTGAATAACTATATTTGACCACTTTTTTTCATTCAATAAAATACAGAGATTCTAAAAATATACCAGATAATTTTCTAACTTGAAAATTTGAGCAGATACATATTCCAATGAAGCATTTTTTCTATGACCATTATTTTTTTTTTAATTTTTTTATTAACATACAATGTATTATTAGCCCCAGGGGTGCAGGTCTGTGAATCACCAGGTTTACACACTTCACAGCATTCACCATAGCATATACCTTCCCCAATGTTCATAACCCAACCACCCTGTCCCTACCCCTTTCCCCCCCGCAACCCTCAGTTTGTTTTGTGAGATTGAGTTTCTTATTTGTATGACTATTATTTTTTTAAAGATTTTATTTATTTATTTGACAGAGAGAGACAACAAGAAAGGGAACACAAGCAGGGGTAGTCGGAGAGGGAGAAGCAGGCTTCCCGCTGAGCAAGGAGCCTGATGTGGGGCTCAATCCCAGGACTCTGGGATCATGACCGGAGCCCAAGGCGGATGCTTAATGACTAGCCACCCAAGCACCCCTCTATGACCATTATTAATCACTTTACTGTTTAAAAATTTTTAGGTTTGGATTAATAACCTAAATAATATGTGAATAAACATATGAATATGAACAATATATAAAAAAAACACCGGCAAAATGAATGTAATCTCTGCAATTTCTTTAAAACTGATAAATCCACACCTCAGAATGTTCAGCATTTTTCAAAGAGGATTAAAATACTGAAAATTCATTTTCTTATATAAATTGTTCATAGTATAAATGTTTATAAACATAATAATTTAATTGCGATAGTTTTTGAAGTCCTTTTTTAAATGTTTATTTTTTAAAATATTTTATTAATTCATTTATTTTTAGAGAGAGAGAAGAGAATGGGCAGAGGGGCAGAGGGAAAAGGAGAGAGAGAATCCCAAGCAGACTCTGCGCTGAGTGTGGAGACCTACCAGGGTTCTCAGGACCCTGACGTCACCACCTCAGCCAAAATCAAGAGTCAGACAGTTAACAGACTGAGCCACCCAGACACCCCTGAAATACTCTTTTTTTTTTAAAGGAGACATTTTATTTTAGGACAATAATAATAAGTTAAAACCTCGTGATTCTTTCGCGTATGTAAAGATAAAAGTTAATTGATAATATATACTGACATATCAGTCAAATCTTGGACCATTTGTTTCAGAAATGTTGACGTTAAAAGGGAAAAGAACGTGAAAAACCACATTACTAAGTATTTTGAAACAGAAACAACCCAGACTGAATTTCACCAACTTTTGGAGAGGTAAGTACTTAGTATCTTAAATGCAAAGGTATTTTCCATTCTAGTGCCTGAATAATTATGTATAACACACAATACAAAATACATATGTATCTGCATAAGAAAAATGTTGTTAATACAATGATTTTGGAGTTTTTAATCTGTGAAATATATAAGCTGTGTGAATTTATGATACCAGTGCTAATTAATAATTTTTTGCCCCAAATGTCAAAGGCTGGCAATTTCCCCTAGCTTCTGAAATAATTATTCCCATTAAAAAAAAAAATCACAACTGTATAGCACTTTTCTTTGGTTTACATTTGTTTGAATTGAAATCAGTACTTATCTACTTTAAACCAATTTTTAAATGTCATCAACCTATATCATATTTGTGAAATATGTTGTAATTTTCTTTTGATCAGTATTTTCCTACCAAAACAAGAATTATTCCCATAGAATTTGATAACTGTTTAAAGGTAGACCACCAGGTATAAATCTTTTGGCAAAATATGTCTTATTGAATACAGGGGGGCAATCTTACATAATATAAGGAAATTATGCTAATTTTAATTTAATAATTCACTCCAGACAGTTTTGATTATCTTTTTTTGGTGGTGGTTCTTCCACCTCCAAGCCAAAAGAAGATCTAGTAGTACAATAAGCACTATTTTTCAACAATAAATATGAAACTTTTAGTTGATATTTTAAGTTTCAGGCAGCATGGTATTGGAAATATCATTGTATTAACGGTCAAGGGGATTGATTTTAACCCCAGGTTTGCCATTAACTAACTGGAAAACTTCAGCAAAGTGCTCCCCTTCTCTGAGTTCCATTTTCCTCTTTGTGAAACAGGATTGGATGAAGAGTTAGGAAGAAAGCACAAAAGAATTTGATTCTTTTCAATATCTGTTTTGCATCAACGGGTATCAGATATTCTACTGGAGATTGAAAGGGAGGGGGGCAAGACATCCCTTGCTCTTAGGAAACTCCTAAATTGTTGGGAAGACAGTGTGCTTAGTGAAACTGTCAGAAAGCCTCAGAAGGCAGTATTTAATTTTACAGAAGTGAAAATAATCAAGGGATCATTTTATAGATGACCAGGAAGGAGGAGGAACCTGGTGAGGGGCAGCTGTTAGGGAAGTCCACACGGAGAAGAGAGAAAATGAGAGAGACCTAAAAAGACAAAGATACAATGCAAGAAGATAAAAGAGGAAAGCATGTATCCATAGCTTTGGATATATTGGATATATTGAAATAACTGGAAGGCTGTACTGGGGCTCCTGAGATGGGTCTTCTCGCTAATGATTGGGAGAAGGAAGTCCCCACTCTTATGAAACTGTAGCAATCTGCAGACCTGGGAGACAGACTTGCTCCCTTCCACCCTGCCCTTTTCTCCCAGGGAATCCTGGGCTGTATTGAAATACAGCACCCAAGGTACCAGCTCCACTTGCCACTCTGCCTCCACTCTCATCCTGACAGAGCACAGAGATAAGACTGGACTTTTCTGGACTCCCTATAAATCGGAGTGGTTGCCAGTCCTAACTCCTGGTGTGCAAGTCAGAGGACCTTATTCATAGGACCTTTGCCTCCATGTGGTGGAGAAATCCCGGACTGTTTGCTCAGCACCTCAGCCTCAGTCTCCTTGCTATGTAGATCAACTATCTTGTTATTCTATGATTATGGCCTCTTGGGGGGACCCTCTAGTGCTGTGAAGGACTCAGATTTAGGTTTGAATTTCAGCTCTCCTTATTAGTATGCAATCTTGGGCAAAGAAATTAACCTCGGCTCGGCTTCCTCATCAGTAAAATGGGCCTCTCAGAAATGATGTGAGAGAGAGTTGGGGTGCCTGGGTGGCTCAGTGGGTTAAAGCCTCTGCCTTCGGCTCAGGTCATGATCCCAGGGTCCTGGGATCGAGCCCCACATGGGACTCTCTGCTCAGCGAGGAGCCTGCTTCTCTTCCTCTCTCTCTGCCTGCTTCTCTGCCTACTTGTGATCTCTGTCTGTCAAATAAATAAATAAAATCTTAAAAAAAAAAAAAAGAAATGATGTGAGAATTAAGTGAGAGTAGCTATGAAATGCTCGTAGTGCTTGATCTATTTTGATAAAGTGTTGCTGACTGGTTATGTTCCAGGCACTTTACAGATATCCACTCATTTAATCTGTAAAATATCACTGTGAGATAAGTGTTACTATCTCTTTTTACTGATGGGGCAAATGAGGCTCAGAGAAGTTAAGGGACTTTTTCAAGTTTACACAACCAGAACAGGAAGTCTAGAATATGAACCCAGGCAATCTGACTCCATATCCACATGCCTCCTCAGGCACTTAACGGCCAGTTCTTTTCTCCTCTCTCCATTTATGTTGACTGGCATGTGATCAAGTTGGAGGAATTAAATAGAGAGGAAAAGGCTTATCCCAATCCTCTCTAACCCACCTCCATGGGCCAACTAAATTCAGCACTATTAAAACCAGGATTTCAAAAAAGGAAGGAAGATTTACCAACCACCCATTCCTCTATTCTCCCACTCGTTGTCCTAAAACAGGATATTCCCATAGTCCAAATGTTCTCCAGGAAAATGTGAGTAGGAGCAGATATGATAATGGTAACTCTTCTTAGGTCATGCTATAACTGCCTGGACCCACAAATATATCCATTTTGGGAAAGAAGAAAGAATCAGTTTGGGCCTTTGGACAGCAAAGAAAGAGAATCAGGCACATCTTGTAGCTGGGGGCTCAGTCTTCTTATTGTTCCTCTCCATTCCCTCCCTACGAACTCCTGAGGTCCACCAGCTTCCATAGCTATGACACAAGAGGCAGAGACTTAGGTCTCATTGGCTTATTTCCTTCTAAGACCTCTCAGAGAAATGGAGAGCCTAATTATCTGTTCAATTGCTTTATCCCATCTAAGGAAATAAAATTGAGAAACAGTCTTCATATAGTTTCGCCTTCCTGATCAGCATGAAGTCACTTCTAATTCACTTACTATAGACAGTATATTCTAAGGTAAAATATATTTACCAAGAATCCTTTATTTTCCTTGTTCCAAAGGCGGGATCATCTCAACAGTCTTCTCAACAACCCCATCACATTCCCTTACCCATCCCTCCTCTTCCCTTGCAATTTGGCCTCCTTACTGCTCTCCTGAACTGGCTGTGTAACTTCCAGCCTCTCCTACTTCAGTGTACCTTCCACCTGTCCTACAGCTAACTTTCTAAAGAGCAGTTCTGATAAAAACCACACCTCTACTCTTCTACCTTCAAAGACTTCCCTGCTGTTTATGGGATGGAGGCCTGTTTCTTAGCCTGGTATCTTAAGGGCTTTCCATGGGTTCCTGTCTTCTTTTCCAGCTTCATCTGGCTCCTGCTCTCATCCATACACTCGGATCCAGCCATACAAAACGCCTCTAGGTCCTAATCCTTCTTGATCAACTCCTATTCATTTGAAAAGGCCCAACCCAAATGTCACTTCCTTCCATAGGTGTTCCCTGGAGAATCAGTCGTTTTGTTTTTCCTGTGTTCTCACAGCACCTTGGCTGGGTGCCTATGACACCACCCACTCCTGCATATTATACTTCAGTTGTTGACCTGTCTCTCCCCTAACAAGAGAGGGAGCCCCTCAGGGAACAAGAAAACAGTATCATTCATTTTGATACCTACAGGGCAGGCCAAATGCTTGTTTGGGGCCTGGGGTGTGGAAATAACTGTTAACTGGTTCGCCAGGGTAAAAGTTACTGTTTGAAAGGGAGTTAAAAGGCTGTGGAGATCACTTCTAGTGGAGGGAGATGAGAAACTGCTTGGTGACGGATATGACTTTGGGGAGAGAATAGAACTTCAACAAAAAAAGCCAAAGAAAGTGTTTTAGGTAGAAGGAAGAGCATGAACAAAGGCACACAATTAGAAAGTGTGCAGCATATTGAAGAAGGAAAACTCAATCATGATATGCCTACTTATTTGTTGGTCATGCTGGCACTGTGCTAAGCACTTTTAAAAATCAACCTTTATTCCTCACTAAAACCCTGGAAGATAAGAAATTGAGGCTTAGAGAGGTTAATTTACCCAAGTCCCACAGCTTGGATGGGGTGGATGAGTCTCCAGAGGGGTCTGATGGGCTCCAGGGCCCACCTCTGGATGGTCTCACCGGTCTGCAGCAGGAGTGGGCACTGATGGTCCAGACCCTTGATTTCTCACATTTTCTCTCTTCTCTGCCGGAAGCCTTCTATCTACAAGCTCAATTTTTGTGTCTCTTACTACAGGTGCACCGAAATTTTAAATTTACCTTCTGCAGCTCGGAGATTGTTCAATGAAAAAGGAAAAGAAATCTTTGCCTTAAAAGACCTTCAAAGGGATGAACTGGTAAAGATATGAATGTGGAACTGGAAATATGAGCCACACATACAACTAAAAGACAAACGTTTTAACATACAGGACTTCAAACACTGCTTCTCCCCTTATTTTCTCTGAGTTAGCCTTACTCAGCAGCCCTCAGAAAGGCATGCTAACAGCTCATGGTTGAGAGCTACTGTCAGGCATGATTTTCAGGGCTTTCTAAGAATAAACTTATTTAAGGATCAGGATGACCCTGTGGGATGGATGCTGCCATGATCCCCACTTTAGAAATGAGGGTGGAAGCTAGACAAGACCGGATTATTAACCACTTGTGATTTCTGTCTCCTACTCTGAAAGGCAGATCCTCTCTTCTTTTTGAGGCTTTCAAAGTGTAGTTGTTTAGTGTTCTTACTAAATGATAATTTCACTCTTCCAGAAAAAAATTATATCTAGTGTTTTGCACAGCCTACCTGGGTGACTGGAGATGACTGAGAAGAAGGACTTT
Organism: Enhydra lutris kenyoni; assembly: GCF_002288905.1. Taxonomy (NCBI): domain Eukaryota; kingdom Metazoa; phylum Chordata; class Mammalia; order Carnivora; family Mustelidae; genus Enhydra; species Enhydra lutris. The sequence continues at coordinate 30,356,851 of NW_019154106.1, forward strand.
AGCAGTCAGCCTTTTCTCCCATTTATGGAATTTGAGATACCAGCTCGAAAAGAAAACTTGCTTGACCGATGCCTGAAAATTCTTTGAACAGAGAACCGAGCTCACACCATAGAATCAGAACTCAGTTCAGGCCCTGAATGTAAAGACCCCTTGAGCGAGTCTTTCTTTCTTTCTTATTTATTTATTTATTTATTTATTTTCCCCAGCGTAACAGTATTCATTGTTTTTGCACCACACCCAGTGCTCCATGCAATCCGTGCCCTCTCCAATACCCACCACCTGGTTCCCCCAACCTCCCACCCCCCGCCCCTTCAAAACCCTCAGATTGTTTTTCAGAGTCCATAGTCTCTCATGGTTCACCTCCCCTTCCAATTTCCCTCAACTCCCTTCTCCTCTCTAACTCCCCTTGTCCTCCATGCTATTTGTTATAGTACTGACGACTAATAACAGAAGCAGCATGGCATAGGGGAAAGTCTGTGTTCTTGGAACCTGGGGAGATCTCTTTTGAATTCTAACACTGTCACTGCCAAGGTTTTAGTTTGTTGGTTTTTAATTTTTTTCTTCGCTTTTGCTGGTGTGTTAACTCACTGTGTTATTTCAGAAAGAACTCAAGGTAGATTGCATTTAAACCTAAGATACAGAAGGATAAATTTAATGTAAGGATAAGTAGATGGGGCCACCAGGGCGAAGGGAGTATGAGTGAAAGCATGGAGCCAGGAGTGACTGTTATAAGATTCCATGCATTTGCTCGAAACAAACCTGTCACTGTTCTGGGCAGCCGACGCAGAGATAGAAACATCAACAGTTACATGTGTGTCCAGAGGAAAAAAGGAAGCCTGTTGTTCAAACAGAAGAAATTTTTGAGAAAGTTTTTCCCAAGTCGTCATATGGGGTGTGTATAAGCACCATCGTGGGGCCACGGAAGAGAACTGAGTGGCGTTTTTCTTCCTACTGAGTGTTCTCAATACATCCCTCTATTTTTTTCTTACTTTGAAGAAATACGAATTCATTTAAGAAATAAATATAAGCAGCATGAAGAACAGCTATCATCCATAATCTCAATGTCTAGAAATAGCCACATTAATATATTACAAGTTCATCAATACCAGTGGTTTTGTCCAACTTCTTCTGCAAAAGATCAGTTAATAAATATTTACAGACCATATGATCTCTAATGAAACATCAGCTCCTGCCATTGTGAAGCACAAAAGCAGTGACAGCGTGGAAATGAGTGGGCATAACTGTGTTCTAATAAAACTCTATTTACACAGACAGGCAGCAGGCCAGATCTGGGCCTCAGCCATAGTTTACAGAGCCCTAATATATACCTACCTCCCTTTCCTTCCTCCCTCCTTCCCTCCCTCCCTCCTGTCCTTTCTTTCTTTCCTTCCTTCAAAAAATTATTTCATAAAACTTTAATTTGGAAAAATTTTAGATTCACAGTAAGTTGCAAAGATAGTATGGAGAAATACTTATTTTTTCTTTTTTTTTTGAGATCCTTCAAAGTTGTTACATGCACCAACAGTTTTGCCTTTTTATCACGATTAGTCCATGGCATCATGGTTTGTTTAACCATTTGCCTATTATAGGACATTTTGTTTGTACTTTTGGCTGGGTTTGGTTATTACTGATAACACTGCTATGAACAGTTTTACATGGGATCAGAGATTCACTCCTTTGCTAGGTATATGCTTCATGTGGAGAACACTGGATCAATCCTGATGTGTCCACTGCTCAGCAAAAGAAGCAAATCTTCCTGAGGAACTTAGCATCAGATATTTCTAAAATCCAAACTTTCTGCAGTATACGTAAGATAGAAGGTAAGCATTGGAATTATTTACCGTAATATATGTGGCCAAGATTAATGCTTGATCCTACTTTTTTAAATTAAATTTGTTTAAATAAGTTGTATTTCACTCCTATATCCTGCTGTTTAGCTCTTTAGACAAAATTATATATTTAACAGGATTGTGTATTTTAATTCACACTACACTTTGGATGTGTAAAGAAAATGTAATTTATTTTGTCTTTAACAAATCAGGAATTCTTTGTTTTCTGTTAAGAAAAACAAAATTTCCAGTCAGGTTTAAATTTTGTCTCATCCATTAATTTAAATAGTCCCTTTAGGGAAATCTTTCAGATTCCCCAGTCCCCAGAGTCTCTCTTTAGTTCCTCTCTCAGATGGAAGGGAGTCTCTTGCTTTCTGAGTCTTGGTGACTGATGTCCATGGCTAGGTGACTGTGTTCTATTCTTTTGGCCCAGACAGTGCTTTGGGCGGGTGATGCTTCCTGCCTGACTCAGACTCAGACACTCTACTCTGCTCCCTTTGGCCCGCCTGAAGCCTGGCTATGGCTGAGTATTCACCTCTGTTCTTACTATAGGACCCCTTCACCCCTCCTTGACAACCACTTCTCTAGCATGACTCTTAGCAAATCTTGGGTCATGGCTGCATGCCTCAGAAACCAGATCCAGGTTGACAGGGCTGTGCCTCAGGTTGGAGTAGTGAGGGCAACTGGAGAGGTGACTTGTCTCAGGGTTCTGAATAATGGACAGTGTCCTCCGTGTTTCCTTGGTGTAGCTTAGATGCCTGAAGTGAAGCCTGTAGGAGGAATCATGACATCCAGCACTGGTTTTCCGCCTTCCTCTAGCTTCTGTCTCCCTCAGGCTCAGAAATGGTGGGTTTTCCCCAGGTCAACCTTGAGGTTAAAGCTTTGATATGCTAAATGGAAGCTCACAGAATTTAGAAGAATCCTAAATTATGATAGTGTCATCCTGATTTACACAGCCCTTGTCTTATGGGCTTATCAGGCTGTGCTTGAGTGTCGTAACTATCTTCGTACTTTTGCTTTCCTTTGTAACCTTTCTCATCAGCTTGTGGTCTTCCTCCTTCCCTTTGGCCTGCCCCAGGAAGGACAAAGGTCCTATACATAGAAAATCAAAAGGGAAAAATCATTAATATAATTTAAAACTTTTCTCTATTACATATATTGAATGTTGTACAGTAAGTTTGGCATGTGTCTTTCAAGGCATTAGGGACTTCAGTGAGGAATCTGGGATCCTAGAGAATGATCTAGAGACATATATCTAAATAATATACCCATTTGAATGGTTAGAATTTACAATAACTAACATTTTTGGAAAGACATATCCTTTAGTACCTTTTTTTTTTTCTTTTAGGCATTTTTAAAATTGAAGGGTAATTACCTATGTTGCTATATTTGTTTCAGGTATATAACATAGTGATCTGATATGTATATACATTATGAAATGGTCAGTGCCATAAATCTAGTTACCATTTGTCACCATACAGAGTTGTTTTAATATTATTGACTATATTCCCTATGCCATATATTGCATCCCCATGTCTGACCATTTTTATAACTGGGAGATTATACCTCTTACTCTCCTTCATCTATTTCATTCATCCCTCTATCCTTCTGACAATTATCAGCTTGTTCTCTGTATCTATGAGTCTGTTTCACTTTTGTTTTGTTTTATTTGTTTTGTTTTTTAGATGTAAGTGAAATGTATGTGAAATAATACAGTATGTGTCTTTTACTGTCTGACTTATTTTACTTTTCAAAATACCCTCGAGGTACCGCCACATTGACACAAATGGCAAGATTTCATTTTTTATGACTGCATAATATTCCATTATCTATATACCACTTCTTTAAATCCATTCATTTGTTGATGGACACTTAGATTGTTTCCATGTCTTGGATAGTATAAATAACATTGTGATGGACATAGGGGTGCTTATGTCTTTTCAAATTAGTGTTTTCATTTTCTTTGGATGAATACCTAGAAGTGGAATTGCTGGATCATATGGTAGTTGTAGTTTTAATTTTTTGAGGAGCCTCCATATTGTTTTCTGTAGTGGGTACATCAGTTGTATATTATCAATATGTGCTAGGGCTCTCTTTCCTCAGCATCTTTTTTTTGTTGTTGTTTGTTTTGTTAATAGATATTCTGACAGGTGTGAGATGATATCTCACTGTGATTTTGATTTGATTTGATTCACATTTCCCTGATGCTTAGTGATACTGAGCATCCTTTCATGTGTAGGTTGGCCATCTGTATGTCATCTCTGGAAGAATGTCTGTTCAGGTCCTCTGCCCATTTTTTAATCAGATTGTTTTTAGATATTGAATTTTATGAGTTCTTTGTATATTTTAGATGCTAGCCCCAATTTTAATAATTTTGACTGCGAATATCTTGGGGGGAAAGAATCTACAAAAATTAAGTGAAATCCAGTTTATTAAAGAGCAACTATCAGTGTTCTCTTAGACCAAATAGCTGAAAATTGTCTCCATTCTTCTTTTAACATGTGTTTTCCAATTCCTAGTGTTCTGCAATCATAACTGATATGTCTTTGCAATCTGTGCATTTCTGCTCAGCTCTTGTTTTAGAAGTCCAAAGTGACATTGTGTCTGGAGCCAAGCTTGCTGTGCATAAACCTGTAGCAATTTTTGGAGAAGAGAAGCAAATGATAGGACCAGAGGAAAAGCAAATGCAAGAAAATGCTTTAACAACAGAAAAAGCTTCCGGTGAAATTCTGTAAGTAATCAGCATGGCCAGAGAAACTACCTGGTTCCTCTCTGAACTTAGCTCATTAGCCCAACAGCACACAGCCCAAGCAGGGAACTCATGCCACATTTGTGATATGGATGTCAGATGAAGAGCTAGGATTTATTTATTTATTTATTTTTTAATTTTAAAAAAAGATTATTTATTTATTTATTTATTTGACACAGAGAGAGAGAGAGAGAGATCACAAGTAGGCAGAGAGGCAGGCAGAGAGAGAGGGGGAAGCAGGCTCCCTGCTGAGCAGAGAGCCCAATGTGGGGCTCGATCCCAGGACCCTGAGACCATGACCTGAGCTGAGGGCAGAGGCTTTAACCCACTGAGCCACCCAGGCACCCCAAGAGCTAGGATTTAATTAGTTTTCTGGCAAAAAGATCGAGCTGGAGCTTCAATGTTCAACCATCACAATGATCTACTTGCAGTGATTTTATTATTATACTACTATTTTTAAAAGACTAGAATTTTGGAATTGCAAATTATTTGAGGAATCCATCATGTTTTGTTTCCATTAACATCAACTCCAGGAACAATTAAATTAATATAGGTTCAAGCCAGATGCATGTTAAAATACAGTCGTCATCCTGGGTCACTGAAGTGATTTCCAGATTGGTCTCTCTCTTCCTTTTCTCCTCCTCCCAGTTCACCTCGAAGTTCCATCTACAGACAATTATCTTTCTAAAACATAACCTTTTTTCTACAGTTCTTCAGTGGCTACCTACTGCAGATAGAAAAAACATTTACTCTGTAGTCCCAAGCCCTTCTGACCTGAGTCCAGGCCCGTCATGGACCCTCATTTGCACCCCACGCCTACCTCCACTCCACACTTTTTCTTCCTGACACGCAAACTAAGCTCCAGCTCAGCAACGACAAGCGGCACTGAATATGGCATAGTCTGCTTGTGCACCACTGCAGGCCTCTGAGCCCCTTGTTTGTTTCTCTCCTCCTGAAGTGCCCTGACCCGCCTTGTACTCATGTGTGGAATGATTCTTCATCGTTGAAATCAATCATGGTAATGATTGTATGGAGCACTGTTCTTAGCAGTACTTCTCCCCCCACCCGTGTAATTCCTTGTGGCCAAAACCCCTTGTCTGGCTTGTTCTGTGAAGACCAGGGTAGATGACTTTAATCATCCTATACTGAATAAATGAAGGAACAATTGAATGAGTTTCCAAATTCTAAAACCATATATAGATAGTCAACTACCCTTGTGATAACAGTGAAAATTAATTTACATGTCATTTGAAACTATTTTACAAACCATTTTAAAAGACTGCTTCTATCCTCTATTGTAGGAACATCAATTTTATTTTAGGAAACAAACCCCTTCATCTTGATGAGTGATTCATCTGGTCCCATGTCTTGACACTCACAAAAGCACCAGAAGGCCTTTTTCAGAGAGAAATGATTTGGCCTAAATGGGTCTATTCCTCATTGGCTAGAGAATTTCTGAAGAATGTATCATCTGGCCTCTGAGTTATTAGACTGCCCACGGGAAAAAAGTAAACAGAAAGTGAGAAAAATAGAAAGAACATCTTTGAGAGCAAAGATCCACATTGTTCTAATTTTTAGATTTCTTCAAGGCCTGGAGTTCTTGAGTCTGCTCAAAACAAAGGGCAGGAATCTCCTGCACATTCCAGGCAGGCTCTTTTGATGCCATCTCTTGTTGAATACTCATCGTAACAGAGAGATCACTACTTTGCAAGCAGCCCATTTTTTTTTTTTTAAACGTATAATGTATTATTTGCCCCAGGAGTACGGGTCTGGAAATCATCAGTCTTAACACATTTCACAGCACTCACCATAGTACATACCCTCCCCAATGTCCATAACACCACACCCCCCAGCAACCCTCAGTTTGTTTTGTGAGATTAAGAGTCTCTTATGGTTTGTCTCCCTCTTATCCCATCTTATTTCATTTTTTCCTTCCCTACCCCTCACAACCCCCCGCCCTGCCTCTCAAATTACTCATATCAGAGAGATCACATGATAATTGTCTTTCTCTGATTGACTCATTTCGCTCAGCATAATACCCTCTAGTTCCATCTATGTGGTTGCAAAGGGCAAGATTTTATTCCTTTTGATAAGGCAGTCCATTCTAATGTAGAAATTATTTAGAACATCTCTGTCCTATGGTTTCATTTGTTTCTGTTTATACCCTTCCTCTTCTACTTAAAAGTCCTTAAAATATGCAAAGTTCATCATCATCAGGCTACTGGTTTCTCTCTTTTCTGGGCTAGCTTTCACTAGTTCTTTGAGACACTTTTGATGACTCAATCCTAAATCATCTTATGTTACAGAGTCACTTGAAGATTTCCCCAGAATTTCCCAAATTTGTTTGTTTGGAAGTTTTACTTATTTGAAAAGTGGGATGATTTAAGGAGGGATATCCGTAAAGCAAGAGGGTAAACATAGATCTAGAAGGAACCTTTTTAATAGTTGGATTCTGTGTCAAGATTTCTGTTAATAAAAATAAGCAAAATAGAAAAGTAACTCTGGAAGCACTTACCTCAGCTTTGCTGCCTTGTGAAAGAAAAGACTTTTTTAGCATGGAGCTCAGGGAGAACTTTCCTATTTCCTTACTGAATTACAGGCAGGCCCTTCCCCCTTCTTAAGCCTTTTCACTTACTACCTTTCTCACTCATTTTATACCTGGCACAATAGTGTCTTTCTGTTCCTCAAATGAACCAAGCATATTCTTGCTTCAGAACCTCTCTATTTATTCTCTTTTTCCAGAAGGTTCTCTCTCTAGAACTTCACATGGATGGCTCCCTCCCATTTTCCACCTCTCAACTCAAACATTTTCTCTCAGAGGAGCCTTCTCAGACTCCATTGTTTAAGTAAACCCTACCCCACGCTGGCTAGTTTCTATCACAATATCTTGTTTTATTCCACTTATGGCGCTTATATTATTTATTCATATTTATTCATGCTTATATAACAGACTTGTCTGTTATATCTCTTCTGACCACTAGAATGTAAGCTCCAGAAACCCTGAGAACTTACCTGTTTTGTTCATCACTTAGAACTCTGTGCCTATCATATAGCAGATGTTCAAGAAACATCATTTAAAAGAATGAGTGACTAACTATGGAATGATTAGGTACATGAGGGAATGGAAAATTAATGAATTTATAAAGCAAGGTATATTTAAAAAGAGCTTTTCTAAAGTGGCTAGACTGTACTTCATTTGCCTGGAAGCCAAAGAGAATACAGATAAATTCCAAGTTAGAAAATTAAACATCTGGACTTGGAGGAAGGATCTTGTTTACACCTTGCTGAATGTGTTGTAACTAAGAATGACTTTTTCCTTCTCTGTTTTCCTCGAAGAAATAAAGTTGGTGGGAAAGCTGTGTTTTTTATTTTTAACACTAGATGGCACTGTTGTTTTTTAACTCCTGGGAAGATTTTTTACTTGAGCCAGCTGCTTGTGCACAATTTGAACGAGGCAGCTGTTACCCTTCAATTTCATATCCACGTATAATATTTGTGTTACATTTGAAAAGTGTATGGTCTGCTGTGCCAACACAGGAATTGACCCCGAAGATTTTGGTAATTTATATTGCTTCCAGTTATATCAATACTAGGAACACCTTGACAATCGCCACCTACCCACTCCCCTCCAGCTTTATTCACACATATGCATAGTTAGACTGCTAGAATATGCTCACTGCTTTGCCTGTATATTTATCCCGCCTTGAGTGGAGCAATCTTCATATTGTGTTGTGATCTCTTGGAAGCAAATGTACTTCAACAGTGCTCCAGAATATGATAGTGATAGATCTGTATGGTGGCTAAGCTCCTGTTCACGTCGTCATCATCATAAGAAACCAGAAGGCTGATGACTCAGTTACTCAAACTATGACTATTTAAGTGTTTTAGTAACTTATTCTCTATCAAAAGTTTGCACGTCTGTGCCGATGCTATTTGAGCTTCCCTAGATTTGAGAGGAAAAGTTAAGTTAATTAAGATTTCTTAACATTGTCTAATGAGTAAACTTTAGGAAATGCAGTAATCTAGGCTGTCCTGTTCCAGACAGAATTGTGACCCACTTCTGGAGTAGGCAGAAGGAATCTCATTACACATTCATTATGAATTTCTTAAACTACTGAGCAGTCTTAATCTTGCAGGTTTTTTTTTTAGAGGAAGGAAGGGGCAAAGGGAGAAGGAGAGAGAATATTAAGCAGGCTCCATGTGGAGTGTGGGTGGAGCACAATGCGGGGCTCAATCTCACAACCCTGAGGTCACGACCTGATGTGAAATCAAGAGTCTGATGCTCAACCGACTGAGCCACTAAGATGCCCCAATCTTACAGTTTTTGAAATATAATACATGGCCCAATTTTTCCCTGAATAGATAAAGATGAGTGCTATTTATTATGTAATTGGGGAATTTTATTTGTAGCCTTATATTAAAAGATCGAAATTATGTATTAGTGGGAGGTAGATTTGCAATGTTAGGCACCATAATAGAAATGTGATTTACAGATTCATCAACATCCTTTAGGATATGATCAGACTATACCTCAGAGAAAATTCTGTGAGTAAAAATCAGAATTCTTACACTTGTGTTTACTTCTGTAGAGATTCACATGCAAGAGCCCATCTCCGAATGAAAGCTTGTCACACACTTCTCAGGTATGCCTGGCAGGAAACTCCTCATGATTTTGATGAGGATGACAGTCTTCCAAAGAAAATGGAAGAAGAACTCTTTGAAAATGTGGAACCACAGAAGAAACACAGGTAAAAAGTTGCAAGGAGTTCTCATTAGAGATTTCTGCATGGTCTTAGATTTGCTCATTCTAGGGCGAAATGATTCCTCAGGGTTTGCATTACTGCTAGCCGCCATTTATATTAACATACACATTTGTGTCTTGGGTTTTTTACTAAGTGTTTGCAAGTATCTGTGGGAAGGCCCTTCTCCCCTTAGCTTATTTTGCGCCATATAATATAATTTCATGTTCACTGGTGTGTCTTTTATATTAAGCAGTAAGCTTATCCACCTTTGCATCCTAACAACATAAAGCCTATGTATTTGTTGAACAAATGTGTGAATGATCTTAAGAATAAACATGTAAGATGCCCTAATGTCTTTAAGAAATAAGTAAAATGTAGTTTCTTCCTTTTTAACTTTATTTTTTTCTGGTCAATGTCCAATGAAATAACGGGAATTTATAGTACTTTGTATTATTTCGTAACCTTTAGACATTTGCTTACCATTATAGCATTTTGTATAAATCAAACGGCTTTGGCATTTCAACAGTTAGCATTGCCCCATGCACATACTAGGGGCTTCGTAGATATTTATAGATTAACTTAATTGACAATGCATTGTGATGTTTAATATATTTCATAAGTCTGCTTATTGCCTTAAGCTCCTTAAGCAGGAGATTCCTTTGAATTAACTTATTAGCATATCATTCTCTTTTATGATATTCTATGGGAAGATTGAAAAATTTGGAGAATGGCATTCTATTTGCAGGGAGACTAGACTGAGGCTAGAAACAACCCTGATTTGAACACCTTTGTTTTTCCCTTTTCCATTTCTACCTGGCCCTCTCCTTTTCCCATTCCTTTTCCCTTTAACTAAATTACCTCTTCAACTCCGTTTCTTTTTGCTATGCTGATGAGTTTCTCATATTCTCTTGGATGGACATTTATTCCTGTTACAGAATAAACTCAGAATTCTGCTCTTACCATCTGCTTGGCCCTGCCAGGTGATAGCGGTGCTGCTGTCCCAAAGGTAATGCCTCACCAGGATCCGTGCATTCGGTTCGCATCGGGTCTCTCAGCAACAGAGCTTGCTGTCTCCAGCACACTGAGTGCACAGGACATTTTTCGGCCTCTAATGGGATTTTCTTTTTCTCAGCCATTCTCCAAAGCAGAGTAAATTGCAGAAGCTTTGCCGCCAGCAGTTTGAATACAGAGATGGGCAAATTATAAGCTGTGCTGCTCCTCAGCTAGTTTTGGGAGTTCGAGGTCCTGATCTGCGCTCAGGCACGGAGGTAGTTTTGGTGGAGAAAAAAGCAGATGATAATCATCAACGATGGATGCACAAGAAAGGCAGCAGGTAAACCCATTATACTGGGTGTCAATATACCAAATATATGAATGGCAGCCTAAGAGATCTGGTATGGTACCCGCAGAGCAGGCGGGACTATATGTGGGGACTTTGGATTTTCTATTGAAGGTAGCCAATGCTTTTTTTTAATCCTACTCAGAGAGAAAAAGAGAGTGAAATCAAATGTAAATAAATGCTCAGTAGTCTATACACAAGTTATCCACTGTCAGTTCAGTTAAGGAATGTGAAATCTGACCTACTGGGTTCATAGTTTTAACTGGCTATGGAAATTAAGAGAAAACTGGGCTGCCATCTAATTCTTTTTTTATGATCTGAAAGGATCAAGTAAGAACTTAAGGAGTCCCCATTTTAAAAAATGGTGCAGTATTTTTCAGTAACTCAATCTCCTGCCCCTCCCCACAAGCACGCTTTTCCGCCGTTCCTTATTTCCATCAAATAACCAATGGATACGGCTTCTGCTTACACAGTGAAAACGAATTCTTACCTTAACAAATATATCAATCCAGTCTAACCTCATGGCTGGCCCTTGTTTGGATCCAGATTCAAGCTGACCACTCTCAAAAGTTATTTCTAAGACAATTAGAGGAAAAGCCTGGGTGCCAGATGACACAAAAGAAGTCTTATTAATTTTGTTGGGTGTCCTAATAGTTCAATGGCTATGTTTAAATAAAGAAAAATTCTGACCACTGGGATATATATCATAGTATTTACAGATAAAATGAAGAAGTAGGTCAGACTTGCATTAAAATACTCTAGCAAAAGCAAAAATGTAAAAAGTTGGAGGGAATGGATGAGACGAGAATGGCAGCGTGTTGACACCTGTTGCGTCGTGGTGGCTTCTTCTGGCTTCTTCTCTGTTTTTGTTCATATACGAACATATCTTTAACCAGAAGGAAAACAACTCCTTGGTTTTTAGATTGGTTTGTTTCAAATTCAGTCGTTAGTCTTTTATGGTGAGCCTCTGGGGCCTCTTCAATCTCTTGACATTTGTGTGATACATTTTTTCCCCCCACCCCGGGGAAGAGGTATGATTTTCACTGGCTTCTCAAAAGGTGTGTGATGTGAAAGGTTTAGGAACTGCTGCTTTGACAGAGACTGTGCAAGCTTTAGCGGGCAAGAGCAGCAGCCCAGCATGGGCAGGAAGGGAGCAAGTCTCACTGTTCACTGTCTGAGATGAGCCAAGTACCAGCAAGGAACACTTACTGGACTTGTTTTCAAGAAGGTTGAAAAGCCAACCTGTAGCTAGACCTGTGAGTGTGTTCCTTTGCCTTGTTCATCCTAGCTAAGCTAACATTATGACAGGGAGCTAAGAGGCAAGTTTTTGTCCCTGTGAATGATTTGCTATATGGGACCAGAATTCATTCATTCTGCTGCAAACGGTGATTAAGGGCGGCGTTCTGGGAGCTGGTGCTTCAGCTAAGATCAAACACATGAAAATCCCCGCAGAGGTAGTGCTAACAGGCTCTACATTTCTGGAATTTAGTAATCACTGCTTTAGCTTACTGTAGCTACAAGAGATCTTTAAAATTTCCTTAATCACTTGATCATTTGATTTCAAAGCTAGGTACACTGGGGCCCGGGACACTGACTTGCAAGCATTCATTCCCTAGGTTTGTGGAAGGGGCTGTGGTATTGTGCGAGATATCCCTGGGACACAGAAGAAGGCCTCACACTGCCTTTTGGCACATAGTGTGTTTTATGTACAGATCCATAAACTCAAGCTTCCTGCAAAACTTAAGCATTCCTGTTAAGGCCAGTGTCAGTTGATGGTACTGTTCAAAAACGAAAAGGGAAACCAACATTATCACGGCTCAGCATGGCACTGAAGCATGGGAGAAGTTGCTACGGCTGTTTTAAGCAGCAGAAACATAGATAGCCAGGTAACAGATGTTGGCATCTCAATAGGTCATTGCAGGAGATGCACGATCATTCATTCATATGAATAATATTGAGTGTCAATGAAAATGCAGGACCCAAGCTATGCGAATGGCAAGGTTAAACAGGTGAAGAGTAGAGAATAGCAGCTCTCGTGCAGTGCCCAGTTTTGATAAATGCTAAAAAGGTATTTAATGAGATCCAATACCCATTTTTTAATTTAAAATGATACATCATTAATTAACAATAGAAGGAAGAAATACATTGCAAGATTAACAGGGATTATCTTGTAGTAATATGAGTAATGCCTAAAAGTCTGTTACAATTTTTACTCTATTTTCCAGTTCTTTGTAAATTCTTTACAGTGAGGTTATGTTGTTTTATATTTATTTATAGTACAGAAGTTTAAATTAGATATCTGGAATTTTTTTAAGTCTTGAAAGGAGAAATATATTACTTTTATAACAGACCCTTTCTCACCTTCTCCTCTCCCCTTCACTCCCACATCATTAAATTTTATAGGACAAGTTAATTTTCCACAGCAGGAATGCCACTGCTGGTGTGTGTGTAATGTAACTATGTTGACAGACATAAAGAATTGACTTTTTCTATACAGACAGTTTCCTTGAATGTTTGGCTTATTTTGCTTTTAAGTGATGCAAGGAGAAGAATTTGAGGATTTTAGCTCAATAATTTTCTTTCCTTCTTTCGGTCAAAGTGGCTTTATGTGAGCTCCTATACAAGACAACTTAACAATATTCAACATATATCTTGGACTTTTAGGGAATAGTCCTTTAGAAAAAGAGAATTGGAGGAAAAGCTATAAAAAAATCACAACCATTGTGAATCAAATAGTGGCTCATTCTAAGTGACGTGTGCCAGACAATATTCTATGTATTTTCTGTTCATTAATTCATTTCATTCCCACAAGACTCTTTTGAGGCAGGCATCATTATCCTATTTTACAGATGAGGAAACAAAGGTGTGGGATTGTTAACCAAAGCTATATAGGTACTAAGAAGTAGATTCGGGATTCAAGCTTGAGCCCTCTGGCTCGAGAATCCATGTTCTTAATCGTTCTGCCACACGATTAAATAGCAGGAGGTAAGGAGGGTATATCAGTCTGGGTTCAATTTGGAGACAAAAACCACACTGTGATTTCAAGAAGATGTGAAACATAAAGAATTAAACAATGATGAAAGTGTAACTATTAGATTAAAAAAAAAAATCCAGTGTATGGTCCTCTGGGGCTGAGGGAGGGAGGACAAACTTGAAATCAGGCCTTTCCCAAGGCCAGAGTTCAGAACTCATTAGAAAAGGTACAGATACAGCTAACTGGATGGCAAAAATCTGTTGGTCTGCCCGACCAGACCTGGTCTGTGGTTGCTCTGCTAGCAGGAAGTAGCCCTCTGGAACATATGCAGGGGTGCACCTGGTTTAGGGGCACACAGGTGTGGCAAAGGAGCGGGGTGCTGGAGAGGCAGAAGGTTTAGAGCATGTCATGTCCATGTCAGGAGGGCCACGAGCAAACGATTATCAGGCCAGGGCTGTGAGGCTTCCCAGGGGCCACACATCCCCTGCACCTGGTTAGGGCGGAGCATCCCAGGATGTCCTCACTCCCAACTGGTAACCCCATGCAGCAGCCAGGAAGAGCAAGGGAGCCCCTTCCTCCTGCAGTGTTCTTCTAGCAATCTCTACTGAGAAAGCTTCATATTGTGCTTCTGTGAGGGAGAAATGCTTAAAGGATTCATATCCATTATCACAAAGCACGCATGGAGCTAAGAGGCAGCACTCTGGTAGGTGGCACAGAGGGAGCTCTGATCGGGTTACGCTACTTGATAACAAGCCTAATCCTGTTTTCCCAAAGGACCTTTCACCTGGTGAGTAACCCAGACCTTGTGCTGGCAGTGTCTATGACCAAAACAAGAAACGATGTCTGTGGCTATCCAGTTATTATTCAGGTAAGATATATATATAGGCTAAGTAGTAATCATCGCCCTTTATTTAAAGTTAAGTAAAGCTCTGTACTTCCTTGTTGTGGAGAAAGATAATGGCTGTCATAGAAACCTATTTTGAATGCCATTGTTAAAATATTTACAATAGCCTGCCTAGATTTCAAATTCAGCATGTTCATGTAGCTCTTAATTTAGTTTAATCCAACAGATGGTGATTGTGGGCTTGCTGCATGTCAGGACTCATGCTAGTTACTTAAATCAAATCCAAGGGCAAGCATGAAAAATTATCCCAGTAGCATTCATATGGTCTCAGTGGCGGCTACGGTCAAGTGAATAGCTGTTAGAGGCACGTGTTTTAAACTCACTGATTGGGACCTACGCAAGCCCCCTCTTACCTGGCAACTGGAGGGAAAGAGCATGATCAGAGAGGTCTTCCCAAAGGGTGTGAACTCATCAATGTTCATTCTGCTAAGATACACATTTGTATTTCAAATAACATACTTTAGCAAATGCTTGTAGCAGCCAAACAGCTTTTGGAGACTCCAGAGAAAACTGGGTTCATTTGAGTTTTGGATAAAGATCTGTGGAGTTCTTCTTTCTTGTTTATCTGTCATCCTTACTTGTAACCAAAGACACTCCTAAATAGATTTATGTTTTTCCTTGCTAGGAGGAAAGAAAGCTTAGGAGCACCCCTGCTCTGAATTTATTTTCTGTATCCTCCATAGTATTTACCATCTTTTGTTGAACAGAATATATTATCCCCAAAGTACATTTGTTTTATTCCATGTTTTTAATAGCAATGAGGCAGCTTGTTTCACAGGTCCTGAATCCAAAATTGGGATATAGCAATCTGGACAAATATCAAAGCTTAATTAAATCTTCTACCCTGCTGATAAATATGGACAAAAAATTTATTCTAGGAGACATCATATATATAACATCACATTCTTCCCTGTCAGGTGCCTCTTTGGCATGGGCCACGGTGAGATTAAAACCTCATGCAGATGCAAATTCTGTACCTTAATCAGCTTCAAAAAATTACAGATATTGACATTTTCCCCTAAGGTTCCCATTTTTAAGAAGTGAGTTTGATCTCAAGGTAATTTGTATTACCTTTCAAGATTTTTTCTTTGCTGATGTTCCACTTTATTTCTTGAAGCATTTGGTTTGTGAGAAAATATTAAAGTTCATGTAAAATAATAAAAATGAGTCATGTTAGTTTAATGTTACAAGACCCCCCACTCTCTGTTCCTTGAAACATAGTCTTTGTTTTCCATGCCTCTGAGGGATCCTCTATTGTCTGACCTATTAAATCAATTCTTAAGACCCATTTATTTTCCTCTTTACTATCAATCTCTCCTTGGTAAAGTGAAAGCTATTCATTATAAAGTTCCTTTAGGTGTCATGATATGTTTAGTTGGAACTAATCTACTAGTTTAAATTCTCTAAAATTGAAACTACTCTTTTCTTTACTTATGCTTGAGCCAAGTTTTATAATAGAATAAATGTGCTGTTTCTGTTACATATAAAACTGTTTGTATTCATAGTTTTAAAAAATCATCTCAATAATCAGGGAAACATAAATTAAAATAGCAACAAGACACTATTTTTCATTTATTAAATTTGTTTGGGCAAGAATGTGAGGAAAACGGGCTGTATCATATACTATTGGTGTAAGTATAAACTAGAATAACCTCTCTAGAAATCATTTTGATATGAGAAAGCTTAATATGATATCTCATAATATTTAAAAATGATCATGTTATTTTATCAGCAATTGTACTTGAGGAGTTTGTTCTAAAGAATTTTTCATGGATTTACATGAAAATTTATTTATATGATTATT
Source organism: Enhydra lutris kenyoni (assembly GCF_002288905.1). NCBI lineage: Eukaryota > Metazoa > Chordata > Mammalia > Carnivora > Mustelidae > Enhydra > Enhydra lutris. The sequence continues at coordinate 30,373,192 of NW_019154106.1, forward strand.
CATTTTTTTTGCTTATAATAAGGACAATTTGAGGAACAATCTACATGTTTATTGGTGATTGGTAAAATAAAAACATCACTAAGATCAAATAGGATATATCCTTTAAAAAAGTTAGAAAAAGTTTCATGGGATATTCTTATTTAAAAAAAACTAATGCATTTACCAAATTATTTGCATTTTGTGATTTCATTTTTGCAAATCAAAGGATGCATATTTAGAAATATAAAAAATATGGCACATATAATCATCAAATATAAATAATGATTATTACTGCATAGAATTATGAGTCATTATCTATACTTTCTGAATTTATGCAATGAAAATGTAACAGCTATAATCAAATCATAAACTCTCCTGTTTGTTTGACTCCATATTTTATCCTTTTTTTCAGAAATACAAACCACATAACAATGGGACGTCCAATCAAAAGTGGAATTGTGTGGAAGATAGCAAAGCTTTTGTGGCCTTTCATAGCACTGCACTGGACAAGGAGATCACAGCAGCAAATTATGCTGGTATTTGTACATCCTCTGTGATTAAAGAGGAAGACGTTGACCAACCAGTAAGTGGTCCTTTTCTACTAAGGATAAAAGAAAAATAGGAGAAAATGGAGTAATTTAATAAAGGTAGAACTTCTTTTTTTTCCTAGAAAACCTTATATTCACACAAATTAAACACTGATTTCTGAATGAAATCACTTACACTGTGTGATTTTGGCTAGGAAACAATGAAGGAATGTTGGTATTACCCTCTTCTTATATTGTTTCAATGGCTCCCTATCATCAGCACCACCTTTGGTCCATCATCAGTTCATGAGAACACTCATGAATGAGGATAAGGATGTATGCTACGTTCCCACAGGTGTGCCTGCCATACTAGATGTCACTTGACTCCAAAAAGCATATTAAGGTGCACATGATTGTAAGTGACTTTAACTGTATTACATTATACCACACATAGGTCTAAATTTGAATACCTATATTCTGATTTTTAGAGGAAATAATTTTTCAAATGTGGACCTGTAGTCTTTATTCATAAGGAATTGTTTCATACTTTACAAATACCTGAGGTATTTGTGGGTCTGTATGTCAAAGTACCTTGCTGTTGTTGATTACTATTGGCCTGTAGAAATCTCGTGATGTGCTACAAGATTCTCTATCCTCTTTGCATCTCAGTCTTCTCTAAATAGCTGCTCTTCTCCTTCACCCCAGATTCCCTGGCTCTACTAAATCACTTGCATTTGCCTAAATTCACCATACCATGTTGCGTGTCTTTGGTCTTGACTATGCTATCCTCTCCCCCAACCCCTTTTGCCTTTGTCTATGAACTCCTACCAGTTAGCAAATGTGCTGTCAAAGACTAAGGTTTATGATTTGTAGTAGAATGCAGGCTGAGTTTTAGAGGGCGGTGACATGAAAGGTGTGGGCAATACTGGAACAGAGGTCTCAGTGGACATTTTGGTGTTCTGCTTAAGAAAAGGTTAATAGTTTAAGCACCGGATTCTTCTACTTAACAATTTTGTTAGAAATATTTAAAAAACTATTTTGTGTACTTTTTCTTAACCAGAATAGACAGAACATCACTATGTTGGTTACAGTGCCATGCGTCAGATAGTTGGCATACTAGGTTTACTCTGAACTCATCCTAAAATCATACATGCAACTTACTTTCTTCAAGATAATTCTTGAAGACCATTTGCTGTCATTTTTCTTACTATAAGAATGCAACTTAGGAGATACATCAGCATGACCTCAATGCAGTATAAACTGGCTCTGTTTGCAAAATGAGTTCTTTAATCAGAGACTGAAATGGACTTCTAAGGTCATTTTTTTAAGACTTGAACACAGCTGCCACTTTCAGTGGCTTCATCAATAATTTCTGGTCTTTAGCACCAATCACAACACTCTTATTTCATCAGCTGGAAACTACTCAATTAACAAATCAGGAAAAAACAGATGTTGATGAGAATGGGGAAAAAGGGGAACCCTCTTACACTGTTGATGGGAATGCAAACTGGTGCAGTCACTTTGGAAAACAGTATAGAGATTCCTCAAAAAAGTTAGAAATAGAACTACCCTATGACCCAGTAATTGCACTACTAGGTATTTATCCAAAGGATACAAACATGGTGATTTGAAGAGGCACATGCACCCCAATTTATAGCAGTGATGCCCACAGTAGTCAAAATATGGAAAGAGTCCAGATGTCCATTGACAAATGAATGGAAAAAAACATGTGAGATATATATATATATGTGTGTGTGTATACATTCCACACACATTCCACACAATAGAATATTACTCAGCCATCAAAAATAATAAAATCTTGCCATTTGCACTGACATGGATGGAAATAGAAGGTATTATGCTAAGTGAAATAAGTCAGTCAGAGAAAGACAAATATCATATGATTTCACTTATATGAGGAATTTAAGAAACAAAACAGATGAACATAGGGGAAGGGAAGGGGAAAAATAAGATGAAAATAGGGAGGCAAACCATAAGATGCTGAACTCAAGGAAACAAACTGAGGGTTGCTGAAGGGGAGGTGGGTGAGGTGAAGGGGTGATTGGGTGTTGGGCATTAAGGAGGGCAGTTGCATCTTGTGAATTTTGGGGTATTTTTCCTATAGGCCTTTAAAACTTGGTTGCATTTTAGTAAATCTAGATAAAATTTAGATAATTTTTGTTAACTTTTATTAACTTCCAGATAGTAATTGTAGAAGCTGAGTGTGGGTTCATGGGGGATCACTATACTGTACTATTTTTTGTATGATTGAAATATTTTATAATAAAAATGGAAAGAAAGGAGACCTAGAGTTTAGGTCTCAATGATTTTAAAACTAGTGCCTTTCTTTAACCATATAATCAAGATGTTCTTCTTATGCTAACCAAAATACAACTTCCCAGTTTCTAACAATTACTTGTTCTAAAAGATTATAATTTTACTTTCTCAATAGTTAAATGATAGCCTATCTGATAGAAGTTAATATGATTAATCTGAAGAGTACAGTAATATATCAATTCTAGGATACATAGATTAAAAACCTCTCCTGGACCTGGAGAGGAAGGAAATTACTCGTTGTACAAAGGCTCTAGGCCAGTGATTCATCCTTAACTTTTTTAGAGATACAGACTTCTTCTTTTCCCCCCAAAATGCACGTGTATTCACAAACACTTTAGTGTAAGTTTTAGGGAGTTTATAGACTCCCCCTGAAATTCATTTTGGATGTAGGGTAAAAACTCCTTTTCTAGACCACATCCTAAGGGATAGCTTAGAAAAAGGAAACTAATATGAAGTAAATATTATATGTTAGATAGCTACTGTATGTTACATACTGATCAGTCTTAGTGATTTTCATACATGTTATCTCATTCAAATAATAAATATGATGAGGACACAATAATTTATTCACAACCACCTTAGCTACTATACAATGGCAATGGTCATTATTGATCAGACTAACCCCATGTAATAGACTATATATCTATAAAGCCAAATGAACAGATCAAGTTATTCATTTCAATAAATCAAGGAAAATTTTATAGAGAAAATAATTAGTCAAATCAATCGCCTGGTATTCTAGATAGAATACCAGGGGTTGACTTACTGAACTTTTAAACTCTGTTTGCATTCTACAGGCATAGTTAACCTGGGAGCTCCCCAAATGTATTGCCTTTTTATTTCCATCAGCAGTTTCAAAACAATATTAAATGTGAATGAATTAATCAAAACTCTAGTTTACATTGTGTGCATGCATGGTTGCCAAAATAAAGCAATTCAGAGATCATCAAGCCTATAGCACCACGGTCATGGGGACTGATGTTTTAATGAATGAAAAATACATTTTCTGGATACTTTTCAATAGGCTTCTTTAGTATAATAAGGAAAATCATTGGCATGCAATTCATCATGAAGTACATGCTTTTCTATAGAAATGATTCTGCCCGTAATATTCATTCAGTTCCATCTAAACAGGGATATTTTAATTTTCTGCCTTTCAGTAATGTGTAGAAAATGGAAATCGTATGTGCATATAGAGAAATCCATAGTGAAATTTAAGAATTACATCTTCAAAAGTGTCATATAAATGTTGGCTTTGAATTGAGGTAGCTCTACATACTTATAGGGAGTACTTGAAGCAATATGAGAAAGGTAAAAAAGCCAAGAACTTGGAGTCAAATGTCAGTTTTATATTTCAGTTCTGCCATGTATTACTGGAGTATCCTTAAATGAAAACTTCCCTCTTGGAGTTTTTGTTTTCTCATCTGTAAATTGATTGTGAATGATAATAACTCTGGCTGTATTTAAGTTTTAGCTTTGTGAGGACAAAAGCAAATTAGAGAGTCTATCTAAAAGTATTCTAAAATTTTATTATGGAAATTTTCATGCATAGACCAGGATAGTATAGTATAGAATAGTAAACTAGAATATAGTATACCAAGATATACTAAAAATAGAAATAGTATAATGAAAAATAGAATAGTATAATGAATTCCAATATACTTTTCATCCAAATTCAACTATTATAAAGGTTTTGCAATCTTTACAAACCCCAGACATGATACCATTCCACCTTAAACTTAAGAGTATACTTCTAAAAAGTTTGAACATTTTCTTACATAATCATTATACCATTATGACACCTAATGAAATTAACAATAATCCTTTGTCCATCAATCAAGTATCCTGTTCTTTTTATTTTTATTTTTTTAAAGGTTTTATTTATTTATTTGACAGAGATCACAAATAGGCAAAGAAGCAGGCAGAGAGAGAGGAGGAAGCAGGCTCCCCCCTGAGCAGAGAGCCCGATGTGGGACTCGATCCCAGGACCCTGGGATCATGACCTGAGCCGAAGGCAGAGGCTTTAACCCACTGAGCCACTCAGGCTCCCCAAGAATCCTGTTCTTAATCAAATTTCTGAGGTTCTTTAAGAAAGTCTTCTTATGGATGGTTGATGTGAATCAGGATTCAAGCAAGGTCCTCATGATACTTAGCTGTTGATTCTAGAATTGTCTTATAGAATGCATACTGTTTGGATTTGTCTGTTTACTTCTTATGGCATTTTTTTTTTTAAAGATTTTGTTTATTTATTCACAGACAGAGATCACAAGTAGGCAGAGAGGCAGGCAGAGAGAGAGGAGGAAGCAGGCTCCCTGCTGAGCAGAGAGCCCAATGTGGGACTCAATCTCAGGACCCTGGGACCATGACCTGAACCGAAGGCAGAGGCTTTAACCCACTGAGCCACCCAGGCGCCCTCTTATGGCATTTTAAAATTTATTTGTCTAGCCCCCATAATTTCTGTAAAAGGAATTTAATACTAGAGTAGTAATTAGATTTATGATCAACATTTTTTCACCAGAATCTTCGTGGGTTCATGGTTATTTCATATTGATCACTTATGCAAGAATACAATGTCTGGATTTTCCATTCTTAGTGATTATGGGTATCAGTGGGCATGAGTAGAACCTAACCTCACATTTAACAAATCTCCCAATGACCTCTCATCTAGTGTCACTCTTTGGTGATCTTTGCCTGAATCAATTATTTCATTAGGAGTTTCAGTAGAGTCAATTTTGTCTAAGTCTATCATTTCCCCCCAACATTTATTAGCTAAACTCTTTTTTTTTTAACACTTTTTTTTTTTTAAGATTTTATTTATTTATTTGACAGAGAGAGATCACAAGTAGACGGAGAGGCAGGCAGAGAGAGAGAGAGAGAGAGGGAAGCAGGCTCCCTGCTGAGCAGAGAGCCCGATGCGGGACTCGATCCCAGGACCCTGAGATCATGACCTGAGCAGAAGGCAGCGGCTTAACCCACTGAGCCACCCAGGCGCCCCTATTAGCTAAACTCTTAATGTAAGGAAGAACTTCAGTGAGGTTCATCCTCTTCAGCTAGGTATTTGACTACCCAAAAATATGGTTTTTAAGGGATGGTAAGATGAATGTTAATTCTTTCTATCCATTCATTTATCTATTGTGGTACAATAAACCACCTGAAAATTTAGTGGCTTCAACCAAGAACCACTTTTTTTATTCTGTGGGCCAAAAATTTGAGCTGGACTCAGTGGGGCCACTCTGCTGATCTTGCCCAGGGTCAGTAACGTGACCCTAATTTGTGGTCATTTGGTGGTATGTCAGTAGTTTGGTGGTTCTGTGGGGACTGGATGGTTAAAGATGGTCTCCCTTACATGTCTGGAGATTGTGGCTGTTAGCTGGGGGCCTAGGTTCTTCTCAAGGCTTCTTAAGTAAGCTAGCTCAAGTTTGTTCACATTGTGTTCTCAGGGTTCCCATCGCAGCCAAAAGAACAACCTCCAGTGTGCAAGAAGTCTTATGCATCTGCTTGCCTCACATTTACTAATGCTGCTATGGCCAAAACAAGTCACATGGCCTTGCTCAGATTCAAAGAAAGGACAAAGATTGATTGGAGGAACAGCACAGTCACATTTCAGAAGGCCATGCAAACCAGGATGGAGCGGTTTTCTTGTGGCCATCTCTGCAAATAATTGGCCACACTTTCTAATGACCAGTTTTTCCGAGTTATAAATTGGTGCCAGTTTACTTACAAGTATTTCTAGTATCATTATAAGCTCATGGGATTTTATATTTTCAACTATATCCAAAGTGTTTTGGTTATCATTCTTTTTGCTGTCCCCAAATTGTCCACTTTGGGCCAGTGGAGGCTCCTTCATGTTGTTGGTTCTTGTGTCTTTTTAAAATGATTCCTTACTCTTGGATGGCTTCTTTTCTTTCCAGGCACCACAAGACATCACTTGCTCTTCTTATACATTTCTTGCCCCCAATCTGGAACTGACCATTCCTGCAGGAAACCCCAATCCTTGACATAAGTTATACTAATTACTGTTGCACTGTCATTGCCTCTCGCCTTTTTCAGTCAACAGAATTTGGAAGTATGTTTTTAAAAAATATAATTAGTAGAGAGCAAAATGATGCATTCATGTTGAGGTCTCAAATTTAGCATTTGGGGATTAATAAAGTGCTCTATTTGTATTGTAAATATTCTTCAAAAATGCTCTCATCCTTTGGATGTACCTACATAAAACCATCTTTATTCCTTTTTTTAGGGATACTATTATCTCGCACCGACTGGAAAGAGAAAAACACTGCTCTGCTTAGCATGTGGGCGATCCATGAGAGCAGAGAAGGGGCTCAAACAGTTGCTTCCAGGGCTGCCATTCCTCTGTGCCTCGGGCTCCAAGAGCCAGAAGCAGTTCTCACGAGGGCCTTTCAAGGTCATCAGTGCGGCAGGGGTATGTAATGACCTGAGCTTTGTTAATACGCGTGTGGCATCACTTTGGAAACTTTGATGCATTCATTATCTGCCTTGCACTCAAGTTCATCTGCACCCATCCAATTCATCTTCCTCTGATGCCCCTTTACCATTCCACCTACATTGATTTCCTCTGGTCCATTGTAATTTAAAATACCTTGTCTATTAATAGTTCGATACAGTCTTTGAAGTTAATTGGGCACTTCTGTGGCTTTAATCATCTACTAACACCTTCCACTGCTCTCTGTGTTGCTTTTAGATGAGGAAGTAACTGCAAATCTTTACACAGTGGACCAGCTTTCTTGCCTATACTCACAGGGCAAACTTCTTTTTACTAGCCTGGAACATTTCAGGAGGAATTTGATGTGTTGTTAATGGCTGTTCAGGTTGGGTGCCTGAATTCATGCATCCATGTCTAATACTATTTATAGCTCATGGAGAAAAAAGAAAAAAAATCCCTGCCACTTTCCTGCAATCTTAATTTAAAATGACACCACTTGAAAAGTCCTCTCCTTCAAGTTTAGAGTAGGATGTGCTAAAGGGACTTACACACTTATATAAAAAGGAGCAGTTCCTAAAGAGGAACCTTCCAACTTGGTGTGTTCTCCAGGGCTTGCTGTCTCCATTTCCAGATCTTTCTCCTTGGTCCCCTAAACTGGATACACAGTGCAGTGTGGGAAGGGTCTGGAGGGGACAGGAACAGTTGCAATAAATTTTAAGTGCAACAGTAACTCTGAAGGTGAAAAGAAGTCAGTCCTCTGGAGAAGAATGAAGACAGTTGTCTTGGCTTTAGTGATGGTGGGGTTAAGGAGGTGCTGGTGAGCTGTTTGGAAAGAATCCTCAGTGTTAAAGCATCTCAGAAAGCGTTTTTCCTTCAAAGCAGCATCCTGAGTAGGGAGGGAAAGGGGAAATGTGGTGTCCACCACCCTAATTATCATGTAGATTAGGACTGCACTCATTCCCCTCCCCATTCATCAGTATCTGCCTCCACAGAGTGGCATTATCCTCGGGTTAAAGAGGAAGAGATTATCTGTAGTGCCAGCATCCCATTACTTCAAGGCCAGGCTTTCTCTGGCCCCTGCATCCTTTTCCCGCAGCTCCTGTCACAGGAGAAGGCAGAGTAGAAAACGGGAGAAGGCCAGAAACACAAGCCAGAGGCCTAAAGTCACCTAGAGACTCAGTGACAGGGCTGGGAAGAGAACTGAGTTCTGACCCAATGTTCTTCCCACTGCGGTATCCAGTACCTACAACATGCAGAGCGAGCATCTCAAAATTTAGATATCACACCCAGGTGCATGCAAATGTTTCTTAAATTAAGGGACTGAAACATACCAAAACAACAAAAACTAAAAGTAAAAGCTTGAGTAGACCTTTGTGCTTTTTCGTTTTTGTTTTTGATCAGGCTGATTTATCTTCTTATGAGGCTGAGAAAACGCTAAGTTATTATGAAGAACGCCTGTTATCTTTACGGAGGAAGACTTGCACCCAAGTTGTACCTCATAGTGGTACAGCAGCTACGCACCAGAAAGCAGTGAAAATAATTGCATACAAAAACGGAGGTGGATATCGGAATGGGAAGTTAATTGTGGCTGGTACATTCCCCACAGTAAGTGACTATAACTTAAACATTTCTTGCATCCTCCAAGGTAAAGATAATAGTGATTCTTCTGACAAGAAAAAAAGCAGTGGGATTGAATGATAAATGTCCCTTGCCAGTTTCACCAATTTAGGTTAATGAGATCAAGATCTCTGTTTTCTTTTCTTTTCTTTTTTTTCTTTCTTTCTTTTTTTTTTCAAGATCTCTGTTTTCTTAAAGATATTCTTTTTTATTGTATTTCTTTGGATACAGACTTAGAAAGAAAGAAAGAATATGATTTTTAGATTGGCTCCAGAGCAAAGATACATAAAAGCAGTGGGGGGGGGGTGGGGGAAGCTACCAGATTTTCTTCACTTGTGTGATAGAGAGAATGCCCCCCCTTTTTTTCACCTTCCTTCCCATTCCAGCTTTAAGCTGTATGTCATCTGAATATTCTAAGAGCTGCCGCCTCATTTATCATTTGTAAAATCTGAGCACCTATTTGTTGACAGGTTTGTTTCATTTCATTCTCAAATCAGAGAAGCAAGAGTTGTGTTAGGAAGGAACTTGTGGTTTCTGTCGTAGAGCTCAAAAGGTCCAAACCCAGCTTTGTCCTTCTTTTGTTTGGTGATTATCTTGTCTATACATTCTGACCAATGCCTTTAACAGCGTATTTTATAAGCAAAATTAAATGTGATATGAACATACCCTGGAGACTTCCTTGAAAACACACACATACACACCTACTTGTTCTATTCGCCTTCTGAATGCAAGTAGCCTTTTTATTAAGATATTATTCAGTGAACTAAACAAATCCCAAAAGTTAGCAACTTCAAGATTCACCCGGAGCACCACAGCTGGCTTGTGGAGTCTTGGAAAAAATGTCAACCTCTCAGCCTGTTTCCCTATCTGCAAAATGAAAGTAAGAATATGTGTTAGTTTGGGTTTGAAAGGCAACTACTCATTTATTTTAAACTGGTTCATCCATACGAAGTGCTACAGTTTTATGCCTTATAAAGCAACAAAGTTGAAAGTGGATCTCTAAATTGAACACTGCTTAGGGAGTAAATACTCAGATGATAAAATGTATTAACATACATCATCTGCTGTGTTAAATTTTTGAAGCTTATTTTCACAATTTGAGTGGACTAATTTTGTGAAATTATGTAGGACAGTCTGATACCAAAAATTGTCTCTAATCAAAGATCAAGTCTGTCATTATTTAGCTTTCTATTTTTGCAAATTAATGGATTTTCTCAAATTTCTAAAATAATAAGCTCTTCATGATTATTCCCCAGCCCTATCACTCTTTTGTCTCATCAATTCCTTACAATCCGTGTTATTTAGCTTCTTACAGAATGCATGAAGCAACTTGGTCTCACCAGGGCAGCCTCCAAAGTATATACCAAAGATGGGACCACGATCCTTTCCTTATGTGATTTGGTTTTATGGGCGCTAGAGGAGTCTTTCATCCAGAGAGACACCGAGAAACAAAAGAAAGAGGCAGTTCCTGTTCAAACAAAGGAGACAACTATTAAAAGTATGAAAGGTTGGTTACATTCTATAAGATTTAGCTGATTCTACTTTTCATCATAAAAATGTTAAATGTGATTCTGTGACTAGGTCACCCCTTCTAGAATTACAAAATCACAGGAAGCTGCTCTCCTGTGAAATTGTCATATTGCTTTTACCTTGCAGAATGATAAGAAAAAGTTAACAATTAATGTAAATTTAGTCTTAGCACCAAAACAATAAATAAGTTGCCTCAAATTTATAAAATATATTTGACAACTTAGCTACTTTATGTAACATAAGCAGCTTTTGCTTTTACATTTAAAACCAAAATCAACCAGAGACCACTTAAGAAGGTGGGGCTGGATCAGTAGAATCTCTATTATTTGAAGAGAAGAGGTCCTCGCTATACCTCCTGCCTACAAGCTGCCCGCCCTTGCCCCTGCCTGTCTCCACCGCTCCTCTAAACTCCCAGAAGCACCGTGAAGGCACCTACCAGTATTGCAGCTCCTAGAACATGTATTATAATCTGTTTACATCTTTGTGTGTCTCATTAAACTGCATACAGCTTGAGGACAGAAACTGCGTCCCCAGCAACAGTTTGCTTAATACAAATGAGTCTTGCTCACAGTGAATCAGCGAGTGATCTCAGCTTTCCACTGTTGTACAGAGAGTCATGATTTGAAGATTAAGAACTTGGGTTTTGGAGCCGGAATTCCAGGGTTCGGATCCTACCTCTTTTCCTTTCTGGCTAAATGATCTTGGGCAAGTTGTTTAACTTGTTGTATCCCAGTTTCCTCATTTTACGAATTCCACACTGATAATCATGTAAATGTATACTCATTTGGTCCTCATAAATACAAACATGTGTTCATAAAACATATGAATAAGAGTTTATATATAAATGTATATGCCGCTGAGAATAATGCCTGGTTGATGTTTACTAAATATTTAATGAGTATTAGTGATCATTATTGTGTGTACAGTTGAGTAGAAAAAACCCACTCTTATTCCTGTGTGTCTCTTCTTTACTCTCACACACTTATCACATTCACAACACTTCTGACACACAGTGTGTGTGTTTTCTCCCCACACCAAACAGTTCTGCAACTGGTGTAGGACACCAGCTGGGTGTCCTACAATTTAACTCAGTCTTTCCACTCTCTACCTGGTTATAGCATCAGATCTCATGGGTTAAGAGCTCAGTCCCATAAGACTGCTCCCCATTCCATCCCCACTTAAGCTGTCCAGACCTGTGTTTCTGAACAATTGGTTTAAATTGGAAATTCCCATGATTCCTCCTTTCAGTTGGATTAATTTGCTCGAGCAGCTCACAGAACTCAAGGAAATGATCTACTTACTGTCTACTGGTTTATTATAAAAAGATATGATAAGGAATACAGATGAACATCCGGGTGAAAGAGATGAGTTGGGCAAGGTGTGTGGGAAAAGGGTACAGAGCTTCTCTGCTCTCTCCAAGCCTACCACTCTCCTACCATCTCCATGTGTTCACCAACTCAGAGGGTCTCCAAACCCTGTACTTTTGGGATTTTTAATGGAGATTTCATCATGTAGCCATGATTGTTCACTAATTCCATGTCCAGCCTCTCTCCCTACTCTGGAGAGTGAAGAGTAGGGTAGAAAATTCCAAGGTTCTAATCATGGCTTGGTCTTTCTGATGACCAATCTTCCTCCAAGAGTCTGCCCAAAGTCTCATTAGAAGACAAGATACTGGGGCTCCTGGGTGGCTCAGTGGGTTAAGCCTCTGCCTTCGATGCACGTAATGATTTCAGTGTCCTGGGATCGAGGCCCACATCTGGCTCTCTGCTCGCCGGGAAGCCTCTCCCCGCTCCCCACCTCTGCCTGCCTCTCTGCCTAATTGTGATCTCTGTCTGTCAAATAAATAAATAAAATTTTAAAAAGAAGAAGAAGAAGACAAAGACGATGACGGCAAGATACTGCTACCATCCAGGAAATTCCGAAGGATTTAGGAGTCTGTGTCAGGAGCCAGGATCAAAGACAAAATATTTGAACAAGAGATGCTCCTAGTGCTCTTATCACTTAGAAAATGACCAGTAGAAGTACTCTGCCAGGAACATAGGGCAGAGACTAATATATATATTTTCTATTATTTCACAATGATATTACTGTCCTCTTTTCTAATGAGTTTTTTAAAATAATTATGTCAACATTTAATGCCTAGCTAATCATTAAAGCATATAGTTTGGCCTTTATTTGGCATATGAAATATCTGATCTCCAGGTTCTAGAGGATTACAATATCAAAGACTCTTCTTTCAAATTGTTATTTAAAAGTTGCCTGGAAGTAATGGTATTCACGCTGGGTACTAAAAGGGTATGGCCATCCCTTCCCCTCTATAATCTAGAGGTTATCCTTGAATCAGGCTGGTTCATTAGTGGGTTGCCCCCTTTTACTGAATCTCAGCTTGTGTTATGCCACCAATTTGCATTGTGGAAAACAATTGCTATGGAGATAGTGGTAAAGGGCACAGGCTTTGGAGGCACATGGCCTGGGTTCTAAGCCTGACTCTGCTGCTACTGAGCTATGTGTTTAGCCCCCGTTACTCTGTAAAAGAAGAATGGACATACCTCAGAGTATCATTTTGAGATTTACCTGAGATAATGCAGAGGTCTTAGTGAAATGCCCAGTGTGTCGTAAGTTCTCAATATTGTTTGCTTCTTTTATAGGATACTGTTTGCTACCTCACAAATAACCCCCTTATGAAGACCCTGAAATAAATTTCTCTCAGATATCAGGACCAGAAAAGTTGTATCTTCTAAGAAATTTATCTCTCTGTGTGGCCCATGTGAATCTTGAAATTGTGTTTTCTTCTTTGCTTGGGCCCCTAGAATGTTCAGAACCCAAACGATTTAACTCTAGCAAATGAAATGTGTTGCTTTCATGTCCATTCAATAACAAAAATATTATCTAGCATTTTTTGGATGCTCGTCCAATTAAATAGACCAAACACCATTTATTCTAAGCACGTTCCTTTTTTTTCTTTTTTTTTATAGTTTTTTTTCTTTTTTTTATAAACATAAAATGTATTATTAGCCCCAGGGGTACAGGTCTGTGAATCGCCAGGTTTACACACTTCACAGCACTCACCATAGCACATACCTTCCCCAATGTCCATAACCCCACCACCATCTCCCTACCTCCCTCCCCCCAGCAACCCTCAGTTTGTTTTGTGAGATTAAGAGTCTCTTATGGTTTGTCTCCCTCCTGATCCAGTCTTGTTTCGTTTATTCTTTTCCTACCCCCCAAACCCCCCACGTTGCATCTCAACTTCCTCATATCGGGGAGATCATGTGATAGTTGTCTTTCCCTGACTGACTTATTTCGCTAAGCATAATACTCTCTAGTTCCATCCACGTCGTCGCAAATGGTAAGATTTCATTCTTTTTGATGGCTGCATAGTATTCCTGTGTGTGTGTGTGTGTGTGTGTGTGTGTGTGTGTGTGTGTGTGTATACACACACCACATCTTCTCTATCCATTCATCTGTTGATGGACATCTAGGTTTTCTTTCCATAGTTTGTCTATTGTGGGCACTGCTGCTATAAACATTCAGGTGCATGTGCCCCTTTGGATCACTACATTTGTATCTTAAGGGTAAATACCCAGTAGTGCAATTGCTGGGTCGTAGGGTAGCTCTATTTTCAACTTTTTGAGGAACCTCCATGCTGTTTTCCAGAGTGGTTGAACTAGCTTGCATTCCCACCAACAGTGTAGGAGGATTTCCCTTTCTCCACATCCTCTCCAGCATCTATCATTTCCTAACTTGTTAATTTTAGCCATTCTGACTGGTGTGAAGTGGAATCTCATTGTGGTTTTGATTTGTATTCCCTGATGTCGAGTGATGTGGAGCATTTTTTCATGTGTCTGTTGACTATCTGGATGTCTTCTTTGCAGAAATGTCTGTTCATGTCCTCTGCCCATTTCTTGATTGGATTATTTGTTCTTTGGGTGTTGAGTTTCATGAGTTCTTTATAGATTTTGGATACTAGCCCTTTATCTGATATGTCGTTTGCAAATATCTTCTCCCATTCTGTCAGTTGTCTTTTGGTTTTGTTAACTGTTTCCTTTTTTTTTTTTTTCCTTTTAATCTTCCCAACAGCAGAATAAGATAGATACTACTCTTCATTTAAAAGAAGAGGACACTAAGGCGTTTTGTCTTTGGCTTTACTCTATCACTATACTTCTTTCCTCCTTTCCTTGGTTTTCTTATCTCTTTATTTTTATTCCTCTTCAGAGTAGATATTTTAGTAAACCACCTCAGATTTCTTTCATATCTAGTAAAGCATAAGAAAAGAATTTAAAGTATATTTATAATCACATTACTTTAAATTATTTGGTTGCATATGAAATTTCTGATCATATTTATGTATTTGCATCTGGTTTAGGTATTACCTGTTTAAATTGACTCATTAATGAGACAGGAAATATTTTGAATAAACAAATTCAGGAGGCAAATTTATTCATTATTTATCGTGCATTGGTTATTGTGCCATTTGTTTACTAGAAAACCAGAGAATGAAAGTGAAAACCAAATTGTTTCCAAAGTCTGTGACATCCGATAGTTTGGATGGTATAGATAAGTCTCTGCTCACCCTCGTCCTCAGAAATCCCATTGCTATCTGGGTATCCTGCGGTGAACCATTTCTATCTCCAAAGAGTAAGTTTTTTGTTTTCGTTTGCTTTCAAGCAAGTATATAAAGAAGAGAGAAATAAATTTTATGTCACCATAAGAAAAGAATTAAATGTGTATAATGCCAACATAATAACATCACATTTATGCAAAGAACAGGAAGTCCATCAATTAACATGTGCACAAGGATAGCTGTACTATATTTGTACAGTTGCCTGTTTTTTCTTACTGGAATGGAGTATTCTGCATGGAAAAATGTCCAATTTAGTTGATAAAGAGATCCTTGGTCTATAAGACTGAGAATAATGGTATACATTAGAAAATAACAAATGAGTTTAATTCACACTGAAGACGACCTGTCTGCACATTTTCATTTTTAAGAATTGCACCCTTTAGGCAGTAGGTGGATGTTTAAAAAATGAATGGTTCCAAGCCAGGCTTTCATCAGCTCCAAATAGTTTGTGGAAGTGGAAAATGAAATATGGCTATTGCATATGGTAAATCTATATAATAAAACAGCACTGTTCTTCTTCCCCCCTTCTCCATTCCATAAAGAAATGCCTTAAGCCCTGTCATCTTTCAAATGAGGTTTCTTTTAATGACCCTTACCTTTTAATTACTTGTTTCTAATTGAATCTATTTCTTGGAGCAGAAAGTTCTTTATAAATTATTGGCTTGCGTGATAAATTACTGTTGATAACACAATGCAAGATAAAAAACCATGTATTTTTTCTAGCTTTGCAGAAAGCAGAAAAAGTAGAAAAACAGAACTGGTTAAAAAAGGACAAAATTTTGGCTGATCTAGACACCATGAAACACAAAATGAGACTGTTAAAAGGTCAGTATGAACTAAATCAAGTATCACCATGTTTAATTCTAAATGTAACCCCAATTTGCTGGAAGTTTTTTCCTACTATTAGATACCAGATGTTTAACTGAGCACTATAAATATTGTGTCACAAAAGTCACTTGAGCAAGTCTAAAACCTAATATATCTTTTGGTACTGATTTTATATTTGTAACTTTTATATTAAAATGAATACCACATGAATTATATGTAAATTTTTAAAATTAGGAGAGTATCTGGGTCATCTAACCCCTATGTTAGGATTGAAATAGTTGCTGAAGTAACATTTTGTGGGCTCTGGAATTAGTCCTTAAACAAAACTTTTGGTCTATTCCTTAGGTATTGCTTGGAAAGAAGTTTGGGGGTTGTTTTTGTTTGCCTGTTTGGTGGTTTGGTTTTATTTTTTTTTCCTAAGATTTATTTATTTATTTGAGAGAGAGAGCATGTGCACAGGGGAGGGCCAGAGGAGGAGGGAGAGAGTCTTTTGTTGCTGTTGTTTAGTTGAGAGAGAGAGAGAGAAAGAGAGAGAGAGAGAGAGCGAGCACAAAGGGAGAGGGAGAAGCAACTCCCTGCTGCTCCATCTTAGGACCCTGGGATCATAACCTAAGCCAAAGGCAGAGGCTTACCTGACTGAGCCACTCAGGCGCCCCTGTTTATTTTATGATCTGAGTGAGAAGTACTGAATTTTTCAAAGGTCAGTATCAGCAGGGCTTCTTCAAGTTAGGCAGCATAAGATATGCTATTCACAGTCAAAGTGATCAACTGGCAGTATTTGTTCTCCTCTTTCATTCTCTCTGTCATAGAATCTTAGGTTCTAGACGTTATACAATTCCAAACACTTGAGATTCCAGATGGTTCTTTGGGGAGAAACAGTGTATTATGGACTTTAGTGTATTATAGTCTAGAAAGGAATACATTTCAGGCTCTGTCATTGCTCTGACAGGATTTCAACTCCTAAGTAGACACACTGTCTGTTGTCAAAAGCATGTGAATTTTACTTCAATAAGCAACACAACTAGTTGTAAGTGCCCTAAATGGAAATCTGGGTTGAAATAACTATTATTCAGTTCTTTCCAAAAGAATTATTGGGTCTACATGAAAAACATCTATCATGACTGGTAATCTCTGCTATTCTAACTACTACACATTTTCACCAAAATGTCCCTTGGGCATGTCCAAAACTAAAGTTTTCATATCACCACTCCAATATCTCCTTCATTTCTTCTAGCAGTGGGCCCTACCACCATCCACCCATGTGTTCCATCTTAGAAACCTGGGAGTTATCCTTGGCATCTCCCTCTCTCTCACTTTCTCGAAGCAAACAGCAGTAAGTCTTGTTGCTTCCAACCTATCTTCTCAAATGAATCTGGTCTCCATCCTCAACTGTGTTATCTAAAGTCTAGCTATTGTCATCTATTCCTTGGATTACTATAACAGCTTTGTGACTTGATTCCCTGCTTCCAGTCTTGATAGTAGTTTCTATTCTATGCATAATGGGGACATTCTGAAGCTGGAGTGATCAGGCAAAAATACAAAGCTGTCATGGTACTCCAGGCATAAAACCTTTCAAAGTTTCCTATTATCTTTCAGACAAAGATGAAACTCTTCAACTTGTTCTTTCATGATATGGTCCTGTGTAAGCTGCTCTCTTTCTTTGTTCTCTCCACTCCACCATTTGGACTATTTTTCAGTCCTGGAGACATATCAGGAGCTTTCTTAACTCCAAGAATTTGGCACAATTTAGTTTCCTCTGCCTCAACTTTTCTCTCCCTTGTCCTTTTGGATTGCTTCTACTGATTAAATGGTTTTCAGCTTGCTTGTTATTTCTTCCTAAACTTTCCCTTTTCCACATTAGGAATAATGCAGTTTATCACACCTTGAACTTCCCCTCTGATAATCATTATTACATTAATATAATTACCTGGTCATGTGACTATCTTCCCCATGTTACATTATAAATTCTACTACCTTCTTATTTGTGCTGTGAATACTTGTAGAAGGACTGAATTAAAGAATGAACAGAATTTCAACCATTCATTCCACTGAGTTTTCTAAGGTCTATTTCTGTATCAAATTAAATCAATAAAAACCAACATACTGAAAATAACACCAGGCAGAGCTGCCTTTACTGTATTCTGATTTTATATTATGTCTTCAGCTTTCATTATAATTATTAAAAA
This sequence comes from Enhydra lutris kenyoni, assembly GCF_002288905.1. NCBI lineage: Eukaryota > Metazoa > Chordata > Mammalia > Carnivora > Mustelidae > Enhydra > Enhydra lutris. Next base: position 30,391,267 of record NW_019154106.1, read on the forward strand.
GGCATTTATTTAAAAAAAGCATTTAAAGTTCAGTCGGTATCATCTGCAGTATCACTTTTGATAGATGTCAGATGGTGTCCATTATGGAGCAATCCATTAATGAAATTTCTCTTAGAATTTAGTGCTAAGATAAATCTTGTCTCTACTGACAAACTGTTATATTTTCTGCTATTAAATGTAAATTCAATACATGCATATAAAATACCTACTCTGAGGAAGAACTTTTCTAGTTGTCGGGATTATGAAGATAAATAAGAACAAGTCAAAGTCCAGTTAACTGTAGTCCCTGTTGGATGATGAGCTTCTTGGGGATTGGATGGAAGAGCAGCTAAGTAGATTATTTTCCATTATTATAACCATTGGTGAATGCAACAAGTATTGATTAAGCATATATAAAGTACTGTGCTAAGCTGATTTTACAGTTCATTTGTAAGTGTGGTCATTGCTAGTATTAATAACAATACTAGTAATGACTTTGTAGGGTTTTATGATGAAATAAGAAATGTCAAGTATTTACTGCATGTGCAGCACATAATAAATACTCAAATATTAGAATAAGGGTTACTAAAAAGGCAGCCCATTTTCTGACTTGGGGGTCTTAAAAAATGATCAGTGAAATGAAGAAATGGCAGATTACGCCAAAGTATCACATTTATTATAAATAAAGGTGATGCTGGGGCATTTTATTTAGTATGAGAGCTGAAGGGATTTGCCGACTAAAACCTCAGGTGAGGTGGACTTACCCTCCCAAGCACAGATAATGCTGAACCGGGGTGGGCCTCTGATCAAGGGAGAGGGGGTAGGGGAGCTGTCTGGGTGAGATTTACAATTTGAAAGAATAGCAAAGCACTCACGTTCTCTAGGTTTCCTTATTAATTGTTAGCTATTATTGTTACTTTCCCCGGATCTCATACGAACTAAAATAAGATATATGGAGAATGTAATAGGAAAATAAAATAATTTAATCAATACATTTTTCTTGGTTTCAATTTGTATTCTTACCTACATAAATAGTAGTTTGTTATGAACATCTTTCCCTGAACCAAAACCTTTTATGATGAATTTATGTCTCTTTATGAAAATTATAGTGCAAATGCATTCATTTTTTTTAAGACCATTAGAAGCAAGTTGACAAAAAACAAATAAAGCATAATGGTTTTTGCTCTTTTCCTGCATTCAAATCTTGGCTTTTAAGAGTGTAAATGATAAACTACTGCTGAGCTCTCTTTGGTTGAGCAAAGTTTTAGTGTTCAAAAGGCACTATAAATAAAATATTTATGTGTCATAAATTAGTGTCGTCTACTCTTTATGAATAGAGTAAGCTAAAAACTATATTTGCGTAAATTTGTGTTATGTATTTTTCTTGTACAACTATGGTCTTCTCCAAAGCTCATAACCTAATGGCATTGCCACTGTAACTCATTGGCTGACTGATTCAATTATGTTTTCTCTACATCCATAAATTGCATAGAATGCTTATTAGGTACGTAGAATTCTGATTTCCCTGAAAAGTCATTGCTGCCATTTATTTTTATTGCTTGATCTATTTCCACAAACTTGAGCTTACAAGAGTGCAGTTGCTTTATTCTCTGCAAATACTAAATTGTTTTCAGAGTTCTGTTTGTAGTCATGGTCTGAAAATCTGCATATTAAGACTCCCTTAGCAACAAAAAAAGGACTCAATTTGATGTTAGTATTTCCATTATTTTATCCACCTCAGCATTACTTTCTCAAAGAAGCCTTCTCTGGCACTTCAGACTAGGGTGGCGGCCCCTGTGAGATACTTTTAGAGATCCTGTTCTCTGGAGCAGCAATTGCAATCAATTATTGGTATAATCATTTCCTTGACATCTGCCTTCCCCACCAAACTCGAGACAAGGACTAAGTCTTGAACATGTTTGGATTGGCCTCATCTAGCCCAATCCCTGATTGACAGCTGGTGTGCAGCATAAGTTTCTAGAAGCAACATGCGAAAGAAAGCATTATCATTACTTAAGAAGTTTAGGAATCAGTATGAGACTCAGTGTGAGTTTATCTTCAACATGGAAAAAGAAAACAATTTTGTAAGTATGATTTTTAAATCTCTTTTATAATTTTAAGTGGACTAGCTGGAAGAATGCATACATTTAAATCAACACACTTATTAAATAATGCGTATTATTATTTGGAGTACAGTATTCCGATAAAAATTTTCTCTTACCACAGCTTTTTAACAACCTAAAGGGCACAGCAGAGGTGTCAGAAACTAATCGTGCTTGTGGGTATTATTAGATGGAGAAAAAGGCCTCCTGTCTCTTGGGTTAATATTATTTTAGAAGTACTTAATCCCCAGGCTGCTAAGCTAATTGTTGGGGAAAGCCTTATTATTAGTAAAGAGAACAAAACATATGTTCCATGACTGGAAGAGATGATGGACTATATAGGTCATGGATTCTATTTGACTAAATTACCACTGAACCATATCGTGCAGGAGAGGCCCGGGCCACTGTGGAAGTCAGCATGTTATCTTTCTTTTCCATCTGTACAGTGAATATGCATATCCTGGCTATTTGAAGCCTCAAACTCCCATATGAAGAGGCATTGTTAGATATTATTACCTTAGGCATATTTGCTTTTATGATATATTTAGTATTTTAGCCTATGCTCCCAAGTGGAATGATTTATGCATAGAACGCCAAACCAATTTATTTGAAATCTGAAAGCCCATCTTCAGAAACAACATTACCAGGGCCTTCTTTCCCCAGGGCGGCGAGTAGCAGCATGTCAGCCAGCCGCCATGGTTCCCAACAAAAGTCCCATGCAGCCGGTGGTGGTGGAGGGAGGCTGGACTGAGCAGACTCAAGAGGAAATTAAACTCATGGATCTCATAAGACATACAGAGGTACGTTCTTCAGGACTCCAGACATTAAAGACTCTGCCTCTTTAATAAGGTAGTATTGAATTTTAAAATTAAGCTATTAATATGTCCTCAGCATCTGGTCAGTTATGACCAAATAAGCATATGCCAAGCATTGAGTTGGCATTTGGAGAGTAGTTATCTGAAAGAGAGCTAGCTCGTATGAAAGTCTGTTTTGTTTGAATGGAGACCAAAAATTATGACCTTAGCAAAGAAGAGAAAAAGGCCCAGTGGATATGTACAAAGGTAATTATAATAAGTGTAGTCAAGTTGAGCCTTATGGCTTCATTGCTCATCACTCCTAAGGGTATGTCTCAATATGTAGAAAGAGCAAGGAGCAAAATACTAATTGCAATGGAGACATTCAGGAGTGAGGAATTCAAAAAGCAGTTTCAGTCCAATTGGTTAATCAGTCAGGATTGCCAGACATAAAAAAGTTGAGAAGAGAAAGGTCAGCTGTTGAGAGAGGACTGGGGATAGAGACCTGGGAAAACTTTTTGCTTTGTGAAGTTTTTCATCAAAATGATATGTTCTTATTTAATAGAGTTTCTCAAATCGTGGAATGTGTTCAATCTAAATCTTAGGTGTGTGCCCACGTCAAGGTTACTAGAAAAAAAAGAAATTGACATTGCTAGAAATATGACTTCTTGCCAAGCTAAGAAGGATAAATCACTGACCAGGGAATGAATGCAAAGCATTGAACTAGGACATGCTTGAAGTAAGATGAAAAGCTTCCTGGCAGGGATCTGGCAAATTATAAGGCTGGCTGCTGTATTTTAAAAGACAGAGAGTGAAGACTCAACAGTCATGCACATTCCCTTAAGATTTTTTGTTAAAGAAAATGATGTTGTGATTCTAATCAAAAACTCATTGGTTAGATGCAGAGAAATTGCTCAGTAGGAGAAACACCACATAGAAATCCAAAAACACATCTCCATTCATTCTCCAAATTGTAAATGAAAGTGAAGTGTTTTGCCAAAAAAAGTACCTTATTGTTACTCCAAGGGTTATTATTATTACCACCTTCCTGGTGGCTCACAGAAGCAAGTGGAATTCATAGAAGAGTCCATGATGGGAGAGGGTAATACACTTCCTAAATTTTTTTTTTAAGATTTTATTTATTTATTTGGCAGAGAGATCACAAGCAGGCAGAGAGGCAGGCAGAGAGAGAGGAGGAAGCAGGCTCCCCTAGAGAGCAGAGAGCCCGATGCGGGGCTCGATCCCAGGACCCTGAGATCATGACCTGAGCTGAAGGCAGCGGCTTAACCCACTGAGCCACCCAGGCGCCCCCACTTCCTAAAATTTTTAAAATATTATTTGCAATCATGAGTGTTTCTGTTTTCATCACATTCTTCATACACACACTAGCCGGGCAGTTCTCTAACCCTGGTATTCGCTGGGCTTTTCTTATCAGGCGCACCTTTCTGCAGTTCAAGAACCACAAGCCAAGAGAAACTCTCCAGTTGAAACTACACGTATCGCACTCGGACAGAGCAGCCTGTATCAGCAACCGAATGCAAAACGTGTGTGGATTTATCTAAATGGAGGCAGACCTGAAGATGGCACTTACGCCTGGGGCAAAACTATTTCAGAGGTAAATTTGGTGTGAAAGGAGATGGCTTCGTACGCTTGGATTCAATTCCCAGCTCGGCATTTCTAGACTGTCAGGTTCAGCAAATTATTTTTCCTCTCTAAACCTCATTTTCTCATCTGTAAAATGGGAGTATGACTCTCCTAACAGGGTGGATATAATGATTAAATGAGCTTAATGCTGTCTGACATGTGTGTGAATCAGAATATGACACCTGGCTAGGAGGGACCAATGATAATTAAAACCACTGTAGCCAAAGAGGAAAAATCTAAATTTTAAAAAAGTAAATAGTTTTCCTGTTGTGTTTAAAACCTGATTCGCAAAAGCGTGATTTTTTTCCCCATCAGGAATTATTCACTAGATATGTTTTCTGTAGGGAAAACAATAGTATTCTTAGAGAAAACCTAATCATGTTCTTACTGCCCAGAGTCCTGGAACTGTGGCAAGGTTTCCCCTTTTCCAAAGTTAAAACACTGACTAAGGAAATGTCGAGTAGCAGTTCATTAATTTTTGTAATATCAAGGATGTAGTTGGAGCGCCTAGGTCATTCAGACAGTTAAGCCTCTGACTCTTGATTTCTGCTCAGGTCATGATCTCAGGGTCGTAAGATGGAGCTTCATGTCTGCTTGTCCCTCTCCCTCTGTTCCTCTCCCCGTTTGCACCCCCTCTTTTCTCCCTTTCTCTTTCTCTTTCTCAAATAAATGAATAAATAAATAAATAAGGATATAGTCCTAAAATTTGACATTTTGCCTTAGTCTTTACATAAAAACTTCAGGCAACTAATGAATGGATTTTGGTAGACTTTTAAAAAGTCTTGTGGTGATATCTCAAATAATTAGCTTTTTTTTAATTTTGTGAAATGTTTTCATATAATTTTTCTGAGTCAAGAGGGAGTCATATAAGTCAGATGCTGGTTGGAGGGAAGGACAAGACAAGGCATTAGACTGATCTGGAGGAGTTCATGGAAGCTCATAAGGGCAAATAGAGTAGGAGGTGCCCCTCAGAAGAGTTCTAGAACTTTATCCCGGGGATTTTTAATGAGTTTATACAAAGAAATATTTGGTAAGAATATTTATCACAAGGTATTTATAACACAGATATATTAGAAATAATTTAAACAGGCATCACTGAGGATTTGGTAATTTATATACATAGGATAGAGTATTGACTCTATCCTATGTACTATATGTACTATATGTACTCTATGACTCAATTAAAATCAACTTTGGAAAGAATAATGACAATTGTCGATGTTCCAGACTAAGTGAAAGAAGCATAACATAAGGCGTGTGGAGTTGGGTTCTGTATATACACATGCATACACTTAGAACAAAAGATGAAGCATTTTATTTTTTGCAAGTAGTTATCGGATGGTCTGATTGCTGGTGAGCTAATAAAGGTGCTGTTTCTTTCTGGTGTATTTTTCTCTGTGTTCTAGATCTTGTAATGATGAATTCAGATTGTAAGAAAAATGTGTGAGCTAAGGAATCTGACATTCCTCTCAGAGAAGTACTAGCAGCACGTGATCAAGGTCAAATTAGCAGTGCAGGCAGGAAGTTCAGTAGGAGTTCAGACAAGGGGAACGCTGCCCACCTGGGGTGAAGGAGAAAGGCTCCGCAGAGGAATCAATCAGAACCTCTGATGAAACATGAGAAATGGGTAAGACTTAATATCTTAATGCTTCAGAAAAAGCATTAATAAGGATGAGGGCACTGAACACAAAGGTATGGTTGTTAGGATTCATAAATCATATTACATGGATAGTGCTTGGACCCAGAAACAGGGAGAGAGACATACTTCTGGAGATATAGTTTAGAAGCATATGAGGGACCCTGCAGGCTATCTAGATGAGTTTACTTGGGCTGCTGTAACAAAATATCATAGGCTGCATGGCTTAAACAACAGAAATTTAGTTCTCACAATCCTAGAGGCTGGAAAGTCCAAGATCGAGGTGCCAGCAGGGTTGGTTTCTGAAAAGGACTCTGCAGCCACACCTCACCACTTTGTGTCCTCACATAGCCTTTCCTCCTGGCATATGTGGAGAAGGAGATCTCTAGTGCCTCATCCTCTTCTAATAAGGTTGCAGTCCTGTCATATTAGTGCCCAACGCTTATGACCTCATTTAATCTTGATTACCTCCTTAAAGGATCTTTCTCCAAATATAAGCACATCAGGGGGTTAGGGCTTCAGCCTGTGAGTTTTGGGGAGGATACAGTTCAGTCCACTACGTGTTTGAGCCACTAGCTTTCTCTGAGTAAGGTAATGGTAGGGCACAAGCAATGTGTTACGGAGCTTGATGTGGTCTCAGTATGTAGAAAGATACTTAGGAAATGTCTAGAAATCTTCTGCGTATTGTTTCTTTCTTTCCTTTACTAAAAAAAAAGTTATTTCTGATATCTATCCTTTTCTTTCCCATGCTATCGTTTTTGTATTTGGAGACTTGCATGAGATCCTTTGTGATCAGTTAGAAATGTTTCCATCCAAGCTATCCGGCTACAAAGAATACATCTGGAGAGGGCACTGTGTGTGAAACAAATAGACAACAAGAAGAGTCGGACTCAGATTTCACTGGGGAGTCTGGCTAACACCACCAGCTCCAAAGAAACTCCGTTTCAATGGTTGGTTGGTACTTTTTACAGCGAGACGAGGAACAGAACACATTTCAATGTGCTTCACTCGACTTTCTGTAATAAAACCCCCAGATGGTATTTGAATCCCCTCTAATGCAGACTTTCTCTCTGCTTCTTTCACTGCTGTGGCTATTCTGGATGATTTAACCACATTCTTCCTACCCACTCTTTGAACATTGCTAGAGCAACTCTCGTCTCCAACAGGCACAGGCTCATCCGTCATCAGTGCACTAAGGCGGCTCCCTCTCCAGGGTTAGTGGCTCGTTCCTCAGGGCCGGCGTCTTTCTCTGATTTATGGTTGCCCAACCCCTCTTCTACGGTCCTGAAGCGTTTGTCTTCTCCCATCCCTGCAACATCTCTTTGATTCTACAGAATCTCAAAACCAGTGTTTTCTCTCTCAGTTGTACACAGCTCTCCATGCATAAGCAGAATCTGAAAGCATGGGAAACAGGTCCTTGTGATTTGTCGAGGCAAGTACCTCAGGCCCGCAGGGAGTCTGCAGTAGTCCTGTGATGCCCATGTGGCCTATCCTGAGGAGACCAGTCTCTGAAAACTAAATCCCCAAAATAGATTGTGAGTGAGAACTATGCACAGAACATCGTTCCTTATCACGAGCTTTTGTTATTGCAAAATTATAAACATACATTTAGATGACCCACTGTAAAGATGATACCTGGTAAGTTTAGATACATGTGAAAAACTAGGAATTAAGAATGTCATTGAAGATCATAAGCTGACTAGATATTGTACAGCCTTTCTGTACTGAAAATGCCTTATTTCAGATTTATTTTTAAAGATTTATTTATTTATTTATTTATTTGACAGAGAGAGATCACAAGCAGTCAGAGAGGCAGGCAGAGAGAGAGGAGGAAGCAGGCTCCCCGCTGAGCAGAGAGCCCGATGCGGGGCTCGATCCCAGGACCCTGAGACCATGACCCGAGCCGAAGGCAGAGGCTTAACCCACTGAGCCACCCAGGCGCCCCTCAGATTTATTTTTAAAGAATTTTTTGAACTCATTAACTTTGTCTCATGTAAATAGATCTTTGTGAAAACCAAGTGAAATAGCCATATATTTAATTCATATTTTGCATTTAGTATATGTTTTTTATTAAATAACATTCATTTTTCTAATTATAAGTAGCACATACAATCTTAATAAATAAAATAGTGACATTTTAGTGGTAGAGTTGGGAAAAACTTAAGAATTACCTTTATGTAAGATCTTTTCAAGCTACGGTAGTTTTTCCCAGAGACCTGTCCATACGTATTTTAGGACAGTTCCTCATTGCTCCCACCCCAGATAGAAACCCAGTTGTTAAATTGTTGGTTGTCTTAAAGCATAAAAGTGAAAGAACGGCCATGGACTGAATTGTGCCTCCCATTCCCAAATTTTTATGCTGAAGCTGAACCCCCAGTGTGACTGTATTTAGAGATATGGCTTTTAGGAGGTATTTAAGGTTAAATGACGTTAAATAAGTGTGGAGTCCTAACCTGATAGGATTTGTGGCCTTTGTAAGAAGTGGAAATGAGAGTCCTCTCCTTCCACCATGTGAGGGCACAAAAAAGAACCAGAGAGCTGTCACCAGAAATTGAACCAGCCACCACCTTACTCTTGGATTTCCCAGCTTCCAGAACTGCTAGAAATGAATTTTTGTTGTTCAGGCTGCCCAGTCTATGATACTTATTTTGGCAGCTTGAGCAGACTAAGCCAGTGACTATTGTTATGGAAAATTTAGAGAAATCAAAAGAAAAACCATGAGACTCAATTGTCATCTCTACGAATTTTTTGATTATTTGAATAACATTTGTTTTGTGTTCAAATTATATAAAAACATGTAATCACTGAATTAAAATTAGAAAAAGAAAATGCACCAAGAGGGAAATGAAAATTCTGTCACCCACAAATCACCAGTTGTAATTTTAGTGGCTATATTTCTGTGGTTGCTATAAAGTTATAAATTTTTTTTGCCATTGTGATCATAACAGATCACATGGTATATATAATTTTGCAACCTGCATTTTTCACCTAAGAAACTGTTGCAACTTTCCCCCATATATTTAACATTCTCTAACAAAAGAATTATTTTTAATGGCATGATAATCTTCTATCAAATGGACAGATTATTATTTATTCATTCAGTTTTCTATTGTTTCCATTTTGGTTCTTTCTAATGTTTTGCTGTCATAAAGCATGTTCCAATGGATATATATAAAATTATATGATATATAACCTAACATATAATCTAATATATAATATAATTATTCATACATATATATTTAATATTCTCATTATTTCCCCAAATAAATTCTTAGAAGGATTGTTAGGTCAAATTATGTAAACATGCTTGAGAACTTTGGTAGCTGTTGCCAATAGTGAATGAGAGTTTCTGCCTACCTGTTGTATACATGAGGTGTTAACAATGTTAAATGTAGTCATTTAGAAAAATGTATTTGCAGGTTTGACAGGAGGGAATGTTATATCCATGCATTAGTTTACATGTCTTTAGTTGCTTTTATAAGTGATTTCGATTTGATTTGACTTGACTTGACTTGATTTATCATTTATCAGTTATCTGTGAATTTCTTGTTAAATCCTTTGCTATTTTTCTATTGGACATAGTTTTCACACTGATACGAATTTTCTTTTTTTAAAGCAATAAGACTGTTACATGTAATTTTATTAGGTTTATTGTAACAAATCTGCAATTTTGTCTATGGTTTTTTTAATGTATAGAAGTTAATGTATTTTAAAAGTTTGTTCTTTGCTTTTAAGTGTTCTGATAGTCTTTTACTATCCTGAAGTCATATGAAGAGTCATCAGATTTTCTTCAAATTTTTTATAATTTTGCCTTTTTCGTTTACTTTTTAAACTGTGTGAAACTCTCTTCTTCTGTAAAATTTGACTGAAGCTACTTGTCTGCTTTATTTGTTGGCTTAAAATTATTATCTCAGCCCTACTTACTGACTAATCCCAGCTGAACTGGACTACAAATGTTATAATATGATAAATTCTTAATTAGCTTCTGCTCCTAAAAAATCTAATGTATCTAACACTTCTTGAATTATTATAGCTTTATATTTTGCTATCTGATAGAAATTGCCTATTGTACTTTGTTTTCAGATTTTACTTGAATATCCTTACATGTTGATGCTTATAGATGAATTTTGGAATTACATTTCAACACCTAAAAATCATCCTGCAGGTGTTTTGACTGTAATTGTATTAGGCTATTAATAAATTTCATAAAAATCAACACCTTTCATGATATTCAATCTTTGCAGCCTGACTGAATTCTGTGGCATTGTTTCTTATGTGTTTGTGTGTCTATATATATGTATATATACATATATATGCTTTTTTTGTCCTTCAGTAAACTTTTGTAATTTTTTAAAAAGATTTATTTTTTTATTTTAGAGGGAGAGAAAAAGAGAGAAAGAGAGTGCATGGGGGTGAGTAGGGCAGGGGCAGAGGGAGAGGGAGAAAGAGAAAATCTCAAGCAGACTCCACACTGAGCGGGGGAGCTCCACGTGGGGCTTGATCTCAGGATCCTGAGATCATGACCCGAGCTGAAATCAAGAGTCAGAGCCTTAACCAACTGAGCCACCCAGGAGCCCTGCATCGCACATTTTAAAATAATTGTCATTCCTAATTTGTTTTTTGTTAGGATGGATTTTCAACTCTATTTTCTAAACGCCTATTTTTGTGAACAAAAAAACTATCAGTGTTTTATAATTTATTTTATGCTTGGCCATTTTATTAAGCATTTTTCTCTCATTATTAATATCTTACTCGATTCACATAAATTTTCTAAGAATAAAATCATATTAAGTTCACATGATTTTGTTTATTCCTACAGATGAACTACTTCACTTATTCTGATTTTAGGTTTTATTGCATTGGTTATAATCATAAAAATAAATGTTCTTAACAAAGGAAAACCAAAAAAACAGCATCTTTTGATCTCATGGATAACTAGAAAGTTGGAATGCTTTGTTTTCTCTTCCTTGCCCATGTCCCTTTGATGCTTTGCATTTTTACTTCATTTTTTTCTCTGTGAAGACTTTAAAATTGTTAATTCATTTATTTTCTGACCACTTTTTTATAGCAGTTATATCTCATGTTCTTGTGGTCTCACTGCTTACTATTAGTCATTTCATATTATGACTTTCCCATAGTAAAGGAATTTCATTCATTTCTTAATAATCTGAAATGTATGTAGGTGATATGTTTTGTGAGCTTTGTATACATTAGGATATCTTTTGTTGCCTGAAACAAAAAGTAAAAATTCAGCTGGATACAGAATTCTTACATTAAAAACTTTTCTCCTAAAAACTTCGTATTTTATTCCATTTTCTTTGGCATTCATTTTTGCAGAAAAAAAGGTCTAAATATAACTGAATTTTCCCCCCATGTCTGAAATTCAGACTTTTCAACTCAATTATATTTAAGTGTTAGTCATTTTTTTATTAACTTTGCCTTGTCCTAAGTTAGCCCATTTGATCTGAAAATATGGGTCTTTGTTGGGACAGAAAAATTTCCTTCAATTTTTTTTAATAGTTGCTTAAGTTTAATTTATTCTGAATTCCTCTCCAGTAACACCAATAATGTATAGGTTTAATATCTGATGTCTTGACATTCCAGATGTTTAACCTTTCTCTCCTAAAATTTATGTCTTATGCTTTCTTTATATCCTTTGAGATTTTCTCCACTTAGTCCTCCCTAATACTGATTTGATTTTCTACAATATTCAGTCTGCTCGTTTTCTGCTTTCAAGAGAGATTTTAATTGTACTATTGAGTCTTTTATTTCCTTACCTTCTCTCCTCTTTTCATTTAGCTCTCTATTCATCCCAGTTGGAAACCCTGTTCCTTCTCTTACTAGCTGTGTGACCTGGGTTAAGAAATTTAATCTCTGTTCTCCAATTTCATCATCAATAAAATGGAGATAATAAGTCTTTCCAGAGAATGAAATCAGATTGTCCTTGGAAACTTGGAAACTTTTAGAAAAGTTTCTATCCCATAGAAATGTGTCAGTAGGGGGGCCTGGGTGGCTCAGTGGGTTAAAGCCTCTGCCTTCGGCTCGGGTCATGATCCCAGGGTCCTGGGATCGAGCCCCACATCGGGTTCTGTGCTCAGCAGGGAGCCTGCTTCCTCCTCTCTCTCTGCCTGCCTCTCTGCTTACTTGTGATCTCTGCCTGTCAAATAAATAAAAAATAAAAAAATCTTAAAAAAAAAGAAAAGAAATGTGTCAATAAATGTTAACTGCTGTTATTGTTCCCGTCATCATCATCACTATCGTCATCATCACGTCTGCCCATGCCTCAGTGATACTTCTTTTCTTTAAACTGCTGTCATCTCATCAAACCACATGGCCTTTGTGCGCATGCGCATGTCTGTGTTTACAGAAGCCATATTTTATTGGATTTTGGGAAAACCCAATACAGATATTCTCTAAAATGTATTTCTGCTGTAAATATTTTACTGATTCTTCCCCTTGAATACAGTGTAAAACATACAGCTTTTTATGTTGTAGAATACTTTCACAAGCCTCATATTGTTGCTGCTGTTAATTTTTTATCTATACCTCCTTATACAAGGAGAGATTTTTTGACAGAAAACAGACAGGATCGATCAGTTCTCTTTGGTTGCCCTAAATTTTGACTTGGTAGCTGTCAGGATCCTCTACTGGATCTTCAGACCGCATGCTGGTTCACATGCACAGTATGGAGTCAGACCGCTGCTGACTGGCCGTTACCTAGCAGGATGGCTAGGGCTAGATCTGAGACCACTCTCCCACTGTTCTTCTCTGACGATCTGCAGAAGGGAATGTATTCTTGGGTAATTTCAATTCTACTCAATTCAATTCACTCATCCCTTGCCCAGAGTAGTGGGTGGAATCTGCACTCTCTGATTACATTGTCTCATCACTGTCTTGTCTTGCTTCACATTGCTGATTCATTTTCCATATGCAAGGTGTCATTATGTGCCCAGTTCTGCCCCCTGCCAGGCCTCATTTTCGTGAGTCATAGCCTTTAAGTAGATCTATCTTTGTGGTTCCTGTCGACGTGGTTCCTGCATTTTGGAGGAACAGGCGTTTGGCATATATGGGAGGAAAAAGTCATATAGGCAAATGTGTAGAAACCTCTAATTTTCCTCCTCCTGGCTTTTATTATTCTGTCTTAAAGTCTTATTCACACGTTCATGGAACTGCCTTTAGGGGTCTGACAACATATTGACTGATCTTTCTAGTACTGTTGACACTGTAAGGACCTATTCAGAGGCTTCCATCAAGGTTAAACAATAACCCTGTTGTTTAACCCTTAAACTGTCCCTGCTCCCCTTCCCCCAGGGGACTTACTTAAAAACAAGTCCCGGAAACCAGCCCCAGGTAACAGCCCAAATACAACGGTGGGTCAGGCCAGGTGGAGACATCCGATCAGTGGGGGGATGCATACTGTCTCCCTAGTTACCAAGGAGTATGGGCCCTGCCCTTTGGGCACCTTTTGGGCGCCAATTCTAACCAAGGTGATAGGCTAGGTCAAATGTCTACTATAGGGTAAATTGTAATTCAATTGGTCACTTATGTGTGACCTAACATCACTGTGGAGTTTCCTCTGTGTGTTACAATCTCATTGGCCACCTGTGCGGGGCCAGGCCCAACCACATGGCCTTTGCCCTTAAAAGCTAGTCTGTGAAACAGAGAAAGGTCGCCCTCTCTTGTAAGAGGTGTGGCCCCGAACGTTCAGTCTGATTCTTGATGCTTGGCGCGGAATAAAGCTTTGCTTGACCTTCGCTTTATATCAGTCTCGCTCCTTTAATAACGGACCCATTATTGGGGGACCTAACAACACTTTGTATCTCTATATATTTTTTTTTTGAATATTTCAGGGAAAACTGAGAAAAACTGAGTAAGGCTCTTATAGATAGTTTTTAAATTTTCCAAATTAAAAAGGGGGAAAAAAAAGACTTCCTAATCATAGAATCAAAGAGGTCTTAGATAAAAACTTCGACTTTATAGTTGAAGGGTCTCTTCTTATAGAGAAGTTGCCTGACTAGTCTGAGGTCATGGAGAAGCCAGAGGCCTAGGCCACCCCATCTCTGGGTCAGTGCTTTTGTCCTTCAGGTTCCTTGCTTTTTGGAACAAAGAAACAAACAAAATTACTTTCTGCTATTTTGACAAGTTTAGATTCTCAAGTCTCAAGATTCTCTCTAGATTCTCAATTGTCTTTCATATTTAGGCATTTTTTTAATAGCAAGATGCCTTCTTCCACATGGAAATAGAACTACAAGGAAAAATCCACTAAGAGCACTGAAGTTCTTCATTGTTAAAGCACTTCGGGGAAATTTCATATGCTCTTCTTCCAGCTCCTTCTATACCTCTTTCTAAAAATTACAAGTAAAATAAATATTCAACCTGGGATAATAGCTCCCTTAAAGGAGTTGATTCTTTAAGACTTAATTATTGTTGTGACATTTCACGTTCCAAAACGTCAGTCCCTTTGTGTTTCAGCTGCTGAGTGACTGCTCCTCTCGTCTTAAAATGGTCCGCCCAGCCACAACACTGTACACACCTGATGGAGAACCAATTCACTCATGGGACGACATAGAACGAGACATGGTCATCTGCGTTTCCACAGGACGTGGCTTTATAACCCAAAAAGGTATGGGAGGCAGTCTCTTTTCCATTGAGTTTTTGAAGAATTAAAATAGTCTTCTCTTTAAAGAGCTTGCTTTCTGAATTTTATATCCCATCGTGATGCTTTTTAATAATTACCTTCTTCCACACTTTTCTACTCGGTGTTGCTAAAGTTAAATTTATATACTTTTGTGCTGTTGACATTGTTTGCACTCAAGAATTCAAAGTTCTGTTACCCTTGAGCCTTATCCAAGGGGCTTATTTTCAGAAATTCTAAATGGCCCCATTTGAATGTGTTCCCTTAGCATAAACCCTGAGGAAAGGAGGCTCTGTTGACTTCCTACTTTCAAGTTATTTAAAACTTAATGGTTTATTAATTGCAACTATACAGTTTGCAGATTTTTTTAAAGATTTTATTTATTTATTTATTTATGCATGAGCAGGGGGAGGAGGGGCAGACGGAGAGGGACAAGCAGAGTCTAAGCTGAGCAGGGATCTTAAAGGGGGGCTTGATTCCAGGACTCTGAATCATGACTTTAGCCAAAGTCAGAAGGCTTAACTGACCGAGCCACCCAGGTGCCCCTGCAGATTTCTTTTTTTAATAATAAGAATATATATGCTCATTTTAGAAGTAATAGAAATGGAAAAGAACATATATTTGTTATTAAACCAACTTTTGTCCTTTATCCTGTTTGCCTGAGGTATTTAAAGCCCCTTTCTGGGGGTAGGTATACATTAATGAAGACATAATTTTTAGGAATTCTGAAGAACATGATATCACTTTAAAAGAAATCAAAAGATTAGGAAGTGAATCACCTGGGATCCCTAAAAGAACAAATACTAGATTATTTCTTCTTAAAAGTCACCATAAAATTGTTATTACTGTGTTATATGTAAGGTACAGAAACCAGAACCTTTAAAACAGCTGCAATCATATCTTTACATTTAGCCCAGAACAAAAGTATAGGAATAAAGACTGAAATGTAGGAAGACAAGGACTTATTGGGATGTCTAGCACTGCTGTCAGGGATGCCACAACTATTCTTCCAGTGCCATCCTACATCAAGGAAGAGGCTCTAATCTTTGTATTCTTTCTAGGCTGTTGTCCTCATCACTCACCATTACCCACCACCCCAGCTCTTGGTGACCCTCATTACACTTAGAGGAACACACCGATTTGGGGGTTCTTATCATTAGTGAGTATTAGTTGACAGTCTTTGTGTTCCCAAACTATGTAGCCTTATAAAAGAAATATAAGCCAAGATTCCTTCCCCCAAAGAGTTTTCAATCTAATTAGGAATATGAACACACTTGAAATATTGCAGTACAATTGAATAGTAAACAAACAAGTGGTGCAGTAGGAAGAACTTTCCCATTTTCTTCATTATTTATGCTTAATCTTTTATACTCTTGGGATGGTCTTCTGTTGCCTGGCCCCTACCCTCCTGGCCTCATTGTGTTCTTTGGGCCTTTCTGATAAATAAAGCTAACTATGCCTCAGGCAACTGGCCAAAAGGATATCCAAAACACAGAGAGAAATGTAGGCCCCCTTGCCAGAAGCAAGCTTGTTACCAAGAAATACTGAAGGAGAGAGAGAAAACAAGAAATGCAAATGTTACTTTCCCTACCATTTTCTTCCATGTTAGCTTTGTGGTCGAAGGACAAGGCTGTGTAGACAAACGTTTATTTTTACATCTTCAGTTCTGTGACCACATGGATTACTATGATGTGAAAGTCGATTCTTTTCCTCAGAATGTAGGTTCCCATGTTACCTTCCTGGTGAAAAGGTTAGTGGTTTTCCCCAGTTGTCTTAAGTTCTTTTCCATGCGTGATATGTATTCTAGGAAATCTGACTGATAGAAAAGTTTAAGCTGTTCTTTAGAAATTTGCTTCACGGGGTGCCTGGGTGGCTCAGTGGGTTAAAGCCTCTGCCTTTGGCTCGGGTCATGATCCTGGGGTCCTGGAATTGAGCCCCACATCGGTCTCTCTGCTTGGCGGAGAGCCTGCTTCCTCCTCTCTCTCTGCTTGCCTCTCCGCCTACTCTCTCTCTGTCAAGTAAATAAAATCTTTAAAAAAAAAAGAGAGAAAAAAAGAAATTTATTTCGCTATATGAGTTGCCATTTACTGTTTCTCCTGGAATAATTAAATTAGAAATAATTTTTAATTAGAAATCTAAATATTCAGGATGTTTTTAAAAAGAGGAGAGAAAGGCTACTAGCACACACGTACACACACATGTATTTATGTATTTATTTACAAAGGGACAATTAATCATTCCACTCAAAATTTTGCTGTGACCTACTGGCTTAACTATGAGGTAGAAAATAGGGCAGGCTGGCAGTTTCAAAACTAACCACTCTATAACTTATTTTATATACTATAGTGTGAAAACATTTAGCATGTGAAAGTCAGTCATCAAAGGATCACACTGGGTTTTTGAAAAATGGATTTGTTTTGGCAAAACAAATCAGATGCTGTTAGAATGATTTCTTTCACAGAAACCCCCAACAAAATTAAAAGAGTGCTTTATGCCATTTGTCATCGAATTAGAACACTGTTCACACTACTGTGTTTACCGTCTTTTCACTGGGTTCAACTTCTAGACCACTCCCAGGTTAGCCTCCCAATTCAGGCTTTGTACAAAGCCTGGAAGGAAGCCCTCTCCAGAAATGCCATTCTGTAGAAATCCAAAGAATGTTAACACGTATCTGATGTGATAAGCAAGTCAAGTGTGTAATGAGAGAGTCCAGGGTGGGAGTCAAGGATTTCTGAGGGATCTTTGAGTTTTCATCATCTTGGACTTTTTAATTACTTTCTATAAATACATGACATGTCTCTCAAAATAATCTTTTTAACAGAGTTAAAGCAACTGATGGAGGTCAGGGCAAATTATGCCAGAATCCGAAGGCAGCAGGGCCCTGAAGCCACAAACATCGTGCTGTCACAACCTGACAAGCTGCAATTCCTGGTACATCTACACAGTTAATTTCTATGAGAGCCATCGCATTTTGTGCTGTATTTTGCTGGGCGTAAACTATGTGTATACAGTCACATGCTTGCTATGGTATGACAAGTATTCATCCTTTCTAATTTTGTATCACATCTTTTAAAAAAAGTTATTACCCTCCACATTTTACATAGAATGGCATTTGATGCCTCAAATATGTTCTTGGAGAGGCAACAAAACTAGGCAAAATAATGTCAATAAAATAACTATCTTAGATCTATTTTCTTCCAGACAAAACCAGGAAACTACTATTATTATTGAAAAATAATTTAGCAGAGGCAAGTAACATTTTGTATATATATATTTACACACACACACACACACACACACATAAACACATGTGTAATTTATATTTGCTTGTTATAAATACATTGTATGTATTTATATATGTAATTTAGTGGAGGCAAGTAGTGTGTGTGTGTGTGTGTCTGTAATTCAATAATAAAATAGACTGTTTGACCACCTAACACTAAATTTGACCTAAACCGACATTTTCCTGGTTAGGCCACCATATTTTCCAAGCCTTCATGTTAAAATCTTTTATTTACTGAATAAAAATGAAATACCACAAGAATCAATTTTTCCTCCTCCAATTTCCCTTCAGTTTGGCCTGTAGTAGCAATGCAGGACTCTACAGAACATGTTGTTTCCAAAAGCAAAGCTGGGTAATTCCAGACTAAGCTCAGCAAGCAAGAGTCATAGACTGTGTCCTCAACACAGAATTTAGAGAAAGGATCTATGCACTGTTAAAAAGAAAAGTCACGTAAGGAGTTAAGGGAGCTCCTTAGCAATCTTAGAAAGGAACACTATAGGAAAAGAAGAGAAAAACCTATCTGTTGTTGTTGTTTTTTTAAATTTTTTTAAATTAACATATAAGGTATCATTAGACCCATGGGTACAGGTCTGTGAATCATCAGGTTTACACACTTTACAGCACTTACCATAACACATACCCTCCCCAATGTCCATAAGCCCCCCACCCTCTCCCTCCCCCCCTCCCCCCAGAACCTATCTGTTAATTTCTTCCTGCAATGGAGAAAGAATCTGTTGTTGTTGTTGGTGGTGGTGGTGGTGTTTTAAATAGCAGTGACAAAGCAGAGTTTGGTTTCTGATCCTGGTCGAAAATTTCCAGAGAACTGTTCTTCTCTCTCTTCCTCTGAAAGCCACTCACAGCTCTGTCTGAGTATAAATTGCAACCTGGCTAGGTGTGTACAGAATGGCTCAGCTGACTCACTCCTCAATCCACCATCATCATGGGATGCAGTAGATCATGTCTACTGAAGGGGGGCTCTTGGTTATCGCTGCAAAAGGCCTAGTATTTACTCCCAGTCTGCAAATCAGTAGGGCTGCATGAGTAAATTCCTGCTGCTTCCAACACCACTAAAAGGAGAGCACATTGAGGTGAAATTTCACGTTACATCCACAGCAATTTGCCCTTTTGCAGACACTGTTGTACAACGTTAGAGATGGGAAGGCATTCCAGAACGGCCTGTGACACACAGGAGAGAAAGATTGCATGTGACCCCCATTTTTCTTTTTCTTTCTTTCTTTCTTTCCTTTTTTTTTTTTTTAAGAAGAAAGTCAAAATAAGAAAGGTTAAGGAAGTGCTCCAGGTCAGAAAGCAGGACAACAGGATTCTTACCTGCTGGGCCTCTGCTGAGAACACCTGGATCACAATCCCCATAGACAAAGAACTTCGTTTTTTTTTTTTTCTTTCTTTTTTTTTTAATTTTCTCAAATTCTTTGAAAACAAAGACATTTCTCTGGGTGCAAAAGTACCTATCATTTTGCTGCCAAAGAAAAGTTGATTTGCTATGAAAATGGCATAATTTCACCCTGGATCAAATGTGCAAATTCTTGTGAAGTCTTCACTGTTGCATGTGAATACGCCTGAAGCGAAAATTGGCAATATCACACAACGCTCTATCAAGTACCAGGAGACATAAGGCAAAACTCTTAACTGAACTTTTCTATTACTAGTAAATGGGATTTTAGATGTAATATAACAGTCATCAACACATCACATTTTACCAGCAAGGCAGCGACACTTCCTTTGTGGATGACAGCTTGCACGGGGCATCTCAGCAGTTGATAGCCGCTTTTAACTCAGCCCGAGGATAGCCCTGCTCTGTCCTTATGAGTGACCTTCCTCCTTGCTTGGTTACAAGGTGGACTGGGGAGCGCTTTCTCCACCTCAGCAAGGACTATAGGGTAAGACAACTGCAATTCTGTTTAGCCTCCCTAGGCTTTTAATAAACCCAGCAATTTCCTTTGGGGACATGTTTATCAAATTTGAATCAGTTTCATATATATAAGTCACATTTCAATATTTTCCTATCAACTGGAAACCATTTATTATTAAGTACTCAAACAAACGTCTTCAAGTCCGTGGCCTTCTCCAGAAATTTATTTCCTACTGGTTCACAAACACCCTTAAGGTGAGCCAGATATCAATCAACAGAGTGCCAGGATCTGCGATTGTCCTCAGGAGGACTTTTCTGAATGTTTCTGCCCCATCTCTAGCTTTTGTTGCCTGATTACGTGTTGGGGTGAAGCTGCATGTTTCTAAGCCTGCTGACTAAAAGTAACACGCCCGAAAGTTTGACAGACATGGTGAGATTTACTGAGAGTGTTTGATAAATAAGAAACATTTATCTGGGTACTTATGTCAGTTCTGCAAAACAGGACACATCAGTAATGATTCAAAATGCAAAGGTAGTCTTATTAGAGCAATAACCCTGAATTTCCATTTCTTTCTTGATTGTTCACAATAACTAATTTTTGTGTATGTGTGTGTGGGTTAAGGAAGCAAAGCAAAAAACAACAAAAAGGGAAAGATAAATTTGTTCTCTTTACAAGAGAATCACTTAGAAATTGCGGCTAGTGGCTATTGCTACGTTTATGAGCTAATCTTTAACAATAGCCCAGGTGTGCGGAGTGTCATTGAGATTTGTGGTTCACCAAGGCAGCAGCCGTTGTTTCTGTTTTTGTTTTTGCTTTTTCTGGCATCATTTGGAAGAGAGCAATCAAAACCCACAGATCTGTGTTATTCTAGGTCATCACAAATCAGATGCAAATGTCCTCAGTTGAATGGAATTTGGACCCATTGGTGATCCTCAGTTGTTTTTATTAAACCAATGGCTCCAATTCCCTCTTGCTTCTGAACACATCTCAAAGCCTCCTAAGTCTAGGTAAGCAGAAAGAGCAGCAGTTTTGTTTGTTCTCAATGCAGTAAACTAAAATTCTGCATAAATGGCATGGCTCAGGGCTGCTTGGCCATAAGCAGCTGCAAAGAAGATCAATAAGGACCACCACTCAGGTAAGTGCTGATGAAAGTAGATGGTCGGACTGTGTAACAAGGTTGTATGGTGGGTGCCTGCTGTCAGCTACAGTATTTTCTCGTTCTGTGAGTCTGTAATATTAAACTACTATCAGTGGGCTGTCACCCTGTACCATATGTGCAAATAGAAATATATGAGGGGAGAGGAAATGCTTACGCCCATGGTGCGACTGGGTCGGGGGAGGGAGAAAGAAAGAAGACAAGAAATTCTATTTATATGGCAAGTACAATGGTGATTCTGAATTGGATATGCTATCGCTCCTTGTCTGCTTGTATTCCTGTCCTGGTTTAAGGGTAGATACAAGGTTCAGTCAACCACTAGATCCATTAGGTCCTGGCTTTCTGGTCCTAGAAGTTTTGAACCTGGGAAAGAATACTGGGAGTTTGGCCAGGTGTGGATTCTCAAGGTGTCACCTCTGTCAGACCAACTGAGGCAGCTGGGCAGTCAGACTCTAAGTGCCACCACCAGCAGCTGTATTTTAGAGGAAATTTCCCAAAGGCATACTCTCCATAAGTAACCCAGCAGACTTGGTTGGACCGGAATGGAGGAGAGGAGGGAATCTTCCAGATCTTCTAGGGTTGGCACCCCCAAAGTATGAGATCAGATTATATCACTCTTTTCATTTCTACCACTTTGCCCTCTTCCTTCCTTTCTTCTCTCTCCTTGCCTGTTGGTCTTCTCAGTCTTCCATGCTTTTCTCTTCTAAGGGCCTTTAAATTCCCACTTTTATTTTGAAAACAATCCTTCCTGGAGCAATTTGTGGATCAGCAGGGCTGCTTCCTTAGTATGATTCTCCAAGTTTCACTGGGGAGCTTGATAAAACACAGCCCCAGGCTGATCACAGAGGTTCTTTTTTTTTTTTTTTTTAAGATTTTATTTATTTATTTGACAGAGAGAGATCACAAGCAGGCAGAGAGGCAGGCAGAGAGAGAGGAAGGGAAGCAATCTCCCCGCTGAGCAGAGAGCCCGATGCGGGACTCGATCCCAGGACCCTGAGATCATGACCTGAGCCAAAGGCAGCGGCTTAACCCACTGAGCCACCCAGGCGCCCCTGATCACAGAGGTTCTTATTCTGTGTGCCTGAAGTGTATAAGGCAGTCTGCATTTGATAAGCCCCAGGGATGGCAAGAAGTTAGCTGACCACACTTTGAGGAGCTCGGCCAGGAATGTTGTGACCATCAGCTGGGCATGGCTCAAGTGCTGAGGACTGTTGGGTCCATGGTCAAAGGAGCGAGACTGATACAAAGCGAAGGTCAAGCAAAGCTTTATTTCGCGCCAAGCTTTGAGAATCAAACTGACCGGCCAGGGCCGTCTCTTGCAAAGAGGCGACCCCTCTCTTCTTTACAGACTAGTTTTTAAGGGCAAAGGCCATGTGGTTGGGCCTGGCCATGCACAGGTGACCAATGAGATTGTAACACAGAGAAAGCTGCACAGTCCTGCTAGGTCACACATAAGTGACCAATTGAATTACAATTTACCCTATAGTAGATATTTGAACTAGCCTATCACCTTGGTCGGAATTGGAGCCTAAAGGGCACCCAAGGGGCGGGGCCCATACTCCTTGGTAGCTAGGGAGACAGTATGAGCCCCCACCGATTTGATACCCCCACCTGGCCTGACCCATCCCTGCATTCCGGCTGTTATCTCCACCTGACCTGACCCACCCTTGTATTTGGGCTTTGTTACCTGGGACTGGTTTCCCAGACTTGCTTTTAAGTAAGTTCCCCGGGGTGGGGTGGGGGGAGGAGAGGCAGGGTCAGTTTAAGTTTTACTGCATAAACAACAAAATGGCTGTTCAACCAAGGTGGGGCTGCTCTGGCTGAATAGGCCCGTACAAGGACCAGTTTCAAGAACACTGGAGTATGAAGGCAAGGAAGCACTTGCTGCCTGTGTGATGGCTTGAGCCTCAATGTTCTCACATTTTCTTATCACTATTTGCTGAAGAAATAATGGAAATGTTCTTGAGTCAGGACCAACCACCCAGACACTGTAACCAGGACCCAGACATTGGAGGCAAAGCAAGTGAGTCTGAGGTAGTGGAGCTTCCCATGTTAATTAAGCTGCCTTCAATGCTGATAACATCTTGCTATTTTAAAGTCACAGGAATAATGTCTGGACTATGGTGCACATATCAAGGAGCAGAGTAATTTTGAGGGTGGGGAAAAAAGCAAGCTTCTTGGAGTTTTCTTGTACATTTTTATACGTACAAAGAGAGAGTGCTTTAGAACAAGGATGGGGTTCTATTTGCCGAAGAGACCCTTTCCTCACTGAGGGAGCTGCTTGCTGGGGAAGGGGAGGCCGAACCTCTTTATGTTTGCTCTAAGTCTAGTTAACACGGAAGCCTGAGCCACCCACATCCCCGGCAGACTCATCTAAGAGTGTGAAATTCCACAGGATATTATTTCAGTTCAATGACAAGTGCTCTTAGAAAAATTAATTTTCAAAACAGTTCTCTTGCTCCGGAAATGAAATCCATATAGGCTGGGAGACAGATACCTTAGAAGAAGAAAATACAAAGAAAAATAGTTCTTTGAAGAACTAATTCATATATCTGTCTATCTACCTCCAGGCACTCTCTGTTCTATTCTGTTCTGGGTGCTGGGCATGCAAAGGTGTATGATTACTTGGATAGTGCAGAGGCTTAGAATGTTGGATTAAGAGCCATAAGGTTGGGTGGGAGGGGTGGGCATGAAATTGTGGAGGGCCTTATAGATCATGCTAAGGAGTTGGATTTTTCTTTTTTAAGTGCAGTGGAAAACCATTATAGGGAACTAACATGAAAACTGGATTAAGTATTGTGCACTAAATTAAGCTTTCTCAGGTTACAAGTTATAGAACATACTCGATTTACCTCTAGTGATGGAGGTTTGTTAGGAGGATTAAGAAGGAAGTAAGAATGTGCAGGGTGATATGGGAAACAGAGGCAGAAGAAAATCATTAAAATTCCTTACCTACTGACAAGCCTTTGAAACAGACAGAGTGGCTCTCCCCTGGGGACTCAACTGCCCTCACCTTGAGGTTTTGCTAAGGACAATCCTAGCCTGACCGACCCCCTACCCCAACAGGTCCAACCAGGATCCTGTAAGTCTACTTTAATAATTCCTTTAGGAAACTTTATCTCTAAACCTCCAAGATAGTGTCAGCAATCATTCCCAAGCATATGACCCACTGATATACATCTAAAGGGTCTCATGAGAAGATTTTTATTGGTAATAAATAACCTTTCTTCCAACAATAGCTAGCCCCTCAAGGTCCTAGAGACCTTGCTTCCAAAATTCCTTAGAGACTTACATCATCCCTAATCCCCTTTGTCCTCACCCACTGCCGAGTCCACCCCTACTCTGCCTTTAAAAACTCTGTAATCTGGTTCAGGGTCCAAGTCCCTACTCCTCTGTGTCGGGTATACTTGGGCCTAAGCTTAAGCTTGTTAAATAAACCTTCGTGCAATTGCATCACTGTTGGCTCCTTGGTGGTCTCTCGGACGCGAAAACTCGGGTACAACAAGGGAAGCCCGGCAGACAAGCTTCATGGTGGTCTCTGTTCAAGATGCAAGGCCAGTCTTTGTCCACATGGCCGCCCAGCAGTCTACCATTCCTGCTCTTTGCTTGGTAACTTGGTTGTTTCTTGGTGCTTCTTGCTTCTGCTGTGAACTTTCTACTTCTCCACAGGCTTGTGCTCTACACTAAGATGCTTACTTGTCTGCTCTGCTCATTCGTGGCTTCTGTTTCCTGCCTTCTCTTTATATTTCTTTTGGCTCCAGGGCCACTCTACCATCTGAATTACTTTCTTTGTGTCTTTTGATGGAAGACTGAATGGCCAGAGGTCAGCCATTTACTCATTCCTTTAGATTAGGGTATCAGAGATCACAGGATACAAAGCACAGCTGGCCTGTTGAAGCAACAGTGTGGGTTGGTTTCCTCAGAAAGCTGTCGACAGGGCTGCCTTTTGGGGCTCCAAGGCATTTTTGGTATAGACCATTGTTCTGCCATTGTTATGGTCCTTTTCTCTCTTCACCATGGAGGGATTAACAATGGAATGATCTAGGCAGTCACTATTTCTCTTTAGTCACTGAGAGGCCTGCCCTTGTGTACATCCTCAAAATTGGCCTTGATGGGGAGATCTTTGCTAAATAGGCAAGACAAACTTGAGGTTGGAATCTGTGCCTTTGGTTATAATATCAGGAAGGATACCAGACGGACTCACAAGTTATATTCCTTAATATAACCAACTCCTTCTGGGGAAGCGGATCTTGTAGGGATGTCCTGGCATCTAAAACTCAAGGCACTCCGGCATCCACGTGATTTTCCCAAATCAATTCAGAATGCCAACCCTTTATCAGACCTTTCCTTGACTCTTATTTCATGCAGTCATTTTGATAGGCTGAATTCCATTGTGGATTTTGATTTTTTATTACCCTTTCTCCCCCTCCCTCCACTCTGCAAGGCGAACCTGGCTAACAACATTCTCAAGGTTGAAATGTGAGTTCTGCTCAGTGGGCTTGACAGTGGTCTGCTGGATTTGAGCCGTAAATCCTTGTTATGAGCCAGGACACCCACGGAGTAGTATTATCTGTTAGATAATGCCCAGTTCCCATGCAAAAGTTGATAGGCGCCACAACTAGATATGGATTTGGAGCTGTGTACTTAAGAGGCTTCTCGGGGAGGAGTCCTCACCAGCAGCGAGGCACAGGGTAGTGGTTGCATGTAAAAGCATCAATAGTGTCCTCCACTCCAGGTCCTCGCTCAGGAAATGACTCAATGACAAAGGGCAATTTTCATCGCGCCAATTTCCAACTGTTGTTAGGAAGAATAAAAGGGGTTCATTTGTGGGATCTTTGAGTCTTTTGAAGTTGTTTACTTACACTCTCTTACTGCAGCCACGGCGTTGCTCACACGGCTGATCCTGATGTTTTTTTAACCAGCCATTTTACAACCCCAGCCTTCCTCCTCTCCAATTATTTTTATCCAAGTCATAGCCAAGATCACTTTTTGAGAATGAAAATCATACCATGTTGTTCTTGCTTAAAATCTTTCAGCAGCGCCCCACCCCCACCTTTGTCATCAAAGTAAAGAGCAAACCCAACACCCTTGGGACTTTCGTGTCCGCGAGCCCTGTGGTCTCTGTTTTCTCACCCTTTGCTCACAGAGATCTGCACCCCCCTCATCCTAGACATTCCCTCAGTACCCCCCGCCCCCAAATCGTGTGTTCTCTCTTATTTCCACATCTTTGTACCTTTCTTCTCCTTGGGAATTTGTCCTTGGCCACTCCCCACACTCATCTCTGTTAGAAACTTCCATGTGCTCCCTCTGCCCTCTTTGCTTACCACTTTTCACTGTTGATGTCTTTTTTTTTTTCCTCCCACTGATCTCTAAGCTCCTTGAAAGTAGGCCAGGCTTGTTCACACCTGCATTTCCAGTGCCTGAATATTCCTTACCCTACAGCAGGCCTTAATGAATATTTGTTAAGTGAATGTAAGATTTAGGGTAATTGATGGGTTAAAAACCTGCTTTTTAATATACACATTGAATCAGAGTTCGACTTTTTGTAGAATTTTCTTCTCTTCACATGCACTGTTTTGAACAAGGTGTTCCCACAGGGTTTATATGTTGAAACCCTGTGCCGCAATGTGATTAGGAGCCGATGACGTCATGAGGATGGAGCCCTCATGAATGGAATTTGTGCCCTCATAAGCCACTAGAGAGTTTCCTTCATCCGCTCTGCTCTCTGCCCTATGAGGATACAATGAGAAGTCAGTAGTTTGCAACCCAGAAGAGGACTCTCGCCAAAACATAACCATGCTGGCATTCTGATCTTAGACATCCAGGTTCCATAAATTTCTGTTGTTTATAAGCCTGTGGTACTTCGTTGTAGCAACTTGAGCTAAGACACACGTTATCACATCAATCTGTAAAATACCACATAAACCTCTTATAAAACAAGTCTTAAGACAATAGAGCCTAACTAAATTTCCTTCATCACAAGGAAAACCAGGACAAGGTTGATCATGATGCCTTCTTTTCCAACTGTAACTTTCAAAATGCTCTTGAGGTCTGATGGAGCATTCTCCCATCAGTGCCCAAATGAACCCTTAACTGCTCAGCAGCCTCTGCTGCAGGCATCCTGCTTGCAAGGGAAGATATGTCACCCCCTTTCACAAGTGTGATGATTTGTGGCTGAGAAGGGAGAGCCTGCTCTCTGAACCACATGCCCCCTGGTGCAGGCAGGCTAAGGAAAGATGAATAGCATTATAAGACAGACATCTGAATGTTTCGTATTAAATTAGTCCCACAGAGCGCCTAGAATTCTCATTCCATAAATCATGAAGTAAAGTAAACTCACTCCCAGGTTAGATTGCTGTGACTTTGGCCTGTGGTGTCATAGATAATCTGAGAATAGTTAAACATTTGTCTGAAATAGTAATAATTTCCAGCATATTTACTTAGTGACATAGAAGTGACCCAGACTGACAGAAACAGCGTGTAAATGGGAATCAGCCAATTTAGGAGATTTCCAAACAAAGGTCGCTGCTCCTCACTTCCTCTGCCTACTCAGAAACTGCCATGGGCTCCTTTAGGGGCTGCTAGGTGCTGGGGACTGAGATGAGCAACCTTCACTTCCTCCAGAGTATGTACTAAAAAGTGCTGATGTACTCCCATCCCTTTACTAAATGGCAGTTGCTGCACCATTTTGAAATTGACTTTCACCTTGCCTTGGTCTGAACATTATAAAGCTAGGAAGGACCTTGATTCCACTAAAGCCACATTTCTCTTCAATGGTAAAGTTTATTCTGAGAATATTTTACATAGCTTTGGATCTATTCTGGTTCCTCCTTTCCCAGGCTAACATTGTAATTACTGGGCACATAATAAAATGGAAGGAATATTAGACTGTGACCAGTCAGTTCCATGCTAACTGGCCAAGGGCCCTCGAACTACTGCTATCCCTTCTATAAAATAAGGAAAGTAGACTCTTGCATCTTTAAAGTTCCACCCAACTTTAAAAGTCTGATTCTGATTCAGTTGTGAGATACAACTGAGCAACAAGAGTTGTGACAGCCAGAATTCCAGCTGACCCCAGGAAGCCTATCCATCTGCTTGGTAAGGCCTTATTACAGGTATTCCCTAGGACCTGCATCCATATCATCTTCACCCTCAGAAGCCCTGTCCAGATTTCACCAGAGCAACAGAGGGAGGCTGAGACACAGCTTAGTGGTGGCCAAGGGCTGGAGGTGATTCTTTCCAAGGAAGGATCTTTGTATGTGGTGTCAGAGGCCTGAATCGAGTCCTGCCTCTTGCACTGTTGGGCAAGTCGTTTTGTATTTGGTATACAGAACAATGAGATCATAAATGTTGAAGCAGAAGGGCACTAATGCTGGTAGAATGTCTACACATGTCAGGTACCATGTTGGACTTTTACACTGTTGTCATCTGTTTCATTCCATACACATGACCACCCTTGGAAGTAGATATTTTTTCTGCTTTTACCTTTGCATTTTACAAATGAGAAAGCTGAATTTCTAAGAGGTGAAATATCTTGCCCAAAGATGGTGGGGGGGATGGATGAAATAGGTGATGGAAATTAAGGAGTGCACTCGTTGTGATAAGCATTGGGTAATGTATGGAATTGTTGACTCTCTATATTGTACACCCAAAACTAATATAACAATGTATGTTAAGTATATTGGAATTAAAATTAAAAAGTAATAATAAAAAATAAATTTTAAAAAAGCCACCAGGCAGAGCCGGGGTTTGAACCTCAAAACCTGTAGGAATTTCAGGTTACTGGTATTAGTGACTCTGAAAGTGAGATTACTGGATGCCTTCAAGGAGTAATGGTTTAGTCACTGCCTGTTTGGAAGATTCCCTGAAGACAACTAAGTTATGCAGAGTCGGCTACACTTGGATGCCCAACCCACAATAGGAGGGGCACTGCCATATGCATGGGAATGGCCCTCACTTACTTTTCAGGACAGAGTAAGACATCTGGGGTCTTCTTTACCCCAGTAGCTGTATTCCCCCATGTATTAGTTGCTAGGGCTGCTGTAACAGGTACCACAAACTCGGTGCCTTATAGAACAGAAATTTCTTGTCTCACAGTTCTAGAAGCTAGAAGGCCAACATCAAGTTGGCAGCAGGTTTTGTTCCCTCTCTAGGTTTTGTTCCCTCATTCTAACAGAATGGTCAGTTCCATGCCTCTGCTCTAGCTTCGAGTAGTTTCCAGACAATCTTTGTTGTTCCTTGGCTTGTAGAATCATCACCCCAATCTCTGCCTTCATCTTCACATGACATGACACCTGGGTGCCTATGTCCAAATCTCCCTCTTTTATAAAGATACCAGCCATATTGGATTGGGGCCACCCTACTCCAGTATGACCTCATCTTAACTAATTACATCTGCAAAGACCCTATTTCCAAACAAGAACACATTCTGAGATACTGAGGGCTAGGACTTTGATATATGAATTTGCAGGGTGGGGGGGGAGTGGAGAGGAGGGGACACAATTCAATCCATAACAGTCTGAAACAAAAGTCCCACCCCTCACCCACACAAGCACTTCCTCTGAGCTCAAGTGCTCTACCATTAAAGATCACAACATTCTTTCTTGATGGCATGTCTCTCTCCCTTTTATGTCTTTCTTTTTTCTTACTAACACTGAAGTCTGATATTAATGGAAAAACCATTAAAAAAAAAAAACTATTATCCTATGAGGTAAAGTGAATGCACTCAACTGTAAAAGGAAGACTTATCGATCAATTTCAGTTACACTTTGCTTGTCTGACACTTTGCAGCTAAGGAATGTGTTTTTATTGCCTGGCCAGATAGTTCAGATTTCCGGTCAGTCTTAGTAAAGACCCCTTTTTATAACATTGATAAAATTTTATCACAGAGCTATGAAAACAAAATTAGATTTCATAACTCACATCAGGCCTTGAAGGGAATGCCTCTATAAATTTTACAAACCTTATCAAGTTTTAATGTACCTATTTTGATAAATATTTTTAAGATAGCAACTTCTATTGAACTTCATATATATATATATGTGTGTGTGTGTGTGTGTATGTGTGTGTATAGATAAGTATATGTATGTACGTGTAGACATATATTTCTCTTTTTCTATCTTATAGGAAAGAAGACTTTCTTCAACTACTTGCAAACCAAAGGCTGTGATAGAAAGGCCAATTATTTAGATTGCCGAAGACTCAAATTTAGGAAAGTCCCCTTCTATAAAAAGAAATCTGTGTGGTTCATTTAGAAATTTAATCCTAAAGTTTATTTTTCAAAATAACTGAATTTTTCACATACTGATTTTGAAGAATTACCAACACGGATAAATCAGCTATATTTATAAATTAATAAGAAGACATGTCATAGTCAAAGGCAGCATTAGCCATAGAGACTTTGTATTTTAATCTTGTTTATATTGTCTAGTCTTTCCAGTCTATAGAGAGGCCTGTTGGAAAAAGTTGCATATATATTGAACACATGTTTTGTCTCCCCAACTAGGTGGCAAGTGCCCGGAGGGCAGAGACCCTTGTTTTTCATTTACTTGGGCCAGGGCTCTGCCCACAAAGACTCCGTGCTAATGCCCAGCAGTCCCACTGCAAGAGCAGTGTTATGGGAAAGTGAGGTGAAGCCATCCTCCCCTCTCATGCCAGACCACAAACTGAAATTATGACAGTACAGTGGGGATAAAGGATCTGCTTTATAGAACTTCCTTTCAGTCAGCTGTTCAGGAGCTACATCCTCAGAGTCAAATGAAATCGAGTTATAGTTGGATTGTCCTTTCTACTTTTCAGAGGCAAGAAACACTTCTCAAAATTGCACAAACGAAATAAATGTGATAGTGTAAACTAGGCATCTTATAGTCTCAAAAACATCTTTGGTGATTATTTATACATTTTGGTTTAAAATGCAAGTTTAAAAAAATCTTTAAAAAAAGAAAAGGTTTTAAGTAAAAAGATTTTAAGTAAGCTCTACACCCAGTGTGGGGCTTGAACTTACAACCCTGAGAGTAAGAGTCACATGCTCTACCAACCGAGCTGGCCAGATGTTCCCCCCAATCTTAAAATGATGTGAAATTACTTATATCTGAATGGACAACATTTAAAACATCAACAGACTTTGTAAAGGAGTTCTCAAACTGTTTTGGTTCATGTACTATCTCTGAGAATCATTTGAAAAGCCAGAAGCTTACAAAATGCACGTACAAAACAAAGCTTTCTTTTTTTTTCTTTCTTACTATTTCATGGAGTTCTCAGACCTACTTGAAAAACATCTGTGAACTTTCACATAAAGAACTTCTGATATAAGGGAAGATATTTCTGATTTCAATATTCTTTAAGGTTTAGGAGACGTTGGATCTATACCTCTCAATGGAAAATTTTAAAATACACGTGAGATGAAGCAGACTCTAACTGTAACTGTGGTAATTTATCTTGTTATACTCAAAAACAATAAACCATGAAGATTTCTTACCATTTTTGAGTATAGTTTTTGCATCTATGAATTTTAAATGGGAAAAGGGAAGGAAATATAAACTTTAGTGTTGTTAATTTGGGGCATTCCTTGGAGAAACCACTTATTACCTGGAAGGAAAAAGCTAATTAAGTCAACATTTCTTAAAATCACAAAGCCATTTTACTTGCTACTCTTAGAGGCAGAAGGGAATACACACTGTTTCTCTTTTGTCTGTCAGGAGAATAATAGGGATCGCTGACAGGCCTGGCAGCCCTGAGCGGAACCTCCACAGAAGAGCGGTCTCAGACGTCTGGAGCCTGCCTGGAAATCGCGGCTACCCAGCCGCAGAGAAATAGGGTACCTTGGATCAGAACACCCAGCCCGCTCCACTGCTGTACTATGCACATATATAGAAGATGGTGATGTTTCCAAACATGCAGATAAATTTTGGATCATTTCATTCTGAGTCGTGTTATAAATGTACTTCAGTTTAATTTAGTCAAAACTAACTGTACCCTCAGTCAGAAATGGGGTTAAAATGACTTTGAACATTCTTTGAGGTGTTGTTTACAAATGACCTTAAACTGTTACATTTTTATATGAAAAATATATTGGGTTATGGTTTAATGCCACTGTCCTTGGCTAGAGTTCCCAGATTCAAAAAGGTCTAGATTTAGAAGTCCAAGACACCCTGTAAATCTGCTCTGTCCGTTCTCTGCTTTGTTCCCAGAGCCTAGCACAGTGCCCGGAAACCAGTAGGTGCTCATTAAATCTTTGTTCAGTATCAAATGAGGAGCCACATTTCGACTCTGGCTGTGCTTCTTACTACCCATGGGACATATCTATTTTCTCAACAATGACATGAGAATACTAATATTCCTTCAACACCCCCAGAAGTTGTTTTTAGCATCAGATGAGATAAAGTGTAGAAAAACATTTTTCCTTTTTTTTTTTTTTCTGAAGAAAGGAATAGTCTTCAAATTAGGCATAGATTTCATGTGGATATAAAAGAAGTAAGTGTACTAAAAGAAGTATCATTGGACTATTGTAGGGGAAAGAATGAGATCACAGACTTAGAATTCAAAATCAACTATTTTATTTTATAGAATGTTAATGCTGAAATGAAGAAGAGGAATATTCGGATGCTAGAAGTGAGAGATCACCACTCCCTAGGCTTTAATGCATCAAAATTTCAAGCTTCTCTAATTCGTGTGTACAACTTAAGGCAATTCAGAACTTCTTGCAGCCAGTAGGGGAGGGGTTCCATGACATCCTTGTAAATTGGGGTGAAGGGACCTTCTGATCCTTAGTAGAGGAGGGGAAGGCAAGTGCTTCAGCTGAAAGTTAGCAAAGTTATTTTAAAGAGGTGCTGATAACATACTTTTATATGACTATAGTTTACTCAAGAATTTAAAAAGCAAGGAATACCCCAAATCTAGAGAAAATTGGCATCATTTATTCATGTAACATCTATTAATGGAAGTTCTGAGATATGCGAACACCATTTTGGGGACTGGGCCTATGATGCTGAATGAGAAAGAATCTTAGTTCTCATGGACCTTACTGACTTGGGGAAGGTGCACAGTCAATAAAAAAGGGAAACAAAAAAATAGGTAGGATAACAACTAGTGATAAGTGTTTTGAAGGAAAGAACATGGGGTAAAGGGACAGAAAGTAGCTGAACAAATAGATATTTAAATGCATATAGTTGTCAAAACATCTTTGTTGAGTGAATAAATAAGTGAATGGTGATATAAAAAATATTGCTTGCAGAGGATAATAACTGTAATTTGCTACTTTGGGAAGCACTCTTTGAAAGAGTTTGGGGAAGAGAGCAGTAGACTTGGAGGTAGTAAATAAGGAATCATCTCTGCTCTCCTCATCAGGCTCTGTGGTCTGGGGAAACTCACCTATTCTCTCTGTGTCTTGAATATAGACTACAAGATATCATCAAGATATCTCATTCAGCAGAAGCCTCTCAACTTTAAGATATGCTGGCTTCTGACAGATGCAAAGAGTAAATTTTGAGATGTCTTTCGAAATGTTATTGAGTTTATATTTATCTCTCCTGGGGTCTCAGAAAATTGTCATCCCTGCCACCATCCCCACCTTTGCTACCAAGATTGTCAGGAGGGGAAGTGTTGCCCAGTGGGTGGGAACACGGGGACCAGAGGCAGTAAATGTTAGCTAGGAAGCTACCCTCTATGTATCAGGCACTATGCTAGTTCATGACATTTATTAACCTGGTTAGTCCTCATGTGTATTATTAGCTCCATTTTGCAGATCTGGAAACAGGCACTGATGTTAAGTAAACTGCCCGTGGTCTCACAGCTGAGGAAGAACAGAGTGACACCTGAGGCTGAAAGCATGGGCACTAAACCCCTATACTAACCATTGTCCATTCACTCATTCAAGAAGTGTTTATTTATTGAGCACCTACTATGTACTAAGTATTTGTTTGATCCAGTTTAGTTTGGCATTAGGCAGATGACCCTCCTTTGTGTCAAGAGAAAATAAAATGTACAGGAGAGAGAGAGAGAGAGAGAAAAGAAGTGAATACAAAGTATACCCTATCTATTCCTTTGGTTGAACAGAGGAGAAACAACATATTTTTTGCTACCACTCTCTGAGCTTCTGGAATCTCTCCGTCTGCTCTGTGTTTGAACTTGGGCAAATATAAAACTTATATTTTCTTCTGTTCCCTGAGCGTACAGAATCCCAGAGCATTTGGTTTAGATTAAATCTGTTGACCGAGGCATTATAATTCTGCTTCAACACAGATGATCCCGTCACCCAGTGCCTTATCTAACCTAACTGCTTATTACAGTAACAGAGTACACTAGTCTGGGGGCCGGGGGCAGGGCCGGGGGCGGGGGAGAAGGTCACTCAGGTTTAGCAGCCACATGGACACAGCAGGATGGTATCCTTTTAGAATCAAGAGGGGAGGATTCATAAAATTCAATCAGGAGCATGTGTGTGCATTTATACAAGCCTTTTTTTTTTTTTTTTTTTGGCCTGAATCTAAATTATAGAGATTTTAATAGCTCTAGTAATTAGACAAGTATGCAGTCAACCCCATTATGTTCCTGTGTAATATCACACTCCCTAGGGCCCACCTTCCCTGCTTGCTGGGCTCCCTGCATGGGCCCCCTTCCCCCTTATTTTCTACCATAGGGAAGCAGTTTTCTTTTCAAAGAGCTTACTGTTCACATTGTTTTTGTTCCCGGGATCCGGAGGTTGGATTTGCTTTCTCAGGAGTTTCACCCTTGCATTGCCCAATTGAGTAAAAAAGGTCTGGCGGTTCATTTGCATTCCCCCGCAGTGCCTAGTGCATGTGCTAGGCTGCACGGTGGGTTTCATACAGCTGAGCAGACCCTTCGCATGGTGACGGCAGAGGATGGGCACTTCAAATTGTTTACAACAGAGTCTGTTTAAAAATCTTGTCATGGTTCAGTTATTGACCTTAAAGAAAGCCGAACAAAATGCCTAGATTCGCGGTCTTAAATCACGGCCTCTGCTAGATTCCCGATTGCCTTTCATTATTTTCTCTCTCCTGTTTTGTAACTTGCTATTAGCCATAGCAATATTTTACTTCATCAGCCTAGATAATCTCCCTGCAGGTGCTGAGGGCTAAATCTTAGAGTTTTCTTACTGTGCTTCCTCTGGCACTACGAAACAAAAAATCTTTTGGTTATTTGAAATTAAGGACAGGATGTGCTGTGTTCCTAAAATAACACAGTTTCCCTAATCAAGAGAGAGACTTTTTTCATCTACTACATACACATATTTTCTTAGAGGTTGTCAGAAAGCAGTTTTTATTGTTACTAATTTTTTCTTTCATGAAGATATTCTCAGAAATAGATGTCTGGAATTGAGTATCTTGAGGTCACCTTTCCTATTCAATCCTACTCTCCTTTTCCCCAAAAAAGAAAGAAAAATTTAAATTAACCATTGTTCCTTCATGAGGATCTGACGGTTGTCCCCTGAAAGGAATTCTAGAAGTCTATGAAGTTGGCCTCCAAACTACCTAGAAAAGGAAGAAAAAAAAAATAGCATAAAATCGAATGTTTAAGTCACTCTTGAAATTGAATTCCTTGTAATTGGCAAACTGATCGTCTTTTTTCTCCCTAGAGTGGGTTTCGGACAGACAGAAACAGTGTCGAGGGCAGCGGCAGGAGACTTGAAAGTCAGAGATGTTTTCTTAAGCCTCCGTCTCAAATCTTTTCTACAGAGACAGATAAAAGGATAACGAGCTGAGGTATTTTTAAAGGATTCTCACAATTTACAACTCAAATAAATCTAGTTTTAAAATTTGGTGTTTTTAGGCTCTAATGACTGCAAATGTTGAACTAAATATTTTGCTTCAACAAGTTAAGACAGAGCATGTATATGAGCAAATTAGAATGCATGAAGGCAGCCTCTGCCGTGGCAGTTTCCTCGGGAAGAGAATGGCTAATTCATATACAACATATTCTTGTCACTCCTCGGGAGAAAGGCGGCCCTGGGAGGAGCCCAACCGTTCAGCATTTTGCTTCTGGTCAGGATTGATTCCAGATGTGGGAGGTAAATGCTAGGAAGGGTTTGGAAAATGGAGTGGAAATGAAAAATCCCGCAGGCCATTTGAGTGTTGATGACAGATGAGGTAGGTATTTTCAGGTAACTAATGAACTTGCTGGGAGCTTGGAGAATGCTCAGTGCAGTAGATATTTAACAGGCAGGAAAGACCCAGCTGAGATATCATGGCTACCCCCATGAGCCAAGAACAGAGGGAAACATGGAGTCCTGATGGTAACACATAAATACCAAGCTCTGAGATGTGGCTGTGTATAAACAGGCTGAACTGAAATCTTTTCCTAAAGCTCGTTCGTAATTTGGAAATATGTGGGTTTTCTCAACTTCCTATTATTTGATTTATCATGACTACTTCATTATTTGAAAAAATATTGGGCAAGTGTTCACTAGGTATAAGTCAGGAAGGCAGAATAGCAGAGTGGTTATAAACACAATTCTTGAAGTGACCCACACTTAGGTTTAAATATCGGCTCTGCCACTTCTTAACTTCATCTTGGGGCAAGTTATTCCAAGCCTCAGTTTCCTTATCTTTAAAATAAGTATAATATTATCATTTATTTTAGAAGCATTGTTGTAAGAATTAGAAGTGGTGACATATGTAAAACACTTAGCCTAATACTCAATTAGTGCTTAATAAATATAAGCTAACATAATGATTGTTGTTATTGTAGAAATGGTGTTTGGACCAACAGGTGAAACATAATCCTGGCATGAAAAGACATAGTCTCTAGCAATGGAGATTTTTGACTCACAGCATTTCATGTTATTAATGGATGCCTGCTATTTTCAACTTTCGCACTGGTATACCAGTTGAAATCTTGGGCAAGTAACACAAATTTACT
Source organism: Enhydra lutris kenyoni (assembly GCF_002288905.1). Taxonomy (NCBI): domain Eukaryota; kingdom Metazoa; phylum Chordata; class Mammalia; order Carnivora; family Mustelidae; genus Enhydra; species Enhydra lutris. The sequence continues at coordinate 30,428,240 of NW_019154106.1, forward strand.
ATTGATATAAGCAACCAGGAGATCACTAGAAAGATTGAAGGGATGCCAGAGTTGGAAATGGACAGAAACTCCAAGAAACAAACAGAAAGCAACCTCCAAAACAGAGTGGAGATGCAGCCACACTCTGTCCCTAGGGCAGCTAGCTAGGGGAATGATTTCCTTTGGTGTCAAGTCAATAGGCCAAAATTCCAAGTCTCAAGTGAGGAGATCATGCTTGTTTGGCCAATATCAGTTTACACGCCCAAACCCTGGCTGTATGAGGGCAGGGAAAAGAAGAATCCATAGAAGATTAGTCTCTGAAATTACACTCCTACCCCAATCAGGCACGAGGGAAATGGGGATGTTCTAAAGAAGGAAAGTGTATGCTAGTGGCCGAAACACATGCATGTCCATCATTACTGTGCTTTGGCGCATTCCACAGGATTTCCACTTTGTTTTAAGCCACATGCTTTTCGTTATAATGATCATGTTGCTCAAGGCATATTCCCAGATTCTAAGGGCTAAAGGAGACTTAAAAGTGATGACCAATTTGTCTGCACTTAGTGACTCCACAAGGGAAAGTAATGCCCAGGCTTCATCTCCAACCTTTTTTTCTCTAAGACTTGCCAAGTACATTGCTGAATGGGTGATAATGCTCTGAGAAGAGACCAGTCTACACACACACACACACACACACACTGAAGATTGTTGCGTACATTGTGCAGAATATCTACTACATTGGAGTGCCCAGCTGGGAAGGCAAGTGGGGGCTGAAATTCAGTCTTCTTCCTCTCACCACACTTCAGCCAAGAGGAAAAGCTTCCTTTTTCTTCTTCTTCTTTAAAAAAATAAAAAATAAATAAAAAATAAAAATTATTTATTTATTTATTTAGATATAGAGAGAGAGAGGAGCAGGGATTGGGGGGTGGAATGGAGAAAGACAGAGGGAGGAGCCTGATCTGGGACTCCATCTCACAACCCTGAGATCATGACCTGAGCCAAAACCAAGAGTCAGACACTTAACCAACTGTGCCACCCAGGCACTCCTGAAGAAACTTCTTCATATAATTTTCATGAAGACATTGTCATCTTTGGTGTCCTCTGCAACTGTGGTATTGCAGCAGCCCAGCATGAATACCATTGGATTCCATTTTATAATTTTCACAAAGGTGTTTTAAGAACTAATGGTGGCCATCACTAAATCCCACACCACAGAGGAGGAAGAGAAGAAAGGAAGGAAACAAAGATGGCTGCCTCCCTCCATCTCTTACCTGTATCACTTCTTTCTTCTCTTTCTCTTCTCTCCTAGAATGAGAGAATCTCAGGATTGAAGGAGATTTGGACCAACTCCTAATTGAGATACTCATCTAGTGTTCACAGTGTAGCCTTCTCCCCCACAAACAATACCCATGGCAACCAATCATCCAGATTTAGACACCTCCACAGACAGGAAATTTAGTGCCTTCCCAGACAGCACATTCTAAGGAAAATTCTTATATTGACCTGGAATATAAATGCTTAGAACTTGTATTGTTCTGATTAGTTCTCTGTCTGGGGCTACAAGGAACAAGCCTAACCCTTCACCCACAAGACAGATTTTCAGTAGTCAAAGTCCAGTATGATGCTTCTCCAAAGCTGTAACTTTCTCACATAGACCTTGCGAAACATAATTTCATGATACAGCTGGTCACTTCTTTGACTTATCTCTCGTTTATCATAGCATAGCCCACTTACTGAATGTAGTAGTCAAGCATCATCCAAGTGAATTTCACTAATAACTAAATACCAAATGATTATTAAAGTCATAATAGTTATAGCTGAGTTAATTTATAACTCACCATATGCCAGGCATTGTGATAAGTACTTTACTTATAATATTTAACTTAATTCTTAGGAGAGCTCTTTCAGGAGCTGTTATTATCCCCTTTTACAGATGAGGAGAATGAGGTTCTAAGAGGATAAGTCACTCACCCAAACCCCCACCACTCAGTGGTAGTAATGAGATCCACACCTGGGTGTCCCTGAGCCCAAAACTGTGCTCTATCCACTTGACTAAACTTCTCAATGCAGCTAAACACTCTATTAGCTTTTCTTTTTTTTTTTTTTTTCCATTTCTCCTGATCTGTTGGCATCAAGATTTTCCCAATCTTTAACAACCCATTGGACAATCTGCAGCACCAGGCCTCTCATTACTAGTACTTTCCACTTGCGTCGTGCATACATTCACAAACATCTTTGATAGAGATTATACTGCTGGATCCTAAGATTTAAGAGTCTATCAAAACTAAAGGAGGATAAGCGGGGGGGGGGGCAGTGGTAAATATCATGGTCCTTCCATTAACTCTTTTCTACTCAAATCATCAGGTTGCTCTTTAGATTTAGATATCTGGGAAATTTTGAAGTTGTTTTCCAGGGAGAGGTTTGGGGATTCAAAGGAGAGTTGAGGATAATTACTGCTTCAACCACGGTGATGGAAGAGGAGGTGGTTCAGTTCAGCGTCCCCCCCAACTTCTCCCCCTCCACTCACATCATCCTGGGGAATCATCTGAATTAAGGTGTACACTGAATTTTTGGTTAGGTGGACAGTGGTCTTTTCTTTCCATTGTCTTAAGCCCTTTTAACTCTTGATGTCTGGTCCTTATGGAAATGATTGGAGCACTCCATGAAAGGTGAGTCTCAGCCAACCCCAGGTGAGTCCAAATAATTCTTCCAAAGCCCCACAGTAGGAAGATGGTAAGATTTATCTGATCTTTAGTCAGATAATACATCAAAACACCTCAAAAATTCTATTGCCATAAATGCAACAACTCTCCTAAGAGTGCTGGAATTCTGGAAAGTCAGTGATCTTAAACCATCTCAGCAGAGTTTTCTTTGGCCTTTAGTAACAGAACAATCCTTTCTGTTAGGATTGCACCAAAGAAAATATGGATGAAATAGTGACAGAATGCTAGCTGTAAAATAAAGTGGCAAAATCCAGAATGTTCTGCTTCCCCAGGATAGGATTCCTCTTCAGTTTTGCTCATTATTCTATCTGAGTCTCCAGCTTTGTGCTCAGCACATGGTACAGAGTCAACAGACTTCTCTGAACCCAGAGGTACACTAAAGATGTAAGAGGTTATGAAACATAATGTATCTGTAAAATTGTTATCTGCTTTGAGGTCCGAAATCAGTTTTTTTTCTATTTGATCCACATCTTAGTCATCTTAGATAAAATAGGCTACTTTTATTTTGCACAGTTTCTCTTTCCACGACCACCAACGGTAGCTCAAAACCAATCCTTTCACGCAAATATTTTCCGATACTCTCCTCTTAAATCTTACTTGATAGAATGTTTGAAGGGAATTCCAAATTTGGTTCGTTTCAAGCTGAACCTGTGCTGAATACATAATGTTACCTTTTAAATTTAGAGAGTGCAGTAGCTAAGATTTGTCCCTTGGACCTCAAATTTTAGGAAGGCAATGCTGAAGTCTAACTCCTATTAGGTTGACTTTTTGTATGCAGTGTGGTCCACTAGGTGGCATCTCAACACGCAGAAAGCTGGATCTAGGCACTGGAAATGAATCCACCAGGCTGTTTTAAAAAATAGGTTTTAAATTGCGTCGAACTATATGGTTGTAATATCATTGAAACTCTCAGCATTTGTGAACTGGAAGATTCGGTGGCAAAGGAACTATGTTTTTGTATTAGATAAGAGATATTCTAATAGAATCCCACTGCCATAGAGCGCTGTTCTGAAATTGCATCCAAGGATGAAAAAAGTTGTTTGGAGGCTTTCCTCTCAGATAACTCCCATCGCTGTGAGGTGTGATTAAAAGACATATACACCCGCAGAAAGTGTGGCACAAAAGGCATTTAAACTAACAATTAACAGACTATCTGGTGTCACTTAGGCCAGATTTAGAAAAACAGTAATGAAGCATTTCTGAGCTCAGGAAAGACCCCTTTGGATGAAGAAGCACAGTCCGTCCCCTGGTGGTGGCGCCTCAGTTTTTGTGAGCGTCCCAGCAGCAGCCCTGCCCCTATAGGGATAACGAGCCATTTGGCCAAAATATTTTTAAAGTCTTCTGTCATCTTTCAAATTTAATAAAAGTACTTTTAATAGCCATATGCTTTACGAAATAAAATTCCACTTTCATCTAAACAATTGAGTTCTTCAAAAATTTTACTCAAAGATACTAGAATTTATAGTCTTTCTTGACTTCCTGGGTGTGGGCAAGTTGCTTCTCCCACATGCTCCCATAGCACTCTCTGTTTCTGCCGACACTGCCCCCCCTACACAGGACTACAACTGCCTGTTGTTTAATACTTGTCTCCCCCTCCAGACTATAAGCTCAGTGAGGACAGAGAACCTCACTGTCCTGTTTACTACTGGGTTTGAATCCACGGGGTGCACGACAGCGCCTGGTACTCAAAAAATATTTGCTGAATAAACAACAAAGAAGAATGCATTGACTTTTAAGCTAAAAGCCTTGATAGGTTTGCAAGGGCTACCCCATAACATACAATTCAAAGCGACTCCTCCTTTCCCTGTATTCCCACAGATTCCAATCTCTATTACGATAATGATGCTGCCTTTTGCTTTAAATCACCACTAGGAGCAAATAGCATCTGAATGCTGCCATCCAGAAATAACTCTTGGCTGTTCAGGCAAATCGAATGCAATTCAATTAAATTAACATTTATTGAGCACCAGTAGATATGAAGAACCAAACTTCACATGAAACATTTGCTATTCTATTCTCACCAAAGGTATCCTTATCGATATATCTCCTCATCTTTCTTTAATTAGATACAGACGGATATACAGGAAATAGTATCCATTGTAAAACAAAATAGCATTCACAGTACAACAAAAGTTTTTCATAATTTTTGTCACAAAAGACAACCTTGCAAACAGGACTAAAGCTCTGGCTGCTTCCGGCAAGGACATTTTATAAATGAGTCTTTGTAGCAGAGGTCATAAGCTTGGGCTCTGGCACTGTACCAACTGAACTGGAATCCCAGCTCCACCACTTCCTGTCTTGGAACCTTGAGGATTTTACTTAACATTTCATGAAGCTATATTTTTAATACGTCATCTCTCTTATAGGGTTGTTGGGAGGAATAAATGAAATGATGTATAAAAACTCTTAGCATTGTGGCTGGCCCATAGCAAGAGATCAATAAACATTAGCTATTATTATTATTATTATTAATCTAAATGGTTTTTCTTAGAAGCCCTTAGTAGTCAGTGACAGCCAAAATGAATATTCCATAGGTTCCCTCATATATCTTTAGGTTGTGTCTATTAAATTCTGACATTGTGGCTATAAATAACTATAAATGAGCCCCAGGCTTACCTCAGCTTCATGTATTTAAATCAGGAGGCAAAGAATGATGATCCACCTCCCTTTTCCTTTTTGGACTAAGTTTTCCCCTCTTATTTCCAAGATTAGGTGTCTAGCCACTGCTCTCCCCCAGCCCCCTTTTATCTATTCATCCACCTGTCCAGTTGATGGGCATTTGTTACTGAGTTCTAGTTATTGTTCATGCATGGATTCTATCTCAGAAACTGACATTCTAGAGGAAAAGATAAAACATGCACACACACCTAACTGTAAAAAGAGTTAGTGAGTGATAAGGGTCAGAAGGAATGGACATCCCACAGTGGAATTCAGAGGAAGTAGAGAATCACTGCTATTTCATTGCTCATACTGTGCATCATATAGATGGAGAGATGCTAGTGAGGATATAAAAAAACAAAAGGCACTGTTATTGTGCTTAAGGAATCTGAAAACTTGGAGAATGACAGAACTAAAGCATGAGTGACGGGCTGTATTCCAGCATTAGTACCATGCCTGACCCTCAACAGACCTTCAGTTGAAGAAAGTTCCCAAAGTACATCTATAAAAAATAAACAGAACAGAACAAAACAAAATCTGGAACCTTCCTGCCTGGATAAGAGATCCTTTGAAGGAAGAAAATGAATGTAACACTTACTGCCTTACCTCTGAAATCAGGCATGGACTATAAAGGTGGGTACAGGATACTTTTGATAGTCCCTGGAGCAACTTGGCTTCCATATTGGTTTGCTCTGGTTGCCATAACAAAGTACCATACACTGCGTGGCTTAAACAAGAGAAATGTATTATCTCACAGTTCAAGATGCCAGAAATCTAAAATCAAGATGCCATTCCTTCTGAGAGCTATAAAGAAATGGTCTGTTCCAAGTCTCCCATCATGACTGGTAGATGGCCATCTTCTTGTATCTACACATCATCATCTATGTGTGTCATCTCTGTGTCCAAATTTCTCCTTTTTATAAGGATACCAGTTGCTTTGATTAGCACCGATCCCAATGACCTCATTCTAGATTGGTTACTTTGATAAAGACCTATCTCCAAATAAGGTTACATTCTGAGGTACAGGGAGTTAAGACTCCAACATACCTCTTTTTTGGCAGGGGAGCATAATTAAACCATAATATCTTCCAAGAACTAAAGATGGTGTTCACCAAAGCCATTGCTTAAAATTGTCAATGTCGGGTAAGTTCAAATCAGCACATATTTACTAAGTGCCTGGCGTGTTTAGAACATAACAGTAGATGCTGGGGTAGCACACAGATATAATGGAGATATGGATATGGTCTCTACCTGCCCCCCCACCAGGATAGGATATCAGAATCAAGTAGGAGGGACAAGATGAGATGGACCCAAATAACCACACCACAGGTTTGAAGTGGCAAATTCTACAAGAGCAGTAAACAAAGAGCTATGAAAGTACATAAAGGGCAGGAAGACAGTGGCATTTCAACCAGGCCTTGAAGGACTTGCACGATATCAAGAGGCAGTGTTGGAAGGAAGAACAGTTTAGAAGAAAGATAAGCTTGACCCAAGATGTAAAGTAGGGAGATTCCTTCATTCAGGTGTAGTTGAATGAACTGGGGTGTAGTTGGGTGAAGTATTTTTCAAACTTCATATAAGCACAAAATCCTTCTTGAAGTGAAATTCTATGCAGACCAAGAAAATGCTTAAAACAGACCTCATCTAGTCTGAAATACTGATCGTTGTAGAAATACATAGTTGAAACCGCAGAGCTGGAACTAGAGCAACAGGAAGTCAGCCTGGAAAGGCAGGGTGCGGTGAATTTTAGACATCCAGTTGTGCCCATTGCCCTGGGGACAGCTAGAGGATATTAGTTGGTTCCCAAGCAGAGAAGTAACTAGACCAGACTCTTCTGGTGACAATACATGAGATGGGTCAGAATAAGAAGAAATAACTTTGTCTTGATGCAATATAGGTTTATAGAAATTTAATAAGAAAATTATATATCATTAAGTATCCAAAGCTATAAAAAGTGACCAAATACCCTGCCTCTATTTTTCTGAGGCTGTTTGTGGCATCCTTGGCTATTGAGGAACCACACCAAGCTGCAGACAGAAGAGGACAGATTTTGCATTTCTAGAAACCAAGATTGATAGCAATGTCATTGAAAGCATGGGATTTAGAGTCCCCCCAGCCTATGTTTGAACCTTAGGCTTAAATATTGATTGTCACATCTGAAAAAGAAAATTATACCAACTTAATGAGATTATTATGGGGATTAAAAAAGGTTATTTATTTAGGTTGTCACATGATCTTTTATTGAAATATTTTCCTTTGTAGTTTTTAATTGGCTGGGCATTCCACTGTACCACTAATTAATGTCATCTGTGATGTCATGAGGGTGGCGGCCACCAACACTGCAACCCACTGATTGGGCATTCCACAGTATCTCTAATGGTTCCAGAGAGTTCTCTGGCTAAAGATCAGTGCTGCTTCTGTCAGGCAATGTTGACAATTTCATCAAAAGTGATATTTCCACTGTGCTCCCTGTTTTTCTGCTTCTTTCTGTCTCTTGGTGGTTCCTTGAGGGCTTTGATAATCAGGGCAGAGGCCAGAAGATACCACCACTATCTGGGCCTGTCTGCTTTGAACGGTCAATTTTACTGTAATCCTCAGATCTTTCCAATCACTTATTGCCTTGGCAATGTCATCACCAACCTTTTTATCGTCTGGACCAGGGCAGACCAACTTCCCCACGGGTACACCCCAGGTATACAATTTTGATCTCATTCCAGTCAAACTTAGCATGGTGGAGACAGCTGGTGTCAGATGAACCTGGGTTTGGGATGGTCAAAGACAATTGCACCTTTGCCCCCTTGAGCCAAAAACCAAAAGTAAGGTCATGTATTTAAAGCATTGAGCATAATGCTTGGAAATAGTTAGCATTCATAATGTGATTGTTCTCCAAGAGAAAATAACTGACCACACTAAGGGAAAGAAGAGTGTTAGGTATACCTGGCAGAGTCATTCATGCTGATCTGATTGCTGGGTCTCTCTGATATAGATACATCCTTCCCTTTGTGGAGTGGAGTTTCTGCTAGCCAAGGCACATTATGGGGGCCCCATCCAGATTTCTCCTTTTCATTCTCACCCTCTTTTAGTGGCAACCACTCAGGCTTCTTTCTGCTACATTCTGATTTGCACAGCTCATTTGGTGAGTTGAGCCTACAAAAAGAGTCCTAGGCAACAAAAAAGAGAAATAACTTTATCTATACTATCAAGAAACCTGCTCTGTGGGTACTATCAAGACAGATTGTGCAGCAAATTGGTGAAGGCCACACAGCATGTCGGAATGTATGTACAGTAATTGAAAAGTATTTCTTGCATACTTTCAGTATCTAGGCAATCTCCCAGCAGACAATGGAATCAAGGGATACCCTGTGCCATAAAGGATGGATTCCAGCTGCATTCACGACAAATGTCATGCATGTACCCTGAGGAGCATAGGAAGGACATCAACTACTCTAACAGTTTCCAAGGGAGCGTGTTTTCCATGAGGCTGAGATAAGAAAAGATCTTTGTCAAAAACAGCCTCTGTGGTCACATTTCTCACTTTTAGTTTAGCTCAGCGTTTTAAGCTTCCTTGGATGCCCACCTGGAGATACCTTGTTGGATCTCTCTCAAGTGTTTCCTGAGGGTGTCCAGGGTTTCCATCTAGCCCTCCTGCTAATTCCCAACTCCCACCTATAGGGTTTGAATCACCAACTTCTCCCAGTATCTTCTACCTGGCTGGTAGCAGCTGCCCCATGTTTCCACAACCACCAAAGGGATGATAAACTCACTGTTCAGAAGAGTGAGTGAAGACTTTGTTTTGCCTTATGAATTTGTTCATTTGGTGTCCTTGGCTTGGGCCCGTGTGAATGTGCTTTGATTGAATTTTAGACTTGAGATTGAGTTCCTAATGAACTCCATTGGGAGCCAGAAGAAGAATGAAGTGACAGAAGGACAGCTGATCTTTGACCCCAGCCCATTGAAGGCTGTTGTCATCACTGTTGGTGGCTGCTCTGAACAAGAATGCATTGTCTCTCTGTCTATTGTGGACTTGCCTTCACAGTCATCTTCACAGGATGTACCCCTTTAATCAGGAAATGTGTTGTTCCACGTAGGGCAAAGGGTGGATGAGGAAGGCCGATCAAGTAAGTGTAGCAATACTCCAGAGAGTCAGGACTTGAGAATGAAATAGGAGAAAATGGTAATATTACCAAGAATTAAAAAATGAATTTAAAAATTATACTTTTGAATAGTTACTCTATGCTACTTATATTGGTGGTTTCATTCCATCCTTTCAATAACCCTGTGAAACAAGCACTCTCCTACTTTTCAAATAAAAAATCTGAGGTTTAGTCTTCTTTCTTTCTTTCTTTCTTTTTTTAAACAAGCAATCAGCTAGCTAGACCTATGATTCTATGATTTAATCCCAGGCAATGAATCCAGAGTCCATAAGTACTACTTGGTATTCCCTCCATGAATCAGGAGGGAAATTGAAATCCAAAGTAGCTTTAGGAGTTCTGCTAACCCCTCTGGAATCAGGAAGCCAAATACATCTGTGTGAGAAGTTTCTTGGGTTCGTTCCTGACCATCCAAATATTCGCCATCTTCCAAAGCTTTGCTCAGGGCCCACTCCTCTGCAATTGCTTCCTAGAGAGATTTTCTGAACACCCATAATCCTTTCTGTAATAATCAATTCATTCAAATTAGCTTAGAAGTGCCTCATTAAAAACAAAACAAAACAAAACAAAATAAAACTACTGCTTTTTTCCCCCCCCATTTTCCAGATTAAAAACTGACCTTAGAGAAGGTTTGCCTAAGATCTTATTTCTAACAATAGCTGATCCTGGATTTGAAGCCAGGAGACCTGACTCATAGTCCATGTGCTTTATTTCTGTGTTATATTATTTCCTCTCAATTAAAGTTTATATAATACACTTTGTCGATCAACCAAGTAATCTATATTGTTTTTCTTTTCTGCATGCCCAGCAGTCCTGCTCTAGGCTCTCTAGAACCAGGTGCTGTTGTTGCTCTCAAAGAACTTTCAATCTAGTTAGTAGTAACTTCTGTGTAATTTTTTTTTTTAATGAATAAATAATCAGCATGCTTGGAATTTGGGAGAAACCGTAGAAAGGAGTATAGTAGTTATAAATGGCTTTGGAGAAAGTTATCTTGTCATGACTTGACATCTTATACTAGATATGGCGCCTTTCTATTTTGTTACTTTGTTGTTTTCTTTAGATTCTTTGATTCACATTGCTATAGGAGAGCCAGGGAGGAGCGGAATTACTTCATACTGAAAGTGGGGAAATATTCTCTAGTTTTCTTTGATTAGTGCTTAGGGCAGTTTTTTGTTTTCTTTAAATCAAGTCTGATTCTCAGACCATACCACTTTAGAGTGGTGAAAGAAATTCAGTCCTGGTAAATTACCAGGGTACTTTGGCCTTTCAGAGTAACACTCTACTTAAGAGATTTCTGGATCTGGAAATGGAAGGAGAAGAAATTGAAGGACTTCTGACCTCCTACATAAAACCAGTAGAAACTCTATAGGACAATACCCCCCCCCAGATGTGAAGTAGAGAAAGAAAAGCCCACCCTACAGAGAGATATTATAGGAATACAGGAATTTCTGGGTCATTGCTCTAGGTTGGTATGGGAGAAATATCTTTCCCAGAAATCTATAAGCATAAGCCTATACTATATCAGATTTGGGCCTGAAAAACCACAAAGTGAGTATGTAATTTAAAGGGTCTCAAGTAATAATACTACCAGATGTCTGGAAGAAACAGTGGAAAAACCATTTGGAAGACTAGACTTTAAATCCAGGCTTCAAAAAATTACTGTGGGTAATAGTTCCAAAGTACATGGGCCAACAATAAAAAATGACTAAACATATGAGTGAATAAGCCATCATGATTGAAAGTCAGCAGAAACAACAAACTATAGAATCTGACCCACAAAGACTACAGATGGTAGAATTACATGATTTGGAATATAAAATGATTATTTTAATATATTTAAATAAAAATAGTGAAATTCTGAGAAATGTAGAGGATAAAAACTATGAAAGAAGTTCAGGAGACAAGGAAGACAGATTGCAAAGGTAAAATAAATGCTTATTGGCATTTTGGAATTGCTTAGAGATTTGGGAATAGTCAATATTCAATATGATAATGGCTGACAGTTTTCTAAAATTCATAAAAGGTACCAAAAGTCAGATTCAGAAAGCCCTGAGAACTTTGTAGTGGAACTGCAAAATATCAAAAACAAAGTGAAAACCTTGACACTGTCCAGAAAGAAAAGATAGATTGACTACAAAGATACAATAATTAGAATGAAAATCCAGTTCTTAAAAGCAACAATAGAAAGCAAAAGACAGAGATTACGTCAAGGTGCTGAAAGAAAATCATTTTTACTCTAGAATTCTATAACCTGCAAAACTATATTTCAAGAATGTGAGTTATATGCAAACATTTTCAGGTACACAAAAAAGCATGTGCTACCCATAGATGTTCTCTCACTGAAAGAACTTCTGAAAGATTTTCTTTTGAGAGAATGAAAATAACCTCAGAAGGAAAGCCCATGGCATTAGGAGTAGTTGTTAACAAAAAATATATAAATATATGGGAAAATCTAGAGAAACCTTAAAGTTTAAAAGAATAATGTTTATTATATTGAATCAAAACAAAGATAAAATGAAAATCTGGTACAGTAATATTTAAGTGAAGAGGGAGATGAATAGATTTAGTGACCTAATCTCTTGCAAGGTGATTCACAGAACTGTAAAAATATCAATTATCTTAAAATATTTATTTTCAAACTTACAGGGTACTTTTTTTCTCCTAAAGCAATTGAGAGTAAGTCGCAGACCTGAATACTTAAGTGTGTGATTCCTACAAACAAAACATGCTCCTGCACAGCCAAATTAACCATCAGAATCAGTAAATCACACTGATCCATTACTACATCTAATCCTCATACCTATCCACATTTTTCCACCTGTCTTAACATTTTTTTATAGCAAAAAGATCCTGTTCAGAATCATGGACGGGACTGGAAGAGATTATGCTGAGTGAAATAAGTCAAGCAGAAAAGAGTCAATTATCATATGGTTTCACTTACTTGTGGAGCATAAGGAGTAACACAGAGGACATTGGGAGACGGAGAGAAGAAATGAGTTGTGGGAAATTGGAGGGGGAGACGAACCATGAGAGGCTGTGGACTCTGAGAAACAAACTGAGGGTTTTGGAGGGGAGGGGAGGGGGGTGTTGGGTGAGCATGGTGGTGGGTGTTGTGGAGGGCACATATTGCATGGAGCACTGGGTATGGTGCATAAACAATGAATATTTGGAACACTGAAAAGAAATAAAATAAAATGGGGGAAAAAAGAATCATGTATTGCATACTTCTCATGTCTTTTTAGTTTAATTCAATAATTTTTCCCTGACTTTCATGACCTTAACACTTGAAAATTATGGACCAGTTATTTTGTAGAATGTCCCTCATTTGGATTTGTCTGATGTTTTCCTGTGATTAGATTTAAAGTAAATGCATCTTTGGCAGAAATAGCATAGAACCGATACTGTTGCATTCTGTCATGTGGCTGTCCTTTTCTGAGGATGGTAGATCTGATCACTTGATTAAAATTATATGGGCCAAGCTTCTCCACTCATTGTAGAAAAGCTACTCTTTTTTCCTTTGGTAGTTAAAAAGTACATGATGGAAAGTGTAATGGAACCACATAAATACCTCATTCTTCATCAAAATTTCAATTTATTCACTTATTTATGTCATATGGACTCATGCTTTCTTATTTTATTAAGTGCTTTATAATCCATTACTTTTATTATTTCTTTTGATGTTTAAATTGTCAACTTTATCCATGAAAGCCTCTTCTTGTATTATTTTGAAATGTCCCCAGCATCCTTTGAGTACTTTCCTACATTAGGGCATAAAAAAATTTTCCAGGCTCATCTTTCTCTGTAGCCACCTCAGGGAAATCTTCTCATCCTGCTCTGGCTCTGATGCCTTATGTAGGACCACCATCTTGACTGCAAGCTCTCCTTAACAGCTTGGGCTTTGACACCCCACAGGCTGCCTTCTCACATAAGACTCTTCGCTCTGAAACTTTCAATATCCTGAGCCAGAAGCCCGTCTTTATTCCCTGCCACAACACTTCCTCTTGCCTCCTACATGGATACCTCCTTGTTCTGGTAGATCTCCTTCCTGAGGGTACTCCCAACCCACCCACACAAGCTTCAATATTCCTCACCAAATTTCTCTTCTATAAGGTCGCCCTATACATTATGGTCAGGCTCCAAACCTTGCTCCAGGCAACCTCCTTCCAGGACGCCCTCTTTGACACTCTCTGCCAGGTTGTCATACCACGTAGGTTGTTCCTGCTTCCCCATGGAGATAGCTTCTTGCCCCTGTTGAGTTCTGCCACCTCTACCCTGATGGGGTCATCTACCTTGCCAGGCCCACCTAATGGATTTGGGACCAAATCATTTTGAAAGGGAGGGGAGGGGGGAAAAAAGAAGGGAGATAAACATGGGGTTATGAAACAGGGAGTAAAGAGGAGGGGGAAAATAGAAAAGAAGCGGAAAAGAAAGGACTTATTTTAAAGCTTGTTCAACTAAAAATATTTGCTAAAAATTGAGGGTAATTCTTAAAAGGACAAAAATAGAGTGTGTAACACACAAACTAGCAGGAAAGGGGAAAAGTGGAATAAGGGAAAGGGGGAAAAAAAAAGAAACCCTAAATCAATCTAAAATAAGGTAAGAAAGAAGCAAAAACAAATAAGAAGCAAACAAGTGGGAGAAGAGGGACAAATAGAAAGTACTCAGTAAGTTGGTAGAATTTAATCTAAACATAATAATGATCAAAATCAATGAGGAAGAACTATACTATCTATTTAAAAGATAAAGATTATCCGATCGGGCTCCAAAACAAAATCCATTTATACTCAGTTCCCAGGAGCCCAACCTAGAACATTAGGATGTGGAAGTCTGAAAAAGCCTTGAGCCATTTCCCTTGGACTCACATCCTCATTATCTTGCTCTGAGGAAGCAAGAGGAATCAGAGCCCAAGCAGTTAAGAAGAGTTCTGCTCCAGATGGGGCACCTGCATAAGCAGTTGGAGCCAGAGCAGGGTGACAAAGATCTCCCTGGAGGTCTGCAGAAAAAGGACGAGATGAGCCTGAGAACATCTTTTTGTGTTATAAAGTAAGGACATGTTAGGACATGTCAAAAGGACAGAATGGTTGGTGTGAAGGGGCTTCTATTTGTCAAACTAAAGTGGTGCTGATGCTCCGTAGCCGCCTCCCCCAGGTCCCTGGTTTCTGTCTGTGCTGGGTCAATGGGAAGCTGAGTTTGGACTGGCAGTAAAAGACTATCACCTGGGGTTTCTTCTCTCCTCCCCTTCAGACAGAGTCTCCAGTATTGTGGTATCTCCTCTATTGCTCTAGCCCCCTCTTGGTCACTGTGGTTCCACCTCTGCTGGGTGGCCACGAACCCTGGGCTTTGATATCACTCATGTCTCCTTTGGTTTCCCTCCCTATGAGTGGTAGCAGCTTCTTGCTGTTGCTAATTTCCAAGTTCCCTCACCATCCATGGTGAGCTTCTCAGATCTATTATGTGGGTAACCTATTTCTTGAATCAAATTACCTCTGTTTAGATATTTAAGGAGGTTTCTGTTTTCTCAACTGGACCCTGACTGATGCTCCAGGCAAAAAAAAAAAAAAAAAAAAAAAAGACATAATTATATTAATACTAGTCAGGATAGATTTTAAGGCAAAAAAACCCCAAAAGTGAGATACAGAATGTAATATAATTCTAAATTGTATGCACCTAAGCATATTCCAAAATATATGCAGCAAATATCAACAAATCTACAAAGAAAAATGGACAAGTAAACATCAGACTAGGTGATATTGAGCACATTTGTCTTCGTAATTGATAGTTTACACTGCCGAGGAATAAAACAAAAGATTTGTACAGTATAATTAAGAAACTTGATCTAGCAGACATTCTAGAATGCCACACCAGTAACTAGAGAACACATTTTTTTCCCCACAAGCACACATGGAGCCTATAGCACATTTTAGGCCATAAAGGAGGGCCTAACAAATTTCAAAGAGTATCATATAGACCACATTCCTACCCATAACACAATATGTCAGGAATCAATAACAAAAAGATGATTAAAATAACTTTATGTATTTCGGGGGGAGACACATGGGTAAAAAAAGAAACCACAATGGAAATTAAAAATACTTATAAGGAGAAATAATGGAAAAAGTAAAATAGTACTGAGAGAAATTAAAGTCTCATAAACGTATAAGAAAAAAAGAAGGGCTGAAAATTAAGAACTTTGAATAGGAACAGAAGAACAAACACAGAGAAAGTAGAAGAAAGAAAATGCTAAAGTAGGAGCAAGCAGATATTAATAAAAATACTGTCATAAAAATTAAAACTGCACTTTAATATTTAATAACACTCGAAATGTGAGTATTACCTTTGGTCAACAGGATTTAGATAGTGATTAAATGGTTTTTAGAGGGTAACGAGGTGGTGGGAGAGCAAATTCTAAGTTATTGTGCACCTGCTATTATTATTATGTCATCCGAGTCTGAAAGTTGAATGACTTATCTCAAAGGAGCTTTTGATAGTAAACCTTCAATTTTCAACCCTTTTCAGGGATTTTCATTATGCTCCATTTTGAGTAAATTTTTGTGACAGGCATAAGGTCTGGTGTGTAGATTCCTGTGGTTGTTCAGTTATCCAACACCATTTGTTGGAAAGACTATTTGTCCCACTGTATTGTCTTTACTCCTTTACCAAAGATCAGTTGTCTATATTCATATGGTTCCATTTCTGGGTTCTCTATTCTGCTCTGATGATCTATGTGCCTATTCTTTGCCAACAGCTCACTGTGCTGATGACTGTAGATTTGTAGTTTTGAAGTTGGGTAGTTCCAATCTTTTCACTTTATGACTTTGTTCTTCTACTTCACTACTGATTTAGCTATTCTGGGTCTTTTGCCTCACCATATAAACTTTAGAATCAGCTCATTGATATCCCTAAAATAGCTTGCTGGGATTTTGGTTGTGATTAGTATTGGATCTATCCATCAAAATTAGAAGAACTGATATCTTGATGATATTGTATTCTCATCTATGAACATGGAATATCTCTCTATTTATTTGGTTATACATTGATTGCTTTCATCATAGTTTTTAAACTTTCCTCACATAGATTTTGTATACATTTTTTTGGTTCATACCCAAGTATTTCATTTTTGGGGTGTTGTTAATGTAAATGGTAATTTGTTTTTCATTTCATTGCTGGTATATAGAAAAGAAGCTGACTTTTGTATATTAACTTATATCTGCAACTTTATTATAATCTCTTGTTAGTTCCACTTTTTTGGTGATTCTTTTGGATTTTCTATAAAGGCAATCATGTCACCTGCAAACAAAGACCATGGTTTCATTTCCTCCTTCCCAATTTATATACCTTTTTAAATTTTTTTCTTGTTTACTGCATTAGTTATGACTTCCAACAGGATGTTCAAAAGTACTAATGAGAAGAGAGGTCCTTGTTTTCTTCCTGATCTTACTGGGAATTCTTCCGGTCCTTTTTTTTTTTTTTTTTAAGATTTTATTTATTTATTTGAGAGAGCAGAAGAGAGAGAGAGGAGAGGGAGGAGCAGAGGGAGAAGGACAAGCAGACTCCATGCTGAGCATGAAGCTGAATGTGGGTTTCAATCTCAGGACCCTGAGGTCATGACCTGAGCCAAAACCAAGAGTTGGATGCTTAACTAACTGAGCCACCCAGGCACCCCAAATATTTTGTTTCCTTATTTTAGAGAGAGAGAGAGTCAGGAGAGGGGCAGAAGGAGAGAGAGGGACTCTCAAGCAGACTCCGCAATGAGTGCAGAGCTTGACAAGGGGCTTAATACCAGCATCCTGAGATCACAATCCAAGTTGAAACCAAGAGTGGGACGCCCAACCAACTGAGACACCCAGGCACTCAGGAAATCTTTGAGCTCTGATTGTCTATTCCTTTTTGTGTGAGATTTAGTGTCTTTCAAAGAATTGGTCCATTTCATCGAGGTTATCAAATTTGTGGGCACGAGATAATTTTAATAACAAAAAAAATTGGAAACAAACTATATATCCACCAACATTAGATAAATTGCGGTCTAACCTCTAATGAGATGCTGTGTAGCAATGAAAATATATGACCCACATAGTGTTTTTCAGCCATTTTTCTTTCATTATCATACCCCTAAGAGATGTTTACAAACATTTTTTTTCCTAATAGCCCACTATGAAACCTTAACACCATAGACAAACTGTCCATTTATATACTGTATGCATATCTTTGCTTTATACATTAAAAGAGTGAGAGTTTTCTGTACTCCCAGAACCAATTTTCACTCCATTAAGAATGCATGATTCATTCATCAATATGGATAAATCCTAAAAACATGATTCTCTTTATATTAGGTTCAAGAAGGCAACAGTAAACCATATGTTGTTTAAGGATACAAACACATGCAGTAAAGCTAGAAAGAAAAAGGATATAATCAATATAAAATGTTTTTAATATTTGCCTCTACAGTGCAAGTAGGTAAAGGGATGGGTGAGTCACGCAGGAAATGAGTTATTGGCAAATTTTCTTTCTTAAGCTGTTTGCTTGGTACTGTTAAAAGTAAGACAAGAGGCCCCAAACGGCATTACTCATGCTAAGCCCTATGTCACCAAACCAAGACGTAACTATAATTTCAGCCTTTCCTAGAAATGGAATCTTAAACCAATCAGTCAGGAACTACCTGATCAACACTAGTATGGGAATCTGCCTGATAGAACCCTGCCCACCCCTCAAAGAAAGTGACTTTGCCACAACCAATCCACTTTTTGCCAGTATAACTTCCTTGTCCCTACTCCCTTTCGCTTATCATTTTGTACAGCCTCTGGGAGCTTCTTTTTATCTGCTAGATGAGGGTCCTGACTCATGACTTGTTGAATAAAAACAATAAGATCTTTAAATTGTAATCTGTTGAATTTGTTTTTTTTTTTAACAGTTTATACTTGTTTTTAGAATTATTCTTATTTAAATTGTACATACAAGCTACATGCATGCTATGGCATGTATTCCATGTTACCAAATAATTGCAACACAGTGGGATAAGTGCAACGGCAGGGGTAGGTTTAAGTAGATGGTACAAAATTCAGAGAAGATTCAGAGAGAAGATACGAGGGGACGTGATTTTGAAGGCTACACAGGAGTCTACCAGGGACAAGCAGAGAAGGGCAATTTATGCACTGGGTTGCTATTTTAATAGCTTGCACTTTGGAGGAACTCGAAGAAATTCAATATGCTTTGGACTAAGCGTGGGGGAAATGTGAGCTATTGATTCTTGATAAATGCAGGAGGATTAAAATGACAAAAAGAGGGACATTCTTTCTATCAGTTTCTTCATGATAAGTTTATTTCATGCCTAAGGTAGAATAAAGTGATCTGAACCTTGCTTTCCAATAAAACCACCAGCCCTGCCTCAGAGCTTGGAGTTCTAATCCTTGGCTAAACAAGCCCAGAGGTATGCCTTGCCATCTGCCTCCAGTCATCCTTCTTCCCATTTGGCCTTGCAAGTTGTTCTTTTTCAAAGTTCAAGTTTTTTAATCCCTCTGTCAAGGCTTCACTAATTAAAGCCCAAACAACCTTAAAAGCAAATGAGCATTTGGGGCCACTGGGCACACTTCCATGGCTCCTGATCCATTGTTTTGGTTTCTTAATACTCAAAAACACGTCTTTGTTTAATTCTGAGCTTCCACAAGTGCCTTTTTCTCACTTCCAGTCTTTTCCCTCCCTTCTGCCTTCCGCGGAGCTCACCACAATCAGTCCAACAAAACTCCACCTAAAAGCGGCCCATCTATTTTGAGGTCATGTGATGGGGTTCTCTGTAAATACTCCCTACACACTTGTGGTTGCTTCATGTGTGTAATTTCCAAGACAGAAAAGGCAGATGTAAAGGGTATACTAAGTGCAAAGCGCGGTGTATTCCTAACAAGAGAAAATGGGATTTCTCTTGAGGTCCTACAAGGGGATATTTCAAGAAAATCATAGTTCTCGGGTAAGCTTCTTTCCTCCTCCAGGTTCCCCTGTCATATCTGGGAAACAAAAGCAGAAGCACTACAGAAAGAAGGAGGCTGTTTCTACAGTTGGAAAGATGATAGTGGGTCCTCAGTAAAATAAGAGCTTTGAACTTGCTTGGTGGATTATCAGGAAAAAAAGAAAAAGGAAGAGAAGGAAGAGAAGAAGAAGAAGGAGGAGGAAGAGGAGAAGGAGAAGAAGAAGGGAAAGAAAAAAGAAAATAAAGAAAGAGCATGTTAGTGACGACACATCAAACATCCTAAGACTGCCTGATCTCTTTAAGGGTTAAATGCATTGCATTTTGATCATGCCTGTCTCATTTTCCTCTGTGACAAGACTTAACTTTTTTTTTTTTTACCTTTGATGGATAGCATTTTCATTCAAAGATTTTTCCATCGTTGTAAGTTAAATCGTTTCTTAAAAGTAATTGCAATGCCCCGTTCTTAGTAAATCAATAAGAAGAAAAAGTGTCCATCGTGTGGATCTTTGTCTCCTTAAGAACATAAGTAGCATGTGTTATACAAATTAACAAAGTTCAAAACAATGTAATAGGTTTGTCTCTCTTTTCCCCCAGGATCAGATAAAAATCAAAGTCTCCCTCAAGAATGTTCTACCATTTTCTCTTTTTAGATCTGGGTATTAATTAGCCATTGATAGGCTTCTGCCTAACAAAATGGTCTCTTTCCCTCCCCATTCAGAAAATCCTCAAAACTATGTTCACTCTGATGCCTAGGAGGCTTCTGTGGGGTTACTAGCTCCTCCCCACACTTGGGGAAGCAGCTATGCCCACTGGGATGTACTGTCTGGACATATTAAACATGTATCAGCCCAGGGCCAGTGGTGGAGGATAAGGTAAACTTCCAAATGATGATTTTAGTCACTTGCAGGCCCTATAAACAGTGTCACCACCCAAAGATCAACATAAACGGTGCCACTTTGTTTTAATGTTTAAATTAAAATAGTTCAAGACCCATCCCCATTGGTGGAAAACCAATGGAAAACCAATTGGAAAATAATGTTTAAATTAAAATAGTTCAGGACCCATCCCCATCAGTGGAAAACCAACAACTAACCACCCCCTCTCCGAGCCTCCCCAAGTCCCTGCAGATTCCCAGGGGGCTTACCCCATCTCTCTTCATCTTTTGCTAGTTCCTTCCTCTGAATCTTTGTTTTTACAGGTATCTCCTCTTCTGCAATTGGGTTTGTCTTTCAAAATAGCATAGAGGTTAACAGCCCAGGTAGGATCACTTGTAGCTGGATGACTCTCGGCAATCTGCTTAGTCATTCTGCCTCAGTTTCCCCTTTTGTTAAAAAAAAAAAAGGCTAATAGAACACCTCTCCTGAGGTGGTTGTCTGTATTAAATGAGAAGAAGCACTTTTGGGAGAGGACTGTTACAGAGGAAGAGCTCTGTAAGTGTGAGTCATTGCTCTCCCTCCTCCTCACCTACCCAAAAGGAGGCAGTTCCTTTCCCTCTGGTTCTCCAAAGCAGCGTCTCCAA
The DNA here is from genome assembly GCF_002288905.1 of Enhydra lutris kenyoni. Lineage (NCBI taxonomy): Eukaryota > Metazoa > Chordata > Mammalia > Carnivora > Mustelidae > Enhydra > Enhydra lutris. Next base: position 30,449,228 of record NW_019154106.1, read on the forward strand.
GTACAAGGTGCTTGACTCCTCTCAATAGTCATGGAGGTGAGTGATTACAATTCCCCACCAGTCTTGCCAGGAACAAGTTCACTGACCGTGTCCTGCATCCTCCCGTCTCTAGCTGAGGGAGGTGGGGGTGGCTGGACCTGCTCTTCTTCTGTGCCCCCATCCCCCGCCCCCAACCTTCCTTCTTTCTGGCCCCCTCGTTTTCTCGGCTCAGGTTCCTCCCCCGGACCCTCCAGAGCCCCCACTACTTTGTAGAATGGTTCCGCATACTCTTGCCTACAGACATCTTTCAAGCCACCCCTCAGAAGCTTCACCATTTTGACCCTAAGAGGACTTTTCAGATATTTTCCTAAATAAAGAGCCTTTCAAGAAAGGAAGTATGACACTCCCCAGGCAGCAGAAGCAGCTGTCAGCAGTTAGAATTTTTAAAGGCCATTTTTTTTTCTCTTCATTACACTAATAATAAAAGTAATAATGGGTGAAGACAGTCAAAGGTATAAACTTCAAGTTATAAGACAGATAAGTTCCAAGGCTGTGAGGTACAGCGTGGTGACTAGAGTTATTAATACTGTATTGTGTATTTGAAAGTTGTTAATAGATTGGATCTGAAAAGTTCTCCTTACAAGGAAAAACACTGTAACTATGTGAGGTGATGAATGTTAACTCACCTAACTGTGAGAATCATTTCACTGTATATGCATTTATCCAATCATTATGTTGTACAGATAAAACTAAACAATATTATGCCCCAATTAGATTTCAGCAAAACTGGGAGGAATAGCTAATGCCTAGAATGTGTTTTGCAAACATCCTAACCGCTTCACATCTATTGTTTTCACGGTCCCATGAAATATTACTTAAGTTTTCTGTGTCTCAGTCTCCTCATCTGAAAAACAGAGAAAATAGTAGTGACCCTTCCACAGGATCATCGTGAGAATTAAATGATGGAGTATAAGCCACAGCCACCACAACAGTACCCAGAACTTAGTAAGTGCTCAGTTAATCACTACCGTTACTATCTCCATTTGACAAATAATGGAGTGGGCACTGGGGGCTGTGGGGGGTCCCCTGCTCGTGGTTATAGAGGGAAAAGGGGGGAAGGCCAAGATTTTATTCCAGGCTGCCTTCTTCAGAGCTCATCTTCTGCTTTTCTTGAATCAAGGGCTAGACCCAAGAAAGGGGACTAAACCCACAGGTGTAGATTCTGAGTTTAGGGATCTGGATGAAGGATTCAACTAGTTAAATTAAATGGATATTTTACATAAAACTCTAGAGAGAGGACTTCTCTTAAAAAAAATTTTTTTTAAGTGGTTAGCCCATATTTGGGGATGAAAACTTCAAGCGAGAGATAAGTAACTGCGTTTTTCTGGAATTAGGACTCTCCTCTTCTTTGCCACACTTGGCTTTGTTTTGTTTTGTTTTGTTTTTTACTAGCCTGCACTCTGTGACATTTCTGTTGTGCCTCATGCCCTGACCATGGTTGACCTAAGTGTATATTCTACACTCACCTGAGTGAAATCAAGTAATTAACATACCATCCCTTTCCACATTTCAGCAGAAACTTCCAGAGACCCTGTTGAACTGACTCTGTGGTGCGACAGTAACAAAATGCGCAAAACTCCTTCCACACCAGAATCTTTAACAGCTTCTTCAGATTTGCCTCTTTCCTTGCGCTGACCACCATCACGTAAACGGAATTGAAGGACTCTCCGCAATTGCTCAGGTCATTTACTCTGAAAGCTCTGTGGAGGTTCTGAAACTTCTCTAAACATGCCCATGACACAGGTTTGGACACAGCTAAGGAGTCTGTGGTTGTACGCATGACAGGTCTGCTTAAGACATTTTCCAGAGTGCATTTCCTCGACTCATTCAGCAGGATGCTAACCAGCCTCCCCACCACCAATTCCCACGGCTTCAATTCATCCTGGATTCAACTGACAGAATAATCTGCCTTGAACATCGATCTTATTACAACCGTCACCTGTCCAAGACCCGACAGAACCTCCCTAGTGCTTCCTGGATATCCCCTCTTTCAGCCTAGCGTTCAAGGCCCTGGTCAATCATGCTGTGTCTCGTGGAAATCTCCAGCCATCTCTCAAATTTCTCAGTGACACAGCCCCTTTGCTCCAGATACATCAGGCTATGAGCTGTCTGTATTTTTGGGCTTCCATGTGCGTTTCACCTGCCAGAAGCCATCCCTGAATCTCCCCTCAATCCAATCATACCTTCTTTTCTGTGTCCCACTTATCATGTGCATATTTAATAAGGATTCTGTTCCTGAAATTAGCTCAGTGTTCATGCTTTATCCATAAATGCAGATCCCCCCTTTATGTAATTTTCATGCTTTTTTGTAGACAGAAAAATTCTATACTGATACGCAGCACTCTCCTCTCTCATACTCATGACAGATATTACTGGTCAATCATGGCATATTTTCCCACTGAACTATTCACAGTGTCTGTATCTTTTTCTATATTAAGCTCTAGGTAACCACCACATATCAGTTGGAGTTGGATCTAACATGCCATCCTTGTTCTAGATTAGGGCATCATCGCAGTTCTAGATGGTGGAAATGGGAAAGCTCAGTGGGAGGATGGGGAAAAGAAGAGGGTATTATTATTATTATTATTATTTTGCTCTATATTTTGTCCCTGAGGTTCATGGTTCTCTATGTGAGATGAATAGGTCATGGTCAAGAGAATCTCTGTCCTCAAGACTTATGACTCTTCTCCATCAATTTATCTCAGAGACTTCACAGACTCTCCTCACAGAAACCAAGCGGTTACAACAGGTTCAGTCCTCTCTAGACTTTGCTAGCTTAAAGCTCAATGACAAAGAGCAATATTTCCCCCCCCAGACAGCAGAGTAAAGTTCTTTGCATCTCATTGCCTCTGATTGTCACATGATCATCTGTGATCTAATTCCTTTTGGTGGAGTGGAAGTGAAGAGGGGGAGACATGAAATGCTATGATTGGTCAGGACTGAGTCTTATGCTCCACCTTAAAAACTGGCATAATCATGCAAAGAAAAGTTGAGAGTACTAGAAGACTTGAAGGGTGCTTGGTATTAATTATCTAGAAAAGCATATAGTCATGTCTACCACATAGGGGACATCAATCTAGGTCCTGGGGATATAGTGAACAAAATGAGTCTACATCATCTTGGGAGCTTATTCTGTAGGTGGAAAGTGCAGAAAATAAACAAATAAACATGTGTATAATGAGCCAGCTAATAATAACTGCCACATAAAAATATAAAGCAGGATAAGCAATATAGTAAGGGCTATGAGGCAAAGGGAAGGGGATGTATGACCAATACAATTTTTTGTAGAGTAGCTGGAGGAGGCACCTCTGTTAAGTTGACACCTGAAAATGAACTAAAACTGCTGCGTGAGCAAAATAGACAGAGACACCCAGGGGAAGAGCATTCCACACAAAGGGAACGGCAAAGGCAAATGTCCTGAAGTGGCAGAATGGTTGGAGGTTTGAGGACCAGCCAGGAGGCCAATGTGGCTGGAACAGAGTGAACAAGGAGGAAAGAGGTTGTGATGAGGTCAGAAGTTAAGTGGTGGGAAATAAGATAGGGAACAGATATTGGAAGGTCTTTAAGGCCATTGTGAAGACTTGGCTTTTACTATGAGTGAGATGGGAAAGACGGTTGAGCAGATGGTGATACAACCTAACCTACATCCTAACAGAATCATTTTCATTTCTCTGTGCTGCCAGGGTAGGGGTGGAAGGGACAGAGTAGAGTAGGGTGACCAGCTAGGAGCCTATTATAATTTTTAGGCAGAAGATGGTAGTGGCTTGTACCAGACTGGTGGGGACACCAGAGGCAAGAAGTAGTCACATATAGGAAATATTTTGAAGGTAAGAGAGATGAGATGTGGGGCTGTGAGACGAAGAGGCAGGGACAACTCCAAAGTTCTGAGCCTAAACAAAGGAAAGGATGACATTGCCATAGGGGAGACCAAGGAAAGAGCAGGACTTAAGGTAGAGTGGATTTGAATATTTTCAGTGCTTAGAAGAGATAGCAAGTCAATTACTGATATATGGTCTTGTGTTCAAGAAAGAGGTGCGGGTTGAGGATTTGAGCTTGGGAATTGTCAGCATCGAGATGGAATTTCAAATCATGAGAAGAACTATAGAAACCAAGGTGTTTATATAGATAGATGAGTGATGTTGCTCCAGGTCTAAGCCTGGGATTCTCCACGGCAGGAACTGAGGCAAAAATCTCTACTCACAGTGTCCCTTAGTGCTAAGAGCTCCCTTCCTAGGACTGCACAATTTGAATAATGTTTTTTCCATTTTTTTCCTTCCTGATGTGACTTTTTGCTGAACTCCAATTTTCCTACTTGAATAAGATCTTTCTATTTCACCCTAAACTTTGTGAATGTTTTCCATGCTTAACCCCCTAAATATTGACACACCAGGAAGGTCGGCCTAAGTTGAGCGGCCAAAGAAAATGCTGAGATAGCCAAGAACGGAGCTCAGGTTGATCTTGGAAGGCAGGACAACCTGGTCTTGGCTCTCAGGGTCAGGCAGACCGGCAGAGGAGCAGAGAAGGCCCTTGGCACAGGGTGGGTGACACCATATCCCAGTCCTAGCACTGCACAGGCACTTGGCTGGGGCATGAGAAGGTCAGTTGGGTCAGGGCTTCTATACTGGTGCATCCAAGAATCTGGGTTAGCATCCTGGTGAAGGGTGCCCAAGAGAATAAAGGGGTTCCTCCAGCCCCATTGGCTGGTCTGATTAATCTGGCGCCTAATCAGGCCCTTTGAAGGGGAGGTGGGGGATGGATAAAAGAGCAGCACACCTGTTTTCACTTGACTCCAATCCCGAAATAATTCTGTGGCTCCTACAAGATTTGAAACAAATTAAATTTGAAAGGGCAGAGAGGGCAGCTTTAAATGGTTGGCTCTGTCAAGAAATGTGGGTTTTTGCTCCAGGAAATGGCTTAACCGAGAGATTGAGTCCCCTGGCTTGTGGTGGCTGAGGTGGCTGAGGTGGCTGTTCGTGCATGATCGTGACTTGGGGATCGTGTGGTGGGGGCCTTGCCTTGTTATCTCTGGCATCAAGCTTTTGCTTTCTGGACTTTGATAATGTCAGGCAAAGGTTATAACAGTATCAACATGAAAGATAGTTGTCAGGAGGGGAAGGCGTACAACACTGTTTAGGGAACCTGGGTTTTAAGTAAAGACACATTCATACAGGGAAGCAGTGACAGACATGATTCTGTCCAGCCTACCACAGGCAAGACGGCTGCTCAACAAAAGCCCTAGAATAACTGGTTTATCCTTTCTTTTAACAAATGAAGTGACTGGCTCCTGACAACGTTCCTGTTCTAGGCGAAGCTAGAATATCTGAAGTACGGGCTCCGGGCTGGAAAAAGATACACGTATCTTTCCAGGAGTCCCCAAGATAAATTATGGAAAGTATTGTTAGGACAGTCCCAGACCTCCTCCTGCCCGAACAAGACCCTCTACCTTATTCGGGATGTTGGAAACGGAAGGGCGGGAGTGAAACAGAAGAAAAGTCTTCCCTCTGAACCAGAGGCCCAGAAGCTGCAATGCTGAGAAAGAGAAGACCCTCCCTGCCAGGCTCTGGGTGGGAACAGACTCCCTCCTTCTTCCACTGCTCACCCTTCACCCGCAAATGCTTCTCGAGCATCCCTCAGGGGCCGAGCCATGGGTTGCTGAGCTGGAAACTGGTACATGGGCCTCTCATACTTATAGGTCGGTCACTTTAATTTCTGTTACAGACCCAGCCGGATGTGACCAGCGTGGCCACCTGCATCCTTGATCTGTTGCCAAGTAGGGTTTTTGACAGAGAAGTTGAGAGATAGGAGGTCATCGCCGTTTCTGGTCTCCGATGTTAATACCTCTTGCGCAGCACGCAGAATTTTCCTGCCTGCGACCTAGGGCAGCTGATTAAGCACCCCCGCCAGCCTGGGGATTGATCCTGGCTGCCTTGAAGGCCTGCCTTCATCTCCCCCCTCCACAGAAAGAGAAGCTAGAAGACTTAATGCAAGACCCCTTGGACCTTTGCATCGGGATCCTTGCAGAGCAAAACATTTCAATCAGGCCATAGCACAGAACCCCATCTAATCAGGGTTTGTCCAGACCTTCTGTTTGATAAGGGGTACATTCTGTCGCTGTGTCAATTTTCCTTCTTGAGGATGTTCCTGTGGCCTTTGATAGCACACTTCGCACGTAAACAGTTGTGTCTTTCATGCTCCCGAGCCTCCTGGACACGGGTCTGCCAAGCTATCGTAACTCAGTGCAGCTTCGGGGAAAGTCACAGAAACAAAGGGGCCAAGCTTTCTTTTCTTGTGAACTCAGGGAACCCACTGTGCACGTGTGTCAAATGGAGTTAGTTCCCCACGGGAAAAGAGACCCATGGAAAAAAGCGTAGTTACTATGTCAGTATTTCAAAATTCAAACTGTTTACTGTCTTCTGAAACATTCCAGGATCCTCCTTACACCTTGCTCTGTCCTAATCGGTCACCATATCGGGGACAGATTTTTGGTAGCAAACAGGACAGGCCAATTCTGGAAAACTAAAGGAGAGAGGCTTGGAGGCCGAGACTAGGTTTAGAAAGAGGACAGGAACTGGCGCAGTCTGAATACCGCAGAACTAGTTAGCCAGCTATGCCAACCACGACTTCTAGAATAAATATACGCCACCTGTTCTCTCATCCCTGCATTTTGATACAAGGAGAAAGAGGCTGTTGGGCCCAGCTCAGGGCACTTGACTACTCCTTGGGTGGTGGGGGTACATACAACGGGAGAGGTAATTCTTCAGAGGATTCCCCTGGTTCCCTCTTTACTGATTGCCACACGGCCGAAAAAGTCTACACCTAAGCTATAGCCGGCAACCCTGTTCAAACTAGTTCCTTCTGTCCAGACCCACTGCCTCTGTGATGACGAGGTCAACCTCAATAGGGTTACTATAAGGAGTAGAAGAAATAGCATAAGGCATTTCTTAGCCTAATGTCTAGCATTTAGCTAAAAGATATTATTAACTACATTTGAACTTGAAGAGACTTTCTAAGTGATTTCTACTCCGTCTTCCATCACCCCCCATCTATGCTCCATATCACAGCCAAAATGAACTTTCTGAAGTGCAGATCTAATCATGCCAGGCCCCATCTCAAAATCCGCTGATGGCTCCCACTGCCTACAGGGTCTCAAATTATTAGCCCGAATAAGGCTGCGTATTCACTCATTTATAGTTAGTATCCAATGTTTAATAACCAGTGCTCAGGGGGGAGGGGCAACAAATGTACATATACATATGCATGCATTAGTTTATTACCAATTTTACTGATATGACAGTATATATATGTAGATATGTAGAAAACTCTTTACAAATGATAACAATAGGGGACTACTTGAAGGTGTGAATACCAGAAGGCTAGGACCCTGTGGGGTCATCTTAGAAGTCTAGAGACCACAGCCTTTAATGAATCAAAACTCCCTCTGGTGTTCTTGTATTTAGACCACTGGAGGAGAAGGTGAGAACTTCCAAGTTGCTTCAGCTTTGGCCTTTGGAAGTTTAAGTTACTGGTAGAAATGATGCCTGGACCCCTTGGTGCTTTAACATAAAATATTACCCACTGGAGTTCAGAGATAAAAAAGCAGTTTTGGGAAGATAAAACCAAAACATTCTCCTTGGCCTCTAAAAACACACACAGTGCTACAATTCCTTCGCTGCCTGTTGAATTTTCACAACAGAAACCTTCTTCCGGAGCTGAGGTGAAATAGGGCTTTTCTGGGTAATCCCACAGTTTTCCTAATCTAAGACCTGTACTTGCTTCAAGGCAAGTTCATATTCCACAAAAGTATGTACAGTTCAGGCAGCCCAGCCTTCTCTTGGAAAAGTTGGCAGATCTGGCACCATTTTCTTCTTATGGGCATTTCCACCCGGTGAGGACTGGTGCCAGTGACTTCACTCCCAGGCATGGCAACACTTGGGCCCTGTGCAGGGTCTCATTAAATTGGAAAAGGCTGAGGTTGGAATCCTTTATCATTTCCCTCGCCTTTCTTTTCTCATCAGACTGTCTTATCTTCTGGTTTCCCTTAATTCTGCACATAGCCAGGGACAACGTAAGACTTAGATTCACTGAGAACATGCAGGAACAGGGCAACAGCATAGGCTCTGGAAAATGTGCCCCACCCCTCCCGCCGCAAGCTGTCCCTCAAGACCTGAGAACTGGGAGTGTCAGGGTCTGAGGGCGGAAGATGGGTAACCCAGCGCAAGCAGAGAGGGTGAATTTGCCCTTTGTCTGCCTCTTTGTTCTGTGCTGGCCCTCAGTGGGGAGGATGGTGCCCATCCACATCTTTGCTCAGTCTACTAATTGAAATGTAAATTCCTCCCAGCAACCTTCACAGACACACCCGGAAATGATGTTTTACTAGCTATCTGGGCAGCCCTTAACCCAGGCGAGTTCACACATTGAATTAACCATCGCAGAGACTATTGAACTAGTCCAGGCAAGGTTTTGGCAGTGGAAATCTGGCTCGGTTCAGAATCTTAAATCTGCCTCCCCAGCTGAACCTGGGATCCCTTCATAACCTCTCCTTTATGTGGCTGCCCAGGCCTGCTTGCTGACTGCAGGTGACAAGGGACTCGGTACCTCCCGTCAGCTGGCTCTACCTTTGAATTTTACTTCTATTAAGATAATTATGGCTCAGGGCAGCTTCCATCTGTTGTTTTTCTCACTGCTTGAGTTGAGGAACACGCGTAAATTCTCTTTCAATGGCGGCTGTCGCACGTTTCCCTGTTTTCTCCAGCAACACTTGTAATGTTCTCAGCATCTGTCGGGCTCTGTGCTGTTAAGTAGAGCTGCAGAATGAATAAGCCCTTACCCTCAAAGAAAGTGCTGCCTCTAGTGGGTGTAAGGGGTCAGTCTCATAAAGACACCGTTACTATATACCCATGAGGACACCGATGAAGGAGTAATGAATTCACCCTGATTTCAGTGGGATTTGGAAGGCAGGAGAAAGCAAAGGGAGATCACATTTTCTTGTTACTATATAAATGAGTTGAGTTTTACGAACAGAAAGGAGAGAATGGAAAAGCTGGTGAAGAGGAAGGTGGCACAGGCAGAGGGAACAGCATGAGCATGCGCAGGGAGGCAAGAGAGTTGGTCTGCCCACCCATCTCCACTCCTTCCAGACACTCAGTCTATGACCTGACTTAGAACAGAGCAGCTAAGCGTGTCCTCTGGAGTCAGGCTGCTTAGGTTCACAGCCTGACTCTTCTACATACTAACCTGTTCGGTCTTAGGGAGGCTGTGTAAGCCTTCTCTGACTTAGTTTGCTCATCTATAAAATGAGGATAGTAATAGTACCTATTTCACAAAGTTGTTGTAAAAATTAAACAAGTTAATCCATGCACCAAAATGAAAACAGAGCCCGGCACCATGCATGCTCTGTAAATGCTGTCCTCAAGTCTGGCAGGCTTTGAACGTGCAACAGTTATGAATGACAGGTTATAGATGCTACAGGAATTTAAGAAACAGGTGCATCTGGAGGTGGGGCTGTTGGATGCAGAAGGTGAGAGAAGGAGAACAAAAATGTACCCTGGTGACCATTCCCACCCCAAAGATCTATGATTTTGGTGGCAGTCTGATGGTGGGCTTAGAGGTCAGCTCAACATAGAATACCAGGTCCAAGAGTTATGATTTCCCAAGGGGCTTTTCCAAAGGTGCATTAGGACAGGCCCAGGAGCAAGTTGTTCCTATGATGGCAGTTGGAGTTCCTGGCACAGGGACTGTGGATTCCAGGAGAAGCCACAGAGAACTGGAGCCTCTAAGGTTGGCATGTCTTTGAAGTTAAAGCCTCTGGGCATCTGTGCACTTAGGCGGAGGCCAGAGGCCACTGGGCTGAGCAAGGTCAATGTTATCCCAAGCATGGGAACAGCATGCTCTTCTGACCCAGGGGCCAGCCTAAAGCTGTGGTTTTGATCACTTAGGCATGAACCTCAGGAATCAAGCAAGGCCAAAATGATTTTCATTGTGATATGGAACAGTGAGCACTGAAACTGGAGCCAGAAGACCCTGGCAAGTGTGATCAGAGCTAGTCCTTTCAACTCAGAGTCTGTGTCTCCTTACTCATCTGTAAAGTAGACGTAACAATTAACCCAGCCCTACCCCTAACACACTGTCCATCCCAGAGAGTGACTGAGGGGATCGAATAGAATAATGGGAATGAGGCCCTAGTGAAAAAAAAATGGGGAGACCGTACAGTTCTTGAATGTGCTCTCCAGCTTCCCGCCTTTGCCTGAAATAACCCTGTACCATGTTATCACCTGTTAACCCCATACACTCCCTTGTTCTTCCATCCTTTCTTCCTTCTTTCCTTTCTCCTCTCTTCTCCTTCAGTCTTTAGAATCTCAGCTTACTTGTTGCATCCTCAGAGATGACTTCCCTGTCCCTAAGATTGAGCTGAGGGCCCTTTCTTGGTTCTTCCACATAAAGCACCCCATAGTTTCATTAGCATAATACTTTTTAAAAAAGATTTTATTTATTTATTTGACAGAGAGAGATCACAAGCAGGTAGAGAGACAGACAGAGGCAGTGGGGGGAGGTGGCAGGGAAGCAGGCTCCTCGCTGAGCAGAGAGCCCCATGAAGGACTGAATCCCAGGACTCTGGGATCATGATCCGAGCTGAAGGCAGAGGCTTAACCCACTGAGCCACCCAGGCGCCCTAGCATAATACTTTTTATGCTCTATTGGAATTATCTTTTTAACTGGCTGTCACAATGACAAGATTATATTAGCTCAAGGGTGAAGTTATATCATAATCTCTATAGTAATCTCAACTCTAGAACAGCATGGGATGCATATTTGAATGAATGAATGGATGAATGAATGAGTTGTTATGCAGATGTAAGTGGTTTGTCATAATATTGTTCAACTATTTAGAGTGTGACTCCCTTGTTCCAGATTCTGTAATTTAGGGACTGGGAATATAAAGATGGACAGACAAGAATCAGTCTTGACAGGCCACCCTGTACAGCTCAGTGGGCCATAAAAGAAATACAGACCAGAAGCTGTAAGTCTTCAGAATGTATTTTGAGATGCATCTGATATAAAGGTAAGACTTGTCGTCTCTGCCTGTTGTGTGTAATACCAAGAGGAGCCCTGTTTCCTTCTGTTGGCTGTTAAGATAGGGCTCTGCTTACAGGATAAACAAGGGTTGTGAGCCATCTGTGGTGGGCAGGTGAGAAGGGGGCTGACATTACAAGAATATTTCAATGAACTCAAACCACCTATCACTTGGGAGGGGTGGGGAATAATGTCATTAAGTAATTTCAAGCAGCGGAGATAATGTTAGGTGTGTCAGGATGAACATGCCCTTGTTCTTGCTACCATGCCTCTTTCATAAAAGGTGTTTCTTCCCTACTCCTCTTCCTAAAATTGACTCCAGGGAAACTGGTGACCTGGCTCTATTTTAGAAAGAATGCCAACGTTCCAACATCCTCCCATAAACTTGTTTTCTTTAAAGCTTTTTTTTTTTAAAAAGATTTTATTTATTTATTTGACAGACAGAGAGAGATCACAGTAGGCAGAGAGGCAGGCAGAGAGAGAGAGGAGGAAGCAGGCTCCCCGCTGAGCAGAGAGCCCGATGCGGGGCTTGATCCCAGGACCCCGGGATCATGACCTGAGCCGAAGGCAGAGGCTTAACCCACTGAGCCACCCAGGCGCCCCAAAGCTTTTTTTTTTTTTTTTAAAGATTTTATTTATTTATTTATTTGAGAGAAAGAGAGAGCACAAGCAGTGGGGAAAGGCAGAGGGAGAAGGAGAAGTAGACTCCCTGCTGAGCAGAGAGCTCAATGCAAGTCTTACTCCATCCCAGGACCCTGGGATCATGACCTGACCCAAAGACAGATGCTTAATGATTGAGCCACCCAGGCGCCCCTAAAATTGTTTTCAATTATGAAAATCTTCTAGATCAATCTTGCTTTCTCAATGACTTTAGTGAGCTTCTTTACCCAATTTTTATGTAGAGATGGAATGAGCAGGCTCTGTTTTAGGAGCCAGGGAACATTTTCTTTAAGCCAAACCATACTTAACCTTGTGACCTTGGACAAGTCCCATAATCTCCCAAGAAGATTCTTCATATTCAAGCAAAGTCTTTGAGTCTAGGTATGGTTTTGATCAGACCCAAGTGTGAGGCCTAGAGTCATCTTTGAGGTCTCTTCCTAATCATCAACTTTCCCCCTCCATGGACACCCTATAATAATCTTGTCAATTTTTCCTTTACAACATCTTCTATAGTCATCACTTTCTTTCCATCCCCAAGTTTAGTTTAAGATCTTGTCAAATATCAGTCCATCATTTTGAGGGCCTCTCATTAGGCCGTTGGTTAAGGGAGAGCAATGAAGAGCCTGTATCCAGAGTAACATTTAAAGAGTGGTCCTTGAAGAAGTGTGGGTGTATAGGACTGATCTGGGAACAGAGAGTATCAGATGTTGGTTAAACTGGCAAAAATCACCATCTCCAAATCTCATGAGAGCCCACATTGAGACAACATCTTAGTCCATTCCTAGCCCTCAGGTCCAGTGGGGTAATATATTGAAGAAAAGAAAGAAGGAAAATGAAGAGAGAAGAGAAGAGGAAAGAGCAAAGCAGGAGAAGAAACTACCATGTATTGTGGGGTCAGGTTTTCATTCTTTTTCATTCAATAAGACCTCACAGCTTTCTAGGGGATGTAGATTATTATCTTCTTTGTGCACTTTTAAAAGTTAGGCCTGTGATCCTGGCATGGCTGGAAGGGTGGTCTATTTCTGAGTCCTATTCAATCAGGCGTTCACCCTACTTGCTTTTGTTTTTCATCAGACCACTTGCTTCTGATATACTAGATTTAACCTTACACTAATTTGTGTTTCCTTCTCTTGGGCCAGACAGGTACATCTGATGAATTCTACCTGCATACTCGGATTGGAGCTAAATAAGGCATTGAAATATGGCCACATACGTAAGAGCACCTGCATTTAGTCATCTTCCCATTTTCAAATGCTAGCCTAAAGTCTTGGCTTTTATCTATATTTAAAACTGACTTTGTTAAATGCATAAGCACATCTGAATTATTTATATTTAGGTTTATACAGTCTCCAGCTGCAATCGTATATTTCAATATCTTTAAATTCTGCGTTGCCATCTGGACCAGATTGCTGCTAAATCAAATCAGATAAACGTTACCTTTCCACTACCTCTGATTTATATCAACCATTCATTTCCAAATGCACAGCCCTGTTAAATCCAATCTACTTTCAAAAAGCTTATAAAATTAGCTCAGTTTTGAGGGTTTGATATTTGTTCTCTGAAGCTTCAGCTTTGAAAAGGCCATTTGGATAGATAGAAAAGCAGTGTGGAACCAGCAGAGCTAGGGGCACTAGATTTCATTGATTATTGGGCAAATCTTTTGAGCCTGACTTCATCCAATTACTAGAGACTTGTCCCTAATCAAGTTATTGTGAGCCAGTTAATACACCACAGAAATAGAATATGCAGGTTTTAAAGTGTTAGGTTGTTCCCTATAATTTAATCTGGCATCTCTCTGAGAAGGAGGAGAGTTTTAGCCAAATATTTGAAATATTTGGAAACTGGATAGAGAGATAGAAATTGTAGAATTGTATTTTGTAGTCTACTTTACACTGATACTTCTTTTCCTGGAGAAAAAAAAAGGTGGGGTTAGATACTAAACAAACAGCATCAGCCTTTCCAAATTAGAGTCCAAGTCTGAGACCCTTATGTATGGATGAAAATAATAATGTGTTTTATATAAGTTTGCCAATAAACAAGAATCAATCTATTTATGCCTCAAGTAAAACATCAGAGTTTTTTTTTTTAATTTTATTTATTTATTTGACAGAGAGAGAGAGAGAGAGATATCATAAGTAGGCAGAGAGGCAGGCAGAGAGAGGGGGAAAGCAGGCTCCCTGCTGAGCAGAGAGCCCAATGCAGGGACTTGATCCCAGGACCCTGAGATCATGACCTGAACCGAAGGTAGAGGCTTAACCCACTGAGCCACCCAGTCACCCCTGGTTTTTTTGTTTGTTTGTTTTTGTTTTTTTTAATAAAGAGAGAAAGGAGGGAGGGAGGGAAGGGAAAGGAGGGAGGAAAGAAAAAAGCACAAAATATACTAAAACATCAAGTTCAGAGGGGGCGCCTGGGTGGCTCAGATGGCTAAGCAGCCAACTGACTCTTGGTTTCAGCTCAGATCAGGAGCTCAGGGTCCTGGGGTTGGGCTCCACACCCAGTGGAGAGTCTGCTGGAGATCCTCTCTCTCCTCTCCCTCTGCCCCTTCCCCTGCTCTCTCTATCTCACTCTCTTTCTCTCAAGTAAATAAATAAACCTTAAAAAAAATCACATCAAGGTGAAAGAAGCCTGGATGATATGCACACTTTACATTTATTTATATACAGTCACCTACAGATATTACCTTTCTCTTTCTCAATCCATATAATTCCAAACCTGAACTCATTTAGCAAGTCTAATGATTGGAACATGAAATATTTTCCAAATGGCTCCACTCAATGGATCTGCAGTCCATCAGCATACAGTTGGAATGATGTCATAAATAATTACATTTTAATCCTTCCTGTATTTTCTAAATGTGAAGGGGAGGAGGGGGAAGCTGGGAGAAAGTGGCTTGCGTATGATATTCTAAGCCTGAATAACTGAGTACGAATCCCAAATGTAGGAAAGGAAAACCTATTCTTTCTAGTATGACTTAATGCTCATTTTTCTTGCACACACAAAAAGGAATATGCCACTCTTTAATGGTAAATTACCATTTATTGTAAATGTGCCATATGAAGGAAGCCATAAGTCATTATTATTGACCTATTATGATTCATTCTGCTTTCCCCCGAATTAAATAAAAATGTGCACTTTAGGATAATACACTTTTAGATCAAGTGTTTCTTTTACTGGACTTGTGCCTGCTGGATTCTCCAATCACACAGCTCTGGGGACAAACACTTGACTTGCAGAGCGGATACCTCATCACAATCACCAGTTGTCCTTCATTTCTGTCCTAAGAGCAGGAGATGGTTTTTAATCTCTGATTGAATGGTCTGGCATTGCGATGTGTGAAATCAAAACTTTCATGTAGACTCAAAGGAAGGCTGAGTCCTTCAATATGTTAGTTTTGTGTATAGTGCAGACTAGAGGAGAAAAAGCCAAGGACAGACTCTCACTTAGCTCAATGGAAAGTGGATATATTCAGAGAATTTTGGAGAAAGTTATTCTTGTGGAATCGATACATTAAAAATTACACTTCTAAGATGAAAGAAAAAGCAAAAATATACCACAAACGTCTTAAGAAAATCATAAACCTTACTGCAGGAGAGAAAAATATAATTGTAAAGTAGGAATGCAGAGAGACAGGCTCAGTTAAAAAATGTTGATTAAAAATATTTAGGGGTTGTAGTTATCTCAAAATGAGGATGATATAGGTAGGCTGTTTTACTTTTTGTTTTCTTAACTGTATTGTCTGATATATCTGCGGTCAGTATGTATTTCTGGTGTCATAGAGCATATGTATTTTTTTTTTTTTTTAATTTGACAGAGAGAGATCACAAGTAGGCAGAGAGGCAGGCAGAGGGAGAGGGAGAAGCAGGCTCCCTGCCGAGCAGAGAGCCCAATGCGGGGCTCGATCCGAGGACCCTGAGCCGAAGGCAGAGAGGCTTAACCCACTGAGCCACCCAGGCACCCCAAGCATATGTATTTTGAAGGTAGTTTTACTTTTCCTGAAAAAAAAAAAGCATGTTTTGGTGATTCAGTTCAACATGCTATTTCTTAGGAATTTATGATGGTCTAGAAGTCACCAAGCAGAGATCCAATTTCTATTCATCTCATTTGAAGAAGTGATTGACAACACGAACTCGTAACTGAGATGACATTTCTGAGAAGCGCTCCAACTGCACAGGGAAGTGGTATCAAACCTGTCGTCTGTCCAAAGCTGCAGATTCCTTATTCCAAGGCCAGAGCGAGAAGCACAAAATATTTAAATGGTAAATGAAAAAATAGAAAAACCAAGTAGCAGCACATAGAAAGAACGTAAGTTTACAGAGCTTGATGGGGAAATACCCTTGGGAACAGGGTGGGGGGTGGTGGAGAGACTGAGGACAACCATTCCAAAAGCATGAAGTATTATTTGTAAATAAAGAGTAAGACCTCAAGCTCTGTCTAAGGCATATTGACAGTAGATCACCACTCCCAAGAACTAATACTGAATATTGCCAAGGAGGATGAGATGTTTCTAGAAGAGTGAAACAGAGGGTAAATAAAGGGCAGGCCAGAAAAATTATTATAAGTATAAAAGTGTGCACGTGCCAATTAGTAATAAATATTGTAGGAATAAAAATAGCCTTCTGCATGAAGAAGGAAGGTTACTTGTTAATTAAGGAAATTGAGAGGCTTATTGGACATGTAAAATATCGGGAAGGAAGATAATGAAAGCGTAATTGCAGATAAAAATTATAAGAGTGTCAAAAATGACTGAGGAGCGCTGAAGTTGCAAATGAAATGGAAATACCAAAGCTGTGCAGATAACAGACCACTCGTGTCTTAATTGCTGTAGGTGAAAAGCAAAGGAAGAAATGATGACAGCTGAGTGCAGAAAGAAGGTGGGGTTCATACTGGTCTTTGAGAGGCTCTGGCAAGAGGGCAGATCTCAAAGTGACAGCCCTGGACACAATGAGGAACTATTTATTCAAAGGTAGTCATTCTCGAAATAGTCAATTTTTAAAAACTGGGACAGTCTGGATATTGTAATTTTTTTCTCCCAGATGCTATTAGTTTCAACCATATGAGATTACTGGTATTCAACACTTATGGACTTGGTCATTTCCTATGGTTTGTTTAATAGAACAGACGGGGTAACCACTGTGGAAGATTTCTTGGATCCTTTATGCAAAACATGATTTTGAAATTAAAAAATAAATAAATAAATCACTCATAGCCCAAAGCTAAATGTTTTTTAGTGCGTATTCATTTATCTGGACATGGATGTATGTACACTCTGAGCTCCCCAAGGAGGCTCCCTATTGCATGTCCCAGGTGCACAGACACACAGAGAAATGTTTGCTGCTGAATGACCGTTATGAGTAAGACCCCAAAGAAAGTTTTGCTGAGTTATGAGGTGAACTATTTCTTTAAATGAAAACAAAATGTGAGCTTTTGGAGTGGAACCTGCATTGTGTCCCAATGCACCTTTCTGGATGGTGATGGTATACAATGTTAACAGCCTTTCCTTGACATTCTTCCTATTTTGGATGTTCCTTAACAATAAATAAAATAAGTCACCAATGCTAAACATTAAACGAGTTTAATTCTGCTTGATGGATATTAGCAAATATTTACATTAAGGGGAACATTTCAACATCCCTCAAGAGATTATTCTAGAGACTAACAAGACAAGACAGTTATTTTCAGCAACAGCCAAATAATTGGTATTTGATAGAGTTGTCTGATTCACTGATAATTAAAATTATAAATGGGTCTTGTTTGGCCTGAGTGATTACGTTCATGCTCTGGTGAATTTGCCCTTTAAGTACTGGGGCATGTAATTAGACCCTTCTTTGACCTTTGAATATCATGGTGACCACATCTAGGCTGTGACATTCATGGCCTAGATAAGTGCATAGAACCAGATGGTGTTTTCAGGCAGAATTAACACAGGCTCCTATTACCATTCCTTGGCTTGCCATATACTACAGAGAAAATGACGGGTAAGTCACATCTTGAATGCCAGGCTACCGGGTCCCAGAACTTACTTTTATTCCCTGAGCAAGTTATTGATATGTAGGTGATTCTAAATACATTTTCTATTACTTCCCTTTCTTTCTACCTTAAATTACTTTTCTAGTATGTTCTATCTAATAAATTCTTATATTAGGGTACATGTGATGTGTGTGTGTGTGTGTGTGTGTGTGTGTGTGTGTGTGTGTTTTGTATGTGACTTTCTGGATTCCTCTAGACTATTCTCAATATCCAACTTGTATTTATACTGTCTTCCACCCACGTTGGATTCCCTGTACTTGTCCAGATTGAGAATTGTGGCACTGTAGAACTTAATACCCAGTTACAAGAGTGGATCAATTCCAACCCTTTCATTCTATAAACGACAACATCAAAGTACACAGAGCTTAGAAGTTAAACGACGTGCCAAAGGACACCCCACTTTTGAGATGACTCAGGACTTGAATGCAAGTGTCTTGGTTCCACCTTTCGAGTGTCTTTTCTTTCTAAAGATGACCATATATGATGGTTTTTCTTTTGAAAAAAAGAAAAAGTTTGGAAATTGCAACAACGCATCAAACTACACAAGCATGTAGGACATCACATGGGAAAACTATTTTGTTTATTTACCTATGTTAGAGAGAAAGAGCACACACAAGTAGGGGGAGGGGCAAAGGGAGAGGGAGAGAGATTCTGCTTAGCAGGCTCCACGCTCAGTGTGGAGCCCGACTCTGAGCAGAAAGCAAGAGTCGGTTGTTCAACTGACTGAGCCACCCAGGCCCCCCTCATTTTTAGAATTATTATAACCAGTGTCTAGCATTTCTTTTAAACAAATAAAACGATTTTTGTACTGCAAAGAATTTGAAACTTGGGCAAGTTTCTTTACTGCTAGTTCTGTTACTACCACCCACTGTCCTGGGAAACATCCCAGGGTAGATTTTTAAATAATCAGACCATACATGAACTCTGTTGATCAGAAGCCAGCCATGTCCTAATCACCATGGGCCACACACAGAAATTCTCATTTTCACCAGATATCCAAATGCAGGAACCAAACTAGGGTATTCACAGCTGTGACACGTTAGGAGCAACATACATCAACTGAGAGAGTGAGTTACCTGAGGTTTACGCTCAGAAGGATCAAAGTGTATTCCCACTGGAAAAGTGACTGAGGGAACAGAATAAGACAAGGGCAGCAGATCTAAATTAGATTATGTAAAATGACCTAAATGGGCAATTCTGGAGAAAGGGATGCAATCTGCCTCCCATGTAACATATACCATCGGCCTAGTGCTAACACCGCCTCTGTGTGAGTGACCAAACACTGCTGATTAATACAATTTGTTTCCTTGACATTATAACAGCTAAATTATGATGCTGATGAAATTATAGTACATCAGTATTTGAGGCATTAATTAAAATCTTGATGAGGGTGATTTTCTTTCACAGAAACAATCCAAAATGAAAATCATATTTTAAAAACTATGATAATGGAGTTACCAAGAGCAAATCTCAAATAATGATTGAGATTATTTCAAGATGATTTCATCTGAATGGCCAAAATTAAGTTATTTGAGTGGGCCCTTTATTTCTTTTTTTGTTTCAGGTCAAGTAATACTACAAGTATTAATTGATGACCCCAACAGAGAGAAGATAACTGAAATAACAGCTATCATTTATGATATATTTAATTATATCCCAAGCACTGTGCTAGTCTTTTTAAGTGCACTAATTCATCTACTTCTCACAAAACTTTTTAAGATAGGTATGCTCTTCAATATCTCAAATTATTGATGAGGAAACAGAGACAAAGAAAGGTACAGCAACTTGCCCAAGGTTGCTCGAATAACAAATGGCAGATGTGGGATTGGAACCCAGACTCAACCCACTCAAGGCCAGCATTGTCCAGTAAAATAGTCTGCAATGACAGTCCTCCATGTGACATTATCTAATATGGTGGCTACTAGCCACACGGAGCCCTTGAACACTTGAAATGTGGCTAGTGCCACATTTATTATTCATTTTCTTTTATTTAAATGAGTTTCCATTAAATTCCCACTTATGGCTAGTTCCTACCATATTGGACAACACAGAGCTCTGGGATCTTCTAGATCTTCTACAGCATATTACCCTTGCAGAATGGGAAGGGTCAGAAGGGTCAGCCACTTCAGGGTGTGAGCAGTTTACATACACACACACACACACACACACACACACACACACACAGACACACACACATTCTCTCTCTCTCTCTTTCTCTCTTCTGTTCTTTAGAGAATCCGTATATATACCCTCTCCATGAAATTTTAGTACCACAGATAAACTGTGTATCTTTTGTATACATATAATAAACTGTATTTATGGCTGTGCTTTCTACGTAAAACAAGTAATC
This sequence comes from Enhydra lutris kenyoni, assembly GCF_002288905.1. Classification (NCBI taxonomy): domain Eukaryota; kingdom Metazoa; phylum Chordata; class Mammalia; order Carnivora; family Mustelidae; genus Enhydra; species Enhydra lutris. The sequence continues at coordinate 30,469,374 of NW_019154106.1, forward strand.
CACTCCCAAGCTCATTCAGATTATTTGCCAAGTTCTGATTCCTGATGTTTTAAGATAGCCTTCATGTCCTTGCTGGCTGTCTGCTGAGATTCACTCCCAGCAATTAGAGCTACCTACATTCCTTGCCATGTGGTCTCCTCTATCTTCAAGTCAGCAAGGCCGATGCAGGATTCGATCCCAGGACCCTGCAATCATCAGCTTCTTCCTGTGCTTCGAATCTCTGTCTTCCTTTCCCTGCCTTTGAACTCTAGGCTCAGATTTAAAGGGCTCATGTAACTAAGTCAGGCCACCTAGAAAATCTCCCTGTCTTCATATCAACTGATTTGAGACCTTAATTACCTTTCTCAGCAACCCTGAGGTTAGTGTTTGATTGAGTAACATTTGTATGTACCAGAGGCCTAGAATTTTGGTAACCATCTTGGAATTCTACCACACTCAACATATGTTCTCATTTAGTGAATTAAAACAATTTTGACCTAAGAACTAGAGCTTGTAAATTCTCAGTTCCTCTTGAGACCAGGGATACTTCTAAAACAGCACCTGCATCTCTCAGAGATGTTTAGAGATATCTAACTAGAAGATAGTTCAAAAGGTTGCGTGATTATTCTCATGTAAACTATTTCTCAGCCTAAAGCTACAGTCATTAAGAAATAGAAATGAGCTTATATGAGTTTGTTTTCTTACAGGAGTGTTGGAAATTTTATTTCTTTCAAAAATAAAGTTTAAAGAAAGTTTATTAGAATATTTTCCCTTATATAAACATAAAACATATATAAAATGCACAGATAGGCTGACTGAAGAAAGAAAAATAATCTATAGTCCCATCACACAAATCTAGTCCTTTAAACATTTGGTGTATTTTCTCCCAATCATTTTTCCATGCATTAAAATTGTTTTTTATAGTTATCCTCATACTGAATATTCACTTTTGTTTTCTGCTTTTTCACACTTAACATTTTTTTTTCCACTTAACATTAAAGCATTAGGCAACTCTTTTATGTTATTATGTTCTTTCATAACCTTTTAATTACTACCTAATATCCCCTATGTGGACTCAACTATAATTTACATACCCTTTCACCTACTGTTGGTGTTTATTTCCAATTTTCCAATACCATAAGTACTATTTCAATAATGACTTTTTAACATGAGAATTCTTCTGTATTATTTTCCCACCAATAATTTACAGAAATGAAATTTCTTAGCCAAAAATTGAAGGTTTCATTTTAATCCTGGTGCACTTTCTGAGATATTCTTAAAAGAATTTCCCTTTGATCTTCCTTTAAAAGTCACTTCATTCTCCATCATTGAAATCGAATTGGGGGTAAGATATCGATTAGTTACAACCATTGACTACTTATTGACTCTTTTTGCACCCAGCAAAATAAGCTTTAGAGCTCTCATGAGAGTTGTGAGGGAATGAGGAATGAGACACAGACTCCATCATTGATGTCTGAAAAGGTATTTCAAGGACAACGAATCCTTCAATTCTCAACCACAATAAAAAGAAGCCAGCTTTAAGCAAGAAGACCTCGCGTATTCAACACCACGGTGTCTTTCCTGAGTGACCTTATCCCTCACATACTCTGGTACCTAGAGAGTTATGTGGGGCATGAAATATGATAGCTCAATATCACTTTTGTGTAACAGCAGCTTACAAACATTTTTATGTCATAAGCTGACTGTGAAGAGATCATTTCAGATCACTTACATCAAAGGGATCTCCCCTTTGTTTTAGCTGTGCCTTGGCGAACAAAGGTCATGAACTTCGGCCATGTTTGCTTTTGTTTTGGTTTTTAATTTGGGCTCTGCATAGTACTGTCAAAACAAAAGACATGCTGCAGCTGTTCTTCTGAGAGATTTATGTTCATGCTGTCTCTTCCCTCCATTTACCTCAGGGATGGGAAACGGGCCCAAGTGGGAGATGTTAGCCAACACAGTATAGTGGAAATAACATGACCTATGGAAAGTGCTAGATAGGGCTTCAAGTGCCTGTTCTTCTACACATTGGTTGTAGGACCAGGGGCAAGCAATTTATTTAATTTTTATGAGTCTTTGCTTTCTTGTCTACATAATGGAGATGGTGATGCTTACCTCATAGGTTAAAATTATATGGAGATGAGGTTTGCAACAAAACTGTCCAAGACTTTACCATTCTAAAATGAAGACACCTCTTTGTCCTTACTTTAAAACTTCCAACCCAGTACATTCGACCTCCACCCCGCTTTCCAACCAACCATCTTTGAAGTATGTCTGGGACTTCCAGGTGCACCTCCTGTCTGTATAAGAACAAATTGGTCCATAAGCTTCTACTTTTCACCTTCTGGGTCTCTTATTCATTTATTCAATAAATATTTATTAAAGTCTCACCATATGCCAGGCACTGAGAATCAATGAACAAGCAATGTTCTTGTTCCAGGAATGCCTGGGGGGAATGTCTATGTTCTGAGGCTGGAAGGAATTGACAGCACTTTGAGAGGAGTGGGCTTCTATTATCCCCACTCTGATCCTTGTTTGTCCCCCATCCCCCTCAGATCTATTTAGCTACATCACCTGGTTCCCAAAACAAAAAGTCTCCCAGTCTTTCCTAAAACCACAGCCCTTAGGTTCCTGCCCTACCCCCTTCTATTCCAAAATGTTACAGAGCATTTATTTGGGTCCATTCTTTCTTCTACCCTTTGTCCCTGAGACTCCTTTCATCCTCCGGAAACAACTCCTTCCTCCTGAGTCAAAACAAAATCTTTCCTACTTAGCAATTCATTCAGTGGGATGCTTTGGCATGAGGAGCATTGTGTCCACTCCCCAGGCACTGCCCAGGAGGAAGTACAGCCTCTGGATAAGACCCTCAGATAAGAGCAAGAGTACCTGGGTTTGGCTTTCCTATTTGCTGGCTTTGTGACCCTGGGCCAACTACATAGCCAGCCTCTGCCTCACTGTCCTTATCTGTAAAAGGGGCTAGAATAAAAGTTCCACCCCATGGGCGCCTTGTGTGAATAAAACAAAGTAATACAGACAAAGTGGTTCCAACCATGCCTGCCAAATAGTAAATGCCAGCAAGCTTCTTTCCATGAAGGTAAAAGGCTTTCAACAGTGACGCCATCACAAGGTTTCAACAGAGAAGGATTTTCAAAAAATCCTAACTGGTTAAAAAACAAGAACAGCAACAACAAACCAAAAGATGATAGGAATTTGATAGTTGATGTCTGGGTAGGGGGAGATCTTATGTGAAACAAATTTCTATAGTGACCAGGGTAGGAGAATTTCTCAAGTCTTAACAATTTATAAATACTAAGAAACAGTCAGTTAAAGGCCAGTTGGAAGCAAGAAAGCCTGCCTCCAGGTAAACTGCATAAACCTTTTTGGTTGGGGGAGCAGCTGGAAGAGTTTCTCATGAGGAATGCTATCTGATTTATTCCCATTTCCAAGCAAGGACAAAAAGGCCAAGGGACCTTCTGGGGCAGTCAGCTATATTGTAATATGTCAGGGACTGAACCCCTGTCTTTAATGAAGCTCGTTTGCTCATTGCCCAGGGAAGCTAGCAGCACTTTGCTTAACAATTTAATTGCTTTTCTCTTCACTGTTGAAAGCCAGCTTTGCAGGTATAGGCACAGGACTTTTGTTGTGCCTTAAATGATGTTCAGGAAGGTGATGCCTCACCTGAGTAGACTGGGCACGAACAGGTGTCAGGTTATCTCTTAGCGCTCCTTGCATAGAGAAACCAACCCCTGGAGACTGTGCCAGTTGGGTCCCCTCAGTAACCAGACTCCCCTGAAGCTTTTTTCAAACTGTAAAACCCATAAAGTGAAATTTATTGCACTTTGCTGTATTTTACTAGAGTGAGAGGGTTCTGATAAAATTTACTGGATGGATGTAAAACTCTGTCGATAGGAAAATGAACGCTTTCACAGGCACTCGCACTGAGCTGTTTTGATCACCGAACTGAATCTAGTACCTGCTAGAAGGCTTTCTCCCTGTTTCAGCATAACTGAGGGCAGGTAAATACTGCCTCAGCAGCAGGTAAATACTCCTCAGAAGCTCCAGCTTCGTAGCCTTGTGGCTGAGGCTGACAGGCATAATCTGACCTGCTACCCAAGGTCCTCAACCGATTCTGCTACAGCTAACATCCACCGTCAGAGATGAAACAGTGTATCATTCTTTCTGCTCTGGAGAGTGGGGTCACAGATAGTGATGAGAAGAAGCCCAGCCCCTCAAGGACGGTGTTCATTGGGGAATGAAGATGGGCACTGGGGTTGGGAAGGGGCATTGTGGGGGTCACCCTGAAGCTTAAAAGGGCATTTCATGGGACAGGACTTTTAAATCCTCCTGGAATATTGTCATCACGATCAGAAGGGAAAAGTACTCTGAGGAGTTATTAAACCCTAACTTCTTCCAAGATCTTGCTCGAACTAATCCTCTTCATTATCTAATGGAAAAGAATGAGAGAAGGAAAGAAGGAGAGTAAGAAACAGAGAGAAGGTGAGGGAGGAAGAAAGGAGGGAAGAACAAAAGGGAGAAAGGAAGGGAAGGAAGAGAGAAGGGAGGGGAAAAAAGGGGGTTGGAAGATAACTTCTCTTAGAAGAAGTCTTCCTTAACTAAATTGTTTCCCTGATACCTTTTCTCAACAAATGTCCTGAACGGTAAGCACTCCTCATTCGAGATGTCTGCATATGTGTGTTTCTAACGCACTAAGGTAGTGCTTCCCGAAGTGTACAATGCCTGATAGTAACACAAAAAATATTTTTAGGTAAGACAGGGATGAATTTATTTTTGTACTCACGATTTATTTTAATGCAGATTAGAAAAATGACAATTTTCCATTTATAGAGGTGACAAAAAAATCTATTTTTACTTCATTTTTTAAAAGATGTATTTATTTGAGGGAGAGAGGGTAGGGTGGAGTGGAGGTGGGCATGAGTGGAGGGAGAAGGAGAGAGACTCTTTTTTTTTTAATGTTTTTATGTTTTATTTTTTTATAAACACATAATGTATTTTTATCCCCAGGGGTACAGGTCTGTGAATCGCCAGGTTTACACACTTCACAGCACTCACCATAGCACATACCCTCCCCAATGTCCATAACCCCAACCCCCTCAAGGAGAGAGACTCTTAAGCAGACTCTGTGTTGAGCACAGAGCCCAACTCAAGGCTCGATCTCATGACCCCGAGATCATGACTTGAGCCGAAAACCGAGAATCAGATACTTCACCAACTGTGCCACCTAGGTGCCCCCCACCAAAATTTATTTTTAAAAAACATTTAGTTAAAAAGAAAAAGTCTGTATAAGAAAAAAACAATGATACATAACATCATGTAAAACTTATGAAGCGGCACTGGAAAGTCAGAAGTTTAAAACCTTTTTGTAAAAGACACTGTAGACATCTGGAAGAAGTGTAATTATATTATCTCCATTTTCTCTTTCATTTTTTTGTATCCCTTCTCCCTGATCATCACACTTTGCAGAACAGAGGCAAAGCTATATGTTCTGCACACTTTTGGTTTCTCCCTTGCACACACAGAAAGACAAATCCTTGCCTTCTCTCCCTACATTGCAGCCATATGACTAATTCTGTCCATTCATATGTAAGAACAGGGGAAGCTCATCCCTAAGACATGACCCTCCTGGTACTTTCTCTCTGTTCATCAATGGCTTATGGTATGCCAAGGGCCGACCTGAGCATGCTATTTTCTAGAAGTTTATAGTATCCTGGGTTTCAGCAAACAAATAGCCAACAATACCATAGGGCAGACTGATACACATACTATCAGAAGGTATCAAAAAAACAAAATTCACCTGAGTAAATTTTAAAGATTTTATTGACTTTATTCAGTGACTCATGAATCAGGATACCATCTAGCTCTTCACAGCTCCTTTGAAAATGAAAGAATTATATAGGTAAAAGGGAGTAGAAACCAGGAAGCCATATTAGCAAAAGGCACATTGGTTGTGGCAAGATCACTTTCCTTCAGGGGACGGCTGGGGTCAGTCAGGCAGATTCCCTCACTAGTGCTGGCCAGGTGATTCCTAACTGATTGGCTTAAGATTCCATTTCTGGGAAAGGCCAAAACTATACTTAAGTCTCAATGACACAGAGCTGAGCATAAGTGACTCCATTTGGGGCCAGTTGTTTTATTATTAACAGAGATAAAGCAGGAGCATAGAGTGATGACAGAGGGAAAATAAACACACAATAAAAGCAGAGATACCAGAAGTACTTCAAGAGTCCTTCCTACAAGCCAAGAACTGTGCTAAACACTCCACTTGCACTATCCCCTTTAATCCTCACCACAGCCCAATAAAGAACCAAAAACTGAAGAGGTAAAATCACTTACATAGGGTCCCTCACCTCTTGTCAAAGCCAGAAATGAAACACAGGAACCTTGAAGTAAAGTCCAACTTGACTTGTGTAGAAAGTCATTAGACCCAGGGATGAGAAAAAGTTCCAGGAGGTAAAGAAAGAACTTAAAGAAGACACCAAGGTGTCTAGCCAATATGTCAGGGGAAAAGAATCATAATCTTAAACACAGCAGAGAGTAACTGTTGTATTTTTAAAGATTTATTTATTTGAGAGAGAGAGCATGCATGCAAGCAGGGGGAGGGGCAGAGGGAGAGAGAATCTTTTAAGCAGATTCCCCTCTGAGTGAGGAACCTGAGATGGGGCTCAGTCTCACGACCCTGAAATCATGACCCCAGCCAAAAATCACGAGTCAGCTGCTTAACTGACTGAGCCACCCAGGTGCCCCTAGAGCACCCAGTTTTTTAGTGGAAACAAATATTTTCATTTATTTCATGTTGAATTTAAGAAGCTGATGGGTCTCTTGTTGAAAATGGTGCTTAGAAATTCTAGTCGGTGTATCAGAAGAGAAGTCAGTCTCAAAAAATAAAGATATGGGAGATGTTGCCACTCCAGAGGGAAATGTAACCAGAAAACAGGTCCACATATTTTCGGGAGAGGGTAAGGATTAAGGTTTCTAGAATAGTAATGACAATGTTTAAGGCTAACTTTCTGTATTAGAGAGGTGAAAGACAAAGAGAAGACAGGGAAGGAAACACAAAGGATCTATCAAACACCTAAGGAGGGTTACTGTTTAGATTCAAAGTAATTCAATTCAATAGATATCCTTTTAGTCTTCATTAAGTCTAAGACACTACACTATGTTTGATGCAAGATGCTATATGTAAGATTCCTAAACATGTTCCCTTTATCCAGGAAAAGCATCCATCCTCCTATACATATGATAATAAAGAACTAAGGAGACAGAAGAGTATCACAGTCAATTTCAAAGATGGTTCTACCTCTGGCTGCCCTTTGAGACTGGATATACACAGGAGACCACTTTGATCAAATGGATTAAATGAGTTTAAACAAGTAACTAGGCAAATCAGTAAACAACTTTTCCGATTGAAATTGTCCTAGTTTTTTCTTTTTTCTCCCCCCCCCGCCCCACACTGGCTAAATCAAGTGTGTGGAAGAAACTACTCCAATCTTTTTTCACTGTTCCCAACCCTAAGTGAGGTTTGCTTTATCATTGAAACTAAATCAAAGAGTAGTTGGTTTTGTGGGTCTATAGGATGACAGAACTAGATTAGAGGAATCTTAGGGGTCATTACGTCCCAAACTACCTATTTTTACAGTGAGGAAAATGAATCCAAGGGCAGCTGAGGGGACTGCCATGGTGACTGGCTTAGATGGTCAGTGACCAAGCCAGACCAGGAATCCTGCCGGGTTCCTGATTCCAGATTCAAAGCTTTCTCTTTCTCTACCATAGCATGTTTCTCTTCCTATAATTTGCACATTTGCCACACAACTAGTTCTCCACTCTCCTTCAAGTAGTATTTATAAGTATTTTCCTTCTACAAATTCTGATTACCTGCTTGAAAATATAGAAGAGCTGGCGAATTATTTGGTCAGGTCAAGTCTCTTAATTTGAAGCCAGGTCATGGAACAGAATTTGGCTAAAGACCACTCCCAGAAAAGCCAATATCCTACAAATACCACTATTTTTTTTTTCCCAACAGTACAACTTTTTTCAGGAATCAGAGACCGTGGACTTATGGGTTGGATAGAAGAGAAAAACATCATAGAGGACCAACACTTTTTTCATTTTATAACCCTTGGATCAATGAAGTTGTATCTTCTTTCATATTTACCCTCAGTTATTACTTTAGCAATGGACATGGGTTTGTATCGATATGGTAATAACTCATGAGCATATATTATTACAGGATGAAAGCTACACTGAATCAAGTAGTGTTGAATTAAAGGGAAAACGGTTAAGGAAATTCACTCTTAGGCTGAGAGATTATATGTCAAGCTATAGCCTAAAGTGAATTTTTATAGTTAAGTTATAAACCCTTGGAAATACTGAGACACTTAACTGCAGTTGGCATCTTTACAATTAGATCAAGACAAGTACCACCTTTAGAAACTACCAGATTTGCTCCCGCGGCAGTTGCAGTTTGGGACACATTCAAGGAAATGAGGAAGAAGAAACTCCATGCACTCAGACCATTCACTGAGTAAAGGGGAACAAATGGGCTCAGTATGAAGACAAAGAAGGGAGCATGGGGGGCGGGGCTAAAAAACTAAAGGGATGCGGATAGAGAAGAGAGAAAGAAGAAAACATGTGACAGAAGAGATTAAGAAAAGAGAGGTGAAACAGCAGAAGTGAAAATATGAAAAGGATGAGCAATCAGGACCATTTGAACATCAAAGTAGTGATGACAGATTAGAGCCTATTAAACACTATTGAACAAAATAAGAATCTCTGAATCAATGCTGATACAAACTACTAAATACATAAATAGGGGAGAAGTAAATCTCTTTCTTATGAGAGAATGCCAACTAATCAATGTATAATGAATGACAAAATTAGAAAATCACCATTTGGCAACATCAGAGCAATGATTGATTCAGGCTGCTGTCATCAATGCACTGGCTAAAAGTGTAAGTATACCTTATTTTATTGCCCTTTATATTGCTCTTTACAAGTATTGCATTTTTTACAAATTGAAGGTCGATGGCAACCCTGCCTTGAGTGAGTCTATTGGTGCCATTTTTCCAGCAGCATTTTCTTGCTTTGTGTCTCTGTTTCACATTTTTGTAATTCTCATGATATTTCAAACTTTTTTGTTATTATTATATTTGGTATGGTGATCAGTGATTACCACTCACTGAAAGCTCAGATGATAGCTGTTTTGGCAATAAAGTATTTTTAAATTAAGATGTGTACATTTTTATAAGATATAAGGCTATTGTATACTTAATAGACTATAGTATAAATATAACTTTTATATGGATTGGGAAACCAAAAAATCCATTCAACTTACTTTATTGTACTACTCACTTTATTGCAGTAGTCTAGAACCGAACCTGAAATTTCCCTATGATATGCCTGTAATGGCTCAAAGTTTGGTGAGGAACAGGATATTTATCTATACTCAAAGTACCCTTTCAGAAGATTGTGATTTATAATAAGAAATATGCATTCAGTCTTAGACCCCATTTCTGGCACAGGCATCCTAAACCCCATGGAATTTCCTGATAAGAACAATAAAGGTATCTCTTGTTATATTAATGAAGCAATTTTTGGACTCCACCTAAGGATGGGGGCTGGTTGCCAGAGGAACCAACCCTGAATAGAGGATTAGAAATTTCAGTCCCACACCCTGATTTCCAGGGAGGGGAGAGGGCCTGGATGTTGAATCAATCACCAATGGCCAATGATTTAATCAATTGTGCCTATGTAATGAAGCCTCCATAAAAACCCAGAAAGAAGGGAGTTTGAAGAGCTTCCGGATTGGTGAACCAGAGCACTTCCACATGCCATTGTTCTGGGCCACAAACTCTATAAGGACAGAAACTTCTTTTTTTGGGATCTTACTCTATTTATCTTCATCTGGCTGTTGATTCATATCCTTTGATATCCTCTGTAATAAGCTGGGATAATCTAATGTGTAAATTGGTTTCCGGAGGTTTGTGATCCTCTCTGGCAAGTTAATCGAACTCAAGGATGGGGTCATGGGAACCTCTGATGTTCAGAAGTATGGGTAACTACCTGGACTTGCGATTATCATTTGAAGTAAAGAGCTGTCTTGTGGCACAGAGCCCTCAACTGTGGAATCTGATGCCCTCTCTAGGTAGATGGTTTTAGCATTGAGTTAAATTACAAGATACCCCACTGGTACTGGAGAGTTGCTTGGTGATGTGGGGAATCCCTGCCACATGTTGGAATTGAATGCATTACCTTCACTCTTCTTAAGACATTTCTGGGGGCACCTGGGTGGCTCAGTGGGTTAAAGCCTCTGCCTTCAGCTCAGGTCATGATCCCAGGGTCCTGGGATGGAGCCCCACATTGGGCTCTCTGCTCAGCAGGGAGCCTGCTTCTCTCTCTCTCTCTGCCTACTTGTGATCTCTGTCAAATAAATAAATAAATAAATAAATCTTAAAAAAAAAAAAGACATTTCTGAATCACCAAGGGGGAAAACAGCAGCATTATAGTGGAGAATCTGGAAGACAAAACCTTAAGGAAGAGATCAAAGTTGAAATTAACCAGTATTAGAACAAATAGGCATGGTATGCTTTTTGACATGATGCACTGAGGACACAACTGTCACTCTGGTGTTATTCTTTCCCAAAGTACATTACCTGAATCTAATCATGAGGAAACAGAAAAATGCCAGTTGAGGGTCATCTACATTACAACTGACCTGTACTCTTCAAAAATGCCAATGTCATAAAAGTTGGGTATTCATCCTTCCTGATGGAGGCATAATACTCCATTGTATATATGGACCATATCTTCTTTATCCATTCTTCCATTGAAGGGCATCTTGGTTCTTTCTGCTGTTTGGCAACTGTGGCCATTGCTGCTATGAACACTGGGGTACAGGTGGCCCGTCCTTTCACTACATCTCTATCTTTGGGGTAAATACTCAGTAATTAATTGCAGGGTCATAGGGAAGCTCTATTTTTAATTTCTTAAGGAATCTCCACACTCTTTTCCAAAGTGGCTGCACCAATGTGCATTCCCACCAACAGTGTAAGAGGGTTCCCCTCTCTCCACATCCTCTCCCACACTTGTTTTTTACTCTCTTGTTGATTTGGGCCATTCTAACCCATGTAAGTTGGTATCTCAATGTGCTTTTGATTTGAATCCCCCTGATGGCTAATGATGCTGAACATTTTTTCATGTGTCTGTTGGCCATTTGTATGTCTTCTTTGAAGAAGTGTCTGTTCATGTCTTCTGCCCATTTTTTGACAGGATTAACTGTCTTTTGTGTGTGTTGAGTTTGAGGAGTTCTTTATAGATCTTGGATATCAATCCTTTGTCTGTAGTGTCATTTGTGAATATCTTCTCCCATTCCGTGGGTTGCCTCTTTGTTTTGTGGACTGTTTCCTTTGTTGTGCAGAAGCTTTTGATCTTGATGAAGTCCCAAAAGTTCATTTTCGCTTTTGTTTCCTTTGCCTTTGGAGACATATCTTGAAAGAAGTTGCTGTGGCTGATGTCGAAGAGGTTACTGCCTATGTTCTCCTCTAGGATTTTGACAGATTCCTGCCTCACATTGAGGTCTTTTATCCATTTCAAGTTTATCTTTGTGTGTGGTGTAAGAGAGTGGTCAAGTTTCATTCTTTTACGCATAGCTGTCCAATTTTTCCAGCACCATTTATTGAAGAGACTTTTTTCCACTGGATATTTTTTTCCTGCTTTGTTGAAGATTATTTGACCATCGAGTTGAGGGTCCATATCTGGGCTCTCTACTCTGTTTTTGTGCCAGACCATGCTGTCTTGGTGACCAAGCTTTGTAGTAAATCTTGAAATCAAGCAATGTGATGCCCCAGTTTTGTGTCTCTTTTTCAACATTTCCTTAGCAGTTCAGGGTCTCTTCTGGTTCTACACAAATTTTATAATGTTTGTTCCAGCTCTTCGAAAAATGCTGGTGGAATTTTGATCAGGATGGCATTGAAAGTATAGATTGCTGTGGGCAGTATAGACATTTTAACAATGTTTATTCTTCCAATCCATGAGCATGGAATCGTCTTCCATCTTTTTTGTCTTCTTCAATTTCTTCATGAGTGTTCTGTAGTTCCTCGAGTACAGATCCCTTACCTCTTTGGTTAGGTTTATTCCCAGGTATCTTATGGTTCTTGGTGCTATAGTAAATGGAACCAATTCTCTAATTTCCCTTTCTATATTTTCATTGTTAGTGTAATAAGAAAGCAACTGATTTCTGTACATTGATTTTGATCCTGCCACATTACTGAATTGCTGTATGAGTTCTAGTAGTTTGGGGATGGAGTCTTTTGGGTTTGCCATATAAAGTATCATGTCATCTGCAAAGAGAGAGGTTTTGACTTCTTCATTGCCAATTTGAATACCATTTATTTCTTTTTGTTGTCTGATTGCTGTTGCTAGAACTTTTATATCAACATGGACAGGACTGGAAGAGATTATGCTGAGTGAAATAAGTCAAACAGAGAGAGTCAAGTATCATGGTTTCACTTACTTGTGGAGCATAAGGAATAACACGAAGGACATTGGGAGATGGAGAGGAGAAGTGAGATGGGGGAAATTGGAGGGACAACCATGAGAGACTGTGGACTCTGAGAAACAAACTGAGGGTTTTGCGGAGGGGGTGAGCCTGGTGGTGGGTATTATGGAGGACATGTATTCAATGGAGCACTGGGTGTGGTGCATAAACAATGAATTTTGGAACACTGCAAAGAAATAAAATAAAATAAAATGGAAAAAAATGCCAATGTCATTAAAGACAAGGAAAAATGGAGGAATGATCCAGATTAAAAGAGTCTAAAGGGATAAAACATCTAAGTGCAACGTATGATCCTGAATTGGATCCTGGATGAGAAAAATGAAATTTGGTGTATATTTTATTGGATAAAAATGTTAATAAATTTTGATAGATCAGGTAATAGTCTTGCATCAGTGATTTCCCAATTATGATCATTGCACTGTGGTTATGAAAGTTAATATCCTTGTTTTTACAAAGAAGTATTTAGGAGGAAAAGGGCATCATGTCTACAACTTGCTCTCAGGGCAGTGTTAGCAGTACATTTGAGGGTTGCTTGATGAAGGCTATATGAAAAATCTTTGAACTATTCTTTCAATGTTTACTTATATCTGAAATTATTTCAAAACCCAAAGTTTTAAAGAAAAAGGATAAAGATAAAATAATAATTGATGACTATAGGGGAAAGAACATGAATAAGAGATAAGTGTTTGATATAAATAAAGGAGGAGCTCCTGGCTGGCTCAGTTGGTTAAGCCTCTGACTTTTGGTTTTGGCTCAGGTCAGCATCTCAGGGTTGTGAGACTGAGCCCTGTGTGGGGCTCTATACTTAGCGGGGTCTGTGCTTGACATTCTTTCCCTCTGCCCCTCCTCCTACTCAGTCATATTCTTTCTTTCTCTCTCTTTCTCTCTCAAAATAATAAATAGATAAATCTTTTTAAAACATAAAGGAAAAAAATATAAGATAGCCAAGGAAAGAATAAATGAAGAAAATGCATATGTTAACAGTGATAAGTGACTCTGATGTTGTGTACTTGTAAAGTTTATTTCAAGGTCTTTAAAATCAGGGGCTCATAGATCCTGGTGAGCTTCAGAGCCTAAGAACTCCCTGAACTGGCCTATAAAATAGAGGCAGGCACAGGAATTTGTTTTTGGAAGGTTTCCTGACTTTCTTTAGATTTGAAAAGGGGGAGGTCAATCTTCTCCCCACTCCCTGTCCCCACCCCAGAGTTTAAGAACCAAATGTCTATCTAGAGGACACCATATTTTTTGTTGTTGCTGAATTTACCTGACTCATTTTCCATGTCTTCTCAGTAGACTTTCTCCCTCAAACTTTTCTTGGAAGAGACAGAGGCTCTATGCCATCCATAACAACTTTCCCTTGACCTCTGTGGAGATAAGAAATCAAGAGACATTGTAAAGTGCCTGTTCCTTTAGAACTTTTGTTAATTAGGCTGGCCTATGTCGAAAGCAGGGAAATCAAAAGCAATAACATGCTGAAAAGAGAAAACGTCTTTCCTTAGGATGGCAGGAAGTCCTTGGGAAGACCAGACCATTGCCATAGGCCTGCTTCTGTGGTGAAGAGAGGCTTTGGGAAGAAGAGTCTAGGAAACATGGGGTTCTCTCTCAGCAGTGCTATGTACATCATAGTGCTATGGACCCTGCCATAGGAATGGGATAATGATCCTTAAATAATGACTGCTGTCTCCAGAAGCTGCTGAGATCTATACAAATGAGATGCTTTCTCAAACCTGACCAGGGCGTGGTATCAACCATGCTCAAGAGCTTGCAGCAAATGTGTCCTGCAACCTCAGGACAAAGCAAAGAATATCAATCTTTACCCAAATGTCCCATTACGTTCTTCTTCATTTCCTGCAAGGCCTTTCTTAAGCAAAAGTGGCTGTGCTGCCTCATGTAGATAGAAAGTTCTAGAAGTGGGCAGCCATCAGATTTACCTATGTGGATTCTACTAATAAGCCATCAATACAAGGCCAAGCTCTCCTCTACCACTTTCCCTTCTGTTAGTGTCATTCTCAGCCACTAACTCTCTACATGGGGTTCTAGAAAGGTCTGAGTTTATTTATATGGTCCTTAATTAGGTAACCACATATCACAGTTTGCCTAGAACAGGCCCAGTTTATACCTACTGAGGCACGATGATTATGTAGAGCATCTCTTTGTACTCTCAAAGGTGTCCTAGTTTGCATAGTAAATCATTTGCTCATGCCTTAATTCTCATTATATCAGAGAGGTTAAGGATAACTCCGTGTTAATGCCAAAAAGGTCTCTGACCCTGCTAGTGTTACATGATCATCTCTAAACCAATCGCCATCTTCCACAGGATGAAGTACACGGATTAGTTCAAGGTGGTCATGTGCTCATCTCAGATGTTGATAAGTCACTGATGGGCTCCATTAGAGGAAGATTTGTTCTGGAAAGGCAAAGAGGCCAAGCAAACCAGAAAGAAATTATTATAGGACACGGGACTGAGGGCCTGCTCAAATTTTAAACAGCTTGTTGGCTGGTTTAACTTCTATTGGCTCTGATTGCTATTATTTCATCCCAACTGAGCTGCAAACTCAGAGGTCAAAACTTAGATTCAGATACAGATTTAGATAATATTTATAGATATAGATCCCCATCACATACATGCACTTTCATCCAAAGAAAATGTTCTCTAAATGTCTTTAAAATTAATTAAAGTTTAGAAATAAAAACTCAACCTAGTTTTCAGGTTACAAAAATTATTTTCATATACATAATCTAATTTATTTCTAGAGATTTCATAAAATGAATATTCTTTTTATCCCTTTATTGTACTTGTAGAAACCAAGGCCTAAGAACACATGTCTCTCTGGCCAAATTAATGGAACTCAAATCATAGTTTTATAATTTTTAAATTCCATAATTTTTCTTTCATATCTGTGGCACTGAATGTTGTTTTATTTTTCCTATTTATTTACTACCCTTTATTTTGCTGTTATAATTAATACATGCTTATTACAAAAGAAAAAAAAAGAAAATAGAGGAGGAAGAAACATAGAAAGGCAAATAATCAATATTTCCCATTATTCAGAAATAATCAATATTAAGACTCTATTGTATTTCATTCCAATCTTTCCTTTATGCATATGGAACATATTATGGACTGAATTGTGTACTCCTACCCCAAGTACATATTAGAGCCCTAACCCCCAACATGACTGTGTTTGGAGATAGGGTTTTCTAAACATTAAGTAAGGTTAAGTGAGATCATAAGCCCGAGGACTTAACCCTCCAGGAGTGAGGTCCTTATAAAGAGGAAGGGACATCAGCAGTGAGCATGCACAGATGAAATGCCATGTGAGAACATCTCAAGAAGGGGCCATATGTAAGCCAGGAAGAGATTCTCAGCAGAAAACAACCCTGCTGCTCCTTGATTTTAAACTTCCAGCCTCCAGAACTGTGATAAAATGAATTTTTGCTTTTCAAGTCATAAACCTGTGGTATTCTGTTATGGTAGCCCATGCAGAATAATGTAAAGAATATATATTTTAAACAAACTTAAGATTATACTACATGTATATATCCTTCCTTTTTTGAAGTATTGGAATTTTCCCCAAAATTTCAGTATTCTTTGCAAATCTGATTGTTGAAACAGAAATATAATATTTCACCATATTGATATGCCCTGGATTATTTAACTAATTCTCTATTGGATATCTAAGGTGCTTTCAATTACAAAAAATACTGCAATAAAAACATTATTATAAATTCATATTGGCCAGTAGTTCTAGCATTTTATGTATAATGCATATATAAGGAGAAGTTTACAGGTAAAGAAAAGTTTAAAATTTTGATATAATATGCAAAATTGCCTTCCAAATACCAAATACCATTTCTGCGTGCATAATTTCAGAATTTCTATTTCATTACACACTTCCACCCTTTAGTACCATTTACAAAGTGTTTACCAATCGATAGGGGAAATTATCTTATTTTTATTTTAATGTACATTTACTACATTTATAATAAAAATAAGACTTCTTTATGTTTCTTAACCATTCAGTTTCTTCTTTTGCGAATTGTCAATATCCTTTTACCATCTTTGTAATTGGTTGGTTTCATATTTTTATTGATTTTTAAGCACTCTTTATATATTATAGATAGTAACTTAATCTCTGTTATAAAACTTTACTTTAAATGTCATTTTAATGTACTTTTGTAAATATTTACTCCCACCTTTACCCTAGGTTAAAACCGTAAGTATGTTCCCTTATAATCAAAAAGGGCTGTTTTCTCTGTTCCTTTGATCAGTCCTAATGCCCACAAAAGGTCTTCCATGGACTGCTAAACCTTGTTATAAGTTGGTTCATTATGACAAAGATTTTAAGGTAAGGGTAGGTCAAAGCATGTTTACTGAAGCAAACTTTGTTCAGTGAAAACCCGATGTTACCCAGTTAACCTCTGACCTAGTCTTAATTCTGTTCTCTAACTCCTGTATTGTATAAGAATACTGCAATTGTTTGAAGTGTTGAGTCAGATATGTCCAGAACTTCCAATTACTGTGAGAGGAACTCAGCCCAGCACTTTCAAAGCTTAACATGAAATAGCCACTTTATTTGAAAAGTGCTGTTTTAATCTGTGCCATAGCAACATTCAGAGTCTTTGGCTAAGATAAATAATTAACTTTCAGACTAGTGTGGGGGATTTGTCTTTTATTTTGCTAAGGAATTGTGAATCTGTGCCAAACATATATTATATTCCTAAATCATCCAACTGTGATATGAGAATAATATATATTAACTTTATTGGCTAAAGTGAAAACTGTGAAAACAGAGTCAGTCTTAAAGGGAGCTGTAGTAATTTTACATAATGACATGCCAAGTTGTGGATCACAATCTGAAATCCTAAAGATTCTGCATATTTTACATGCTTTTCACATATTTAAAAAATTACAGCTCGACTGTTTCTTCCTGCCCACTTTATGATTGAACAGACATAGTCACATTTGAAAGGAATGCTGTTTAGGCAAACCACATCACAGAGAAAATACAGGGCAGAGAGGTGCACTCCTTCGGTGTATTTTAAAGCACCTAAGTTTAGGAATTAGAAGATTTGCTTTCTAATTCATCAGATGCCGTTTAGCCTGGGGCGGGTCACTCTACATCTCTCTCATTAAACTTTATTCCTGGATGTGGGAATAGTAGTTGTCTATTTTATCTTAGAAGTTCAATAAGTAATAAAAGCACTAACAGAGCTCACAACTTACAGAATCCATAAAGAGCAAAATTTGTCCTGCAAACAGGTTTTGTTTGCCCTGCAAGGTGTTTAAAAATAGATTGAATCTGAGTACCCTTAGAGGACACTCATGTCCCCTTTTACCATTGTCACTTCTTCTTGTCTTGTACCGACCCAACTTTACCTCCTGGGCTCTGCAAACATTGAGTAGGGAGGCACAGTGGTGTTCCAAGTGCAGTGTGCGGATCACCTTCATACAGGTGCTTGTTTAAGAAAGCAGTGACCTGGGTCTTAACCCAAACTTATTAAATCTGAATCTCTAGAAGTTAGGGTCTAGGAATTGGTCCTTTTAATAAGAACCACTGAACAAATGTGAGACCGTTATTTTTCATCTTTAAAAAAGCAGTCATGAGGCATGCAGAGGAGTCTTCAGGGAAATTAAAAACCCTCGCTCTCACAGCCATAGGCAGAATGAGCTACAAGAGTCTAGCTTAGACTTGTCTAATTGTATACTTTTCATGAATGACATTAAACATGAGTAAGAATGGGCTGTGGAAAGCCATTCAATCTTCCTCAGTTTCCTCCCCTGTACCAAAAGGGGATGGATCTTTAAGCTCTGTTCCTGCTCCAATGCCCATGTCTCGGTGGGCTGTCTCCTTCCAGAACTTTAAGAGATCCTGCACTCTAATCCCACAATCAATGTGGGATATACTGGTAAACTCTATTAGAGTCCTTAATGGATTGTTTAAAAAATATTGATTATTGCCCTCTGCAGTGGACATCTGCTTGTTTTGATTTCCTAGCATCTACTCTGCCTTCTGGAGATAATGGAAACCCAGTTGGACATTGGGGAACCATTAATCAAGATGGGACTGCTCATTAAGTTCACATGACCCACGCTTGGCCAATCAGATGTTCTCTTCTTGGGACTGGCATCTTGGATGGTGTGACTCCAGAGCAGAAAATAGACAAAGCTTATCTAGAAGGCAGCACCACGAGCCGACAGTCCACCACCCTGTTCCAAAGGCCCAGATCTACCATGGCCCTGTCCTTTCTAAGCCCGGATCTTTTCTTCTATGAGCCACCACAGATCTTTTCAGCTAGCCCTTTAATTTCACTTGAGTTAACCAGTGACAGGTTCTGCTACCAAAAAATTTAATTCATTCCCTTGCAAAAGTCTCGGCGTCCTCTCTCCCAGCATTTACACAGCAAATCAGAGAGGTTCAGGTCAGAAAAGAGGCTTGAAGAAAGCTCACCTGCAGAAGAATTTTACCCTCCCAGCTGATGCCTTGATTTCGCCTGGCTTTTTAATTCTTGTTCAACTCCCCTGATGCAGTCTGACAGTTTGAGGAGTACTGTTTCTCTACGATAAGAAAGCATTTGCCTTAGGGAGGAGGGAGAAGATTGAATGGAAGTGTTTTATATTCACTTGAACCACAATTATTTTGCTGACACAGGGCAAGGTATTAACAGGGTTTTGCTGTTGGGGAATTAAAAGCTATCCCTTGTTCATACGTTTCTCATTTTTAATATTGTGGTTTAAATACAGTAACATGTGGTTAAGAAAAAAATAAAAATGTGCACCCTGACCTATATGGATATTCAAATCCCCATGTGATTGTGGTGTTTGGGGAAGATCTAGATGGAAAGGTTTCCACATTCAGGCTTCAAGCCACCCTCCCGATTTAATCCCCCTTGATCCTTTCACACCCTTTTTCTGGGGCCATCTATTCTGTCCTCTAGCATCTGGTTCTCATCCCTAGCTATGCATGTGAATCACTTGGGAAGTTTTTCAAAATATTGATTCCTCACCCCCATCACAGAGATACTGCTTTAATTGGTGTGAGGTACGTCTGGGTATCAAGATTTGTGATGGTCCCCCAGGTGATTCTAATGTACAGGCAAGTTTGAAAATTCACGGTGTAGGGCAGGTTATTGGCACACACAATCCACAGCCAAATCTAGCACTCTTCTTGTTTTGTCATTAAAGTTTCTTTCTTTTTTCTTTTCCTTAAAGGTTTTATTTATTTATATGAGAGAGAGAGAGAGAGAGGGAGAGAACACAAGCAGGGGGAGTGGCAGGGAGAGGGAGAAGCAG
This sequence comes from Enhydra lutris kenyoni, assembly GCF_002288905.1. NCBI lineage: Eukaryota > Metazoa > Chordata > Mammalia > Carnivora > Mustelidae > Enhydra > Enhydra lutris. The sequence goes on from NW_019154106.1 coordinate 30,489,218, forward strand.
GCTCCCACTGAGCAGAGAGCCCGATGTGGGGCTCAAACCCAGGACCCTGAGATCATGACCCAAGCTGAAGGCAGACCCTTCACAGACTGAGCCACCCAGGCGCCCCATAATTAAAGTTTTCCTGGAGCCCAGCCATGCTTATTCCTTTGCATGTTGCTTATTATACCCTCTTATTACAACAGCCTAGGTGAGCAATTGTAACAGAGACCTTATTGCCTGCAAAGCTAAAAATATTTAATATCTGAACTGTTAGGTAAAGACATGTTCAACCTTTGCTCTGGAACAGTGATTCTCCAATGAGTACCTGTGTCAGAATTGTTGGGTCCGCGGCTCTGGGAATGCAGGAGGAACAATAAAAATGGCCACCGGGCTGTCATCTTCCAGGCCGCACTCTTCCTTTACCCATGACTCTCCCACCGGACGGACATATGCCAAGGACACGTCACCATAAGTAACCCGATACCTATGCAGGAAACAGGAACATCAGGACTCCCCCTATTCTCCAATCCCCGAATACCTTACGTTATATGGCTGTGAACCTATGCCCTGTCTTAACCCAAATAAAAGACTCATTGGACCCCCCTCCCGGGTGCGACTTCCCTGACTCTCCTCTCCGGAGTCGTGGAACCTCGCCCAAGGGCGCCTTTAATAAACCTTGCCTTTCGCCTATCTCGCCTGATGTCGTGTGTATCTCACCTATAAAACCTTACAAGAATCACCTTGTAAGGCTTGTGAAAACACTTTGCATGACCATACCTGCAGAGCTTCTGTGTCAGTAGGTCTGGAGTAGGGCAGGAAAATTTGTACTTTTTTTTTAAGGATTTTATTTATTTATTTGAGAGAGAGAGCGAAAACAAGAGAGATCACAGAGGCAGAGGAAGAAGCAGACTTCCCACTGAATGGAGAATCCGATGCAGGACTCGATCCCAGGACCCTGAGATCATGACCTGAGCCAAAGGCAGACTCTTAACTGACTGAGCCACCCAGGCACCCCTGGAAAATGTGTATTCTTAACAAGTTCCCAGGTAGAGCTGATCCTGCTGGTTTGAGATCACACTCTGAGAGTCATTATACCAGAGCAGTGCTTCTCAAACCATAATTGCCTAGAAATCACTGGAATTCTTACTGAAGTGACTCTGCTTCAGTCAGCCCGGAATGAATGCTGAGGTTCTGTATTTCTAACAAGTTCCTAGGTTATGCCCATGAGGCTAGCCCACGGATCACACTTTGAACAGCAAGACTTTAAACATTTTTTATTTTCCACCTCTATAACTTTGTTCACAATGTCTTGACTCTGAGTGTCAATTTTTATGCATTTTCAAACTTTCTCTTCCATGAAGAGATGACCTCTTTTTTTGTATTTGATTTCATTAGAAACCCAAAGTGCCTTTCATAGGATGCCTTTCAGCTTTTCACCTTGTGTTCACAATTACATATTTTGTATCTATTCCACTAGATAAATAACACCCTGACAAACATTTTATTTTTTTTGCCACCTTTAAAAATTATTATTAACATATAGTGTATTATTTGCCCCAGGGGTACAAGTCTGTGAATCATCAGTCTTATGCAATTCACAACACTCACCATAGCACATACCCTCCCCAATGCCCATCACCCAACCACCCTATCCCTCCCCCCACCCCCCAGCAACCCTCAGTTTGTTTCCTGAGATTAAGAGTCTCTTATGGGGGCGCCTGGGGGCAGTGAGTTAAAGCCTCTGCCTTCAGCTCAGGTCATGATCTCAGGGTCCTGGGATCGAGGCCCACATTGGGCTCTCTGCTCAGCGGGGAGCCTGCTTTCTCCTCTCTCTCTCTATGCCTGCCTCTCTGCATACTTGTGATCTCTCTCTCTCTGTTTCAAATAAATAAATAAAATCTTTAAAAAAAAAAAGTCTCTTATGGTTTGTCTCTCTCTCTGATTTCATCTTGTTTCATTTTTTCCCTCTCTTCCCCCACGATCCTCTGCCTTATTTCTCAAATTCCACATATCAGTGAGATCAAATGATAATTGTCTTTTTCTGACTGACTTATTTCACTCAGCATGACACCCTCTAGTTCCATTCATGTCATAGCAAATGGCAAGATTTTTTTTTTTTTTTTTTTTGGAGGGACAAACATTTTAGACATGGCAAGAGAACATAGTAGAAATGCTCAGAGATGAAGATCAAAGGTAATCTGACTGTTGATGTTCTCATTTTTTTGTCCTTCCCATTTCAAGCAAGAAGTAAAATTATGGGGCTCCTTTGCCCCAAGGGAAGTTTGCTGCATGGTGGAAAGCTGAAGCTGCTGACAGTCAAGAACATGCCCTATCTCACTGAAAAGCCCAAAATCATGGAAGAGCCTATGTCATGTGTCCCAGGGAGAGTGGAAGCAAAGAGTGTCTTTGAAGAACATGAAAAGATAAAGACTGGGCTTTTCTCTCCCAGACTGAGAAGGGAGGCAGCAGTTACCCATACCTTCTCCCAGCCACAACCAGAGTGGCACCAAGCTCAGAGAGCAGCAGCTGTGTGGTGTTCCTAGAGAGACTGGACATGGTCCCTGAGGTTCCCAGACCTGGAGAAGTCTTCCCATCCTATGGGTGGTGCAGAATTAGAGAGTTTTGTGGTTTCAAAGAACAAGAGGGGCTTAGCCAATGCTCTTGTCCCTGTTGACCAAGGTGGCATGGAGTAAATATGCTATTTCTTATCTTCCAGGCAACACATAAGCTTCTCAGATTCTTATAAAACACTAAGGGCAAATCTGATTTGCCAATCAGAAAACCCCAGTCAGTCTTGGTATCAAATCTGAATTGATCTAAAGACTACATCAGTATGATTCTTGTTTTGAAAATCTCAAGTTTGTGGACAATGATTCACTATTAGGTACATTTCTAGAAATATTACTTGATGAAATAATTGAAAAATTGACAAAGATTTATCTATGAGGGTATTTATCATAGAGTTAGTTATTTAAATATTATAAATGTATTTTGATATAACCATAAAATGGGCTACTATTAAGAATCATGTGGGGCACCTGGGTGGCTCTGTTGGTTGTGTCTGCCTTGGGCTCAGGTCATGATCCTGGAGTCCCGGAATCATGTCCTGCATTGGGCTCCCTGCTCATCGAGAAGTCTGCTTCTTCCTCTGACCCTCTCCCCTCTCATGCTCTCTCTTACTCACTCTCTCTCAAATAAACAAATAAAATCTTCATATATGTAAAAAAGAATCATGTGCAAAATATTTTTTGATGTCACGAAAAGTTATTCTCCATATTTCGTTAAGGATAAAAAGATTATAAATCAGCATATACAGACTGATCTTAACTTAAAAAAAAAAAACCTGTCTACAGGCTTCAAAGTGCTGAAAAGATCAAATAAAATATTCATAGTGGTTAACTGTAGGTAGTGAGATGGAGTGATTTTTATTTTCATCTTTGTGGCTTTCTAAATTTTCCAAAACCTTGACAGTAAAAAATGTATATATTTCTTAATATTAAAAAAAAATGTTTAAAGGTCATTTTTTGAAATACAGCTTTGAGTCTTAAAATCCAAAAAAAACCCTCTCACTTTGGATGCCACAAGTACTCAAATCTCCATAGCATAGTGAAGATTAAATCTCCATTTATCTGACATTTTGCTTTTCTTTCCTGAGGCCTGAGCTAACAAGCTTTTAAAAGCTACACTTTTGTGGCTTATTCTGAAAATTTTCACCAACTGCAACTGCCTCGTGTCTGCTCTCCCTACCATTAGTAACATCTGTTTCTAGACTATCATCGACCTGGCTGTTCTAGTTAGCTTCTCAACACGTAGGACATTCAGTGCTAAAGAGAAGTTCAAGTGTACATTCAAATCTCAGCTTTGAACGGTCAAAAGCTCAGAGAAAAAAACACAAGTAAAACCAGCGAATCACTGAAGAAGTAATTAGTACAAGTTTATTGTGCCCATGCCAAAAGGACAGTTTGCAAACTGAGAGCACTCAAACCAAGCCGAGGACTGAGGCTCAGAGGTATATGTTACAAAGCAACTTATTCAGGGTGGAGGCAGTGACGGTTTAGTCTTCACAGCGGCTGGCTACAATATTAGAATTTTCTTACATGAAAGGAAGTTGGTTAGTGGTTATCTTTTACCAATTTCAGGGAATGATTTAAGTTTCAGTTATGATTTTCAGAGGCACAAGGAAGCAGTGATTCAGATCAAGTTAGCCTCCATGTATTATAAATGATAATTATAAAATATATAATTGTAATTATAAGATTATTGCTTGTATGACTAAACTGGCTTTGTCTCCTCAGGGAATTTTCAAGGCTAGTCTCCATTTGTGTTTGGCTCTAACAGTACTGTCTAGCTGTGTGTAGGCACGAAATCTCAACTTACTCATCTGTAACGTGGGGTGATAATAGCACCTACATCAGGGTTGTTGGCTACAAGGATGACCACTCCATGAAACGTGTAGCAGTTTTGTTACTGCCACTCTCTTAGCTTTGAATTACTCCTTGGGCTTCCTCTTTTTCCTTTTTTCTTTTTTTTTTTTTTAAAGATTTTATTTATTTATTTGACAGAGAGAGATCACAAGTAGGCAGAGAGGCAGGCAGAGACAGAGGGGGAAGCAGGCTCTCTGCTGGCAGAGAGCCGGACATGGGGCTCGATCCCAGGATGCTGAGACCATGACCTGAGCTGAAAGCAGTGGCTTAACCCACTGAGCCACCCAGGCACCACTTCCTTTTTTTTTTTCTTATGTGAATACCATTACTTAACCTTGAGTCGAGGAAATGCAAATGAAAATCAGAAATGAGATAATATCCCCACCAGGTTGTTTTTTTTTTTTTTTTTTTTTTTTTTTTTACTAAATCAATATGTTGAAAAGGACATGGAATAATGGAAACCCTAAGAAACCGCTGGTTGCTGTAAATTGATAAAACCACTTTGGAAAACAGGTTGACATCGTTTAATAAAGTCAAAGATTTGCAGCCTTATGGGCCTTCGGTTTTTCTCCTAACTACATGTTCTAGAGAAATTTGTGTATTTGGGAGTCAGAGCACATACTGAGAATGTTTGTATCAGCACTGTTATTACTGAATTGCATCCTCCCCAAAATTTATATGTTGAAGCCCTAACCCCCCAGTGTGATTGTGTTTGGAGAAAGGACCTTCAGGGGGTAATTAAGTTTAAATTAGGTCATAAGATGGAGTCTAATCTCATAGAATGGTACCCCAAGAATAGTCATATGCATATGACTTCTTTGCCTCCATAATCACACAAGCCATTCCTAAAAGAAATCTCCCTCTTTCTCTCTATGCCAGACTAGGTATTATATTGAGGGAGTAAAAGAAAATATTTCTTTTAGAAAATGTGTCATATGATTATGAGGACTGAGAGGTCCCATGATATGACATCTACAAGCTGGAGAACAAAGAAATTTATAATTGTGTAATTAAGTGCTGTGTAATTAAGTCCAAGTTTGAAGACCAAAGAACCATGAGTGCAGTTGTATGTCCAAGGGCAGAAGAACATGAATGTATGGATGTCCTGGCTCAAGCAAAAAACAAATTTGCCCTTCCTGTCTTTTTGTTATATTCAGGTCCTCAATGAGTTAATTGATTCCCACTAGCATTCATGAGGGTGATCTTTACTCAGTCTACTACTCAAATGTTAATCTCTTCTGGAAACACAGACACACCCAGAAATCATGTTTTACCAGCTATCTGGTAAACCCTTAGCCTAGTCAAGCTGGCACATAAAGCTAAGCATCACAACATGGGAAAATAAAACAGGTGTCTGCACACAGGAAGAGAGCCTAACTCTATCAGAAACCAAACTCTATCAGAACTTTGATCTTGGACTTTCCAGCCTCCAGAATGGTGGCAAAATAAATTCTGTTGTTTAAGCCTCCTAGTCTGTGATGTTTTGTTATGTCAGCCTGAGCAAATTTAGACCAGCATTATTTCAAATGGCACTGAACTAGAAACACCCCAAATATTGATTAACCAGAGAACAGACAGTAGAGTTATGGCACATTCACTCAAAGGAGTACTCTACAGCAAATAAAAAGGAATAAACTACAGATAAATGGATAAATACCACAAACAAATACAATGTGTAGCACAAGGAGCAAAACATGAAAGAAAGTATACAGTATGATTCCATTTATGTAAAGTTCCATGATAGGCAAAACTGAACTACATTTTTGGAGGGATACATACTTAAGCGTAAGACTATGTTTTAGAAAGGCAAGGAAATTGATTACATTAAAGGCAAGATCGTGATTCACTTCTAGAGGGGCACAAAGAGTATTGTGTTAAAAAAGGAAGACATGGGTCTTCTGGGTTGCTGACAATATTCTATTTATTGGCTTTGGCAGTAGTTTTATAAGGGCCCATTTTATAATCATTTATTATACTGACATTTATGATTTATGCATATTTCTAAGCAAGTGCTATAATTCACATTTAAAAACATTAAATGTATTTAGGGGAGTGCTAGGAGTATGGCACCCTGAATGTGTCCCTGCTGTTTATTAATCTCAATTCCTACCTAAGAGTAGTTTTCCTCTCCTGACTCTGTCTGGCAGGCGACAAGGTCTATAGAGTGAGAGTGTGACTTAAGGCTGTATAAATTATCTCTAGATAGAGGAAGGTGGAGCCAGACTTTTTCTTCTGGTTTTAGGCAGAGCCCAGAACTGTGGAGAATTTTGCAGCAAAATCAGTACACCTATAATCTTGGAGAGGGCACAGCTGTTGGAAATCTTCGGCATTCTAAGAAGAAGAGAGATACCCTCCTGCAAGATATTCCAAGGAGCTTTCTCTTTCTCTTTCCCTTAGGAACTTCACCTGGGTACTGACAATTGGGCACTCAGTTGGGTATTGAACTGGACACATACACAGAGATATCTTTGTGCTCACCACCTACAGAAGTGAGTACCCCACGAGCTCAGACTGAGCCCTCTGAATAGACAAAAGAAAACTATAATTTCTCTAAAGGGTCTTAATGGCCAGAGAGAGGAAAAACACTCAGAACATCCAGTAAAGCTGGTTCTTAACTAAACAGAGATGTTAACTAGATAGACAATTACTAAAACAGTGCAACGAACATAATATAAGAGATTAGGAGATTCTGTTTCAGTCCCCAAAGGATTTGTGGACCTAGAAATCATGATTTTTGAATGAAAACTTTAATTTATAAGTTGAATGAGAATTAATGAGTGTCCCAGCATATCAAATGGAACATATATCCCCAAACATTGTATAACTTCAAAGAGATGGGGATCATGAGGGAAAAGTTAGAAGACTTGGAAGATGATTAAGCATGAATAATAGAAAATCTTGAAGGAAAAAAAGAAAAAAAAAAAACAGATAAAAGAGAGGCGCTATTTAAAGTTTCTATACTGAAGAAAACTCGAGTCTCAACACATAAAAGGCCTCAGTGAGTTCCAAGTGTTACTTAAGAGGATATGATAACTATTTGCAAATTTAAAAAAAAATCACTCTGGTATTAGAATAACATCTATAGATAATTGAGAGATAAAGATTTGTAATCATTCAAACACCAGGAGGTTGGGAATATATTTGTATACATGAAAGAGTTCAAAGGATTTGGTGATCATAGGCCCCCTTTTAAGGAAAGGATCTTCACCAAAAAAAAAAAAAAAGGTCACAACAAAGAACTCAGGATAGGAGAAGATGAAGAGGAGAAGAAACAATGGTTCTTGCAAAATATAGAGCTAAAAAATTGTCTTGGAGTATAAATATATGAGCTAGAACAAAGATTCTTAAAAGGTAAGAGCCATGTTTCAAGGGAAGACATAATAATGGATTAGAACTGAACTGAAATGTTTGTTTTAACTATCTTAACAAAACCTGAGCTGTCAAGGTGGTAGAGATGGAGAAAGAATAAGCACTAGTAAACTAGTGTAAGAATAGATCTTCTTGAAGGGAGATGGGTGGCTGGTAGGATAGAGTTAGTACTGTGTTTTCATATAACTGAAAAGTATGAGTTTGTGAATATCAGGAAAGGGAAGATGAGATGGAAAATACAGTTGCCTTTCTAAATGGATGGATGCAGGTAAGGGGACAGGGTTGGAATAGTCTGTTCAGTCTGCTCAATCAAATAAGAAAAAAAAGGCAGATGGATGTGGTTCATCATTAACTGACAATAAAGTTTATAAAAATAAATTGAGGTCAAAATAATAATTAACAATTAATTTAAAAATTGTACCATTAGCTTTGTATTTTAGAATTGAGCAAAAATTTTGGCTCTGAACTTTCTAAGTTTCTATTTTGACACAAATTTTCCCAGATATTTTATTTTTTGATAATCTATGCAGTTTTATAAATTGCCTTAAATTTTACAAGACACAATGTACATTTTGAAAAGTCATTTGTAATAAGATGCAATATACATTTTTGGAAAAAAGCCTATATACAAGTATATTTTAGAGACAAATATGACCCAAAAAAGTGAAAAGAAGGAAAGTAAAGTGATGGTCAAGGAGATAACCATGCAAAAGCAAGCATTAAGAATAAAAGAGTGACAATATCAAACTTGGATAATGAATTTAGGTTAAAAATACTGGACAGAATAAGATATACTTGTCATAGATCTTTATGCATTGAAATACATAGCAGTTGAATATAAAGCAAAAATGCATAGAAATGCAAATAAAATTTAATAAAAATGCAAATATAATACTATCCCTTAGTATGATTATTCAGAATTGAAGAGTTGTGTTAGACCAAAAATGAGGATGCACATAAAAGAACTGAAGAGCACAATTTAATAACTTTTAAATAGAAAAATACATTTTGTATATATCCATGGAAAATTTATAGAATTAATTACACTTGGCTAAAGAAACTATATAGGACATGTTCTGTGATCAAAATATAATGAAGTTAAGAATAACTAGTTTTTTTTTTCTTTTTAAAGTAGAATGAAATAATAATTTATAAAGGACTTTGGACCACAAAAGAAATTAAACTTGAAATTTCAAGTTGTCTGGAAAGGAGTGAAAATGAAAATGCTTCATCAAAAACCTAAGAATTTTAATAAAGGTTTTGTTTAAGGGAAAATGTATGGCCTTCAATGCTTTTATCAGGAAAAAAGAAAGAGAAAAAAGGTGGGGGGAGAAAAAAGGAACTAAATACTTTCTAAATCTTTTTGACCTATTAAATTTTTAGAAAAAAATTAAGCAACAAAATTGCCAAAAATTGGCAAATGGAAATTAATAAAGATAATAACTAAGACTGATTCAATGAAGAAAAAAACAAAGAATATAGATATTCAGAAGCTGCTTCTTTTTTCTTTTTCCTGGCTCTGATGGTATTTAAATTTTATTTTTTTTCCAGTGTTCCAAAAGTCATTGTTTATGCACTGCATCCAGTGCTCCATGCAATATGTGCCCTCCATAATACCAACCACCAGGCTCACCCAACCCCACCCTCCCCTCCAAAACCCTCAGTTTGTCTCTCAGAGTCCGCAGTCTCTCATGGTTTGTCTCCCCCTCTGATTTCCCCCAACTCACTTCTCCTCTCCATCTCCCAATGTCCTCTGTGTTATTCCTTATGCTCCACAAGTAAGTGAAACCATAAGATAATTGACTCTCTCTGCTTGACTTATTTCACTCAGCATAATCTCTTTCAGTCCTGTCCATGTTGATACAAAAGTTGGGTATTCATCCTTTCTGATGGAGGCATAATACTCCATTGTATATATGGACCATATCTTCTTTATCCATTCTTCCGTTGAAGGGCATCTTGGTTCTTTCCACAGCTTGGCAACTGTGGCCATTGCTGCTATGAACATTGGGGTACAGGTGGCCCGTCCTTCCACTACATCTGTATCTTTGGGGTAAATACCCAGTAATGCAATTGCAGGGTCATAGGGTAGCTCTATTTTTAATTTCTTAAGGAATCTCCACAGTTTTTTCCAAAGTGGCTGCACCAACTTGCATTCCCACCAACGGTGTAAGAAGGTTCCCCTTTCTCCACATCCTCTCCCACACTTGTTGTTTACTGTTTGTTGATTTTGGCCATTCTAACTTGTGTCAGGTTGTATCTCAATGTGGTTTTGATTTGAATCTCCTTGATGGCTAATGATGCTGAACATTTTTTCATGTGTCTGTTGGCCATTTGTATGTCTTCTTTGAAGTGTCTGTTCATGTCTTCTGCCCATTTTTTGACAGGATTATCTGTCTTGTGTGTGTGTTGAGTTTGAGGAGCTCTTTATAGATCTTGGATATCAATCCTTTGTCTATAGTGTCATTTGTGAATATCTTCTCCCATTCCGTGGGTTGCCTCTTTGTTTTGTGGACTGTTTCCTTTGTTGTGCAGAAGCTTTTGATTTTGATGAAGTCCCAAAAGTTCATTTTTGCTTTTGTTTCCTTTGCCTTTGGAGACATATCTTGAAAGAAGTGCTGTGGCTGATGTCGAAGAGATTGCTGCCTATGTTCTCCTCTAGGATTTTGACAGATTCCTGCCTCACGTTGAGGTCTTTTATCCATTTCGAGTTTATCTTTGTATGTGGTGTAAGAGAATGGTCGAGTTTCATTCTTCCACACATAGCTGTCCAATTTTCCCAGCACCATTTATTGAAGAGACAGTCTTTTTTCCACTGGATATTTTTTCCTATTTTGTCAAAGATTATTTGGCCATCGGGTTGAGGGTCCATATCTGGGCTTTCTATTCTGTTCCACTGGTCTATGTGTCTGTTTTTGTGCCAGGACCATGCTGTCTTTGTGATCATAGCTTTGTAGTAAAGCTTAAAATCAGGCAACGTGATGCCCCCAGTTTTGTTTTTCTTTTTCAACATTTTTTAGCAATTCTCTTCTGGTTCCATACAAATTTCAGGATTGTTTGTTCCAACTCTTTGAAAGATGCTGGTGGAATTTTGATCGGGATGGCATTGAAAGTATAGATGGCTCTAGGCAGTATAGACATTTTGACAATGTTTGAGCCATAAGATACCTGGAAATAAACCTAACCAAAGAGGTAAAGTATCTGTATTTGAAGAACTACAGAACACTTATGAAAGAAATTGAACAAGACACAAAAATCTGGAAGAGCATTCCATGCTCAGAAGCTGCTCTTTTGATAAGATCTAAAGTTTCTTAAAAACCAAGAAAGCCCAATTAAATAAGAAATAAAAAGCAAAAATATACAAGGCTAGAAATGAATTAGAACACATGATCACAGATGCAAAAGAGACCAAGAGAATGCTCAGAAAAACACTTGTAACCCCAGCAATAAACCGGAGGAAGGGGGTGGATTTCTTTGTAAAATGTGAGTCTTTGCCACAGTGCTTTACACTTTACACTTGAGTTTGATAATATCATCTATCAGTATTATTGTTATTAGCATATCACACTCAAATATTTCAACCAATTCACTGTAAGATAAAGCTTGAACTTTTCTCTCTGAGAAAAATCACCAGAAACTATTAAAGGCTAAGCATCATCTTCATTATTAACAGACATTTATGAAACGTGTATTACGTCTAAGACCTGGTCTGATTCAGTGAAATACGAGATTACTTCTTCTGGCCAAAATTTCAAATCCTTAGGAGCTGATACATACACAAGAATAATTATTTCAGAATCTGGGGGACAAGGGCCAAATAGGCAACTGTGATAACACCTGTTATGGGAAGACAGGGGTAGGTTAGATCTTTTCGGTAGGTTGATGACAGAACGACTTCATGGAGGTGGGATTCAAGTTGAACCCTGAAGGATGAGCTGATTAAAACAGACTTTGAAGAGGAAAAGGAAGGGAGGCTGGAAAGAAAATGAGGAATTCCCGTTTGTCAAGTAGCCAATTTGGGTGAAATAAGGCAATATTATTTCAGAAGGAGCTAAAAGGTGAAGAAGATAAGACCATGTCAGACCAGATGATGGAAAACTCTGAATTCAAATCCGCGGTTTGGGATGCTTCCTATAGGCAGTGCATTAATCATTGGAGAGTTTTATGCAACTCAGTGACATAATAAAAAGCAATCTTTGGGAGGAGGGGAGACTTGGCCGGAGCAGCAGGACAGGGGCTCTTGTCATCATTTTAAGCCCCAAAACAACCTGGTGAAATCTAGAAATGTCATTATCCCCATTCTGCCAATGGAAAGACACAAAATGACTTATTCTGAGGCAAATGAACCAAGAAGCTGTGTAGACATAAAACGAAGGGGTCTGCAGCGAGATTGGCTGGGCATCTGCCTAGGTGCCTGGCTGCCCTTTGCCAGCGGGGCACTGTCCTACATTTGACAGCAGAGGGACTCCCTTAGTTTTTGATACTATTTCTCAGCTCCTCCAGAGATAGCAGCTTGGGAGAGAGAACCCCTTTGTCGTCTACATTAATTTATACACCATGAATAGCGCAAAATTTCCAAAGGCATTTACTCCGTTTAGCTTGGGTTTGACTCTTCCTAGAGCTTAGCTTTCTCTCCCCGGGCACACACCCATCCTCCGTGGTCGTATCATCTCCAGGAACACAGAGAGTTAACCTTTGCGATTGGATTTGCTCTGTGCAACACGAAGTGTCACCCAGGAAAGGAGTGTACAAGGCGTCTGTGAAATGTATGAAAAGAAGTCCAGGAATTCAGTTAATTAACCACATCAGTTTCTTAACGTGATCAATTTTAATTAAACTGAATTTTAATAGAGATCTGTGTAGTCTGTAGAGACCAATTGCTAATTCTACAAAGCATGTGCTGCTTTTCAGTTCAGATTTGCTCCCATCTAATTAATATGGATAGAGCATTAAGCCTTTTTGGACTCTGGTGGTTTTCATTTCATGACTATTAATGATTTTAATGAACTGGACTAATTCAGTAGTTTTCATCCCAGTGTTTCAGGGCTTTGTTCATCACAAATTTCAGGTTTATAATTGGTTTCCAGGTCTTAACAGTGGTCATTGATCAGCTTCAGCAGTTCCTTTTACAACTCGGTAGGCGCTGGAGACTCTGTTAACCCCTTGCCACCTGGAACTAAGAGGAACAGAGCAGGACTTGAAAGCAGGAGTCCGGGCCTTAACTAACCAACTTAACCAACTTTACCGACCTAACACAGCTACGGGCACGGGGCAGGACTCCAAATTCATGTGGTGATGTTAGCACAGGAACAAATAGGAGAGGTCACCCCAGCAATGTGGAGGATTTAAGTTAAAAAAATGAAAGCAGGGACGCCTGGGTGGCTCAGTTGGTTAAGCGGCTGCCTTCAGCTCAGGTCATGATCCCAGTGTCCTGGGATCGAGTCCCACATTGGGCTCCTTGCTCAGCAGGGAGCCTGCTTCTCCCTCTGCCTCTGCCTGCCATTCTGTCTGCCTGTGCTCACTCTCTCTCTCTCTAACAAATAAATACAATCTTTTAAAAAAAATAAAATAAAAGCAAAAAAAGAAGAGATTAATTTTGTTTTTCAGCTTTAATGTTTAATACTACAGGTGAGAAATACGTTATGAAAAGATCCTTCTTATTTTGGCAAACCAGATTTTTCTAACCACCCATTGGTTCCTACCAACCGCTAGCAGGCATCCTCAACAACTGTTAAACAGCAAGGGCAAAGGAACAAAAGAATGAAAAACTATGACAAGATGATGAAAAACAGAAACCGGAAAGCTGGACTGAGAGGGGACATAGCTCCTGAAAACTAACGCAGACCAAGTGATGAACCCAGGGATGAATATATACTGTGCCTTCTCTGGAACCAACCTCACCATTGTCAATTTCAGCCTCCCATTGAAAGCAAAAGGCAAACTTTTACATATTTCATATAGAAGGTGACGATTGACCTCATCATTTCTGTTGCTTCCCTACTCAGTTCTGAAAGGCGACAGGCAGGACATACATAGTCATCTGGGTCACACCACCCAAAGAAAGCAAGGTAAAAGAAGGCAAACTCTCTGTTACAGGTGCCTGTGTCTTTAATTATCCTTGTAAGATCAGCATAAACACTCAAACTCCAGTCCCACCTTCCAGAAATGTAGTTCATAACCACTGGAAGCTATTAAAGGCTTGCTACTATAGGCATACCCAGAAAATTTCCTCCTGCCCTCTCATCTGCCATCTTCAAGACATAAACAATCTTTGTAGAGGTGCAGGCTTATAATTTTCAAATGTTCCTGGGACTTGTTTTTGAAGCCATTCTGCCAGAGGTCGAGATGATTTGGATTCCAAGTCCAGCTGGAATCTCTCCAATAGCTTGATTTGTAAAAAAAAACATCTTTCCCATCTAAGAAGGTTCTTACCAAGATGGAGTTTTTTATGTATCATCTCTGTATTTTCAAGCATAGATAATCCAAAGGAAAAATTAAATGAAGTTCCTCTTCTGTTGACTACTATGATGTAGTATTTAACATGACTCAAGAGAAAAAAAATTACACAGATGAAAAATTTGATTTATTTTATATTTTCCTCTCTCCCTTTCTGTCAGTGGTACCTGGTTTCTTTGGTAACATTGGCTCATAGATTATGTTTCTGATCAGTTGAATTCATTTCCCTCATATAGGCTAATACGTTTAAACAAGCTGCCAGTCATAATAGAGTTGTCTTTACACGTTTAATTCCTGTTCATCTCTCAATTCTTTTCAGTCTTGCTTCTGTCCCACAGAGCTGCTGAAATGCTCTGTCATCTATAAAATGGTGATAATAATGGCTTCCTTGTAGGGTCATTGTGTAGATTAGCACACTTAACAAGGTGCCTCAATAAATTACGGCTATTATTACCACTCAAGTCACCAATGACCTCCTGATTGACAAATGGTTTAAGTCCTCATCTGCTGAGCTGTCTGAAGCACTTGACACTCTCGGCCATACCTCCTGAAACTCTTCCAAGAAACCATTTGTTCGTACATTCATTCTTTCAGCAAATATAAATGGAACATCTGTTATACTAATCAGTCAGTGTTCTAGGCATTGGGGATACCATGGTAAGAAAGGCAGAAAGTCCTTGCCCTCTTGGAGCTTTTATTTCCTCTGTAGAGGAAAATACACAAACAAGTATAAAAAATATTAGTTAACATTTATTGAGCCCTTCAATTGTGCCAGGCAACATTCTCAGGTTTTTAACCTATTTTAACCCATTTAGCTTATTTAACTTATAGGAAATGACAGTAACATTATTCTCCTTTTATAGTGGAGTACACCAAGGCACAGAGAAGTTAAGTATCATTATTACCAACTTAGTTGGTAAATAATGGAGGCAGGATTTCAATTAAAGCCCTCTGCTCCATAATCCAGGCTCTTAAATGAGATGTTCTCCTAAAGAAGAGAAAACAGAATGAGATCACACAAAGAAAGCTATTGTCAATGGGGTAGGAAGGGAAGCCTTCTTTGAGGAGGTGATATTTGAGCAGAAATTTGAATACAGAGAAAGAATGAGAAAAGTATGTTGTCCTGAAAGCCAGGCTTTATGGACTGAATTATGTGTTCCCCAAATTCTTATGTTGAAGCCCTAATCCCCAAAGTGACTGTATTTGGAGGTAAGGCTTTTTGGATGTAATTCAGGTTAAATGAGGTCATTAGAGTAGGGTCTGATAGGACTGGTATCCTTATAATAACAGGAAAAAAGAGAGCTCTCTGTCTCCCCACCCATGTGCACCAAAGAAAGGCCATGTGAGGACAGGGAGAAGACAGCTGTCCACAAGCCAGGAGAAGAGTCTTCTCCAGAAACTGAACCCTACCAACTGTGAGAAAATACATTTCTGTTGTTTAAGCCACCCAGTCTATGGCATTTGTTTGGCAGCCCAAGAAGACTAAGATAGCAAGTATAGTCTAGAAACCTAGAAGGATACTTCTGAAACACTCAGTGAAAGAGAGCCAAGGATTCACCAGAGCATTTGGAAAGAAGGATCCTGACAAGGAGGTGTTACAATGAGTTCAAAAGAGTGAGGAAAAGAAGAGCAACTATGGACAACTCATTCAAGGAGTTTGGCTACACAAGGGAGCAGAGAAATGAATGATTGGTGAAGAGAGTCATGACATTGGAGGAGAACTTCTGAGATGGGACGTATTACACAATGTTTGTATGCAGATGTGTTAATGTCATAGACAGAGGAGGAAAAACACATGAGACATAATAGAAGGAGGACAATTACAGGAAAAAACATCATTGAAAAAGGAAGAAGGAGTGAGATCCAATGGACATGTAAAGGGATTGGCCATGGGTACAGGGACAATTCATCCATTGTACCAGAAGGGGAGACAGGATCCTTAGATATATGCCCAAAGAGGGTAGGCAGGATCTCTCTTGTACCAGAAGGGGAGGCAATGTCCATAAGTACATATGCCTCTAGAACAGAAGATTCCATTCATAACCAGACACTACTGTTATGATCTTTCCCCTTGTACAGATGAGGAAACTGAGGCCCAGAGAAAACAAGTAACTGCGCAAGTTGACTCAGCTAATGAATGGCAAAACTAAGATTTGAACTAAAACTGTCTCTTCTGATCACTATTTTTTTTTCCTTGAGTAAAATAACAAGGCATTATCATTAGTTGAAAGTGAAAAGGAAGAGACAATTTTGGAGTTTTGGAAAGAGAGGACAAGGTCAGGTAATCATTTTAGAGATTAGAATAGCACACTGACTGGTGATGTAGTGTTGAATTTCCAGGCTATGTTGAAGGTTGTCTTGCTAAGAATTTAAAATGAAAGCAGTCTGTATAGTTTTGCAGTTTTCTTTTGTGTTGTTTTGTTGTAGCTACAGTTCTATTTAATTGTCAAATATAGGAGTAAATGTTCTATAGGGTGTGGGATTTATTAGGAGTAACCATTAAGATTTTGATGTTTAAGAGTATGGGCTATTTGACACTAAAACTTTTGGAAGTGGTGCACTTATTAATGGTGTCAAATCCTAGGGTCAGACAAGAGAAGGTCGGGGTGGGGAGAACTGTGGATGAAAGTCCCAAGCAGTAATGAGGTCAAGGAAATGAGAAGCAGGGTGTGAATATTGAAATTTCCAGTTAATGGCACGAATAACAATGGAGGGAAAGGCAGTGAGCTGAGTACTAAAATCCTCAGTGACTGAGAGTGGTGTCTAGGGAATAGGTGACTACAATAGGGACAAGGAAAAGATGGTGTGGTTCTAAAGAACCAGAGATTTGAGAGTGGAGGAATGTAGAAGCTTCCAGAAAAAGCAATGAGGAACAAGAAAGATACAATCCCCAAACCACACCCAAAGACAGTCCCTTTTAAGTCTTTCAGATGAGGTTTTGCAATTTTCCTTTATATTTCTAAATAATACGCATATGTTGCTGCTTCTGGACTTCCTCAGTTTTAGGCATTATTTTGCACTATTGAAAGAAGAGTATTAAGTCTCTTAGGATCGTGCATGCACACAAACACACACCTGACACCAGTAAGGTCATTTGTATGAATTCTGTGCTTTTCTTTCTGAAAAGTTGTAAAAACAATTTTGGTGTCTCAAATTTGAAATTCATTATTTATGGGCAGTTGGTGGACTCTTTCAATCTGACTCATGCTCTTTGGATTGAGGAAACTTTCTTGATTTATTTCCTTGGGGTTAGACTTGCCTCCATGATTTCTCTTCTTATTCAGATGTAGCTTTGCCATCTCATTTTCTTATTTTTTTTTTCTCTTTTAAAAAAACTTTGTTTTTTAATTATTTTGCTCCAGGAATTTTAACGATCCTGGAGGAATTTTTTAGTTAATGTCTTGGGTTTGGGCTTTCCTTGGCATATGCAAAAAATAAGTTTAGAGTTTTTAAAGTCTTTTTCAGTAGAGTCAGTGGTTTATTTTCAAACTCTCTCCTCCTTCCACTGCCTTTCTCCATCTACATTCTGGGGCAGCCAACAAGCTTCCTTAAGCTTCCTCATGGCTTTCCAGAACAAGGCATCAGAGTTTCTCAGTCCCTTTTCCATAGGCTGGACAGCCCTTTGAAGTTCTTGGATTTATGGACTCCATATCCTTTTTGGACCAAAAAGAGTGGTTCTATCCTCAACCTGGGCCTTTAAATACCCGCTCCCTGACCAAAGGTCCTACATCTGGTCTGATATCCATGCAGTGCCTGTCCCTTTTTTACCACTCTGGCTCTGATTTCCTGCTTAACTTCTGACCAACTGGGCATTTACCTTAAATTTAGATATGTGGCAAAAAAAAAAAAAAAAGTAGTTTTTGTTATATTTTATTTAGGATTCTATGATTTTGTGAAGAGAGAAAACAGTCACCACTCTGATATACCCATTACCTTTATCTTGGCATAGTGTCAACATCATCTCCTTTACCATGTTTCCTTCAATATGACATCTTACACCGTGCAACAAGCTTCTCCCTGTTTCCCTTGCACAAATCACTCCTTCCTCCCTCTTTCTATTTTCAGAGTTATTGGCCTAACAAGCAGTCTGATGTTGTCACTTCAGTCTTTAAAAGCCTCCTTTAGGTTACTATAACTTTCAAGATCAAGGCCATAGTCAACGTCCTTCAAAACTTGATCCCAATTGTTATGAACTAAATTGTATCCTCCTCCCCCAAAGCAATATGTTGAAGTTCTAATCCCCAGTACTTTAGAATGTGACTGTATTTGGAGATAGGGTTTTTAAGACAATTAAGGTTGGAGGAGGTCATATGAGTGGGCCCTAATTCAATATGGCCCATCTGTGTAAGAGAAAGAGACACTGAGGTTGTTAAAACACAGAGAGAAGGCCATGTGAAAATATGGCAAGAAGATAGCCAAATGCAAGCAAAGGAGAGAGGCTTTAAGAGAAAAAATTAGCCAACACCTCAATCTTGGACTTCTAGCCTCTAAAATATGAAAAATAAATTGCTGTTGTTAAGCCACCAGTCTGTGGTATTTTGTTGCTGCAGCCTGAACTGGCCAATACACTGGTCTATCTTGCTAGTCTTATGTTCCACTACATCCCTTTTCTGTATCCCAGATATGGCAAACTAGTAATCATTCCTCAACTGGGTGAATTGTCTTTCACAACTCTAACACAAGGAATATTGAGTTCCCCAAGGAACACTCTCCAAGGAATACTATGTTCACCAGATGTAGGAGGATGAGTAATGGTTTCCAAAGATATCTAGGTCCTAATCCCTGAAATGTAATCCCTAATCCCTAAATATAAGTGTCTTTATAGGAAGAAGTCAGAGAAAGGAGGAAGTAGTAAATGTAATGGCATAAGCAAGAGATTGGAGCGACTTGAAGAAGAGGTCATAAGCCAAGAAATGTGGAAAGCCTCCAAAAGCTAGAGAAGGAAGGGAAACTGTGTCTCTCCTAGAACCTTCAGAAGAAACCAGCCCTACTGACATCTTGATTTTAGTCCAGCAGATTGATTTAGAAATATCTGGTCTCCAGAGCTGTAAGACAATAAATTTTTGTTTTTATAAACCAGTAAGTAATTCATTACAGTAGCCATAGTATGCTAATACACCCAGAAAATTTCGAGTCATCTTTCAAGACAGATTCCATGCCATTTCTTTTTGAAGCCTTCCATTATTCTCTTATACAGGAGCATGTTGTCTTCTTCAGTTACCTTGAAAAAAAATCTGCCTTACTCTAGTACTTATTTTACCATGTTGAATCTTTTTAAAACCTTTTATTTTTTAAGAATTATAATCTCATAGGGTTGCAAAGAGAGTGTCATGTACCCTTCTCCAGCTTTCTCTAACACCGACATCTTACAAGACTATAGTACAAAATTGAAACCAGGAAATTGACAATAATACAATATTGTTAAATAGACTACACACATTCTTCAGTTTTCAGCACTTGGGTTGGGTTTTAATTATTTTTATACTAAATTGTAGCTCTTCAAAGTCAGGGACTATGTATCTCACTCATCTTTATATTCATAATGCTTAAAGGACACTAGGGTCTCAATAACTATTTTTAAAATTAATGAGATAAGAGGAAAAAGGAAGAGAGGAGAGAAGAGAAAATGAAATGAAATAAATTTGGGCTTGTTTGTTCATAATGTTTACAATTGCAGGTATATCTTGGGTTGAAGGCAGGATCCAAAGGGAACAAGAGGTTTTAATGACATTAAAATTTTAGTGAAATTTAAATTCTATACTCTGACTTGTTGGTATATATTTTCACATTTGAAAAACTTAAGAACACATGTATTTTCATTATATGTACTATATATATCACTTCCATTAGGAATTTCTTTCGAACATCCATTTAGCAGTTAAGATGTTGAAAACTTTAATTCTAGCTAGTAGTTTGATTAGAATTTTCCAATAGGGATTACAAAAAATAAATAATAGTTTTGTCTAACACATATTTTTCTTGCTGAGCTTCACACACACACACAAAATCCTGTATTCATGAAAAGTATCTTACATGAGAAAGAATAAAGTGGCACATTTGAAAGGCTTACTGATAAAATTTGAGCAGTTCATGTTCCTCTATCCTTTGAAATACTTAGAAAATGAAGCATTTCTTTTCTATTTGGCAATTTCAAGTCAATTCTATGTTTTATTTCCCAGCTAAGCAACACTGAGCATTTTAAATGATACTTAAGTCATTCCATGAGGCTGAAGAGTTCAGCCACGGGTCACCAAAGGGGAAGTTATATGATCTTTGGAGGAACAGCGGGAGTGTGAGCTCAAGTGTCAAATCTGTCTTCCAGCCATGGGTGACCTTGTTCTATAGACGAGCTTTCAGGGGGTGTTCTTGGAAAGAAAGTGGAGAAGGGTGAGATTCACTATTTGTCTATTATACACCAGTTACTTTACAGACATTATCTCTTTTAATCCTCCCCATAACTGGATTGTAGGTCTTATGTGCACTGATTTTATAGATAAAGAAGCTAAAGCACAGAGATGAGACAATCTATCCAAACTGCACAACTATTATGTGACAGAGCTTGAGTCTATCTCCCTTCGACTTGTAACCCCACACTCTGTTTTCTAGAGTTGATGAGTTTCTACAAAAGCCATAGTTTTCTACTTTGCACATGAGAACCAATTTGGTTAGTTTCCAAAACTACCAAAGCTGAGGCTGCACCACTTGGGGTGGGTCCCAAGTTTCTGCATTTTTAAAAGCTTTACAGGTGATTCCAGGGTGCAGGAAGGTTTAAGAAGGGAGGAAAGACCTTAAAATAGACCAAATGGAGTGCTGCTCAAGGGGTCTGATTGAAGAAGCATGGACGGTCCAAATGCTTAATAGTATCTCCCCAAATTGGCCTTCTAGCATGTCTAATATTCCTATCATCTGCATCATTTCTTTGGGGAAAGGTATCTATTCTCCAGAATGTCATTGTTAAAATGCAAATAAGCCACCTAATAGGAGAAATGCTTTAATCTATTATTGTCTAAGCCTAGATTACATGATTCTTTCTTGGTCAACATTTTTAATCACCATCTTGGAGAAAGACACACAAGTCTTGCTCATTAAATTTGCAGCAGACAGACACAGACCTGGAAGAGCTCATTTGTTAGAATTTGAGATCAGACCTTTCCATTTTGTTCCTTGCTCCCCCCAACAAAAGTCTCCAGAGTCTGAAACACTGGACTCAGATGGAGAATTAATGTCAAGTTCTAAATGCAGACTTGAAATATGAATAGGACAAAAAACTGAGTTCAAAATAACCCATTTGGAAAAAATTCTTAATATACTTTAAGGTACATATGGACTAAATTATGACCTGGCTGATAAAAATGATGAAATATTAGGTTTCATAAATAGAGGTATCACATGTCAATTATTTAGGAAATTATGTTTCCCAAAAACCTGAAAAACCAAATAGTGTACAGATAAGGGGTGGCAATATGAGTGTGAACAAACTTGGAAATCACGTCAACAAAGGAAAAAGTGCAACTTAGCTGTCATTTTCTCTGTAGAACTTCCCTATATACTTAACTAGAAGTACTCCTACTTATAGATGCTTCATTCTTTGTTCATAGAGTTTTATGACATTGTTGGATAGTTAGTTGTATGTTTTGTCCATGATAGACTGCAATGCCCTTGATGCCAGTGATTGAAACACATTCTTCTTTATTTCCCAGAACCTCTATCATAGTAAATATTATTAAATCACTCTTGTGACATCCTTTGTTAGCTGGCTGTATTTTTTTGAAATTTCCCAATTCAGATTTGCCAAGACAAATAAGTTGTTTGGCAGAAACTAGAAAACAACCTCTTAGGGATGGAAATATCTTCCTTGGGTGGCAAGTTAGACAAGATCATATTATTGAGACTGAAGTTTCCATGATCCACGATTCCTATAATTCTTGATTGGTTTAACAATTGATAAGCAGAGAGTACAATCTTGAAGCAATGGGAGCAAAAGTGATATATTTTGATTGGACCAGGTGGATGTGCAGCAACCATTTTACAATGCTGATAAAGACTATTGATCAAAAATTCAGAAAAAACATGGTGGGAATGGCTCTTCTCTGTTCTTTGATGTCTGGGGTCTCAGTTGGCATCACTCAAATAGCTGAGGAGTAAGAGGTAAGGTTGAAAGCCACTCTTTGATCCAGAATGGCTTCTTCATTCATGTATATGAGAAGGGATCTTTAAGGAATAAGATTAGAAAAATTAAAATCATGAGGCAGTTCAAGATGGTGGCATAGGAAGATCCTGAACACACCTCCTCCCATGTACACATTAAAACTACAGCACATAAGAAATAATTCCTTCTGGGAGGTGGGGGAAACCTGAAAACTAGCTGAACAGCTCTCTACAACAAAGGGTAAAAGGGCAACGTCAAGATAGGTAGGCGAGGCAGAGATATGGTCTCACTAAAAACCGCACCCATGGTACAGTGACCCACAATCAAAAAGACCTCATAAATATGGAGCTCCTCCTTTAGGAGCAAGGTGTTTGTTCCCCAAATCAGGCATTGCAACTCTTGAGACCCACATCAGAAAGATGAACCTCCAAAAGGTCTGGCTTTAAAAATCAACAGAGGCTTATTTCCAAAATACCCAAAAGGCTGTAGGGAATTGAGATTTTACTCCTAAATCTTAAAGATATCACACACAGCTTCACTCATCTTGAGATCCAGAGCAAAAACAGCAGTTCAAAAATCACCTAGACTATATGTGAAGGAGATTTATTTGCTGATTTAAAGTGTTTGCCTATGGGACAAGGGCCTGTTGGGACTCTCTCCAGGGATGGAGGCACTGGTAGGCAGATTTTTAAGCAGAAACTTTGCAGGCTAGAACAGAATAGCATGATATAGTCAAGGTGTTTCCAAACATTCAAAAAAGATTTAATACCTACTCTTTCAAGAAAATGAAAAGAAGGAAATGCTTCCAAACTTATTTTACAAGGTTGGCATTACCCTGATGCCAAACCAGACAAGGATACCACAAAACAAACAAACAAACAAACAAACAAAAAAGTAACTGCAGGGTAAATATCCCTGATAGACATGGATACAAAAATCCTCAAAAAAATATTAGCAAACTGAATTCAATAATATATTAAAAGGATCCTACATTATGACCAAGTAGGATTTATTCCAGGAATGCAAGGGTGGTTCAACACTTGTGAATCAATCAACATGATACACCACTTTAACAAAATGAAGTGTAAAAGTCATATGACCATTTCATTAGATGCAGAAAAAGCATTTGACAAAATTAACACCACTTTATGATCAAAACTCTCAACAAAGTGGTTATACAGGGAATGTACCTCAACATAATAAAGACTGTATATAACAAGACCATATCTAACATCATACTCAAAAGCTTTTCCTGTAAGACCAGGACCAAGACAAGGATGTTCACTATCCCCACTTTTATTCAACATAGTGCTGGAAGTTCTAGCCACATTAGTTAAGAATTAAAAAGAAGTAAAAAGCATCCAAATTGGAAAGGAAGAAGTAAATTTGTCACTATGGAAGACATGATTTCACATATTGAAAACTCAAAGACCACCAGGGTACAAAATTGATATACAAAAATTGGTTGCATTTCTTTTTTTTTTTTTTTAAGATTTTAATTATTTATTTGACAGAGATCACAAGTAGGCGGGGAGGCAGGCAGAGAGAGAGAGAGAGGGGGAAGCAGGCTCCCCGCTGAGCAGAGAGCCCGAGGCGGGGCTCGATCCCAGGACCCTGAGATCATGACCTAAGCCGAAGGCAGAGGCTTAACCCACTGAGCCACCCAGGTGCCCCAAATTGGTTGCATTTCTATATACTAACAGTGAGCTAGCAGAAAGACAAGTTAAGAAAACAACCCCATTTGCAATTATATCAAAAGAATAAAATACCAAAGAGTAAATTTAACCAAGAAAGTAAAAGACTTGTACACTAAAAACCAAAAGACACTGATAAAAAAAAAATTGAAGAATACACAAATAAATGGAAACCTATTCTATGCTTATGGATTGAAAAAGGTAGCATTGTGAAAATGTTCATATTACTCCAAACAATCTAGAGATGCAGTGCAATTCCTACCAAAATTCCAATGACAATTTTCACAAAAATAAAACAATCATAAAATTTGTATAGAACTGCAAAAGACCCTGAATAGCCAAAGCAATCTTGAGAAAAAAGAACAAATTTGGAGGCATCACACCCCCCAATTTCAAACTATATTACAAACCTATAGTAATCAAAACAGTATGGTATTGGCATAAAAACAGATACACAGGTCAATGCAACAGAATAAACCCACACATATATGGTCAGTCAATATATGACAAAGGGAGTAAGGATACACAATGGGAGCAGAACAGTCTCCTTAATAAATGGTGTTGAGAAAATGGGCAGCTATATGCAAAAGAATGAAATTAGACTACTATCTTATGCCATACCCCAAAAAATAAACTCAAAATTAATTAAAGACTTCAGTGTAAGACTTAAAACCATAAAACTCCTAGAAGAAAACACAGGCAGTAAGCTCTTTGCTATCAGTCTTGGCAATTATTTTTTTGGATCCGACTCAAAAGGCAAGGGCAATAAAAGCAAAAGTAAAAATAAAACAAAAATAAAATAAAAATTAAAAACATCAAACTAAAAAGTTTTGCACAGTAAAAGAAACCATCAACAAAATAAAAAGGCAATGTACTGAAGGGAGAATTCATAAATCAAATATCCACTAAGGGGTTAACATCCAAAATATAAAAAGGACTCATACAACTCAATAAGAAAGAAACAAACAATCCAATTTTAAATATGGGTAAAGAATCTGAACAGACGTTTATCAAAGAAGACATACAAATGGCCAACAGACACATGAGAAGATGCCCAATGTCATTAACCATAAAGGAAATACAAATCAAAACCACAATGAGATATCATCTCACATCATTCAGAAAGGTTATAATGAAAAAGACAAGAAAAAACAAGTGTTGGTGGGGATGTGGAGAAAAGGGAACTCTCATGAGCTATTGGTGGGAATGTAAATCGGTGCAGCCACTGTGGAAAACAGTATAGAAATTATTTAAAAAATTAAATAGAACTACCGTATAAATGTTGAATCGCTATGTTGTATACCTGAAACTAACTTAATATTCTATGCCAACCATACTCAATGAAGAAAAAATAAAACGACCATATGATCCAGCAGATCCACTTCTGGATATTTATATGAAGAAAGAAAAAAAACATTAATCCGAAAAAAACATATGCACTCCTATGTTCATCATTACATTATTTACAATAGCCAAGACAGGGAAACACCTAAGGATCCATTGATGAATGAATGGATAAATAATATAACAGAATACTACTAACCCATAAAAAAAATAAAATCTTGCCATTTGCAAAAATATGGATGGAACTTCTGGGTATTATGCTAAGTGAAATAATAAGTCAGTTACAAGGAAACAAATGCTATATGATTTCACTTATATGAGGAATCTAAAAACCAAAACAAGCAAACAAAACTCATAGATACAGAAAACAAATTGGTGGTTACCATGGGGGAGGGGGTTGGGCTTTGGGCAAAAAGGGGCATAAGGAGTCAAATGTACAAACTTCCAGTTACAAAATAAGTAAGTCATGAGATATAATGTAAAGCATGGTGACTATAGTCAGTAATATATATGCATATTTGGAAGTTGCTAACAGTAAATTTTAAGATTGTCACCACAAGAGAAAATTCTTTTAACTGTGTGTTGATGGATGATAACTAGAATTATTTTTGTGATCATTTTGTAGTGTATATAAATATCAAATCGTTGTACACCTGAAGCAAATATATTATACATCAATTATACCTCAATAAAAATTTTAAAAGTTAAAGAACAAGATCCCTGGGATTGTCTGTAAGAGCATTTACATGTGACCTAGCCAGCATGGCTGTCACAGAGTAGTTGGTTCTTTCACATGGTATTTTAGGGCTTTACAAAAAGGGTTCCAGAAGCACAAGGCAGAAGTTAATGATTATTTTTGACTTCTGCTATACTATATTAGTTGAAGCAGTTACAAATTCCCCCAAACCTAAGGGTAGGAGTTATAGACTTCACCTCCCAGCAGGAGTGGGGTCAAAGAATTTATAGCCATCTTTTTAAAACCATCAGAGTAACAGACTAATACTCCTTCTGAGAATGACAGGGGGGTAAAAAAACAACAACAACATTAAATTTTTTAAGAAAAAGCAGCAGCTCTCAAAGAATCGCTGATGTAAACAATATTTAAAAGAGTAAGATCCCAGAGAAAAGAGATGATGTGCTAACATCTCCCTACCACTGTTTTCCCTGAGGGCATTTGCTGATTATTAGAATAGGAAGCCAAGAATCCACTGAGAGGACCAGGAAATATAGCTTCTGTTAAGAAATAAAGAGGAGCCAGTGGAAAATTTGGCAATCTCAAGGGGAAACAAAGTAAAAAACTGAAATTTGAAGTTGCCATGTCAGGCTAAATTTGTTGGGGGGTGATGCAGATCCTACTGAGAAAAGGGTTCTAGGGAAGTAAACCTAACTCTCTATTTTCCCTGGGAAATGTTTGGTCATTTTACAGAAAAGGAGGGTAAGATTCAAGTGTCAAACCAGAGTTTTCCACTCTCTCTTAGTGCTGGGAAGACAAAAAAATAAAAGTGGGGGGTTCCTTGGTGGCTCAGTCATTTAGTGTCTGCCTTCGACTCAGGTCATGATTGTGGGGTCCTGGGATTGGCCCCACATCAGGCTGCCTGCTCAGCAGGGTGTCTGCTTCTCCCTCTGCATCTGCCCCTCCCCCCACTCATGTGCGCACTCTCTCTCTGTCTCAAATAAATAAAATCTTTTTAAAAAAATAAAAATAAAAATAAAATAAAAGTGGGCCCCACTTTTGGGATGGGACATTAAGCACATCAGAATATTAGTCGGAAAACTCTGAGGATGACACTCCAGAAATATGGACATCGTAAATGTACGTAGAATTCTGGAGAATTATAATCCAACTTCAAGTCTGTTCAATGACTGTTTAAATTAAATTTATCTGCTACCATCTTGCCAGTTTATCAGGGGATAAGATAAGTTCTTTGTGGAAGGATATAACATTAAGAGCCTCTAGTAATTAACATAAACAATGTATGGCCATCAGCCAAATATTACCAGGTATGACAAGAAACAGAGCCAAGAGAAAAAGTAACAGTAGAAAGTGACCTGCAAATGATCCATTTTTCAGTGTTATTAGAAATGGACTTTAACATAGCTATGATTAATATGCTCAAGAAAATAGGTGTCAAGATGAAGAATTTCACTAGATATATACCACTTTTTGTTTTATTTTATTACTTGACACAGGGAGACAGATCACAAGTAGGCAGAGAGGCAGGCAGAGAGAGAGGAGGAAGCAAGCTCCCCGCTGAGCAGAGAGCCCGACGGAGGGCTCGATCCCAGGACTCTTGAGACGATGACCTGAGCTGAAGACAGAGGCTTAACCCTCTGAGCCACCCAGGCACACCTATACCACTTATTTTTAAAAAGAAATTGAAATTATAGAATTAAATTATAGTAACTAAAAATTAAGAACTCAATACGTCAGAATACTATCAGATCAGGCATAGAAGAAAAGTTGAGTAGTTAATTAGGAAACCAACTGGTAGAAAATATCCAGGCTGAAGCTCAGAGAGTTGAAAGGATATCAAATAAAAGAGACCATAGAGATATGTGCACATGGTAAAAATAGATAGATAAATAAATAAAAGTAAAATAAAAGAGAAATAGAAGAAAAAATATTTGAAGAAATAATATGAAACATTTTTAAAGACTGATTAAAGATGTTGGTCATAAGAAGCCTTATAACCCCCAAAGAGGATACAAAGGGATAAACAAACAAAAAGCCAAAGAGAAAAATCTGCCACCTAAGCTCAGGGTAATAAAGTTTCTGAAAAAACAAAAAGGAAACCTAAAAAGCAGCCAGAGAGTTTAAAAATATATATAAATGTTATCCTTAAATAGTATTGTTAAAACTGACAGGTTACTTCTTGTAACAGAAATAATGGAAGTCAGAGGATAGTGGTAACATGTCTTTAAGTACTAAAAGAAAAAGGCAAACAAAATTTTATATTTGATAAGAATATTCTTCAAAACTGAAGGTCAAATAAAGATGTTTCTGGACAAACAAAAGTTGAGTGAATTCATCACTAGGAGGGCTTAAACTAGAAAAAATACCAAAGGTCAGATGAAAACTGATCCCAGGAGACAGGGAAATGTAGAAAGGAATGAAGAGCAAGGTATATTTTAGTTAAGTTCAATAGGTGGGTAAATATAAATGAATATTAAACACAAAATCGAGACATGCCTTTGGGGGGCATGGTACAAAATACATGGAATTAAAATACATTATAACAATAACAGAAAAGTCAAAGTAAGTAAATGGGATTGAAGTATTCTAAAGTCCCTGCATTATTTATAAGTGCTCAAAGCACTTACGTTAAGTTCTAATAAATCAAGGCTGTGTGTTTAAAGTTTTTGCCTTCAATTTATTTGTCAGAGAGAGAGCAAGAGAGAACACAAGGAGGGGGAACAGCAGGCAGAGGGGGAAGCAGGTTTCCCACCAAGTGGGGAACCCAATGGGGGACTCGATTCCAGTCCTGAGCTGAAGGCAGATGCTTAACTAACTGAGTCACCCAGATGTCCCAAGCCTATAGGTTAGTAAAACAAGATTGTAGAGAAGGAAGACAAAGGATAGAAATATTAGATTTATCTAAAATAAATCAAGAGTAGGGAGGGAAAAGAAAATAAACAAGCGAGACAAACAGAAAATAAGCTATAAACCCAAAAATAAATAGATACAAACCCAAGTTCTTTAAATGCACCAATTTAAAAACTAAAATTGTCAGACTTGGTAAAACATAATATAATCCAACTATACACTATTTTAGACCTTAAATAAAAAACATGGATATTTTAATGAGGTTGATGGAAACAGCTATCCTACGCAAATCAGGTGAAATAATAGCCTGAAAGGAGTTAGAGCTCCTTTGCTTTCCAAGGTGTGTCACCCTTTCACTTTCGAGATCACGATGCTAAGGCCCAGAGTGGCAGTCAGTCATCTAAGATAAGGACTCTCTAGGATTCTGATTCCCAGTTCTGTCATTTCATACAACATTATAAAATGGAAATTGTTGTACTTTCCATCATTTCTCATTGATTCCTAAGTCAGAGTGCCATGTTAATCTGAGCGGAGTCCATTCATGATGAGCTGTGTTTGGGAAGAACAGCGCCCTAGGAATATATTTCTGAAATGGTTTACTGTGGAAGCTGTGAGGGACTTTCGATTTGTGTAGTATGATTTGTAATGTCTGCTGCCCAGCTCAGACGATGGATGTGTAGGGAGTGAGAGATCCCTTCACATGCTTCATTGTATTTTTTTTTCCTCATTCCCTTTTCACTCTCTTCTCCCCTTTCCCATCAAAGATTTATGACTGGGGAAAAGATAAAAAGAAAAACAAATGCAAACTCTAAGCCAACAGAGTCTTCTTGACTATATTTCAGCTTTCCTAACAAATTGCCTGGTCAAGTTCACCTGGCTCAGTCAACAAATAAGATGGAAAATTTTAACCCATTGTCCACCAGCATCACATTGGGGGTAAATGGTATTTACTTGTCTAACATTATCATGTAGTAAAATTAGCTATCAATTATTGTACAAAATGAAAATGTCCAGAGATTGTAGCAGGTGCTGCATTCCCTGACAGTGGCCAACAGCCTCTGGTTTGCTCCAGCTTCTGAGTTAATCAGAAGTAGGACAAGAAGTATATACTAGGAAATAGGTTACGTGGTCAACTAGGTTATGTGGTCAACTAGGCTCCCTGGCTGTCATGGCAGAGATAGCCCAAGATGACTTTAAAGTCTCTGAGTTATAACATTGCCCCCTACCAAGACTATAGATTTAGGCAGTTACTCTATTTGGGCTCCTATAACAACACACCATAGACTGAGTGGCTTATAAACCAGAAAAATTTGTATCTCACAATCCTAGAAGCTGGGAAGTCCAAGACCAAGTCACGGGCAGATTTAGTGTCTGGTGAGGGCCTGCTTCCTGATTCCCAGATGGCCATGTTTTCACTGTGTCCTTAGGTGACAGAAAGAGGAAGGGAGCTCTCTGGGGTCTTCCTCATAAGAGTACTAATCTCATTCATGAAGATTCTACTGTCAAGACCTAATCACCTCCCAAAGGTCCTGTCTCCAAATACTGTCACGTTGGGTGTTAGGATTTAACACGTGAATTTTAGAGGGATGCAAACATTGAGTTTGCAGCAGGCACCTACAATTATGCCTCTTTCCATAGTCTTCCCCTCTAATATAAGAGTTAACATTTATTAAACACGTGTTATGTGACCAACACCTTAAATGTGTTATCTCATTTAGTTTTCATAACAACCATGAGTTAAGTATTGCTGTTATTACCACTTTACAGATGAGGACAATAATTTTTAAAGGGAATAAGGAGTACAAAATCCAATCACCTAGCAAGTGACAGAGATGGCATTTGAATCTGGACAATCTGGTTCAAGCACTCATACAATTAAACAGTTGGTTATACTGCTTAGCATCCCACCTGCCCTGAGACCAGAACTCTGGCTTGGAGATTCTCTGTCTGGGCCCCTAAGAGCCTGCTGAACTCCTCCTTCTTAGAACCCCAACCTGAGATGGAGTTGTTCCACATTCAGTACCATCTCAAGAACCAGGAAAGAATTTGGCCTTTACTGGTAGTTACAACTTCCTGCTTGAAATATTCAACTCTGGCCTCCCTCAAATAGTTCCCTAGCTGCTTCTAAGCTTACAACACCCTTGAACACTGTGTTTCAAACTGTACAACTACTTGTGTGGGTACAGCTGTCAAAACTTAGTATATTAGTCATGGTTCTCCAGAGAAACAGAAATCACAGGAGATTATCTGTTGATCCATCTATCTATATACCTACCTACCTACCTACCACCTATCATCATCATCATCTATCTATAATGAGATTTATTATAAGGTATTGGATTATGGGATGATAGAAGCTGAGAAGACCCATGGTGGCCATCTGCAAGCTGGGGATCCAGGACAAATGCTGGTATAAATTCCAATCTGGGTCCAAAAGCCTGAGAACCAAAGTGATGATGGTGTATGTGCTAGTTCAAATACAGGGGAAGACCCAGGTCTCAGTTCAGTCAGGCACAAAGAGAAAATTAAACTTTCCTCTGCTTCTTTGTTCTATTCAGGCCTTCTACAGGTTGGGTGATACCTACATACATGGGGGAGGACCATCTGCTTTATTCACTCCACCAATTCAAATGTTAACTTTTTCCTGAGGCACTCTCACAGACACACCCAGAAACAAGGTTGAACCATATATCTGGGCATCCCCTGACTCAGACAAGTTGACATATAAAATTGACCACAGCAGTTGACCTGCCTCTCCTGTCTGTCAGGTCCTGGTGATTTCGCTAACCCCAACACAAATGTCGGTTCTCCCAGTCCCAGCATGCCTTGCTCCTGATTATGCATCCCCATCTCCATGTTCAGAGCATGGAGACTGTTTCACTGGAATATATACTCGTATCATAGTAAAAGCCTAATAAGGTGTTCCCAAGGGGATCAGCTGGTCAGACCCATATTTCAGGCCGCCTCTGTGGCCAGGTAGAATTATGAACTGTTGCTGTTTTCTCTGGTTTTCAGTTAGTTATCTTTTGTCATTCTAAAGCACTTAAACAATTTAGAGACTTCATTTCCTTTTTTTTTTCCCTCTTGATAATGTTTTATCCCTCCCATTATTATTATTACTAGTGTTAAATAAAACTCTGCAGACTTGGGAGGAAAGGCCACTTGAAATTGAAACCCCACGAAACAGAAGAAATGAGAAGCAAAGTTTTCCCTCAGTGACCCTTTTTTCATTCCCTGTGCATTAAGCCTAATAACTTTAAGCTAATGTTCAAAAGGGACAGTGGGAGTCTTGGAAGTGACACCGTGAATATTGAAGTCCAAAGGGTAAAGAGAATGTGATCTCCTTCTCACAGCTGATGAGGGAGCAGCCTCATAAAAAGAGAATGAGGGTGTTAGTGTAGATGGCACCAGAGTCCCTTACAGTTATAAAACTCTAAGTGGTCAGTGGGGACAGCCCAAATACGATGGGTTAAAGGGTGAAGGTAATCATTAAGCAAAATACTTGGCCCTAATAATTTATCTACCTCTTATTGATTTAAATGGATATATTGCTGTTAATATCCCAGAAATAATTTTCAGAGGGTCCCTTGAAACTCTTAGAGATTTCAGTCCCATGGGAAGACTATGGATTATTTTCTGGCCAGTTACCCATAAAAGTGAGAGCCAAGATTTGTTGAGACTTTCAAGGTTGTAAACCTTGGAAATTAACGCTGGCTACTTAACAAAAGAGGATTTATTGGAGGAGGAGGCAAGTTCAAAAAATCAGTGGGAGGCTGGAGAACATAGGTTGGGAAATGGAGCAGAAGGAAGGGGCTCCAGGGGCTGGAGATGAGGCTTTGCATCTTAGAGCAGGAAACGTCATCACGCCACTTCTAATGCTGTGATGAACACAGCCTCTCAGAACAGGCATCTGAGTGGCACCCTCGTCCCGTGACTGTCTCCTCCCTGTACCAGGGGACCTGAAAAGGAATGACAGGATCTCCTAGGCTTCTGTAGAGGGAGGTAGGTGAGAACGGTCCTCCCATTAAACTGACATTCAAAGAGGAGTCCCACCAAAAAAGAAACTGGGGAGGAAACATGGTTGCAGCCGGCCAAAGGGGGGAAAAAACAAAAGTGAGTGTTTTCTACAACAGTCCATTACCTCAGGGGGAACACCCTAACTTTGTCACTCTATGGTGACATGGTGCATATGGCATATGCAAAATAGAGCGAGATGTAGGATCAGGCAGATTTCGGTGAAGGCCTGGCCCTGCCACTCTCTGGCTGTGTGGTGTGACAGGTGCTTTTTCAGCTCTCGGAATCTCCCTCCTATTGTTGTCATGGGACTGAGAGCCTAATCCATGCAGACTGTGGCACACAGTAAGCTTTACAGTATTACTTTTCTTCATGGAAGACATGTTTCTCATGTTGAATCTTAAATGGCTTCTAGCCTAGCAAGACATTTCCAAAAGCCTTTGACAAAGAGTCTTTGAAATGAAGAAATGGCACAAAATGTAGCAATTAGTAACCTATAGCTGGAGCTGGGTTCCCCAAACAGGAAACCTGTAGCAGGATCTTGGAGGAAAGGCACCTTTTCTCAGCAGTTGTACTAAATGAGGAAGCATCCTTTGCCTCGATAATTGGATGTCTCTCCCCTAGATTGAGAAATTAGATCTCTTTTATTGCCCAGTGTTTTACTTTCCCATTTAGGATGCTGAGATGTCTCTGAATTTTGCAAGTACATTTCCTTAGAATTAATACTATCATCATAGAGGACCAAGTGTCTTAATTTCTTTTCATGCTAAGTTAGTAGGAAAGATCAAAGCCCTTTCGTCTTATGACCGAACTGTTCAAGCATCTAAAAATGCCTTTAGGACTTCAGAGAGAAGCCACCACGGTGCATGGCACTTACATTCTTTTATAGACTTACAGGTCTGTGAACCTTTTTTTTTCCCCAAACTAATATAACTAGCTACTGCATAGTATGGCAAATCAAACAAAGACATTTGCTTTCATGAGCCATACTTCCTGAATTAAAAGTGCTCAGCCCACTACACAAGTTTTGTTTTTGTTTTTTTTTTTCTTAGCAGAAAGATGCTTTTGGCCTACATTTTTTTTAAATTTTAGGGTCTTTTAAAAATGATCTAGTATTAGATATATAAATATATCAAATTAACATGCTGTACACCTTAAATTTACATGATGTTATATGTCAAATATATTTCAATTGGAAAAAAGAAAACATAAAACCAACCCCCCAAAAATATTAACTTCAGTTAAACAAGAATGATACTGACATTTCTAAACTGGACTTTAGGGTCTATTGTAAAACTTTTGATATTTACTGGTGAGCTGAGCCAATTGTATCAAATTCTCAAGGACCCATCATCCTCCAAACTTAAGCATGTAAAACATTTGAATATTATTAAGAGAACATCCCTGACTTTAGGTAAGCGAAAGAAGGAATGTTTGAGCAGGAAAAAAAAAAAAATCACTTCATGGATATTTTTGCTGCTAGAATAATACAAAGGTTCGGTTATGAGCATGGTGCTTGTAACAGAGAAAAACTCAAAACTCAAAAACCCACTAAATGTCCAGCTCCAGAGGACTGAGTAGATAAGATGTGGTCTGTCCTTATAAAAGGAAACCTAACAATAGGCCCTAAAATGAGGCAAAACACATATTTAGAGACATGGATAGATGCTTATAATATACTATTGGTTAACTAAGATTTAAATGAACATGTGCAATATGATCTCGATTCTGTACATATGCATGGATACAAACAGAATGAACAGTAAGAGGACAGAGCAGGTGCAGTTGTTTTTTTTTTTCCTAGGTGCTGAGGTTATAGTTGGTTTTATTTTCTTCCTTTTGTATAGCTGTATTTTCTGAATTTACAGCAAAGGAAACATTAAATCAATAAATTATTTTACATAGAAATAAGGCATGATTGATATTACTTTATTTTCAACTCAAGCTTATTCATCACTCGTGCTCAACAAAATATCAAGGTCATGGAGCAAATGGGTGAGTACGAGACTTAATACATCTTGAATGTGTTCTTTCCTCCCAGTTAAAATTCTTTGTTTATCTTCAATATTAAAATTTGGCTAGGTAGGGGCGCCTGGGTGGCTCAGTGGGTTAAAGCCTCTGCCTTCGGCTCAGGTCATGACCCCAGGGTCCTGGAATCGAGCCCTGCATCGGAATCTCTGCCTAGCAGGGAGCCTGCTTTCTCTCTCTCTCTCTCTCTCCCTCTCTCTCTCTCTCTGCCTACTTGTGATCTCTGCCTGTCAAATAAATAAATAAAATCTTAAAAAAAAAAAACTTCAAAAAAAATTTGGCTAGGTAGTTCTGACACACTTGTACGTATTTTCTTTTCTGTGCTAAGCCTCAGTTATGTCCTGAATCCAGGTGCCTTATGGATGCTCAAATATTTGAGCATCACCCCTGCAGTTAGTAATCAATAACCCAAAGCAGCAATTTAGTGGGAAATAAATACATTTCCAATATATTTCCAGTATATATAATACAGATTGAATTCTCCCAATCTCCCAAAGGCTAGTTAGTATTTGTTGTAGCTCTGAGATAAAGTTTGAGTCTCTTTCTCTCACAGTTCCTGCACTGGTGATTTGTCCCTGGTGAGAACATAGACGCCTTTGATGGACACTGTTCTACTGAAGTCTAAAATGGTGATGGAGTGAATGGGCTCTGGAACCAGAATGCCTGGGTCTGAACTTTGGTTCCAACACCAACTAACATGCAGGATGGCTTTAGGCAAGTCATTTAATCTCTATGTTTCCATTTCTTTAGCTATAAGAGGGGAAAATATTGGTGCTTTCCCATTGGGGTTGTTGCAAAGATTGACTGAATTAATATAGAAAGAGCTCAAAACAGTGAGTGGTACGTGGTCGGTGCTTCACAAAACCAAAGGCTGGCTATTCTGTTTGTCCTCCCTATCCCTTCCTAAGCCCATTCTCACACTTCTCTGCCTTGCTCTGGGCACAGAGTGGCTGACCACTCTAGACAACGTTCATCAGACTCTCACCTCTTCCTTCCAGTTGGATATGTCAGGGGGCTGGAGAGCAGCAGGAGACAGAGCCTGGAGGATTATTCCTCCCTGACTCTGCCCCTGTCTTGAGGGTTCTGACATTGAGGTTGCTGGATTCCTCCAGGGCCACAGTCTGAATGGCTACAGCTCCTCACAGCAGCCCCTCCCCTAGGGCTCCTGTTTTTATTAGATTTCTCTAACGCCATTCCCTTCTCTTGCTTCCTCAGACTACGAGTAGTAACAGCTCCCACTACTACTAATTCCTATGAGCTACACCATGCGTTGTGGGTTCCCTCAAGCCTCCTGTCCACACCTCTGTGTCTGGACTCTTCCTTAAATTCTTTTTTTGAGCCAAGGGCTTCCTGCTGGGACCCTGACTGATGCAAGTGACCACCATTACTGTATGTGGCCTTTTGTTCGAGGCAGTATTGCGGTCAGAAGAGATTGGCAAGCACAAAGGTGATCATTTCATTGAGCATGCAAGACACCACACAACTCTCAGACTCTTCTGAATTATGAATGCCTGGAGTTTGTTAAACCATCTGAGAACCACCCAGGTGAAATCTGAAGGATGGAATTTTTGAGTTGCCATTTTTTGTGCAGCAGGGTATCTGCTGCTTAGAAATCACACTGAGCTTTGGATGCTTTTCAGATTCTTGTCTACTTATATGCTTTCTTTGTCCAAAGAGTGCAAGGAAAATGCCTGGTTGTGATTTCTATCAAGTTGATATCAGGCTATATGAGTTGATTAGCTATTCATTCATTTGTTTATTCATCAAATGTAAATTGAGGCCACGCTCTGTGCCTGAGGAAGACTGCTGGAGGAAAACGTTGCAAACAGAAAACAGAGGCACTCTCAGTCCTCATGACTTAACATTTCTAATTTGGGAAAAGAAAATTTAATTCTGTAAGTACAAGCACAGACAAAATGTAAAATTATATCTGTGACAAGTATTCTGAAGGGAGGTGCATGATGCCACGAGAGTCTCGATAGGGAGATTTGACCTAGTCAGGAGATCAGAGAAAGCATCCCTAAGATGTGACATGAGCTGAGACTTGAAGAATAAAATAGAGTTGGTAATAAAGAGGATTTCAGAAAGAGGAAAGGGCATATGCCAAGGCCCTGTGGTGGGTGGGGGCCATGGTGAGACCTGGAGGAAAAAGTGAGGATAGAGCACAGAAAGGAAGGGGAGGAAGCTGAAGGCTAGACAGGTGGGGATCTTAGCGATCCCCAATGTTGAGTAGATGGTTTTATCCCTAAGGCAATGGGAGACCATTAGAGGGTTTAAGCAGGGAATGATCTGATTCGGCTTTAGTTTTTCAAAGATCATTTTGTCTCTATGGGAGTTGTTCTTCTAAACTCCGGGATTCTAGACAAAAAAAAAAAAAAAAAAATGTTGAAATAAACATAGAGAATATTCACTACTTTCTTTGCAGGTGATTAAATTGGAACTGAATTAATTCATCCTAATCAAAAGGATTCTTCTCAAGGCCTCAGCAGTGACAGGTAATTTCAAGATGTGATCGTTATACGTGTCTGTTTCTAATCAATCCCTGGTACTACATTTCAGCAAGTCAACACTGCTACATATTTTTGTAACTTTCTGGTAATTTTCATGTCACAGCTGTCACTGGGCTCCCTGCTGGACCCAAGTACACATAACTAATTAATCAATCAATCAGGAAGGAGAGAAAGTCATTCCTTGATGCTACAATGAGAATCTCTGCTTGCTAAACTCAATGACTACTTTGGGGTGGAATGAAAAAGGAGGCCCTCTTCACGGGAAGCAGAGTTTGCAGATTTAAGGATAGTTCCTAAAACTAATGGACTTTATAATTTCGCATGTGTGCACCGCTGTTACCCAGGTGTTTATTCCACATTATCAAGGGAAGTGAATCTATGGCTAGAACCCCCACTGCTCCCACTTGTCAAAAATGCAGAGGGAGGTAGAAGGTAGGGAGAGGCAGCCGCAGAGAGAGCAGAGAGGTCCTGGGTCTGGAGTCAGGAGATCTGGCTTCTGATTCTAATCCATTATGTGTGTGAACTTGGGCAAGGGGCTCTCTCTTCTTCATCTATAAAGATTAGGTTTATTGAAAGATTGAAAGGAGAGGGAAGGAGTCCATGGAGGGAAGCCATTCAGCAACACAGGCATAGACACAGGATGCATCCAGACTGGTGACGTCCCTTGTATCTTTAGTTCTAGATTATCTCAGTTGACTCACAACTAACCATGTTCATTAAACCCGGCTGCTTTATCATTCCAGTACCCAGGAGGAATAGCAAAGAAAGTTGATCTGACAGGCTCTAAGTGTTAGGTTAGAGCTGATTCTTCTGCTGGAAGAGACAGATCCTAAACGTCTGCAGTGCTATCCAGTGTAGCTGTATTTCTCATTCCTGTAACATCCTGTGCACATGAGAAGTGACCATCCTCCCTTTTTAGTCATGCACCCCGGAGCCCATGATGTTCACGTTTGCCACAGCGAAATAAGGGTAGAAGGAGGAAGCACATTTGCTTTCCATTGTTTCTGGCAATTATAATGAATTCAAGTGGAGCATATCACTTCCACTCACTACCCATGTGGTAGAACTTGCCATACGACCCCAGCTTTTCCAAGGGAAACTGAGAAAGGCAGAACCCATGGAATACAGATCAACACTATTAGATGACAGCCACAAGAAGCTGGTGGGGAAATACCTGGATACCTGCTGGGAGGGGTTCTGAGATCTGGTCCAAAGTCAGCAAGAAAAAAAAAAAAAAGACACTCACAGGCATAGGGTATGTTGGTCCATTGTCTGGCAACACTTTTCCTCCTTAGCCAGAGTACCCTTTCCCTCTTTCCCTCTTCCTTAGCCAGAGTACCCTTTCTCCAAGTACCTTGGAGAAATGAAATTAATCAGGAAAAGACTATTTGATTGTTATAAACTTATAGAAAGAGAAATTAGAAAGTCCTCAGAATATTTCAACCAGGCTATGAAAAATCTAGTCACTGAGTAACTACTTGAGAGTTAGATGGGATTCTTACCCTGGGATCAACAGATACTAGCAAGTCAAGTGTGGGGTTTCCAGGGGATTAAATAGCTATTTAGATTGTGAATGTTTGTAAAAATGAAAAGTTCCTGGCTACTATCATCATATATGGGGCTAAAAGTGTCCATAACCCAAAGTAAATAATGGAGAGGAAAGCAAACAGCTTCCCTGAGATCGGTATTCTTAGTCCTGCTCACTAACTTCCTGGATGCTGCCCACTTCCCCACCCCCTCCCTAGCTCCTTATACTTGGTTCACTGCATGTCCAGATCTGTGGCACCAGTGACGTTTCATGTAAATAACTGGCTTGCTAATCCCAGACACTCTCAGTGTGTCCCATTGTTTCTTCCATCTGATATGATCCTCAAGAGAGGAAACCTTCTAGCTCTGACGTTGGGAGTCTGTCCATGGGTGCGTTTTGGTTCTCCCCACTGTACATGCACAATTTGCACCAGCACTCAGAGTCTCAGAGGTTTAGCACCCATTTCATAGGGTGAAATAACAGGGCATGCAAACTGTGATTTCACATAAACCAAACCAAGACAAAAATGGAGAAAGAAAAAGGAAGATTACAAGGAAAGCTCCTGAGAAACAATAATTCCTACCATTTATAGTTGTTAAAATATGTGCAGAAGCCCTACACCAAGCACTTTCCACATCTGAGCACACCTACCCGGTGAAGGAGATGCAACTGTGCGTGGAGACACCAGAGAGACGGAGGAAGCAGCAGCCGCGTGGTGATGCCGGGATTTGAATCCAGATGGGTCTGACACCAGAGCCTGGGTGTACTATCTTTTAAACACTCAGCAGTACTTTCCCTAAAAGTGCTGAGGGCAGATGACAGAAAATCTCACAGAGCAAGTGACTGAAGACGAAAATGAGTGGGGGGACCGTGGCCCCCAGACTGGGGTAAGGGCTGAAAAGGAAAAAAAGAAAACCTCCCCTGTAGCCTGGGGGAGTGGAAGAGAAAAGTCCTCTCAGCCAGGAGGCCTTTGAATGACGGATTTCTCCTCAAATCTGAAGGGCGATGGGAGGATGGATTTGACTGTCAGGAAACGTGCACTGTGGAAGGAAAATCATCAGATGGGTTTAGAGTTTTGAAAAACAGAGCAGAAGCCCTTGCTGGAGTAAGCTGCACAGGGATGGGGAGGACGGGGTTGAGTGTGGGGGGAGGGGGAGTGGTGGGGTGAGGGGGGGACGTGGTGGGGAGCTGGAGGTGGGAACTGCAGCCCGTAGCAATAGAAAAAGAGTTTGTGTCCTGAGTAATATATAGAATTGTTGAATCACACCGGAAGCTAATATATGACTATAACACTTCATGCTAACTATACTGGAATTAAAATTAAAAATATAAGTAAATAAATAGATAAATAGATAAATTTAGATTTTGTGACAGGTAAAATGCTGAAGAAAGACAATGGTGGAGGAAAGAAGGGCTGGGTATTGAGTTTTCTAGTCTCT
This sequence comes from Enhydra lutris kenyoni, assembly GCF_002288905.1. Lineage (NCBI taxonomy): Eukaryota > Metazoa > Chordata > Mammalia > Carnivora > Mustelidae > Enhydra > Enhydra lutris. Next base: position 30,529,696 of record NW_019154106.1, read on the forward strand.
TCTCTTAAGATGTCTATGAACACATTTTTGACCGAAAAATTTTAGAACCTGCCTCCACACATGCCCACTACAAACAGCTTCTGGGTCCTGAAGAACCAGATCCTGGCAGCCAGCACCGTTTCAGGGGAGTTCCCTTCTGATTTCAGAGGTTCAACATCCTTTCAGAAGAATTAGCCATGCTTTTAATTGCCTCAGACAACTTCAGACAATGACAGAAAAATACAGGCAGCTTATCAGAAAGAAAAGCTCCTTCTTGAAATCACAGGAATTTTTTTTTTCCCCTCACTGCAAGTTCCTTATCTCAAGAGGAAAGAGTTGAAAAGGGAAAGGAAAAGCAGCTCTTCTGTAACATGGGGACTGTGACAATGTTTCTAGCCAATGAAAAATGATATATATATGCCAGGCTTGTGCGATACTAAGCCCAAGTGGTTGCAAATTAATTGAAAAATATCCTGGATGGTCTGAGTTACAGAGAGCACGTTAGGTCTCTTCAGAACAAAGGCGGGGAGAGTGCTTTTGTTTGGTTGCTGGTACAGGTGACCTTGCAAAAAGCACACTATGAATTACTGTAATTGTGGGATGATAAGCCGGGTTGATAGATTTCTGTCACTCTCCCTCAGTAAAAAATGGGCTCACCTTCCTGAAGTCTGCAGAGGCATATACATCAGAAAGCACATTGTTGCTCCGGAGTGAAGACAGGTTTCTCTCACATTTACAAACATCCAGGAGAGGGATCCGTCCACATTTCACCCATCCACAAGAACTCACCTTTCTTTCAGCATCATTTTCTGATCTTTTTTTCTTGAAGTTTTATTCTCCTTCTCTTTTCTCTCTAGACGTGTTGTGGCTCTGGACAGTGATGTCTGGGTATGATTAGGACACTGTGAGGTGGGAAAATAACCCAACAAGGTGCTTTTTTTCACCTTCTTCTTTGTTTGTTCAGAGCAGATAGGCACAGGGACAGAAAGAGGGAGGGTAGCATAGGTGCTGATAGATCACTTTCCAGGAACAAGCTGGGGTACTAAAAAGTTCTGCCCATGAAATTTACTGCCGCAACTTAAAGCAAGGTTTCAGGGCGGAGGCAGCCCTAGATCCTGCATCAATAGAAACAATAGTACATATTCTGTGTTCTCCTAAGGGAACCCTTTTTGTTTTCTCTTTTTCCCCTCAGTAAACGGCATGAGGCAAGCGAAGCAATCTTTCTGCTCCTTCCTTGAGCTAGTGAGAAGGAAACTCAACAACACAGGAGCTCCTCTATTTGAAAACTAAGGGTTCTGATCTGTGGGAACACACTGACATAGGATTCCCAGGAAATGAGCCTATGGCCTTAGTGTAGGAGTCACAAGAGTGGATTTTGGAGTCATGCAAACTAACCTGGACATGCTTCCCAGCTCAACTGTGTGACCCGAAACCCTATAACTTGACTTTAGACCTCAGTTTCCGTGGGTGCCAAATGCCAACACCAGTACCCAGCTGACAAGTTTAAAATGAGGATTAGAGGTGATATGGGGAAAGCCCTTAGCACCGTGCTCGTGCACAGTAAGCTCCCAACAATGGGAATTTCATTTGCAATGGAAGGCTTCTGTATACAGATGTGTTTCTAGCAGGACTAACTATGGCACCTGAAAAAGCAGTGTGGGAGAATGGAAAAAGCATTGACTCAAATAAACAAATAATCAAACAAATAAATAGAGAGACTCTGTAGTGAAACAGCTGCACAGAGACTCCCCACTAGCTATGTGGCTTCTAGAAAGTGGCCTGATCTTCCTAGGTCTCCTTTTTCTTATCTGTAGAAAGGAGATGATATCTTCTTTTTGGGAACATTGTAAAGAGTCAATGGTGCTTATAGAAATAAACAAGTTATAAACAAATAAATAAGCATAATGCTCCTTTTTTTGACCTGAAGCACAGTAACAATAAAAAAGCCTATAAATAGTGTCATATCCCTGTCTCTCAACATTAACACTCTAAATTGCATCTACGATGTTTTCTAAAATGTGAAGCTAAAATTTACTTTGTGCATTGCATTGTATTAGTCAAGGTCGTCCAGTGAGGCAGAATCAACGGGATGCTTATGTAGAGAAAAAAGAAACTTATTTTAAGGAACTGCCTGGTGCAATTATGGAGTCCTGCAAGCCCAAAATCTGTAAGTCAGTGGGCTGGAGACCCAGGAAGAGCCCATGTTACAGTTCAAGTCTGAAAGCTCTCTGCTGCACAATTTCCTCTTGCGTGGGGGAGGTCAGTCTTTTGCCTATGCAGGCCTTCAACTGATTGGATGAGGCCCATCTGCATTTTAAAGGACAATCTGCTTTACTCAAAGTCTACTGATTTAAAGGTAAATCACCCCAAAAAAGCCCTCACAGAAACATCCAGCATGCTCTTTGACCAAATATTTGGGCATCATAAAATTAACCAAGTGCACACATAAAATTAGTCATCAAATGCCTCTTAGTCATTTCAAAGGTACTCTCCTTTGAAAACAAAGAGAGGCAACTGGCTTGTTAAACCATATTTGAGAAATTAAAAATGGACATTCTTAGTGAGGAAATTCCCTTTTCCAAACAGCTCTGAATCCTTGGGTGTGGGCCTGGGGAGAAGATGCATGGTAGTGACAGGAATTCAAGCTTTCAGCTTTTGTTCTTCCCCCTGCTTCTTTTGGATCAAAGATGAATGTCTCTATCGCTGAAGCCAAGTGTCCATCACTGGTTTCTCTAAAGTAGTTCATGTTTCTTACTGCCCTTCCAACATGATTCCTAAAACAAATAGTAAGTAGGATCTAATGTTATCTGATTCTAGCTTGAAGATAAAGGGGAAGTCTAAACTTCGTGTGGCATGACATATCCTTCTAAATATACGAAGTGAGACATGTGACATTTTCTGGCATATTTTCTATGCTGTCCACTGCATTTCACATGCACCAATTGCTTTGAGACTGGCTATAAACTACCTGCGTAAGTTGTTTCTAAAGGCTGTATACTGCAACACCTTTCTAAATGCTCTGCTTAATTTTTTTCCCACATTGTAATTCATTGTTGGCCTTTTCTACAGTGAATTGTTGGAATTAACCAATAAATCAGCAGGAAAAGACATGCCAATTTCCTTCCCAGTTGATAAATTACAGCGTGGGCAGGGCATAGTATGTTTTATTTTGTGTGTGTCTGTGTGTGTGTATGTGTGTGTGTGTGTGCGTGCTTTTGTGTGTGTGTTATTTCCCCCATCTAAATCTACCTTTCAAGAAATACTGAAATCTTAGAGCTTCTAACTTGCTTGGCAATTTTAATGGGTAACATAAATACAGTATTATATTTCTATCATGTGTTATAAAAAACTGTTTTATCAATCAATGGGTGGCAGTTATTGACAATTGGAAAATAATATTATTCCAGATTTTCTCAGATGTATTTACCATAAAATGATTTTCTTTTCATTATTATACTTAATTTGTGTTTGTTCATCAGGATTTCAGCTACTTCTCAGTCTTCAGTTTTCTTAGTAATTAACATGTTAATTATGCATTTAAAGAGCAATGGTTCTATGAATCCATATATCAGCAACTCCTGTAAATAAGACATGATATTCTTTTTCTCCTTAACAAAATATTGTGGTGAAGATGATAAAAGTTTCTATAAGGTGGGGATAATTTAAATTTAAAATATAAAAAATGAACCCTCTACCCAGTGAGCTTACCAGTGACGCACTCTGACACATATAAATGACTATGCTGGTCAGTAGTAACTATACAAGTGGCTTAGTGTCCTCTTGGGAAGCTGCTATAGTATCCATACATGGGACATGCTTCCTTCAGATTCGTCTGTTATTGTGGTGCAACAATATGGCAGGGAAGCTGGGGAAGTCCATCCAGGGCAACGTGCCCTCAGGGATGACCTCTTACATGGTCTGGTCTATCTCTATAAGGTGGAACTTTTCATTGCTTAGCTCTGTTAGTGTATATATGCCAAATTCTTCATCAATCAAATAAGGACACAAATATCTCCAAAGGTTTTTATGAAGATTGATTGCAAGTGATTTACACAGTGCTTAGCCCAGGGTAGGCCTTTAATTAGACATGTGTTCTTTGTTTTGGAGAAAAAGAAGTGACAAAGGCCCGAGAAGGAACCTTGCCAAACACTTAAGCTAAGGGAGGAGAAAAAGGAAAAGTAGTTAACAGAAAGCAAGACAATCAGGAAAGGGCAGTTAGCATCCAGAAGAGACAAAACCATGGGAGCCAAAGGAAGTTAACATTCATGAAAGTTTTATGACACAGTCTCTGAGAGCAAATAAAGTCTCAGACAAGATAATCTAAGATGTTCTTTGCTAAAAATGTTTTTAAAATATTGTGGCCTGTTCTCTGTCTTTATTTGGAACCAGCATGTTAATACCAGGGCCAGATCTGTTAAATAATTCAGTCTCCTGAGAAGGAGCAAAATATATAAAAGAGACCTGACTTAAGAGAAATTCACATGGGAAAAAAAAAATCTAGGAGTTCAATTGAATGAAAGCTTCAGGTGAGACCCCAAAGCAGCATAGCTGTCAAAACAAGCAACAAACAATATACACCCCACAAAAATACTGCATGAGTTAACAGATGAAATGTATCATCAACCGGGTTAAAAGAAGCAGTAATAGATCAAATCTGGACCATTCTGGCCCATGATGGGTTAACCTCTTCAGAAGGACTGACCGACTAGACCATGTTGAGATAAAAGCAACCGAAATAATGAGAATGTCAGAAAAACATACTGAGGAGAAGTTTGAGAAACAGATGCTGTTTCTTTAACCTGGGTCTCAACAAAAATCCTAGCAGAAAATGGAATCCAGCTCAGATGGTTCAAGGGCAGAGTTAAGAGGTTCATGGGGTGGGCAGAGTTAAGAGGTTCATGGGGGAGGGGCTATTGCACAGGAACTGTTATTGCAAAAGGACATCTCTACAAGCAAAAATGTAGATCGGGAAAGAAATCACTAACCTCTCTTTTCTTCCGACCTCTAATTTGCTCTGGGTCCTTCCCACTGATCTAACCCAAATGAGAATCCACTGGTAAGAGAGCCCTGCTTTGCTCTCTGTAGGGTTCAGCTTCCCAGGAGCCATACAAGGGTGTATGAGGCAGCCACTGGATCTTGGACAGTGTGGGACAAGGGGAAACCAACAGAGAAAAATCAGTACACCCTGGAAAATAATAGACCTCAAATATTTGTAGGGCTGGCCTATGGAACAATAATTATACATTGTCAATGCTCATATTGGATCACTGTACTAAAGAACATTCCAATGAACCAGCTTGTGTGACAATGAAAGTCTTGCCACATGATTTGGTGGGCTTCCTGTTCCTGTGGAGTCTGATCAACAGTTAGGTGATTTTTTGTTGCAGGGGTGGGGATAGTGCAGGTGGAATTTCTGTTTATGGTTTTTCAATTCCAAAGACACTAATATTCATGGGCTTTCACTATCATTATCTTTCTCCCAATATCATACTGGTGTTTCATTAAAGATTACAAACTGTCTGTTACCCTTTGTTCCCTCACTTGACTACTTTTGGAGGCATTTTTAATGGCTGAATAAGTGGGAACTAATATCTCATGTTGAGCTTTTGCTAAATAGTAGATTACAATGAATTCTGTTACCCAAAAGTGAATTACTCTCCTTCGGGATTATCCATGGTGTTTGGCTGCTTTCCTCCATTGTTTATCAGATTTAATAGACCTTTTTAAAAGTTTATTTTGGGGAGGGAGCGGGGAGAGGGTGAGGGAGAGAGAGAGAATCCCAAGCAGACTCCACACCCAGCATGGAACCCGACACAGGGTTCTATCCCTCAATCCATGAGATTTTGACCTAACCCGAAACCAAGAGTCAGATGCTTAACTGATTCAGTCAGCAGGCCATTTTAAAAAGCTATTGTCATCCTCCCAGGAAAGTCCACTAATTTTATCTACTCTTTCACATTTGTCAGATAAGCAAATCTGACTTCTCATTTCTCTCTCCAGAAAATGCTTTCACAAAATGCAATATTTAGAACACAGCCAAAATGTCCACGTGGTTTTGTAGCAGAGGTTCTGGATCTGTCACTAAGTAACTTTCTTATTCACGTCATTTTGGTTCTCCAGGACTAAAATCTATCACCTATTGAATGAGAAGATTAAATTTGTCAATCTAGGAGGACAAGGTTTGAGTCTAGAATTTTAGAACCTGGATTTTATGGGGAGTTGTCTTTTCAACTCCTCAGTTTCATCACGTTTGACCCCTCTCAATTCAGGGTTTGCTGAAGTAAGACAATAAAATACCCCTCAGTTTATTGTTCTTGTATTATTCATGCTAACCCAGCCCTCAGGTCACAGGGTAGATAAAAGAAATGTCCCTTTTACCTCCATAAACTCAATCCGTTATTGCAAATTATCATTGAGAATTTATTTTTAATTTGCAAGCATTTGCCTTCTGAACACAAAGAAATTTATCAAGGCAACATATTGCTCACAGTGTGGTATCACAGAATGGTGTCAAAAGTGTAGTGACTCTTTTCTCCCCACCTCACCCTCAACTCCAAGAAGGGCTTGACTACCCTGTAAAATACAGTTTCTGAATCTGTACCATGACTACCTCCTCTCCTTCCCAAAACTTCACCAAAAATATATTTAGATTTCCACAAAGCACATAGTAACTTCTTTTGTTGTACTGAAGGTCACTCATTTCACCATTTCTGTCTTTGACACCCAATGATATAACAAGGACAAAGCAATAAAGAGGGGCTCAGATAAGCAGTGGAGGGGCAACATTTCCAAAGAGATTAGGAAGCATCAAACTATGGTCACTCTATTTTGAGATCAGAGTTAATTTAAGAAGTTTAAGCTAAGGAGCATATCGCCTCTTCTGACTTCTGCCAAATCCTGGGGGCTCTAGCCCAGGGTGGCAGTCTGCCTAGCATGCTAATTTATTCCTTTTTTAATCCAGCTCTATTAAACAGTACTGTGCACATTTAGAGTTCTTGATGGCTATCAGTGAATTAATCTAATAAATCACACCTGTGAGGCTTAATTAATGTTTATAAAATTCCTCAGGATCTCAGGATGAAAGGATATAAATGTTCAAATTGGAAAGTGTAACTATTATTATTGTGAGGTTTTGTTTTTGTTTTTGTTTTTTTTTTTCATTGAACCCAGTCCTCAGTTATAAGGTATTGATGGTCGTGAGACTCTGAGGTTCATTAATTTCAGCTGACTCTTAGGAGGACTTTTCGAGACTTTGTAAATGATCCTGGGAACACCTCATTTCAATTTCTGTACAGTACATTATCTTTACTCATTAAAAAATTATCACAGTGATGGATTCTGCTTAATTTAAATTGGCTTCTTTGTGGAGGGAAAAAGGCAATTAAAGTTAAGCATATTTAAAAGGATTCCTAGGTGGGGCAAACTATTTCGGTGGGAAAATAAAATGGCACCTTGACACTCACATGATGTGATTCTTGTTGTCTCTGGTTAGAGAAAACACATTCTCTCTGAAGATTCCTTCTGAAGCCTAATTGATGAACTTGATCTGTATGAAAAAGGTATTTTACCAACCATTTGAAAATAAATCAAAATGAATATTCACCCTTTAATAGAGGAAAGCAACAGATAATGTCTAAAATCAACAAATTAAGCAAAAATAGGTATTCTTATTTGGAGAGATGAAAAATATCTCTAATAGGATGACCAATGAATGGTCCCAGTTTGTTCAGGACTGTCCTTGTTTTAGCATCAAAAGTGACCAGACTGTGAAACTCTTCAGTTCTGGGCAAACAAGGACAGTTGGTCGCCTCAGAAAGAAAGTTTGAAAATGGTTCCCCCGAGCAGTAAACCAAGAGACTGGAATGAGGACTAGAGCTTTTATTTATAAGCTCTTTGGTATTCTTTGAGTTTTAAGTCATCTACATGTACAACTTTGATTAAAAATTTAAAACTTAAATATAATGGTCTTTTAGTTGAGAAAAGAAGCTAACTGTATGGCCTTCACAGATGAAGGAGAACCCACCATGCTCCAGAGGGTCTTTTCTTTCTGCCTTCCATCCTTTCTGCCTTCTGTTTTCGACATTCTTTTCTTTCCTTCCTTCCTTGTTCTTCTTAAGCGTCATGTTACTTCTTTTCTAGCCATTGATTATTTCCAAATGCAATTTATAAGGTTTTGAGTTCTTCCTGTCCACTCAATTCTTTGTCACTTAAGTCAGATTCCTAATGCTTTCAGATGTTTTTCAGAAAGTAGAAGTCTTAGCATTGCTTATTTGATTTATTTATTTATTTTTAAATATTTTATTTATTTACCTGACCGAAAAAGATCACAAGTAGGCAGAGAGGCAGGCAGAGAGAGAGAGAGAGAGGAGAAAGCAGGCTCCTCACTGAGCAGAGAGCCTGATGCGGGGCTCTATCCCAGGACCCTGGGATCATGACCTGAGCTGAAGGCAGAGACTTAATCCACTGAGCCACCCAGGTGCCCTTGCTTATTTGATTTAGACGATATTTGCCGGATAATATATGGGGTGTCCAGTTAAATTCGAATTTCAGATAAAGAACAATTATTTAGTGTGACTGTAGGTTCCAAACATTGTCTCACATATTGCATAGGATATAGTGATACCAAAAGAAGTTATTTATTTGCCTGAAATAAATTTATTTGCTTGGTCTGGCAACCTTAATTTAGGCCATTTTTTCTCCTCAAATTGCATACAGTGTAGGGAAAAAAGAGACTGAGACTGGAACTGAGAAGGGCTGGGTTCTTCTCAGAACCCAGCTATTTGGGCTTATTTAACTGACCCAGACTCTAGTTCTCACATTTGCAAAATGATGATGTGGCTCCAGATAGTCACTCATCTCTAATCCTGAAATTCACAAATTAAATTTGTCTTGTTTGAGAATGTCCTTGCCATAACTAAAAACTTGTCATGAGCCACAGTATAGAGCTGTTGATCTTATCTTATCCTGTGGTTGAGAAATTGGGCCCATTTCCACCCTTGTGTCCTGTCTGTGGCCAAATCCTTTGAGGTAACGGAGAGATTCCTGAGAGGCTCAGAGTGCAGGTTACACTTTATGACTGTTCTGGAATTCGGCAGCAAGAGCATCTGAACTAGATTTATGAAGTCAAGAGTATTTCCCATAGTCTCTGCATGAGGAAGAAAGACAAATCAGGCATTACATGGCAGCTTCAGCCATCATGGTATGCTAGATTTGTCATGTTTACTTCCAGAAACATGCACCCAGCTTCCATGGCCCAACACAGGGGATTCACCTAGTGTGACTGGCTTTGGAAAGTTCAAATTTTAACAGATTGAGCAATTCCCATGCATGCATGGACACCACCACTTCAAATTTGTAGGTTGGGGTCAATGCAATGTAGTGGAAAGTTCACAAGGTTTGAAGTCAGCCAGGCTGGGGTGAAAATCCTAGTTCCACCCCCTACCACAGGGTGACCTTCAACAAGTCACTTCCTAAGTATAAAGCCTGGAATGGCTCAAGTACAAGGAGGGCTTACCGTGTTTTGGGCTACATGCTTTATTTGCTCACTTCAATAAACCCTCACCGTGCCTCTAAAATGTAGGTGTATTATCAGTTATGATTACATTATAATTTTATCATATAATTTTATATTTTCAGTTGTAAATAAGGAAACTAATGTTAAGAGAGATATAAAATCTGGTCAAGGTCACATGGAATATTGGGGTGAAGCCAGAACTTGAAATCAAGTCCCTGTGTCCAAAACTCATGTTCTTTCCATTACATTACATTGTCTCACACCTATAAATTATCTCTTTCCCACTAGGCTCTTCTACATCTAAACATCTATCTTTCCCCGGGTTATAGTGAGAACTAAAGACATCATATAATAAAGCAGATAGCACATTGCCTGGCACATACACTCATTAAATCATCATTTTCATACTCTCTTTATTTGACAATGATTTGTAATTATATTCAATGCTTCCTAAAAGAAATAGTACCTAAGATTCAAAAGATTTGGGTTTTTTTCTTACCAAATCAAATGATCTGACTACTTAAAAACACACAAACCTAGGGAACAAACATCTCACAGGCTTGAGATGTCTGCCAAACACCTTAAAATTGTCATTGCTTTAGATGAGGGGTGGACAAACCATGGCTTATGATCCAAACCTGGCCAGCCACTTGTTTTTGTAAACAAACTTTTATTGGAACAAACCCTGGCAAAGCTATCGCCTGTGATTGCTTTCCTGCTACAACAGAGCAGATATGACAAAGATCATGTGACTTATGAAGGCTAAAATATTTACTATCTGATGCCTTACAGGAAAAGTTGCTGATCCCTTTGTAGAGCATACCAGTTCTGCAACTGCAATAACCAGAAGGCTGGAAAGAGACTGGGCTTCAGGATCACTCAGGGAGGGAGTATCACAGAGTTAGTTCAGAGATCAGAGAGCCTGGAAGGTAAGCATTGCCATGAATGAAGCCTATACATATAAACGGGCTAATTTCCACAAGTACACTAGTGCGGATGTGATAGATGCAATAAAACATTTAAAACCTTTGTTAAATTCATAGGGACCTTAGGTCATTCAACCAACAGATAATAAATATAATGGCTGGCATGAAAGAACCCCTAGAATTACTTTCTAAAAGGGAGGCCTGATGATAGAATAGAATGTGTTTTAGCCATCCTAAAATTTAAATGTAACGACTTTTTCAAACAAAATTGAACAAGCCCCCTTATACAATGACTGTAGGTGCTGGTTATGAGTGATTTTCATTTGATTAAGAACAAAATAGACACAAGATCCATAGTGTGCCTCCCTTCACCATAAAATATGTTGTTAGAGATAACACCTCAGTTAATGAAATAGAGTTGTTGTTTTGTTATTGTTCTAGCTATTTAATAATGATGAATTTGGGGTGCCTGGGTGGCTCAAACATTTGAGTGCCTGATTCTTGGTTTCAGCTCAGGTCCTGATTGTGGGGTCATTGGTCAAGCCCTGCATGGGGTTCCATGCTCAGCACAGTCTGCTTGTCCCACTACCCCCACTTCTCTGTGGACATGCTCTTTCTCGTTCTCTCTCTAAAATAAAGAAATAATAAAATCTTTTTTAAAAATAATGATGAATGCAACCATTTAAATAATTCAGGCTGACCACTGCTCCTTGAGTAGAAATGAATGGGTTATATACCTCTTGTATAACATAGTGTTTTATTGTTGCTTTTGTTGTTCATGGTATTTACCCTTGTGTGAGTTAAGATTTTTTTTTTCTTACTGCAAGTGACAGAAAAAACAAATCAAAATGGATTTAAGTGAAAAGAGGAATTAATTAGCTCATGATACTAAAGCCTCACAGGTACAGTTGCCTTCAGGTGTGGCTTGATTCAGGACCCAAGCAATGACAGTAGCATCTAGTTCATTGGCTTTGCTTCTTATGGATTTGTTCCATTTCAGGCTTTGTGAATTTCAGTCTTGCCCCTCTGAGCTTTAAGATGCTGGAGAGCCAAGCTTCACATCCATATTCTGCTAATTACAGTCGTAGAGAACCAAATCTTCTTTCCCCAAAACTCCCCAGAAACCAGCCAACTTCTCTTACATCAGCGGCATCATACAGTGTATATCTTTTGTTAGTGGATATTTTTATATATGTTTGCGATGTATCCATGTTGATAGATAAAGATCTAGTGCATTCTTTAAGTGATGAATAACATTTCACTGAATGAATGAATAGACTATAATTTATTTATTCCCTGCCATATAAAAGATAATGGACATCCTTGTCTTGTTCCTCACTTTAAAGAGAATATTTCTAAAGTTTCAGAATTAAGCATGATGTTTGCTGGAGGTTTTTGATATGTACTCTTTATCAAGTTAAAGAAATTTCTCATGTTTCTCTTCCAACAAGAGCTTTTATTATTTTACCAAATGCTTTTTTTTGCACTAATGAGACAACCATATGAATCTTCTCATTTATTCTTCTCTATTAATATAATGAATTCTTTGTTAGATATTTAAGGCAGATACAACTAGATGCAATATTCATTCTCCCCCTGTTTTCTTGCTAACAGAATCCAGGTTTTGTTCAGAGCAGAATTGTGGAAGCTAATTATGATTATACTCATCACTATTTTCGTATTTTCCACTTCTGCCGGCCAGTCCGGCTGATGACCTATAAGGGCAATTCTGCCAGGAGGACTCCAGGGAAAAAAAAAGGAGAAAACATGGCAGACAGACACCTTCACCTTACTGCCTTCTTCCTTTCTTGAACCTGAGTCCAGGGCTAGAACAGGCAGAAGCCCTTTTATGAACATGAAAAAAAAAAAAAAGGCTAAATAATCACAGATCATCAGTCCTGATAATAATGAGCCATTGAGCCAACATTAGCAATTCTCTTTGTCCAGATTTCTTGTTGGATGAGTAAAGTAAATGCCTGTTTGTTAAGCCATTCTAGACAAGTCTTACTGCTTGACTCAGAACATGCTTCTAACTGACAAAGTTTCACTGAGAACCGTCTTCGAATTCTGAAAACAGGCTCTACTAGGTCATTATGTATTTAAAATACAATATTGTACTTATTCCACTAAAGATTATTTAAGTTTTTGCATCTGTGTTCATTGATGAGCTAACTATATACTTTTTAGATTGAATGCTACTTGTTTGGGGGTTTGATAGACCGGTAACAATAGATGGGTAGCTTTCCCTCTCATTCTTAGCTTTGGACTAACTCATACAAGATGATGCTTACATGCCAGTATTGAAGGCATCCATCTGGGTCTGATCCACTTTTCTGGTGAATAAAAAGTTCTCATTAACTTAGTTTCTTCAAGGGCTGTATATATATTGCAAGAATTGTTCCTTCTTGATTTAATTTTGCTTATTCATATTTTTTCTGATAAATCATCTCCTCTAAGATTTCAGTATCACTAGAATAAACTTGCTCATGATATTTTCTCGTGGTTTTACCATCTTCAGTGTGTCAAAAATTATCTTCTTTTTTCATTGCTAATATTGTTTGTCTACATCCTGTTTCTTTTTCCCACGATAAATGTCAGTTTACATATTTCATGTGTCTTTCCAAGGACCCAGCTTTCAGATCTCTGTTCTATTTTTTGTTGTCTATGTTATTTTCTGCACTTACTGTTTCCTTCCCTTTATTTCCAGTGTGGACTGCTCCTTCCTTCTACTTTCTTGGGCTAACTGCTTTAGTCATTTTCAATCTTTCATGTTTTAAAATTTATGCATTTAAGGCTAGTCAGTCTCCCTTGAAGTCTTTCTCTAACTGCATGCTGACAGTCTGAATATGCAATGATTCACCATCATTCAGTTCCACATATTTCATAAATACCATTGTGATTTCTGAATTAACTCATGAATTATTTTAAAATATATTTCCAGTTTCCAAATATTTGGGTTTCTTCCTCCACCCTCCAGGAAGGTTACCTATGGTTCCCTCCACATATGCCACCACAACCACCACCTCTATGGCAATGTGTTTCCCCTAAGGTGATATTGTTAGAAAGGACACCATTTATTTCTGATCTTGAGCTCTACAAACATCTCTGAGGTCTTGCACCATCTTTATCTCTTTTAGGAGGTGAAGTGGAGTTCCACTCTATCTTGAGTTTTCTAGACCTCCCTCAATCTTTCTCTTTCTCTTTCCTACCTTCTATTCTTCTAGCATGGGAAGTCAGAGACGCAAGAGTGCAAGGATGAGGAGACTCTAATGAGGTATCTCTTTTGAGACTTTGAGAATGTCCCTCTCATATCCTCCTGTTTGGTCTTAGTCTTCTAGAAACAAAATCCGAATGAAAACTATTTGGTAGGCAATTTAACACATCCCTCTCCTGAAGCAATAAACAGAGTTGGTGATTTCCTGCTTGAAATGGGGAGTAGAGTAGAGAAAAAGAAATCATAAATAATTCAAACCAAGAACTCATCAGAAATGACAGGATATATTTGTGACAGTCAGGATCTCCCTTAGAAATAGTTTCTTCATTTGGCCTATACATCACTGGCTTTTTTTACTAAGATCTTGCTGCTGTCAATTTTTGTCCCCTGATCTGCCTCACAGTCTCACCCAAAAGCAAAATCCTAGATCTTACTTAAGTGATAACTGAACTGGGTATAGAATTGTAGGTTGAGGGGTGCCTGGGTGGCTCAGTGGGTTAAGCCGCTGCCTTCGGCTCAGGTCATGATCTCAGAGTCCTGGGATCGAGCCCCGCATCGGGCTCTCTGCTCTAGGGGAGCCTGCTTCCTCCTCTTTCTCTGCCTGCCTCTCTGCCTGCTTGTGATCTCTCTGTCAAATAAATAAAAAAAAAAAAAAAAAGAATTGTAGGTTGATAGTTATTTTTCCTAGCACTTTGAATATATCATTCCATTGTCTCCTATGGAATTTACTCTTCAAAAAAATTATCTGGAAAAATTATAATTGATAATATATTATTATATTATATTATATTATATTATATATTATAATTCTGTTATATTATAATTATAATTCTTACCTCCTTGTGTTATCTTTTCTTAAAATCCTATAAACACAGAAGACAGATGGCCAACAGACACATGAAAAAGTGCTCAACATCACTTGGCATCAGGGAAATACAAATCAAAACCACAACGAGATACCACCTCACACCAGTCAGAATGGCTAAAATTAACAAGTCAGGAAACAACAGATGTTGGAGAGGATGTGGAGAAAGGGGAACACTTCTACACAGTTTGTGGGAATGCAAGCTGGTGCGGCCACTCTGGAAAACAGCATGGAAGTTCCTCAAAAAGTTGAAAAACAGAGCTACCCTATGACCCAGCAATCACACTACTGGGTATTTACCTTAAAGATACAAATGTAGTGATCTGAAGGGGCATGTGTACCCAATGTTTATAGCAGCAATGTCCACAATAGCCAAACTATGGAAAAAACCTAGAAGTCCATCAACAGATGAATGGATAAAGAAGATGTGGTATATACATGCAATGGAATACTATGCAGCCACCCAAAGAAATGAAATCTTGCCACTTGCAATGACTTGGATGGAACTAGAGGGTATTATGCTGAGTGAAATAAGTCAATCAGAGAAAGACAATTATCATATATCTCCCTGATATGAGGAATTTGAGAGGCAGAGTGGGGGTTTTGGGGAGGTAGGAAGAAAAAAATGAAACAAGATGGGATGGGGAGGGAGACAAACCATAAGAGACTCTTAATCTCACAAAACAAACTGAGGGTTGCTGGGGGGAGGGGGTATGGAGAGGGTGGTTGGGTTATGGACATTGGGGAGGGTATGTGATATGGTGAGTGTTGTGAAGTGTGTAAGCCTGACCATTCACAGACCTGTACCCCCAGGCAAATAATACATTATATGTTAATTAAAAAACAAAACAAAACAAAATCTTTTAAATGCTAAGATCCTTGAGTCTGTGATTGACGAAAGGATGATGATGATTTAGAGGGAGAGAGTGAGTGCATGAGTAGGGTTTGGAGGGAAGGGTCAGAGGGAGAGGGAGAGAGAGAATCCCAAGCTGGTTTCACACCCAGTCCAGAACCCTATGCAGGACTCAATCTCATGACTCCAAGATCATGACCTTAACTGAAATCAAGAGTCAAACATTTAACTGACTGCTCCATCCAGATGTCCTCCCCCAAGTTATTTTTTTTAACAGATATACAGAACTTAAAGCACTGGCTGATGACTTTTTACTTGGGAGACAATAATATTGTCATGGTTCAAGCCATTTTAGAGACTCTTCTTTCAGCACCTAGGGCCTGCATCATGTTCTTTAAAAAATAGCATTGGGGGTGGGGGGTCACGGCTGGGTGGCTCAGTTGGTACAACACCCAACTCTTGACTTCAACTGGGGTCATGATCTCAGGGTTGTGAGATCGAGCCCTGTGTCAGCTCCATGCCCAGTGCTGGTACAGGCACAGAGCCTGCTTAAGATTCTCCCTCTCCCTCTCACTTTTCCCCCTGCAATGTGCTCTCTCTTTCTTAAAAGAAAAAAATAACATTGGTGCCAAGCCTTTGTCCTTTTAGGAGTTTTGCAAACTTCAGTCTGCAAAAACTCTTATCAACAGATAGATGGTCAAGTTATGTTCAAAGATAACCGTAAAGTACAGAACATTATTTTGTAGACCTAATAAATAGCCCCCAAAGGTAAGACTCAAAGACAACTTCTAAAATTATTGTAAACCATGACATTTTTGTTAGAGGAGGTTCACAAACTCTCATCTGGCAAGCAAGTTGTTAGACAAGCATTGTTCTTATGGTGACAGGATTTGAAAACATCAACTTTTGAAGTCAGACAGAACTGTTTGTACCCCAAATTTACCACTTACCCAGATGTATGACCTTAGGCATATCATTAAAGTTATTTGCAATTTAGTTTCTCATATGGCAAAATGAGAATAATTATATTTTTTATACAGAGTTTGTTCCTGTTACTTCCTAAAGTGTTAATTATTAGAAATAAAAATGGAAACCCTACTAATTTCAAAAAAAAAAGTTTTATATATTTCTGAAGTGTAACACCATTTATGCCAAAAGAGCACCAAAGCACATAATAATACATAATTTCTTCATTAGTTAATATTGATTATCATTGTGTAAGATAACAAGGCATCACCTTCAGTAATTATTTTATCATTTGGCCATTTATTCATCTATGGCTCTCATGTACCATACCCTCACACAACCACTTATAACAATGTTTCTGTAGTTCATTTTTAACACAGGAACAAAACAACAAACAAAACTGTAACAGTACAAAAGAAAATTGTGAGAATGATGAAATAAATGTGTAATGCTGAATGGGTGAAATTGTCAGAGACAGTAAATCAGAGTGCTCTGGGGGGGAATACCCTGAGCTCGAACTTCAGAACAGTAAAAAAAAAAAAAAAGTCATGATAGCTCCTCTCCCACCCCTCAACACTGTGCGGGCTCATGGAATCCGTGTCAGTCTTTGTACATGCAACTGACATAAAGAGCTGACATGTTTGGGAAAGGCTATAGTGAAATGAAATGGCTCAAGAAGTTGAGTTATTATAATCCAAATTGGCTCACCTCTAGGAGCAACTGTATGTAAAATAAAGACTGTAGTTAGTGTGTGTCTGACACAGAAAATGTTCAAAGAAATGGCAATCAGTGATACCTTATTGCTACAATCTTACCATTACATCTTTCTCATTATTCCAGTCCAACTTTTATATTTGACTCTGTAAAAGATATAGCTCACCTCTTTTTTTTTTCCACTTTGTCACTTATAACTGACTTTGTGTTGAAATGGCTTTTATTCTGTTTTCCCAGTGAATTTTAAAATTTTATTTATATCTTCTACACATCCCTGTCTCTATCCCTCTGTGATATAAATCTATTTTAGAAAGATATGCAATTGGCTTGCAGCTTCAGCAAGAGTCAGTATGTCACTAAACAATCACTTACATTTCCAAAAGAAGAGAGATCAGTAAGAAGTTAAAAGACAATGTTTTATGAAATAACAATTTTCTACTTAAAGAATGTTCTTTGATGTCTTGAATTTTTCTCCAGAGAAAAAGTAGTCAAAACTCATTATGTTTATAACAGATTTGTGGTGGTTGCCATATTCAAATTTTCTTCCCTGGTTTTATTTAATATGATTTTCTCTTCTTTAAATGACCTTTGTCCCAAAACTCAGAACCAGTATATAATGAGCATGAGACCCAGAGTCGGGGTAGAAACTATGACAAAGCAGCATCAGAGATTTTAATGAGAAGAGAAAATACCAGGAGAAAAAAAAAAAAAATAATAGGAGAGTCCAATGTTCGTTTAGATCAAATGAAGTATAAATATTTACTTTAGGAGCAGCACAAAATCAAATCTTCATCTCCCTGGTACAAAAGCTACCCTTTAAACATGCCTGAGTCAAATCACATGGAGATGTGAACAATAACTTTTTTATTCTTCTACCTCCGCCAGTCCACCAAACAGAATAATGAATAAGCCACCAAGTGCGCCCAACAGTGCTCGCTTCATGGTTTTTACATACAGACACCATTCTTCTTAAGAGAAGCAAGTGTGGTCTGATTCAGTGGTAAATCACATGGCGATGATTTTGGCCGTGTGTGCTGGGTTATAACACGTGGGGGCTGCCACCACACTACACTGGAGGCCGGGCTAGCCGCGCAGAGTCTAAGTGTATGCAAACATCGCTAAGAAAACACTCTGTATCTGCTTCTTACTGTGGAACTCATCTGTAAGATTTACCCTCCAATCCCCAATTCTGCTCTATGGTGAACACAGAGCCACTAGATTCCTTCTAAAACAGAGTTCGGGAAGTGGTGCATAGCCCAGGGACCAGAGACTTCAGGTACTAACCAGAGAGTAAGAATAAATGTCACGGATGACAGTGATGAACACGAAAAACCTCAGATTTGCCTAAAAAGAACAACTGATAGTTCTTTTTCAAACACTGAAACTCTTGTTAAAGGAACATTTCTTACCGTGTCTGATCTCCAGCCTGATCACACCTATGAAAGGCTTTTTTCAAATGTTGATCATTAGTTTAAAATTAAGAAATAACGCATATTTGATTATGGCACGGGCTTATCTCATTTATGCTAAAAATTTATGTAAAAAGTAATGTTTTTAAAGCTGCTGATAATTTCTAGAAGGTCACAGAGGGATACATGCAAACAGATAAAATTTATCATTAGTTATACATCAAAAAGGAAACTGTATACATTCAGTTATTTTTAAGAAGCAATTACTGTCTCAATTGAATTACCTGGTGATTAACAGCAAAATTTTTTAGAGGGCAGATAAGGCAGTCCTGGTACTGATTTATCAAGCAGATTGTTAGGTGGGAGATAAAAGTGAATATAGAATTTCAACATCGTGACCCTAACCTCTGACAGTCAGATAAGAACGTCCACTCTAAAGGAAATGAAATACAGCAAAGTACGATTAGATCACAGTGTGCAGAGAGAGAGCTTATTTTTGTGTTTTCCTGATGCAAGAATAAAAGCATTGTTTTATTTCTCTCTCAGATGATACATATTTCACCATGTGTGGAAATAAGGAATTAAAGTTGAGTCTCCTTTTACGTCTTATTAATTTCATCCTTGGCACGTGAAAACAAATGAAGAGAGACTTTTAAATAGCTTTAACTTTACTGCACCATTTCGTGAACATTTATAGTTTACCAACCCTTTTCCCGGAGAGGCAAAACTGGCTGAGATTATCATTATTCCCACTTTATAAATAAGGAAAAGTGTTCCAAGAGGTTAAGTGATAAGTCCAAGATTAAAGCATCCATGTTTGAGTCAAGACACAGTCTTTTTCTTGTAAATGCACAGCTGGGACATTTTTCTTCACTGGCTCACACTCTTTCCTCTCTTTCCATTTTTAAGTTAATTTAGGTTTTGACCCTCTCACTGCGGAGCTCATCATGTCCTCTATTGGCAAACAATTTTTATTATAAGGGATTCAGCAAGCTTTTAGCCAAGGTGACTGGTGTCAGTTTCATTTAAGATTTACATTGTAGGAATAGTGAAAACTTCTTTTTTTAATGCCTATTTCTGTCTTGAATAAGCACCTCCGATATATATGATAATTTGTGATACACATGTGTGGTCCAAGGAGAAAAGCACCAAATGTATTGTCATCTGTGAATATAGAAGAGCAATCTGAAATAAACTCTGATAGCCCTTTGCAAAATATAATAAAATTTTTAGCTCCTACTATAATTTGTCTTAGGATAACATTTTCATTGGACTGTAGTCCTAACAATCCTAAGAGCAAAAAAGTTAGGAGAGGAAAAAAGGAGGATCTCTGAATTTCTCCACACACTAATGGAAGTGTTGAGAAATGAGGATGTTGCTGTTTTATGTTTTGGTTGTTTGTTTTACTTTAACAATGTATTTAAATGAAAATCCAGCCAGTAACCAATTTTCATAGCAGAAATAATAACCATTTTTTCCCAGCAGAGTTCATGATCTTACAAGTCAAGACATACAAAGTTGCACTTTTTCAAAACGGAATACCATCCTGCAGGGGTAGATGCAAAGGATAGAAATATATGCACAGAATTGTAGAAGAGTTAAAGGCAATTTATCCCCACAGTTTCTTGACAAGTAAATTTGTGTTCTTATGTAAATACCCAAGAGGCAAGGTTAGTTTGTAAGTTACAGAGAAGGAACCGCTCCCCGCTTCTCCCGAAATTAAAAGGCATCTCTGCAGCCTTGAATTACATGGGGTCGCATCCGGTAATTAAAGAATTGATAAACAGAGAGTCCTGGTAGGGAAATTGTAAAGAAGGTTTGGAGCTCTTTAACTTGTCACAAAGGCTGAAGCAGAGATATTGTGGAAATAGAAATAATCAACGTCATCATCATCATCATCATCACCATCAATAGTCTATGCACAGAGCCCTTGTTTTCTGCTTCAGGCGTTGTGCTTTCAGAGGGAGCCTCCACATGAACCATACAACTGACAATTCATTTCATGTGTGAAGGTAATAGACTTAGTGAAGTTCATTGACCCACCCAGGATCACACTGGTGATATACGGTTTAGCTGTGGTTCCGGCTCAGGTCAAGATAAGAGCTTAGGGGAAAACTCAGACATTCCAGTTCTGCTTCTAGCTCCTTTCTAACTGTGATCTGGATAATTCACGAGAATTTCATGCACTTCAGTTCCCTCGTTGGTAAAGTTACGAGCTCAATAATTCCTGATCTGTGGTTCACAAACTCCTCAGGTGGAGAAGGGCCGAGAAATGGCCTTGTAGTTCAGTGCAAGTGATCCATGCACTGTTGGAGGCTGAATAAGTCCTATGTTTTTCTTATATACGTGCTTCTGTTTTAGTGGTATGCAGATTCGTTTCTGGAATATTAAAATAAACTTAAAAATTAGTTTTGAATTCAGAGACTCTTTGTCATGATGTATGTTCTCAAACAAAAAACTGAAAGACTTATTACTATCAAATCAGGATTCCCCAAAATAATTTTTACATGAAAGTGGGCTTTCACTTCTTCAAAGGTAAGAAATCATAAGATGATATTCCCAAACTCTCCTAGTTGTAAATCTCTATGATTGCAAGAAAGAATTTAAATGACTCGAATGTTAATTTTTAAGACTTTTAGGAACGATGCATTTATATTACCTTTTTTCCAATTCAAACAATCAGTTTTCATGTGTTGCCTTTTGTTTTAGGCAAGGGCAGGGAATGCTCCAATGCTCTGTGGAGAAAGTCGCTAAAAAGCAGAAACTAATAGATTTAGCAATGGCTGCTTCTCTGAACTCCCAGTGATGTTTTGGGTAGAAATTGGCCATTTGCGATACTATTGGTGATCAGTTTGGCAAAGCTTAGGAGCTCTTGGACCTTGTCAAGGTAAGATGCTATAAAAAATAAATAAATAAATAAATAAATAATAGTTGGATCAGAAAACAGTCATGCAGGCATGCCATTAGATGGGATTCCTCTCATTCTGCCTACTGAGAATGCTTTGTTGATTTTGAGCTACTTCAAATGGCTCAGGGCTGCGCCTACAGCTCCAGTGATTGTAGAAATAACTGCTAATGGAAGGTTGCCTATGGAGGCAACATGATGGCAGCCCCAATCACATTTGTGGCTTTGCTTGACTCACTTGTACAATTCTCCTTTTGATCATCTCCATATGATACAAAGCAAGCTAACTCTAATCGGGCATCTGACCTCCATTATTGCCGCTAAAGAAGTCCATTCATCTGTGCACAGCTGGGAGGGGCAGAAAACTGTTATAAACTTTCTGAAGGGCAAATCGGTCATGTGGATTAAACTTTGACTCAGCAGCGTCTCTTGGCATAGTTTTCACAAGAAAAATAATCACGTATGTACAAAATATTTAGAATTAAAGATGGTTACCTTAGAACTTCATCTATGTCTATCATGGAGAGTTGATTAAACTATAGTTACATCCAGACAAGTATACTATAAAGCCCTTAAATTAAAAAAAAATAAAAAACAAATTAAAGGGCAATGAAAGATAATAAGGAAGAGGAGTAGGTGACAGATAGGTGGTAAAGTGGGTTATAGATAAATATAGATGTTATATAATGTTAATGAAATTTTGAATTTGTTTCAAAGTATAATAACAATTTTCTTTGTTTTGATTTTCCTGAATATAAAGCCTACCATGGCATTTGGAAATAGAACTTAGTGTCTATAACTGGCTTTTTTTTTTTTTTTTTTCCTTGAAACACACTATGCTGGTCCCACGCTGGGCCTTTGCAGTCAGGGTCTGCCTCACTGGAAAATTTATCTCCCAGATTGTCACATGCTGGTTGAAGAATTTTTCTCTACTCCTCTACTCACCTGTCAGAGCCTGCCACACAGTCCCAGCATCTCACTTTTGTTTTATTCTTCACAGGCCTTATTACCATCTGAAGTTACCTTCTTCAACTTCTCTATCTATATATCTGATTATTTTTCATCTCTTCTCAAAAGAATTTAATATCTATGAGGATTCAGCACTTTTTGGTCTTATTTCCTGCTATGGTCCCATAAAACCATGATAGACACATAATTGGTGCTCAGTAAGTATTTGTCAAGTGAGAATTTAGCAAATGTATGAATCACATTTTTACCTTTTCTGCTGGGTTTTAGGGTTCTTTGATTCTAATTTAGGGAGAAAATGTAGCATCTCAATACTCATCAGAAATAATTCTATCTAACAATAACTGTCATATATCCTTCCCTGACCTCTGTTATCATTTGAGAAACATTAATTGAGTCTCTACAATGTGCCAGAGATAGTGCTAAAAGCAAATACGAATATAAAATAAGAATTTGATTGGTTGTTTTGGTCAGAAGGCTCCTTGTTAAAGGGACATACAGACATATACCATATGGCAGGATAGATAATTAACATATAGGTGAGTAAGAAAAAAAAGAAAAGTATGCAGGATGGTATAGGAGCAAAGTAAGAGGGTGTCGAAACACCATACTGATATGGACAGCTTCATGGATGTGAGCTGGAAGGATGTTCCAGGCAGAGGGAATGGAATGTGTTTTGTAGCCCTGTCATGTTCCTGGAATGATGAACAGCTCAGAATGACTGAATGTAGATGAAGAGATGAGGCTGGCCATTTAAGCAAAGGACTGATTGAGCTTGGTCTTTTACCACGCTACAGAGTGTAGATTTTTTTCCTATAGGTAATAAGGATTGACGAAGAACTCTAAGTTTGAAGAGTTCGTAATCGACAAAGCTCATATTTAAAATTAATGGGATTTTCAGTTACTTGAAAATGAATATTCTGAAGTCAGTAAACCTTATCCTTGATTATTTTTCCTTATCCTTATCCCTGTCCTCCACGTCTAATGAGTAAATCCTGTATTTTGAGCATCAATCTCTATCTCTAATGATCTATCCACTTCCCCTCATCTTCATTCCTCACCCTCAACCAACTTCTTGGACTTTGGCTTAGATTTCTCCAGTATTTCCTAGGTGGTCTTCTCATTTCACTCTTGTCTCTCTTCAGTCTATTATCTACATGGCAGCCAGTCATTCTCTAAAATCAAAAGCATGTCACTTCCTATTCCATTTGTGTAATATCCAAACTCCCTCCAGTGGTCTGTGAACCCAGAGTCATCTGGCCTCTGCTCGTTTTTCCAGCCTATTTCCAGCCTATAAAGCCTCTCTCCTTTAACCAAGAGGGAGCAATCAAGATGGGCCTCTTCTCCATTCCTCAAACACACCAAGCTCCTCTTCTGCTTAGATCTTCACAAGGTGCTTCCTCTGCCTGAAATGTTCTCCTCCTACTTTCTCATTCTCCGGGTATCAGTCTAGATTTTATCACATTCCCTAACCACACTGTCCAAATTGTCGCCACCCTCCAAAATAGCCCCCAATAATCCCTACCTCCTGGTATTCTTGCCATTATTTAGTCCACACGTTAGTATCCTAGGACTGCCATAACAAATAACCAAAAATTGGGTGGCATCAGAAAGGATGAATACCCAACTTTTCTATCAACATGGATGGGACTGGAAAAGATTATACTGAGTGAAATAAATCAAGCAGAGAGAGTCAATTATCATATGCTTTCACTTATTTGTGGAGCATAAGAAATAACACAGAGGACATGGGAAGATGGAGAAGAGAAGGGGGTTGAGGGAAATTGGAGGGGGAGATGAACCATAAGAGACTATGGACTCTGAAAAACAATTTGAGGTTTTTGAAGGGGCGGGGGGTGGGAGGTTAGGTGAGCCTGGTGGCGGGTATGATGGAGGGCACGTATTGCATGGAGTGCTGGGTGTGGTGCATAAACAATGAATTCTGTTACACTGAGGAGAAATTTTTCAAAAATAATTTTAAAAAATTGGGTGGCTTTAAAATATTAGGAATATATGCTCTCACAGTTCTGGAAGGTAGAAATAAATGCAAAATCAAGGTGCTGGCCAGGCCATGCTCCCTCTAAAGTGTCTAGCAAGGAATCCTTCCTTGCCTCCTCTAGCTTCAGGTGGTTGCCAATGATATTTTGTGCCCCTTGGCTTGTAGATGCCCCATAGAAATCTCTGTCTTCACATAGTCTTCTTCCCTGGTGTTTTTCTGTCTTCAAATCTCGCTCTTCTTATAAGGGCATTAGCCATTGAGTTTAAGGCCTACCAAATCTAGTACAACTGATCTTGTTTTGATTACATCTACAAAGACCTTATTTCCAAATAAGGTCAATCATAGGTACTTCAACATATCTTTTTTAGGGACATAGCTGTCCCCTCCCACACTGCATAGGATTGATTTGTGCAACCAGTGGTGTATGGGGAAATGACAGCATTCAATTTTTGAGGCTAGGTCATATAAGACATTGCAGCTTATCCTTTGCTCTTTCTGAGATGACTCATTCTGGGCAAAGTAATCCACGTTGAGAAGACACCCGAGCAGCCCTTCAGAGAGGTTCACATAGGGAGGAACTAAGAGTACCCACCAACAGCTGACACCAATTTGCTAGCCACATAAGCAAACCATCTGAGAAGCTGATACTCCAGACCTGGTCAAGCCTTTAGATGATGGCCCCTCTAGCCAATATCTTAATTACAACTCATAAGAAATCTTGAGCCAGAATCATCAACCTAAGCAAGTTCTGAGTCCCTGACCCATCGAAACTTTGAGACACTAAATGTTTACTATTTAAAGCCACTAAGTTTGGGGTACTTTGTTACACAGCAAAAGATAGCTAATCCATCCCCTATTTTCTATTCTGTACCTGTTACAAAATAAGTACTTAATAAATATCAACTATTATTATTATTGATATACTTCTTAGAAAAAGACTTACCTGTTATTATCTTAGGTATCTTTTAAATCCATTCATAATTCATCCATCATTCACACTTATATCTGCAAAATATGGTAATTCCCAAAGCCCCCTAGAAAGAAAGACCGTTTTTGTCTAGGTTAGTAAAATAAGATTAAAAAGAAACAAATCACCGATACACATAAAACCAGGAATGACTCACAGAAATGTTACAGTGAGCAGAAGAAGTCAGACACAAAAGAGCACATGCTCTATGATTCTATTTATATAAAACTCTAGAAAAAGACACATCTAATCTATAGTGACAGAAAGCAGATCAGTGCTTGCTTGGAGCCAGAGGTGAAGGGATGGATTGACTGCAGAGAGGCACTAGAGAACATTCTGAGGTGATAAAGATGTTCCATATGTTGACAGGAGTGGTCACATGGGTGTACACATGTTTCAAAACTCATCAGACTGTGTCCTTAAAATGTATGCTTCTTATTTTATGTAAATTCTAGCTCAATATAGTTAATGGAAAAATGTATGATTTTCCGAGCGTTCATGAGCCACGCGCCTCACATAATTATCTCTAGTATAAAAGCAACGGCCTCATTTTTTGAAAATAGAAGTTGAGTCTCAGAGAGATTAAGGGACTTGTTCAAGGCCACACAATCATAGGTCCAAACCTTTTGCTTGTTTCAATATGATTCATTAGAGTTAAAAAGAATTGTGTATGTTGTCTAATCCAGCAATGGCAAACTCCAGTGTTTTTGGAGTTCAGCAATAAAAGTCTACAGGGTAGAGTTGAGGACAAGACAACAGAGTGAGGTTGGGATTCTATTTTTTCTGATCAAATAAACCATACCTCAGAGTCACAGTCCATCTTTGGACATTTTACAGATCAGGAACCTGAAATTAAAGAGATTAAATAACTTGCCTATGGTCCCCAGCTATGGGATGGCAGATCTTCTGAGGGAGAGAGACAAGATGATGATGTAGGTGGAGTAGAGAAAGAGGAGAAAAGTGGGAAGGCGAATACTTAAAATAAAATCCCAGCATGTAAGAGCTGATTGTACTTTTGCATTTATATAATACAACCCGAAAGTTTAGGAGGGAGAATGCACAGCAGAGCTTATCCGAGTTTTGTTTGCCTGCACCTTTCTCCATCCACACAGCATTTATTGGGCCCCAACTGCAAGCAGAACACGATCCTAGGGGGCGTAACCTTTCTGTGCAGGAAAAGCAGCATCCCCTGGGTCCCGTACAACCTCAGTTCCAGACTGCCTCCCCCCCAAGTCCAACAACCTTTTTCTGACTTGCAACCACACTGCACATGTAGAACCTCGCTCCACTGCCCTTGTCCCCAGTTATCTATAAAACTCACTTTGGACTTTATTGTAGCCCTGTGTAATGCTGTCTGGTCCACTCATTGTTTTTAAATGTGTATGTCTTAGCTTGCAAGCTAATTGCATAAGATTTCTGAGCAGGGTAAGGGTAAACCTCTTAAGTGACCTCGTGAGAGCTTCCTAGTACCTGGCACGAGGTTAGGCACACAGAAGACTCGCCATCCACTCTAATCAACCGATTATCCTGATATCCTGGAATAGCAGCATGTATCAGCTTGGCTTTCACAGAAGCATGACTTGAGATAAGCATTTGAGTGCTCCTACTTGTTTATTGGAGAGTGATCCCTGGAAGCACCGGTAGGGGCAGGAGGAAGTGAAACAAGAAAGGAAAGAAAGCGACCACAGGGAATGTTCATGAGCAGACGGCTGTGTGGGTAACTGGAGTTCAGGGTACTGGCTGTTCAGGTGACTGGAAGTCTCTAGAAGACACCTTTGAGTTGTCCGATCTGCGGAGGAGCAGGAGCATTCGTTCACTAACTCCCATCCATCACTGGTTATGAGTTGCTTCTTGGGGTGCTAATTCCCCAAGTCAACCCCAGCTGAAGGTGGAGTGTGCTCCGGGGGCCAGAGAAAGCCTCTAGGTAGACAGAGGCGCCTGCAGTAAGACTCCATTGGTGTGCACAGGAATGAGGATTGCCAGCAAGATACGTCAGGGCACTAACAGCTTCTGCTACACAGCACATTTCAATCAAAGGAAGGCATTTTCATGGCAACATTTATTTAGCGCCAACCATGTGATGTTCTGTGGAATACAAAAATAAATACAGCATGTTCCTTGTCTGCTAGGAGCTTAGCTCTGCTGCTTCTTGAAGATTGCGGAAAGAAGCAGAAAAAGAAGGTGGTGGAACAGAAACCAGCCCAGTCTCCATTCCCATTCAGTCTACACTCTCTGATGAAATTTTTATGCTGTTCGGCCCACCAATTCATTACAGCCATGACTCTCAAATAGCCGTCATGTTTAATGGCTTGTAGTCATCGTCATAGTGGCACGAAGTCAGACCAGAGTTCGAAAGATGAAGAAAGTATCTTTGTTCACCTCTGTTCCCCAGTGTGCTCCCACCCCGCTTCAGTGAAATCTCTACATCAATATTTCATTAACCCACACCAAGTAGGCAACGTGATTTTCTGTTCGAATTAAACTAATATTTGAAATGAAGAAAGAAAAAAAAAAAGCATGAGAGGGAAGTCACTTACCACAAGGACCCTGAAAAGAAGTTATGTGGGAAAGGCGGCTGTGTTTTGTGCTTTTGCCATAAAATGAAGCAGACAGTCTGTTCTGTGAAGTACTATAATTATAAAGCAATTCGCTACCTCTAATGGGAGGACTTTTCTTTCATAAAATATTAACTAAATATAATATCAGTGCAATAGGTTAGAAATAGTCTTAGTTTCTCCATAAAAAGTCAATTTTTAACCACTGTGAACGTCTTCTTCAGGATGATGGTATCCAAAACATCCTCCGCGTCCACAGCCATTGGCCTTGAATAAAGCACAACACATTTCCCCTGTCCTCTCTAGCTGATTTGATGCTAAGTGCTTCCCCCTCCCCTGCACCCCATAAACACGTTCATTTGCAATACAGTTCTATCCTCTCCCTGAACGTTTCGACCGAATGCACTGCTGCTGCCCAGAAGTTTTGTTTTAATGATTCTCACCCCACAACCTAACTGTCAACAAAGTAAAAAACTCAAGTTTAGGTTGAGGACTTGGTTTGCAATACCCCAACCTCTGTGCGCTGAGGGGTGACCTGCACCTTTCCAAATCATGGGAAGGGATGGTTTGTTCTGTGAGATGGGTATCTCTGGGCAGGACTGCTCTCTAGACAGCAAATGTGGGCAGAACAGCCTGGAGTTGCCCAGAGGGATTCTGAAGGCAGGGTGGACCAAGGCTCTAGTTGCCGGGGAGGGGGTGAGTAGATGGGGGCTCACCTTCTTCATTGCCTTTTTTTTTTTTCCTACTTATTTTTTTCCTTTTATCTTATATCCTTACATAAAATGTTGGGTTTGTTTATTTGTTTTTGGTTTTGTGTTATGCTCTGAAACTTGCTAATGAATTCAGGAACCGATCCCCTGATGCCTTTTAGTTATTACCCTTTCCCATTGGAGGCAGCAATCACTCTAACTATCCTGGACGTTGTTTTTCTAGGGAAAAGAGGCAATCTAAAGTGAAAAGTGGAGGTGTTTATCTCCCAGTATTATTTCAAGCCACAGTACCGTTTTTCACTGAGAAAGGGAAAAAACAAAAACAAAAAACACCCAAATAACAAAACCCCAACAAATCCCCAAACAATCTTGTGTTTAAAACCTTCTTCATTAGAAGCAGTGTATAGAAAATCCATACTTACTCATTTGGAAAATGCCTAAGGGCTGGCTGCATCCACTTCCACACGTTCTTTTTTTGATTTACACTTCTGAAATGGATCGTCAAATTCTATTGATCTTAATCAGCAAAATCCTTTTTGTTTTTTAGTTCTTAGGAGGCTCCAAATTAGGCAGGAAGTTTTGCAACGAGAATGGATGTTGTATTAGGACCAGGAGCAAAGGCATTTGCCGAAAGCAAACTGGAAGTAGACTTCTAACCCTCTGCTTCCTTCAGGTTTTGCATGTATTTTGCTGTTAGGGTAATATTCGTCATACTTCCTGAATGAACAAATGAGTCCATGAGTTTAATCAAAGACTCACATTTAAACATTAGAATTTTGTTCAATCAAGTTGTGAACCTGTATTATAACATAACCTAATACTTAAACATATGTTACATCTATTCAATAATGATATTGAATATATTATTTTTTCTTTAAATATACATATACGCATATATACATTTTACTTTACCACACATATGTGGAGGGATACACACAGACAGATAAAACGGATTCTCTCTGGAAGGTGGGATTCAGGGTCGGGGCTTCAATGAGTCGTGAAATGGAAAGAAATTTAGTTGTGACTATTTCAAGCAGAGAAAGAATACAAACTAATGTAAGAACGCTCATGGAACCATTGCTCAGTTTGATCAGATCCCAGCAGTATGGCCTGTTTCACCTCACATCATTTTTTAAAGAAATTAAACATTTCAGATAGAACAGGGAATTTTTCATTTTCTACATCACGCGTTTCTAAGGTATTCGAATTTCATAGGATGAACATATTTGCGGTCAGTAAAAAAAATCAGGACCCATTTAAAAATGATTATTAGCCACGCCAAAGTGAAGGGAAATGAGCTTCCACGGATCATCGGCAGTTGCATTTCCAAAAAGTTTTTCCGAATCTGTCATTAACAAGAGGCGGCTTTGCCTACTGTCTGTCTGGCGATTGGAAGTAGCGAGTTGGGACCAAAAAGCACAATGTCAATTTAGGCGCTGGTGGCTTGGCAAGCCACATGTTCCTATTTATCCCTGTCAGCCGCAGGCCCTATTAACTATTTTTAATGAATCACCACTGCTTTTACTTTTGCCATCAGCCATGACCTTCACCATTTAGAAACACATGGTCTCTCATAAACGATAGCCCATGACACATAAACTTGAGAAGGATTCTATCACAGCTCAAACTACAATATCTATCACTAAAACAAACGGCTCATTCTAGCTGAAGAGACACTCATATATATCACGGAACCAACCTTCCATATTTTGAAATTTACTGCCCCGTGTTGGCTGATTTTTTTTTAAGGAGGCCAGGCAACCTTGCTCACTTAATACTTTTGATAAACTTCTGCTGACAAGGAGTGTGATTAATGATGGTTAAAAGAATTGAATCAAGAGTAGGAAAGACAGAGCCAAAAAAGCAGACTGCTGGGCTGATGGAAACTAACGTCTCTACAGAAATATATGATGGAGTCTCCTTTTTTACCATGCCAAGTAATTACTTGCACAGGCCTGTTGTAATAATTCCTATTACAGCCAAAACGGAAAAGTCAGTAACTCACCGCCCTGGGACAAGGTGAAGGCAAGGCCAGAGTAGGATGGATCAATATTTCATTTACTCACTGAGGTTAGCTTCTATCCCTGTATCAAATTCTTTTACAGAAAGCCATGAAAGAAATGAGGTTTGCTGCAAAACACCAATACAGGGGCCTTGTTTCCTTGGGGTGCTTATGAAGGAAGCAGAGCAACAAACCCTTGCAGGAAAACAATATGCACTCAAGGTCACTCATTACTTGCTACTGGTGGAAAATAAAGTGCCATTAGTCTGATATGAGTAATGTACATCAATCAACTGCAGACCAGAAAAAGTATGTTTTCAACTTGGTGGTGCTCCTGATAATGAATGAGCAACTTGAACACTGTCTACACAATTTGACAATTGTGAAAAAATTTTCTCTTGACAGTGTATCATTTGTTTAAAAAAAAAAACAAAACATTAATATTTATCTCTGATTACCTCCTGCCTTTAAAAAATAAAAAGAAAAAAAAGAAGAAAAAAGAGAAAAAGTCCATAATGGTTCCTTCTGCCGCTCAAGAAGTTTCTAGTTTGATACCTTTCCTTAAGAGAGATTGTAGTTCAACTACAAAATGCCCTAGAAATCAAAAAGTGAACCATAGTTTTTCTCAACAGGTTTCTTTTTAAAGGGTTTTAAATGTATGATTCCCAATTTAAGTTTTCTAGGAAGCTTTCTGGGAAAAGGGTGTGGTACTAATCAATGTTGGGTCCCATGTGGTTATGACAGAACTAGCTTATTGTCAACAGTGAATTCTTACAATTTCATATAAAATCTGATTTAAATAGCGTCCACGTATATGAACCCTATGTGGGATGTAAAATCCAAATGCTATTTACCCATTACATTTACTGTTTAACACCCGGGGCTAGAACAGATTTCAATGCAGCATTGTTCTCTTTCTTAAGATTTTATGAGATCGTCTATTTATAAAGCATATTTCCACGATGCTTCACACTTCCATGTGGAATGGTCTTGGGAAAATTCCCTTGCACTTGCTTTTCTCCCCCACATCTATATTAATTCCCACTTATTTTTCTGGTGATTCCAGGAGGGAAGAAAGCATAGAAGGGTTGGTTTACTTATTTAGAAACATGGGCGACTGGCAGTAATGACTGGTAATCTTCAATGCTTCTTACAGTTCATTTTTTCTCTGAAATAAATCTATTCCCCTTCCCTGGAACTTTAAAGCCACCCTCTACCAGATCACCCTATCTCCACGCCATGAAATGAAGTTGAAACCAAGGCAGCAAAGTCCTGGGCTATCGTTTAGGCCTTAGATACGTTCTCATCTCCAGAAACAAAGGTCAGCTAGCCTCAGCTTTGATTCGGGCCAGCGAGACTTGTGGCCCGGCCAGTCAACATCTTGGAAGCATTTTCAAATGTTTGGGGTCTATAGAAGAATACATTAGATTTTCCTAAGACTTTTCACCCCTCCTCCACTCCACCCCTTAAACTTGGACCCCAGGAGTATTTCAAGGGAAATTCAATCCATATGTGCCTGATTCGTGTTCACTTAACTCATTGACATGTTGTTTTCCAGGAGCTGATTGATGTACAAGGAGTCTTCTGACCTTTTTTCTTGAACCTTGCAGAACTGCCTTTCTTTCAGCTGGAAAATTGCCTTTTACTTGGGGTAAGTAGCACTTTTGAGAGTTGAAAGTTTTGAGCTCAGCTTGAAACATAGTTCCCAAATCTGTGTGGGATTCTGGGTTTGACAAATGTGGCCTCAATACCTTTGTATAAAGCCCTTTCTTGCCTCATTTTTTTTTTCATGTGTGACAACCCGTAGCTAGCGAAGAAAAAAAAAAAGATACAAAGATGATGATAACTTTCAGAGCATCCAAGCAGGTATCTTTGGAAGTCAGAGCATTACTACCATGGTGTAAGATGTCCAAGTCCATCTGTTCTCTTCAACCACCCTTCACTTGCCCGGATTTCTTTCATGTGGTCCCAACCCAAAGAACTTCCTCTGCCAAGTTTTAAGTGTGTAATAAAGGCAGCAGCTGACTTTAAACCCTGCTTTGATTCTGTTAGACAACATCTCAGCTTGGGTTAGGTTCCCTGGAAAACTATTTCAGTAGACTTTCATAACATGTCCCCTTGGAACTCATCCCAAATTATGCCACTATATCATAAGAGTTATAAAGACAAACTCTTCTGTCCATTATTTTTCAGGTTCAGAAGGAGCTGTGATGTGAAGAGGGGGGCGTGGCTCTGCCCACAGACAGCTGGTTAATTGATCTACCATAGCCGGAATAACACCATGAGAGGGATAGCCTCTTAGTTCTTCTGAAACTCTGGATAGAGAGGCCGAATTAGATCCTGCAGCAAGAATCTATGAACCCAGATGCCCACTGGGGACAAAAAAGAAGAAATCAACACGTGGAGTGGAGTGAGTAGAGACTGGTTTCAACAGGTAGAAACATCCAAGGACAGCCAGTGGACACTGTGGCAAGCTTAATGTTGCCAGATCTCTTGGGGCTTAAAGAGAATCCAGAAATCTTCTAATTTTTTAAATATTTGCATCTAGTACACATATAGTAGAGTCCTGATTGGGACCCCAATTTAGCTTCCTGACTGAGGATACGTGCTGAGCAAAGTGACAAAGGGAAGAGGGACAGCAAAAGTCTAGATTCATTGGGTAATTGTCATGTGCCCAAAACAAAGCTGTATGATTTCATTTCCTCCTCACCCTTATCCTACCACATGGGTATTATCACTTTACCTAGTTATAACAAAAGCAAACTAAGATTGGGGTCCTTCTTAAATTCTTGGGCTTCTCCCAGACCTACGGAATCAGAATCTCTAGGCATGGGACCTCTAGGTGCTCCAAAGTATGCCAAAGTTGGAGAAGTACTGTATCATGACATATCACTGAGCTTTAGAAAGAACCACTTTCAACTCCCCAGTTTACAAATGAGGCTCTCGGAGAGGAATTGACCCGCCCAAGCTTAGCTAACAGAGCCAGGACTCACACTCAAGCCTCCTGGAAATAGTGAAAAGAATAGCAGTACCAACGGTGATCCTAAGTCCCATTTACCGAGGGCCTACCACGCACCGGGCAGTAGACACTAATGGTATTGCTCCCATTTAAGCCTCCTAGGAACTCTAAAACAGACATTATTATCTTCATTTTATAGACAAGTAAACAGGCTCCAAGGAGTAAAGTGGCTTTCAAGGTCACTCAGGGTAAAGTAAAGGACAGAGTCTGTTTGTAAATCCAAGAGTTGTGTTTCCAAATCCAGAGGTCTTCTCATTATGCAGCAAGGACAAATACTTCCTAGTCCTTCCCACCAGACGTTGATGGAACCGTAGGAATTACACAGGAGGTAGGGATAGCACCTTCAAGGAAACCCACGATGGTGATGGTAGCGATGACAGTGATGAGGATAAAGATAAGAATGAGGAAGAGTCAGGGATGGTCAAATTGCCCAAAGTTGAAATCAATTGTAGAATTACTAACTTGCTGAATGACCTAGCCTCAGAGGCCACTTATCTACTCTGGGGACAGGTGCCTTGATCTTTCAAGTGAAACAGGTTTTGATAGGTAATCTTTATGCTACTTTCCTGTTTGAAAATACGATAGCTCTAAGGAGAGAAACAGGTTGAGTCACATGTATTTATGCAAACCTAAAGGCAGAAATGAGTGCTTGGACCCCGGGAGGTAGTCAGGCAGAGCACTCTGGCACAGAGCAAGCCCCAGGGAGGGTCTCACTTGCCTACAGTCTTAGACTCGTCTACCAAACATCGTGAAACAAAACTGCAGGTGAGGTCAGGTTATCAGGTTGCCTCTCAGGGAGGCAGTCTTCTCGGAGTCTTGAATGTGGCCTTTGACCTTCACCGTTGGGTGTGGCCTCTACTGCTCTTTCTCCAGCCTTTTCTTTCTCCCAGCTTCCACTCCAGCATCTTTTCTTCACATACAGGAAGCCAGTTCCTTCTGTGATGGAGTAAACATTCCATTTGAGGTCAAGGTACTTGGACCTCTGCTGTACTTAGTTCAAGATCCAGCCAAAGGCCAGAATCAATACCACAAATCACAGCCAAATGACAACAAGGAGGCTCTTGTCCATTTTCTCCCCTTTTAAAAATGCCATTTCTAACACTCAGCAATTTCATTAAGTCTGTTTCACTGGTCCATGTTTCCTTAAGAGGACTGTACTAAAGGCTCTCTTTGACACCAGAAAGAACTGGTCGCTTCACCATTACCTGAGCAATACACAGCTCCCCAGGGATGCCTACGTGTTTACAAGTGGCTGTGCCTCAGACAAACAGCCCTCGATATTCAAAAACTCTCTGTACAGAGAAAAGATCAAAGGCATTATGGGGAAAGCATCTGTCTCCGCCAAATGCATGGAACTATATGAATCTATAAGAACACAATGTCAGAGCAGTGCAGTATAAATGTGACTTGTCATAAAGTTATCTTGGGTGGAAAAGAAATGTTGCCATCCAAAAACACATAAAATCCCAGCTAGCTTCAAATAGTGCATACATATTCTATCTTCACATTCCCACAATGAAATCAAATCAGGGTGAGGCACAAAGACTGACTCGGAAAAAGTTTAATTTCTGTGCATACTGCATGGAGAAATCAAAGGAGAAGGCTTTCATCTTTTAAACTTTCTGGGCTTAAAGAGTAAACAGGTTATTTGTCTCTTTCAATTTCTCAAAAGACTTATTTTGGTTTTGTTTTTAATATTTCTGCTGTTCGGTATATGCACAACACACAAGAATTCAGAAAGGAATTTCTGATGCCAAGTGTAGGATTTGAAATAGATGAATGATTTCATTAGACTTATCTGGACATTTTTAGTGATTATAGGTTGTACAGGGATACTCATTAAAACATGGTTGGTAATACTGAAAGACTGGAAACAACCTATGTGTTTACCAATAGAGGAACAACTAAATGAGCTATGGTATATTCATGTTATATAAGCAGGGCAGAGAGTTGCCACAAACAGTTGTGCAGGCTGTTCACTGCACATCTCCTTTGGTGCCATGTATGAAAGGTAGCTGCTGCTGTGGCCACTATTGCAACATCTAAAAAGAGTAAGATTAAAATGTACTAATATGAATAGATTTCCGAGACACGCTGTTGGGGGAAAGAAAGTTTCAGAAGAGTATTCATATGTCCTATTGTTTTTATTAGCATACACTTTACTTTTTTTTCTAAGATTTATTTATTTATTTCAGAGAGAGAAGGAGAGAGTGTGCATGCAAACAGGGGGAGGGGCAGAGGGAGAGGGAAAGAGAGGAGGGAAGCAGGTTCCCCGGCTAAACATGGAGCCTAAGGATGCAGGGCTTAATGCTGGGCTGGATCACCCTACTGGGAGATCATGACCTGGGCCAAAATTAAGAGTGGGACGCTTAACTGACTGAGCCACCTAGGTTCCCCCATTAGCATACACTTTAAAAACTATACTATGTGTGTGTGCATGGGTACATGTTTGTGCACGTACATGCAAAAATCCTTGGAAAGATATGGACCAAACTCATAGCAATAATTACTTGTGAGAAAATGGGTAAGGGACCAAGAGATTAGTGGAACTATCAAATTACTCTCTCCAAATACATAATGTTATAATTTTGAATAATATGAATAGAAATTTTAAAGAAATTTTCAAAAAATTTAAGTGGAAATTGTGGAGCTACTTAAACTCACACTTGTGATTTCTTTTGTTTATTATATTATATTTACTATACTTATTAGAATTTGTATTTTATATGAATTATATTACTGTATTATTATATATTTATATTTAATGTTGATGTTTTGTTATTATATTTATATTTTTAATTATTACTTGGAATTATTTTCCAAAAGAATCATAAGTGCTCGATCATGGAACTCATATACTATACAATTGTACACTTACGTACCTATTTCTCTGCACTAAGCTTGAAATTCCCAGAAAGCCAAAACTGTAGCTGTAGATTTCTTTCACCTTTAGCAACTAGCACAAGAATAGCACAGCAAATTGTGAGTTAATAAACTCATTAATTCATCAACTCCTTCATTCTACAAATATTTAATGATCATTTACTCTGTGTCCTTCAAATAAATTAGGGAATACAACCAAAAGAGTTTATATTCTGTGAATGAAAGAATGAATGAATGAATGGGCTGAGTAAACCAGTCAAAGATCACCAAGTCTATTGCAAAAGAGCTCCTTAATAAATAATTCATCTTCTTTTTTAAAAATTTCCTCTCTTAGAAATTCCACTATTTGGTAATCATCTCCATAGATAGCATAACTTTTCTCAATTTTAGAACCAATTTCTTGCTTGCTTGCTTTATTTTCTTGGTATGGGCTTTCTCTACATTTATGTTTTAAATTCAGAAATAGTCTAGCAGATCTCTTCTGGATTATGTTCTTTCACTTTAAAATAGATTACTTAAGATATCTGTCCCTTAATGATGTTTTACAACATACCTGCAAAGTTCTGTTTTAACTAGATTAATAATTTCAGGGCACCTGGGTGGCTCAGTCAGTTAAGTGTCTGCCTTCAACTCGGGTCATATCAAGCTTGCTTCTCCCTCTCCCTCTGCCTGCCTCTCCCCCTTCTTCTGCGCTCTTGCTCTCTCTCTCTCTCTCTCTCTCTCTGTCAAATAAATAAATAAATAAAATCTTTTTAAAAATTAGATTAATAAGTTCTCACAATAGTATTGCTGCTTCTATTTTACCAAACGTTTTCTATATGCTATTTTCCCATGATCTTAAACATGATTTTCTCTGGCTTCTAACTGAAATCCAATAAAGTGTGATGGATAGTATTTATTTAATAGACACATGAACCACGGCTCAAAATTGTTCAGCAGCTTCCCAAAATTACACATCTTGGAACTGGTAGCATCAGGACCAGAACGCAGATCTTTTGAGTTCAAAGCCAAGACTTGCTCATTCATCATGCCTACACCCATAGTCCGAGAGATCTGGCACAAAAATACTTAATTATTTTAAGAAACCAAGTTTATTTGAAAATGGAAACAAATACAAGTCTAGATAAAGCACCTAAGCTGTAAATGTGCATGCTTTCTCCATGCCAAGGCATGTTAAACATCTAAATTGGAGCCATGCACGCTCAGTTAATATCTATGGCTTCTTTATGCTCACCATTGAGATTTCAATTCATGAAGGCAGTAACGACAACAGCGAAGACAGTTTCTTAAGGTTTTTCCTGCACTTCTGTGCCCTCTATTTGATCATCTGCCAAGGTTTGTGAATAGTGCCAAATCAAACAGCACAGCCTCTCTATGAGGCTCCTCCTGGGAGTTGAGGAATTCTGCAGTTGGAGCACGGGGTAAGATATAAAAGGCACAATTACGGTCTTCTTTGAAGAGTTTAAAGGCAGACAATGTTAATCTATTCTTTTTGGAATTTCTGGTGCTAAACCCCCTTCACTGAGCGGCCTCTTCACTTTCCTGTACTTTTCTGGCCCAGGTTATCCTGAATTAGAATAAACAACTTAAAATGAGAAGGAATAGAATGATTCGATGCTTTTGAGCTTTCTCAGTGGAAAGACTAGACATAAGCATCAAAGAATTAAGCGCATGATTTCCATTTGCAATCTCACTTATCTTAAGAAAAAAAAACTTTGTAGTTTTCTTATTCTGATCCCGTATATAAATCTCTAATGATCTCTTCGTTCTTGATTCTGTTTTCCTGACTTCATCATTAGGAGGATAGTATTAGTGTGTCAAGTGTGATGTTATTAATTTTTATTTAATGCTGATTAATTGCAGAAATTCTTTTGATATTTGTTTGAATTTTATTTTCAAGGATCCTCCTCTTTTTGGTTTTTGATTGACTGATTTTCTATTTGGCTTCACTGAGTGATATAAGCCAATGGCTAAAATCTTCTTACCCTTGAGACTATTAGTAAAATTTGTGCAAATTTTGGATACTGTTATAATAGCATGGGACCAGTTACAAATGAAACACATGCTTCAATATTTTTAGTGTAAGAAACCAAAAATAAAGCATTTATAGCTTTATCATTGGCTCTCTGTTTTTTCTGATAGATATATACATTTGTATTTATGTCC
Organism: Enhydra lutris kenyoni; assembly: GCF_002288905.1. Taxonomy (NCBI): domain Eukaryota; kingdom Metazoa; phylum Chordata; class Mammalia; order Carnivora; family Mustelidae; genus Enhydra; species Enhydra lutris. The sequence continues at coordinate 30,568,308 of NW_019154106.1, forward strand.
TGGCCACAATTTTCTGTGAAAGACTACTAGTTTTCACCATAATCATTAAAAGGACTTTTTAAAAAGTCCTAAAATCTGACTTTAAAATTTTAATTATGCAGTGAGACTGGCTAGATCCTTACCAAACATATTCCTCTTCCTGTGCATAGGGCTAACTTGAATTGCTGTCACCCTGCAGAGTGAGGCCACATGATACCACCAGTAGGACGGGAGTAGAGGTAGCACGTCACTTTCAGGCTCAAACGGTTAAGGGGAGGTCCACGTTCTCCACACTGTGGCTCCCCAATTTCAAGCTGGATTTCAGTGTGCAGGGACACAATACACAGAGAATGGCAGGGCTTTTTTCAGCCTCTGTCCTTGAATGACTTCATAGCACCGAGTCACCAAAGACCTACATTGAACTGTGTCACTAGTTAGAAATACACGTTTATTGTATTCAATTCCTGAGATTCAAGGCTTGACTATTAAAATAGTGAACCAGATTAATATTATCCATATATGTTCAACTTCTGGATGTGTCTCCCTTAAATTTGAGTTATAATGGATTTTATTGTTTAACTAAAAAAAAATTAAATGGCATGCAATAAAAGTCTCCCATATGTCACAAAACATTCTGAACACAAACAACATAGATGTAAATATCCAATGAATATTCATGTACCTTTTAAACATGATGATTAAAATAATAAATCAAAATAGTAAGATATCATTAATTTGTATCTCTCAAATTAATTGTTTAAATAATTATAATCTATATTGGTGAGCACTTAGAAAAACCAGGGCTTTTATTTTTTACTTCATAGAAGTATAATTCTTGTAATGTTTTGGGAGAGAATTTTAATAATGAGTATCAAGTTCCTTAACAATATTTATCCCCTTTCACCTATAATTCCATTTGTAAGAACTTATTGTATAGAAATAACTACTGATGTCATGTGCAAGAGTGGTTACCTCAGCCCTGTCTATTTCCAAGTTCAGCAAACTAAGTCCACGGCCAAATCCCATGTGCCACCTGTTTTTGTAAATAAAGTTTTATTAAAACACGACCATTGTTATTTATTTACCTATTATCCATGGCTATTTCTGCAATAGCAGAGTTGGGTAGGTGCTACAGAAACCTTACAGTCTGTTGAAATATTGAAATATTGTCTGTTGAAAATATTTTCTATTTGCCTTTCTATAGAAAACTTTTGTCAACCCCAGTCTATAATAATAAAAAACATAAATTTTATTGAATATTTAATATAGAGGAATTGGTACATAAATTTTGGTACATTCTTATAATGAAATTTATCACACAGGATTTTTTTTCTATTTTAATTAATGTGTAAGGGGGTCCTGGGTGCCTCAGTTGGTTGAGTGTCCAGTTCTCAGTTTCAGCTTGGATTGTGATCTTATGGGTCATAGGATTAAGCCCCTGTTGGGCTCTGTGCTCAGTGTTGGGTCTGCGTGAAGAGTCTCTCCCTCTACCCCTCCCCCCAAGTTTGCACATACACACTCTCTCTCTCTCAAATAAACAAATAAATAAATAAAAATAAATAATGGGTAAAGGGGGTTGAGAGGTAAAAGAAAACTTTTTTCATGAATTATCTAGTGATGTTGATATATGTTCTTCATATAATATTTAATATTAAGTGCACAAAAGTAGAATTTAAAATGATTTATAAAATATCCCAATGTGATTTTAAATTATAAACACGGATACGCAAAATAAATAGATGAGGAAAACTCAACACCAAATGTTAGTGAATTATGAGGGTAGGATGTCCAGCGGTATTTATTTTGTTCTTTATAAAAACTTTTCAATATTTTCTAAATGTCCTAGAGTCAGCAAGTCCTACTTTTAACGTTGGGTAAATATTAATTTATCCTATTACTGAAAAGAAAGAATCAAGTGTTCAAATTGCTGTAACATATGAAGCCTAGAACATGGGTAGAATTCCTTCTCATAGCCCCCCCCTAAATAACACATGAGGGTTGAAACACATGCTTAAGGAGACCCTGAATATGAATGGGAATTAAACTGTCATATAAAAGAATAATCAACAGTTGGAGATGTTTTGCCTCAAAACTGAGCCCCTAGGGAAATATTAAACTGTCAAATGTGTTCATCATCTCCTACCTTCTTTGAGAGGCAGAAGTCTAAGGAATTTCAAAAATTAGATGGAAGAAATGCCAGATTTATGGACCTTCTTTCTTGGAAAGGGAGTTTCCGGTAGGTTATCTATTTAAGTAGCTTGCCAGAGGGGTTGAACTTTACATAATCACATCTGGACAAAAACTTTCATATCAGCCACTAGCCCTAGTGGGATGCCACTGGAGAAGCCAGGTGCGCTTTAGAGTAACTTTGTTTTCTCTAAAGAGGAGCTTTGGATTCCTATGTCTAGATCCATTTAAATCTTTCTGCTTAGCGGTGTTCCAAATATGTAATGCAATGTCTTTCTGATTCATCTACCCCCAGATCACCTATAAGGATCTGTTGATGGTAACATTTTATTAGTCTAGATCTGCTGTTCCAATCGGACAAGTAGGTTATATAACCTCCATGTAATTGCTGAGAAGGGAAAATGTATGTTCAATATCATAGATACAGAGAGAGAGGAAGGAGACTGTTTTCATGTGAACTTCTTACAGCTGCCTAAACAGAAGGAAACAATCATGAATCTCAGGTGTGGAGGCAAGAATTCAAATTCCTAGGAATGGAGTTGACTGGGGAAAGATTTGGGATGATGATAAATGCATTAAAATGAGATACATGGCCAATTACTTGGTGCCAGGCACCGAACTAAGCCCCTCCCTTGCATAATTAAATTTTCACAATAATCCTGTGATATAGAGACTGCAATTATCATCCACCTTTACATATAAGAAAATAGAGGCAAGACAAATGTGTCATCTTCCTGTAGTCACACTGTTAGCAAGTGGTTGAAACAGGAATCAAACCCAGTCTTGCTCCCACCAGTGCCCATAATCTGTACTATAGTCAACCCAGGGCTACCAACATTATGAAGAAATCATTCCTTCTCCGGCTGTATAGTCCAAGTGACCCCAAAGTCTTGTTTTGAGTGGACACCTTCAGACACATGGATCAGAAACAGCTTCAGTGTTTTATTCCAAAAGGTGAGCTTTTATCTTGGAGTAGCTAAATCAGATGAGGCAATAAATGCCTAAGTGCTTTGCACACCATAAAGTGTTAAAAAAAAAAAAAAAGAAAGAAAGAAAGAAAGAAAGAAAAGAAAAGGTGCTTGGCATTAATAGCCATGGAGGCATTCTCAACATTCCCAGGGTACTCTGTTTGACAAATTAAAATACAGAAATTAAGAGAGAGAATGAAGTACACATCATTGCATTAAACCCATTATATAGCTCTGAGAAGGATTTCCCTCCTCTGTTATCTGGGGATACTCTGTACAGTATCATGGGAATGTTGTGAGATTAAGTGAAATAGATGGGAAACACAATGCCCAGGTACAGAGCTCCCATCCAATAAAGGACAGCTATTTGCTTAACAGATGTTAAATAGTTGTAGAAGCCCATACTTGATTCATCGATCTCTTCAAAAGTACATTTTATATGGTTTTCTCTGTTGTCACAGACTTTTAGGTGGACTGTCCTTAGCAAAAATTCTCTTTTCTTTCCTTTTTGCCTCCTTGCTCATGAAAGAAATGACATGCTACAAGAGCACCCTAAAGCAGCTTCTCTAATGAACAGTGGAATTGAATGATCCTTAGTAAAAACTTTATGTCAGCTCCTACCTGGAAATAGTTTAGAACTTCAGAGCCTAGATATTCAAAGGGCAGTCTGCAGACCAACTGTAAATGCACCCCCTGGGAGCTTGTTGCAAATGCAAAGTCTCGGGCCCCACCCCACCCTCCCTTGATCAGAATCTGCATTTGAACAAGATCTCCAGGTGATTCACAGCGCTTTCAAGTCTCAAGCACCCTACAATTAGCCTGCTAAAAAAGAGAGACTTTTGGGAGACAGACCATGAAGCAGTTTAGTTATGTTGCTATTACAATGGCTATCGAATGGGAAGTGCATAGCATGACTCCTGGCAGGTATTCATTCGCTGGACAAGCATTTATGAGCACCTATTATGTGCCAACTACTGTGCTGCTTACTGGAAATGGAAAGTTCAAGAAGAATCAGTCAGCTCTCCTATTTCACATCTTTTGCTTAACTTTTAGTCAACCAGATTTTCCCCTGGTGTTCTCTACTTAAGGTCACCATCTATTTCTTCCTCCAGGGAAATGGTGACATTAATTATAGCAAACATCCGTGGATGGCTTGATCTGTGTCAGGCACTGTGCCGAACGCCTTAAAAAACAGTGAACATCTGTTGATTTTCCTACCCCTAATTTTTCTAGTGGTAATACAAGCCCCTTTCCCCCTGTTTTTTGTTGAGAGAAGGTATCCCTTACCCACTTTTCTGTCCATGTTGTTTTGGGTGCAGCTGGCATAGCCAATTGGCTCCAGGATCTGGCCAACTTGAGAATCCTTTCTCCTGGCTTTGGTCTGTAGCACAGAACCCAAGATCCAGAAGGGACTTTTGCTGGAACCATGGAAAAAGAGATACTCTTTTTCACTGTAGTTTTTAAGATGTAAGATGTAAGTTTGAAGCTTGCTGTTGGTAGTCATCTTTGCCAACACATGAAGAGAGCCTACTTGAGAATAAAGCCAAAACAAAGAAAAGAAGAGCCAACAGCTGGTGAAGAAGAGGTAGATTTTGAATATGTTCATTGAATGTCTCCATCCAACCATGCCTAAAGTCAGCCTTGTGCTCTCAATTCCTTATTGCACAAAATAATAAATTCCCCTTTATGTTTGAGTTGGTTTGAGTTGGATTTTTTTTTTTTGATCTACAACTGTTTGATATCCTGACAGCACACACAAATGTTTTCATTTAATCCTTTCAATAGGCTCTGAGATAGATATTATTCATTTATCCATTTTCCAGATGAAGAAACTGAGGTTTAGAGAAGTATCTTGCTCAACTATATAGAGCTGACAAATGGCAGACTAAAGATTAAATCACAGACCACCTCATTACAAAGATTTAAAATTCACTGATACCATTGTAAATATTATTTATGGTCTGGAATCAATAAACGCTGCATTTGAGAAAGATTGAAGTAAATAGTCTAGAAACTTACTCTATTGACCTCTATGTTATGAAATATGGCCCTGAAGGACAACTGGAATAACTGGGCCATTGATAACCTCCTCTAACTGAACCTCCTTAGACAAGGTTCATTACAGACCTCATTTTAATTCAGTCTGTGCAATAACAGGTTGTAAGTTTACGGCCACAGCAGTGGGTTATTTACTCTATGGTCCAAGCCAGCTCAAGGCAAACTTCAGAAATAAAAAGGATTGTCTTCATGAATCTTTCTAGTTCATACTTCTACTCCTCCCATTGTTTTCCACATCCCTCTTCCCAACAATGACACCCCATTCTAACACTTTTTTCTTTCTTTTTTTTTTTTAAGATTTTATTTATTTGATAGAGAGAGATCACAAGTAGAGAGAGAGAGAGAGAGGAGGAAGCAGGCTCCCCGCCTAGCAGAGAGCCTGATGCGGGACTCGATCCCAGGACCCTGAGATCACGACCTGAGCTGAAGGCAGAGGCTTAACCCACTGAGCCACCCAGGCAGCCCTCTAACACTTTTTCTTGGAATTCAGTGAAAACTTCTTTCAGGAAAGAATCAAAATCTTTTCCATATTAAGAGAATTATGGCTGAAAGCAACCCAGGTATTTTGGGACATCTAATTTAAAGCCGCATAAATAAACTATTAATAGTGGAAATCTGAGGATCAGGGAGGGCAAAGTCCACCCAAGCTTTCTGCAATGATAGCACTAATTCCATCTCTATGTAAGGCTCAACCTAAGCAGGTCTGCAAATAGTCTTTGCTAACCAATCAGCCTTCATGGTGTCATACTTCCTGAAAGAAACTAAAATGTAATTTTGCCCTTTGGAGGAGGAGGTGGGAAGTCAAACAGGGGAATGACAGAAATTCCGGAGATATTACAGAAAAACAAGATGAATAGAGAATTTTGCAAAGAAGTACCACTTATTTAAATGAGTTACAAAAAAGTAGGTCTTACCACCAGAAGGATGAGAAAAAAAAAAAAAAAACACTCAAAATATAAAACACCAGTGTGCCTGTGCTGGTTGTCTCCTCTGCTCCAACCCTACCCCCCAATCTCTCATCTTGCTGCTGCTTCACTTCCAAGACAAATTGGTAATGTGTCTATTCTGCAGACCTGCTCTGCATTTGCCAGACTGAATCCTCAAATGCTTTATTCATAGGTGAGGTTAGTTGGAACTACATGAGAAAAATCAAATCTCATCTACCTCATCTAAGTGTACTTAGAGAAAAATTCAATGCATAAAAATGTCTGTTCTTAACAGAGAGATTATTTTTCTCCCAGTTGTAATCCTAGCCATTACAAAAATATGCATATAAATATGTATTTTTTCATCTTTAATTGTATTCAATGTAAATATGCATTCATTTATTTATTTAACAAACATTTATCGGTGCCTACTATTAGTGAGACATTGTTTATGATAGCTTATATAAAGACAGGGGAATTAAGAAGCCCTAGGCCATGCTTTCCTTTTACCCAAAAAATGTATATTGAACACTTAATTGAGGACCAGGAGCCATTGGATAGTGCTATGAACAGTTTATATTAGTTTTCTGTTCTCAGAGAATTTACATTCTTCTGGGAGAAACCAATAATAAAAAGAAACCTTAACAAAGTATATTTCAGGAAGTTATAGGAAGATAAAACAAAATAATAGAATATAAAGTACCCTGGGAAATAGTGATGACACACGGTGCAAGTGGTACAAGAAAGTTCCCTGGAGGGGTGTCTAGGTAGCACAGTCGGTTTAGCATCGACCTCTTGGTTTCAGGTCAGGTTGTGATTTTAGGGCCATGAGATTGAGCCTTATGTTGGCCTTCACTCTTAGTGTGGAGTCTGCTTAAGATTTTCTCTTTCTCTTCCTCTGTTCCTCCCTCTAGCACATGCCATATATATATATATATATATATATATATATATATATATATTTTTTTTTTTTTTTTTTTAAGAAAGTTCCCTGGAGAAGATATCATGTGGGCTAAGTCTTATGTAGATTGCATTTATTGTTCCCAAATTTCCTCCTTCTTCCCTGTAAAAAGATTATACATCCCACATATGTAGACATTTGCAGTGTCTTCCATAGGAGAAGTTTCCTTCCCTACCACATTAACATCAAGCTTGTCCATTGGAAGTGCTTTGACCAATAAAATGTGAGCCCAAACAACAGTGAGCCAGTTCCACTAAGAAAATCCAAGAACTGGAGATTTCATCAATTTGCTTGTTCTCCTCCCTCTGCCATGAGTTTTTGGCATATTCCAGATTGGGTTTGCTCTTTGTGCCCGGATCCTAGAATGAAGAAAATACAGATCTATAGCAAATGGATCAGTCATGCAGCATAAGCGAGAAACAAGACTCTGTTTTTCTGAGATACTTGCTAATACACACCACTAAACAATAAGAAAAAAAGCCAATTTTGAGAAAACCTGGGGAAGAGTGTGTGTGTGTGTGTGTGTGTAGCTGAGAATTCATTTGGCATGCTCAAGGAACAGAAAGAAAACCAGTGTGGGTGGCACAGAATTGGAGATGACATCGGAGAGGTAAGAAAAGGCCAGATGGTGTAAATCTTTGCAGGCCATGCTAAAGAGTCTAGACTATATATAAACTCCACAAAAATTTTAAAAAGGACACATCCAAAACTTGCCTTTAAAATAATTTTCATTTATCACATTATATTTTATTGTTTTAACTTTTTATTTTGAGCTTATTTTAGACTTAAAGAAAAATGGCAACAAGAGCACAGAGAGTTTCCTTGTAGCCCTCACTCAGCTTCTGCTGCCAATATCTGACATCACCACCGCATAATGATTAGAACAAGGAAATTAACATGGGTATAACATTATTAACTAAGCTGCAGACCTTCTTTGAATTTCACCCATTTTTCCACTAACGCTGTCTTTCGGTTCCAAGGTTTTATCCAGGAAAGAGATACCACATGGCAAGTTAGTTATTTCTCCTTAGAGAAATAGGAAAAAGAGTTCTGTAATCGTTCTTCAGTGTTTTCTTGTCTTTCATGACCTTGACATTTTGAGGAGTATTGATCAGGTGATTTGTCAAATATTTTGTCAAAAACGTGGATTTCTCTAGTATTTCCTTGTGAATGGAATGAGGCTATGCATTTTTAGCAAAAATAACATAGAAATGATGTTGTGTCCTTCTCAGTGCTTTGTTTCAAGGGTTCATGATATTGATTTGTCTTCATTGCTAGTGATGTTGACCTTGACCACTTGGTTAAGTTGGTGTCTGAACATTTCACCACTGAAAAATTTACCCTCTCCTTTTGTAGTTAGTAAATATCTGAGAGAACATATTGTGATGTTTTTCTATTTTTTTCTTCCCGTGTGCATTTATTAATCATAATTTTATAGTAAGGAAGAGTTCTTTCTTCTCCCTCATTTGTTTATTTAGCCAAATATTTATTCATATCAGTGTAGACTCATGGACATTTATTTTATCCTCCAGGTCATCATCTAATGTTATCATTTATTTCATTATTCAAAATGTTCTAGCTTTGGTCATTTAGGAGCTCCTTCAGGTTGGTTTCTGAATAAAAGAGCAATTTCAACAGACCCCATCTTCCACTGAGCATTTCCTCATATCCTGGTACCATGAGATATCCAGGTTTATCTTGTCTTTTTCTTAACTCAGCCCTGGAATCAACTTCTCCTTGGAGCCCTGGTTCCTTTCATTGCAGAATGGTGTTTAGAAATCAAGATCTCTTTTGTACTTTGCCTTTTTATGTAATGGTCTGCCCTGAAATCAACAGTGTATTTTAAAATATGGGGAGGGGGGGAAATGCCCTAACCTCTCAATCAGCTTAGTATTCTGCATCTACAATTTAAATACATGATAGCTCTGAAATACAGGGAAAAAAATGTTTCAGTAAAATGTGTCCTTTAAGGCATACTGTTTAAATTTAAACCTTTAAAATGTTCCTATTTTACATCCATCTGTATTTCTGGCAGAGGAGCAAATATTTTAGACCAGACCACAGACTTGCATACTCTGGGCAATGTTCACCATTGTCAAGCTCAGCTTTCCTTGAAGGTCAGCAGGCCTGACATCTGACATGAAGTCAAGCAAATTGTCTCTGTATTTCCGCAGTTGGAAACTATGCACAGTGATGGAAAAAACTGGAAACGACTGGCTGTGTTTGGTTTGGACAACTCACCCGAATGAGAGGGAGCCCAGCACAAGTTCTGCCTGAGTGATGTCTGAAAATCTGGCTCTTGGGTCTACCTTCACAGTCTACCTATTTGACTTTGACTGGAGTTCAGATACATAAACCAAGTATCTTTGCTTTGGCTCCTCTTGAGTGTTATCACTCTATACCTAATCAAGAGTATAAAGTTTGGAAAAACAAAGAAGTGATTGAGCATCCTAAACCAGGCTGTTAATATTGGCCTTCGGGAATGCCAAACTTAAAGATGTTTGTTTAATTGTGTTTCATGGGTACTTTCTGTGGTTAGTAGAAATCTGAGTAAAAATAGATGTCTCTTCGATTGTCAGGATGAAGAATTCACATCTACAAGTGCCAACTTTTAAATTGGGGACTTTTAAGATTACACTTTCATAAAGGAAAACATTTATCAGAAAAGTGGACATCAATTAACATTCTAGGAGAATGATTTGTTTGAATATTGAGAAAGCCAATTCTATTTTTATCTGTCAGTTAAAGAAATTTTTCTGTGTTTGTAGTACAATGTTTCAAAACCCAGTTTAGTGGTGTATCTGCAAATGGAAAGATTAACAGCTTGAAAATCACATCTTCATGAAGAAAGGAAAAGTAGAGTTTGTTTTATTTAAGAGTTACAGCTTTTCAACCAAATCTGGAAATACTATACTCTTGTCTACCTTCATCAAGAATGTCTCTGGATAGAAAGGCCATGTATAAAATATCCGTATCTCTAAGGCAAGAGTGTTAGGGATTAGAAAAGCAAATGATCCCGAAGATTACTTCCACTTTCCACTTGCCCTTTGTATGTAAATGCCTTAGTGTGGTTAACGCTCCTACTTCTAAACCTATTTTAAGAAATCTGTATGGCCCTAGAATGAATTTACTGTGCCTAAGAAGCATCTGTGAAGCATTAGAAAGCCATTGCCCAGGCCCCATCCCCAGAGACTTTGACTCAATTGGGTCCCGAAATCTGTATTTTTAACAAGTGCAAGTAGTTTAAAAACTGTCCTAGACTGCAAGGGGATAAGGAAATCATCTAGCCTACACTGCTCATTTTGTAAATGAAGACGTTAAGACCAAGACAAAAGTCAGAGCCAATTGCAATTTTTCAAAAAATATTTTCATTTATTCAAAACATATTTAAGGGACACTTTACTCAATACACTAGACATTGGGAATACAGTGGCACATTAGAGGGGTTGGGTCATTGTCTAGCAGGAAAACAGGGTTAATGGCAGAAGGAATAATATGAGAACTGAGTTATGTGCCAAATGAGTGTTTCTGCCATTATGAAGAACAGCTTTTTCCTTAGTTTGGGTTATCATTATAATCCCGGAAATTGAGAAAGACATAACAAATGAAACAGACTTATTTTTCAAATGTTTCCTGTGTCTTTGGAAAGATCTGTAACATTTCCAATAGTTATATGTCCTTACCTGCTTCCACCCCTAGAAAGTTTCAGGGTTGCCTTGAAATGCTGGTATCTGGGAAACATCTGCTTCTTATCCATTACCAATTTCTAAAACCTGCCCTGGGGCTAACCTGTGTGACCCCTAAGTCCTCATGTCAAGTTTAACCTTTTGCTTATGCTGAAGAAGGCAAGCTCCTCTGTTGTCAAACTTATGTAACTTTTGCTTATTAAAAAATTTACTGTTTTATTTTGCATTCCATGGGGCAAGTAATGCAGATACTAATACTAAACTCAGTTCCTTATTTTCCCTTGAAAGGTGGCTTGCTTGATGTATTATTCTGCATGGACTTGAAAGGTTTAAGAGTATAGCAAACTTCTAACTGACCATTTGGGCACATTAAAAACTCTGTAAGATATCAAAAGAGCTCTTAACTAAAAACTTATAGTTTGGAGATTAGTTTAAATTTCAGGGCTAACGTCTAGTCTTATTATTGCTAAGTCTATAAGCTGGGCTAAATAAACATCCACTTTCAGGGTCTTTACCAAGATTCCTTTTTCAACATGTATCCCTGTCTTAGTCATTAGGTACCCAACCACATTCTGCCGAGTGAATGAATAGTAAATTGCAGTAACATAGTGTCCAGCAAATTCTAAACAAAATCTTAAAGAATTTTATTAAATGATAAGTTTATTTTTTTAAAGACTTAATGTATTTATTTGACAGAAAGAGAGATCACAAGTAGGCAGGGAGGCAGGCAGAGAGAGGGGGAAGCAGGCTCCCCGCTGAGCAGAGAGCCAGATGTGGGGCTCGATCCCAGGACCCTGATGTGGGCCTCGATTCCAGGACCCTGAGATCATGACCTGAGCCGAAGGCAGAGGCTTAACCCACTGAGCCACCCAGGCACCCCTAAATGATAAGTTTAACATCTACCATCTAAGTTGTAAGTTTCATCATAGGCTTATAGTGGAGATTTCTCAAGCATACTAATAATGGTATTAACTTTTAATTTCATATTAACTTAGTAGATGCTGCAATATATTAAAATAAATTTTAAACTTCAAATCGCTTCACTCTTTCCAATTAAATAGTCACTAATATTTGAATAAAATTTGGATGGAATTTCATGCAAAATTTTTCAAAGGCCAAAGGCATGAGAAATTATTCCATTTGATATCATAAAGTTTGCATATTTATTCAGATCTTCTTAACCTTGCAAGTCTGTTAAAAGTGGTATGGAAATTGTCCATGAACAGGCTTTCTCATTAGATTTTTGGCACCTCTACAACGGTCTCAGCCAGAACCCTGAAGAGCAAAGGCAAAATTGGAACACATTTATCTGAATATTTCAGAACTTCCAGTGAGCTTACTTCCAAAAACTAAGGAAGGGTCATGGGGATTCTTTTTTTCCTGAGTCGTCTTCTATGAAAATCTTTCATTATCCAAATTCATCATGAAAAAAAACCCTGCTATCTCCAAATGTGTTTTATTTGTAGAATGTCTGCACAAAAACTTTCTGGTTCAGTTTCAGGTCCAGAAAACAATCTTATTAAATACAGTGGCCATCCAAGTGCAATTTAAAGATCCCATGGCAATTTTCAAAAGGAGCAAGGATTAATTCCAAATCTTGGCCAATATCAATAAAACTGCCTCTAATTTCCACAGTCCCGTTTGAGCTACTGTCAAGAGCATAATGGCTTTCTCCATTAGCATACATAGTTTCTCACTACCAGTGTTTAACTCATTACTTTGTAAAGCACTTTAAAGTACTTTAAAATACCCCAAGTATGAAAACTGCCATTTAAAACCAATCCCGGGCTGTTCTGCACCACATCAGAATAACCTAGCTAACCCACCTAAAATAGCTCTACTGATTCTTAAACTTGGGGTTTTACAAAAGTTTATTTTTTTTCCCTCCACCAATTCCAAACAAAATGGGTGCACCATGTAGATTACTTTCAACCCATATCTAATTAACATGCTAGAGCTGATACTTGTTTTTTGTTAAATGACCGTGAATGATATAAGTCCCCTCCTTGACTACAAACACCTTGACAGCAGGATCCACTTCTAATTTGTCTCCCCCAGAGCCAGTCATGGTACCCTAAAAAAGTAGAAAATAAATATATTTATACAAATATTTATTTTCTACTTTTTTAGGGTACCATGACTGGTATTGCCATTCACTTATTAATCTGTTCAAACATCTGTCCACCCATCTGTCTTTCCTATGTGGCAGTCATGATTCAAGTACTAAAGACAAAGAAGTGAAATTTTAAAATATAGATAAATATAGGGGTGCCGGGGTGGCTCAGTCAGTTAAGCATCCGACTCTTGGTTTCAGCTCAGGTCATGATCTCAGGGTTCTAGGATGGAGCCCAATTGGACTCCGTGCTCCGTGTGGAGTCTGCTTGTCCCTCTCCCTCACTCCCTCCCTCCTTGCACTCTCTCTCTCTCTCTCTCTCTCTCAAATAAATAAATAAATAAATAAAATCTTAGAAAATAAGTAAAGATAGATAAACTGGTTCTGTCATCGGGAGCTCTTAGAATAATACTGGAAAACAGACATGAAAACACAATACAGTACGTGAAAATCCTAAGCAGAGGGTCTTAGGGGAACACAAAGGAAGAGTAACTGGGATTTTACAGATGACTTCCTGGATGACAGCTGCACGGAGTCTTTTAGTAATTAGTAAATAGTATCAAGGCGAAGCAGAGGAAGAGAATCCAGTGCAGACAGAAGAGAATAAGCAAAGTCACCCTGTTCAGAGAATTTCAAATACTTAATATGACCCACCCAGTACTCTCAGTGGGGACAGGACTGCCCTATAGGGGATGCTTTAAAAAATTAATGGGGATTTTTATTTGGTCCGGATGATTGGTGGATATCACTGGCCCCTAAATAACGAAGGGCCAGAGATGTTAGATAATTTGTAATGTTGAGGATAATCCTGCATGATGAAAAATTGCTCCAAGTTTTATACAAGTTTAGAATGTCCCTTCAGACATTCATGTCTATAAAAAATTTAGTTAGAACTATCTTGATCTAGAGCTTTGCCCCACCTTATATATAACACAAAGTATTTTTGTATAGTTTTAATATACATTGACTTTTTCAGAATGCAATTATCATGTAAATTAAGGAAAGAATGCACTTTGCTTGGTTTGGAGTTTTATAGAGAGTCATTCACCATTTCAAAAAACAATGTCAGTGAGCGATACAGGTCTAGGTGTCTGGGTCGCCAATGCAGACACTTGGATCAGTCTGTGTTTGCAGTTATCACAGACGAGGTGATTTTATTTATAAGCACAAGCATCTGACAACTTCATTAGGCCTTACGGTGTAGTTGTGCCTAAGCACTCTATATTATTTTACTATATATTACTTTCCTTTTATTTTTCCTTTATATTTAATTAGGGCATTTTTAAAAAACTTCTGAATAGAAAGGTTATTTTATCTATGAGTTTCATTTCAGATTAGTAGAAGTGTGTTACAAAATGCTTGTTGTAACAAAGGGGGCTTTAACTTGCAGAAGAGAGAATGGGCTGGTGTGTTAATAACATCTCTTTCCCCAAAGAGCTCAGTTGTTACATGTGAACCTCTAATTGCTAAGAGATGTTCCGAGTTCTAAGGGTCTGATTATGGTTTAATGCTTGCTGAAAAAATAAATGAGCAAAATCAAGAGAGGGGACCACTTATTTTTCCCTGCATGGAACATTTTAATGTGATTTTACACTTATGTTTCCCTGACCATTTCAGCAACATAATTTGCCTGTCCGGATATGGAAATCATAATACCAATATTAATAAGTTAACATTTATTAGGCACCTACTACATGCTAGGTCTCAAGCTAGGGTTTTCCACAGGAAATGGCCTATCCTCAAAACTAACCTGTAAAGGTCTGAGCTTTTATCAGCACCGTAGAGATGAGTAAACAGAATTAGATGACTTTCCGGAGGCCACACAGCTTTGAGGGGTAGAGGCAGCATCCCAGGCCTGGCGTGCTTGCATCCAGAGCTCCTCTCTTTCCAGGATCCCAAACTTAGCATATGCAAAAATGGTTTATCTCTTCTTTGTTTCTGTGGTTTCTCACCTTCTAGACAGATAAGGTTTAAAACAGACAAACTTGTGGCCCCTGGGTGGCTCAGTGGTTAAGCATCCGCCTTCTGCACAGGTCATGATCCCAGAGTCCTGGGATTGAGCCCCGCATCGTGTCGGGCTCCCTGCTTGGCCCTCCCTCTCCTACTCTCCCTGCTTGTGTTCCCTCTCTCACTGTGTCTTTCTCGGTCAAATAAATAAATAAAATCTTTAAAAAACTAAAATAAAAAGTAAATAAAATCAATAAACTGTAGCACATGGTTCAAATCTATTCCCACTTGAAGATGTGATATGAAGAGAGCTAAGAAAGCAAATAACTAAAATAAAACAGAAAGAATACTTGTTGGTTGTGACTTGATGTCATGAGAACGGCAAAATCATGGGCTTCTTTCCGAAATGTCATGGAAGCCTATCAGATAAAAACACACTGGTGTTGGGTTTGTCTATGGAGAACTCATCTTGCCCCAAATTTGCAATCATTGAATGGATGTTATTGGACCTAGCTTTGACATTGCCCAATATTGGCTGAAACATGGGACATGATTATGATGTATTGAAGGAGGAATTAGTGCTTGATCATACTGTCTTTGGGAAAAAATTACTTTTCTTCTTCTTTTGATTTAAAAAGATGTGACATCAAAATCTTGACCATATTAAATGAGGGTAGGTTAACCATCCCATCATTGTCATTAGGGTAAACAGGTACCTCCTCTTGTTTATAATGCTTAGAATAAAGATTTCAAGGGGCACCTGCCTGGCTCAGTCCAAAGAATGTGTGTGTGGCTCTTGATCTCAGGGTCATGAGTTTGAGCCCCATACTGGGTGTGGAGGTTCCTTTAAAAAAAAAAAATAAAAAAATAAAAGATTTCAAGTAAGCTACAATAGAGATCTAAACATATTTGCTTTAAATTTACTATAATATACAGAATTTAAAGGTCTGCAGAGCTTCTCATTGATTTCATTTTCTTGTCCTTTTCTTTCCTATCTCCTGATTTATCTTCCTCACATGCCTACCACCACACACATGTGAGGGCAGTGTCACTGAGTAGAAAGATGTTTTTCTCTAGAACCAGAGAAACTTACACTGAAATTCTCAGTCTGAACAGGAGGCCTGGAGCAAGGTGATTTTCTTCCATGCTCTTCATTTCCTTATCTAAAAAGTGAGGATAATACAACTATATAACAGAACTACGCCTGGCACAGAGCATGGGCTCAATAAATGGTAATACCCCTGCATGTGCTCAGCGCCAAAGAGAGGAAAAGGCATAAAACATGGTCCCTGCTCTTGAGAAACCTAAAATAGTCCTGGAATAGAGAACTCATTTGTAAAAGGAAAATGATAACAGAATGTGGAATGCACTAATTGAAGAATGAGTTAGACAGTAACTATTAAAGGAGTTTCCACAGGCAGAGCAGTCAAGGAGGGCTTCATGGAGGAAAAGACGGAGCTGGTCAGGAAAAGCAAGAAGGTGCTCCCAACAACAGAGCTGGCAATAAGAAGGCACAATGTCAAGGATGTATGGTATTTTACGGTCCACAACATCTTTTCATTTTAATTTCTTTTAAAATCAAAGGAAGAAAATGACTAATACAGTCATAAAATGCAACTTTTAAAATTTTTTGTGAAAGAAAGGCCCTTGAAAGGAGGTGTGCTTAGGACCCACATAAGTCATAATACAGCTGTGCCAGAGAGGGCACCGGGAATCTTTTTTTCTAGAAATTTCTGTCACTCAATCTGTTGTTAGCTTATTCTTTACTGTAGATTGAATGCGTCCTCCCAAAATTTAAATGTTGAAACCCAGGGTCTAATATGCCGGTATTAGGACGTGGGGCTTTCAGAAGATGCTAGGTCATGAGAGTAGAGACCTCATGAATGGGATTAGTGTCTACATAAAAGAAACCTCACACAGCTCTCCAGCTCCTTCCACCACGTGAGGTTACAGCTGCTTCGGAAGTGGCCCCTCACCAGACAGTGAATCTGCCAGCACCATGGTATTGACTTCCCAGTCTCCAGAACTGTGAAAAACAAACCTTTGTTGTAGAGAAGCCACCCAGTTTATGGTATTTTTGTTTTAGCAACCCAAACAGACTAAGACTCTCTTCAAGGAGCTTGTGAATGAAACTGAAAAGCGACAGTATGTTGTATAACAAAACCAAGTATTATTTCAAAGAAAAGCTGTTAACAGCACATGAGGGTCTCTTTCAATGTATCCGACTTGCCTGTCATTATACCTCATAAAAATTTTCCAAGCTTACTCTGAATCCCCAAGAGCTCCAGAGGCAAGTTCTTCAATCCATAGGGATCCGGAAAGATGTGGTCGTTCTCTATGCCTGTGTATTGTTGGACTGTCACCAGATGCTCCCTGAGACAGATGTCACTAATTCCCTTCCTACAGAAAAAACAAAGGGGCAATCAGAAGTTGCTGACTGGAGTCCCCGAGTCCCTGCCTAGATCATTCACCACTACTGGGAAAGAAACAGCCACAATCAGCCCTCATGGGGAGGGGGAGAACGAAATTTGAGAATTTTTTTTTTTTACGTGAAAAGCTTAAAGTTACCTGTCTTGTTTCCTACCTCATTATAGAGAGGAGCATTATGTTTGGACACTTGAAGTCCCCAAATCCAAATGATATCAAGAAATTGATAAATGGGTTGTATGAACTAAGATTTTTTCCTGAATTTTCTTTAGGTAAGAATCATAGTATTTGGAGCCAGAAGAAATCATAGAAGCTATCATCTTAATCTTTTTATTCTGTTGCTGTCTCTCAATTTACAACTCACTAAATAGGTATCACCAGATTTTGACCTCTTATTCTTCCACTCGACCTTTTCCCAGCAGGCCATGATTAAATTTTTCTTAGAATATTTTGTGGCTTCTCTTCTTTTGCTTCCTCTGGAACCATAGAGTTTATCCGGTTTTTGCACTCTTTCCTTTCCTTTTTTATTTTTTATTTATTTATTTTTTTATCCTATCCTAAGCTTGAGGAATAACTTCCAAGTTGTCCTGCTCATGTGTCTATACTGAGCCTATTCCATTAAATAATCCTGATCCATTCACCCCACAGATACCAAAGTCCCACCATGGGCACTGGCAACCTCTTAAAACTAGTGTCATTCAGACCACCTTGCTTGATGTTATAAATCCTTCTTCCTTTAGCTCATATTTCATAGTTCTCCAGTTTGTTTAGTTTCACACCTCACCTTAGAGTCCTTATTTCAGACCTTTCTTGGCTTTGTAAGTTACTCCAGACTTGACTCTCCAGCTGGACATTGGCATTCTCGAATCTTAGCCTCATGCTCCATTACCTCTGATAAAACACATTCCAATTTCCTGTCTTCCTTCCATGGACCTACACATGCCTCCTCACCTCCATCCTCTCTATAAGGAGAGGAAAACCAGAAAAATGGCCATCTGTACTTATGCCTCCTAAACCATCAGGTCAAACATCACTCCTAAGATGCACATTCTTACTTCTGGTTTTGATGGACATCTTCTCATCGTTCCACCATCACTTCAGCTGTAAGGTGCACAAAGCTGAACTGACTTTCCTCCACGTCCCTCTCTCTTAATTAAGTGGCCTCACCACCCTCCGAGGCTCCCATGTTTGACACCTTCCTTCAACCCATCAGTTTTGCCTCAGCAAATTCTTGTGTGTGTATACCTTCTTTTCAGATCCACTGCCATCACCCAACTTTACGACCTCTCACTTAAAGGGTATTGAATTCTCTCCTACAAGGATTCTTCTGTTCCCAGTTTCTATGCCCACTACATGGCACACAGTGCTCAGAGTAGCAGTTCTCTGGGGAGGCAAGAAGAGAACTGTAGTTCAAGTAGGAAGTATGAGGGGAAGACGCAGGGGTAAAGCAACTTTGTATACAGAGGACTTCAAATAACTCTCCTCTACCGTAGCTGTATCAAAGGTGGGGAGGGACTTTAGGCACTGGAGAAGGGAAGGTAAAGCAGACTCCAGTAGGGGCCATTTAAATTGAAAAGGTGAACTTTTCAGGAATAGAAGGAATTCTAATGCTTGTCTCTATAAAAACTCCTACCAAACAAATAGCAGCTACTGAATACGCTGCATGGCTTTAACAGCTTATAAAATAAAATACAAAATTGCAATACATAATAAAATTTGTATTTATTTAGCAATGTGGTCTATGGTACAGTGAGATGATATGGTAAAATAATCACAAGATTTGAAGTTAAGAGACCTGGATTCGAGCATCAGCTTCAAATGACTTGGGTCAAAGCACCTAACTTCTTTGAGACTCATTTTCCTTAGTTGCAAAATTGGAAGAATGATAATAATAATATATCATCAGTTTGGTGAGAAAGAACTCTTTATATATAAATTGGAAAGATTTATGTAAATATTTCATTTAATCTCCTGTTACATAACTTATGATCTTCTTTAGTAAAGAGCTATAAATTCTTTGAATATGGAGAGAAAAGCTGAGATAGAGAGCTCTATAATCATTCTGGTCATTTCTATTATTTCTGCCCTTCATATTTATTTGTTAAGAAAAAAATTATCTTTGTTCACTTGAGTCAGTAAAGTAGTATGTCTCATTGGCATAATATTTGGCCCATAGGGGATCTCAAAAAAGTTTTGCTGAATGTTGACAAGTATTATGAAATTCTAGCAGAACACCCAGAAAAGTTTAGTGATGGGAATAAACAATACGAAATCCATGGGGAGAAAAATTAATGAACAGAGGTAGAAAATCTGGGCAAAAACATAAAAATCAAGGCTTTCTTGAGTTGGCAGGAAGAGGGATTCATTATTCTCTAGAGAAAACCCTGGAGAAGCCTCTTCATCCTCAGTAGGGAGTTATCTGGTTCTGATTTCCTCCTCCTTCTGACACAAGCATTTCTGGCCAGATTCTCAGCAGGTCATTTCTAGCTTATTGCTTCGCTTTCTCCATCTTACTTAGCTCCCATCTCTCTATTTCCTCCTGCCTGTTATCTGTCATGCCTCTCTCTTTCTCTCATCATCTATAAGTGTGTGCATGGTACATTTCTGTGGCTGATATAGGGACACACATACACACACACACACACACACACACACACTCAATTTGTACTGAAAATGAAAACTTTTGAATTGACCCATAACTTTATTTTATTTTATTAAAGATTTTATTTATCCATTTGAGGGTGGCAGAGGATGGGGGGAGGAACAGAGAGAGAGAGACAAGCAGGCTCCTCTGCTGAGTGCAGAGCCCAATATGGGCTCAACCCCATGACCCTGAGATCATGACCTGAACAAAAATCATGAGTTGGTCACTCAATGGACTGAGTCACCCAGGCACTCCCAAAACCTTATTTTAAAGAATAATTGGATAATAAGACAAGATTTTATCTACTAGCTAGTGTTCTTTGGTTTCACTTAATTTTATTTAGTTTTTGAATTTCTGGATATTTCTTTCATACAAACAGTTACTAATATATTCTAGACTTCCTGCCTTAAGGAAGGGAAAATGCAGCTAATGAGTCAGACTCTTACAGAGGTCTTGGCATAGCTGGTAGAGTCGGAGGAATATGTAATTGGTCAGGGTTGGACATTTCCCCCCAGTCCGGAGTTGATGAAGTATTGAGGAAAGAAAAGAGAGTTAAGAGGGAGAATACAAAGCGTAAATTTTGGCAGAGTTTCAACGTGATGTCATCAAGGGGACAAAACATCAACAAGAGTTTGCTGATAAGTTTTGTGATCTGAGAGCAGAGGAGACCTGTTCCTTTTAGCATCCGGCTAAGCCAAGTGGCAACACAGCTAGAAAAGCATGCAGTCTGTCTAGAAATGGCTGAGGAAATCAGTTTCTTATTCCTGCTTAATACATTACCACAAAGTTAGTGACTTAAAACAATACAAACTTACTCACTTAGCATTATGGAGGTCAGAATTCCAAACTGGGTCTCAGTAGGTTAGAATCAAGGTGCCTACAGGGCTGTTTTCCTTTCTGAAGGCTCTCAAGGCCTTTCCAGCTCCTACAAGCTGCCCTTGTCCTGCACTTGCATCCCGTCCTCCATCTTCCTCCATGGTCTTTGTCACGTTGATTCACTCTGTCACTGACTTTTCTACCTTCCTCTTCCACACTGAAGGACCCTTATAATTTCAATGGGCCCATCTGGATAATCCCAGATAATCTCCCTATTGTAAATTCAACGGATTGATAACCTTGTACCTTCTGAACCTTAATTCTCCTTTGCTGCAAAACGTACCACATACACAGATTTGGGGGATATAGGTGGGACATCGTGAGGAAGCCATTCTGCTGCCTACCACAGCTGCTGGCACAACTTCATGGACTCCTCAAGGTGTCATAGGAAATAAGAAAATGTGTTTTCCTTATGCAGTTGAGAATAGCATGGATACGACATGGGGTACTGGAAAACCCAGAGAGATTGTGCTGTCAAATTCAGGAGAATATACCGGGGCATTTACATAATGGGCCAGTGACCAGGAGTGAAAAACCAGGTACTACAGAGGCCACTAAACATTTCAGCAACTGACAGTGTGGAAAGATGACAGCTAAGGACCCGACAGCCTCTTTTCTCCTGACCCCAGTGACTACAGTACATAGTACCTTGACACACTGACCATTCCCCTAAACTTAGATGCAACTTCAGGAAGAAAAAGAAATGAGAAACCTTAAATCAACTGAGTTTCCCTGGAATTGACTAATTTTCCACTATCAATAGATTGGGGCCTCGACATAGAAATTAGGTACATCTGTAGAGGGATTAAAAAGAATATTTCACATTTGAGTTTATTGTCTGATGTTTAACGCATTCTAAACTCAACACTTTCTTTTTAAAGTAGATGGGCACATTTGCTTTTCTTTCTAAACCCACTGGATGTGTGTGTGTGTGTGTGTGTGTGTGTGTGTGTGTGTGTGTGTGATATCTCACCCATGCTTGTATTTCTCACATTCTGACTTCAGAGACAAAGGACAGGGTGCTGGACCCCAGACCAGAACTCTGTGTCCCATGAAGTGATCATTACCATTTCCCTCTCATTTCAAAATGAATTACTTCACCAAGGAAGAGACTTTTCCTTTGGCATACATCTCTATTTCTAGCCCACTTGGGTTAATTAATTAATTAATCGATTGACTTTTAAGGATTTTATTTATTTATTTGACAGGGAGACAGCAAGAGAGGGAACACAAGCAGGGGGAGTGGGAGAGGGAGAAGCAGGCCTTCTGCTGAGCAGGGATCCCGATGTGGGCTCAATCCCAGGACCCTGGGATCATGACCTGAGCCAAAGGCAGACACTTAACCACTGCGCTACCCAGGCACCCCAGGTTCAGTTATTTTAGAAGGTAGCATTCTAAATGGTAATGGTAATTAATGATAATTAATTACCTAAATGGTAATTCTAAATGGTAAACATTGCCTTTCCCAAGACTTGCATGAAACAAGCTTAAAGGATGCTATTTAGCCGTCCACTTGGAATTTCATCTTCAGAAATGTCAAGGGAGAAGATAAGAGTGCTGTCAAAGGTTTCTGCTAGGAGGTTTATACATTCTTCCTAATTCCTACAATAATGCCTAAAATTTGACATTACAATCCCCAATTTCCCTATGGAAAAATCGAGATGCATACAAACACCTCACTTGCCCAAGATGCCTTAGCCTTCACCCTCCACCCAGAGGCAGAGTTTGCCGCAAAGGATGGCATACAGACAGTTAACTTGGGAAGTGAGCCAAGGAGCAGGACTGAGGGACGCAGGGAAAGAAACAGGGAAGAAGGAAAAACCAATACAAGGATGCCTTATAAAGTTGGCCACCTCCGAAGGTGACAGAGCTTGGCCCCATGTACCTTTCTGAGGAGGTCTGTGAATTGTGTCCTAGAACTGTGCACCTCTGTTAGGAGAGAGGGAAGAGTTTACCATTGGGTCTCTCCCCTGACTGCTTAAGGTGACCGTTCAGGTACTAACTGCTTTGCCCTTCTAGGTGTACATGATTATACAATGTCAAGAACACCTCTGTGGGTGCCCTGCATCTAAGCCCTGGGGCAGGAAGCTAGACATAAGGGGAGGGGGGGGAGGTGGCGAGACACTGCCCTATTTCACCTGGGCCAAGCTGGTTAAAGCCTGTGCAGAAGTGGCCGGGACAGCAGGGGCTGTACACCGGGTGGGGCTCGGAGGACGTGAAATGATACACAGAGGTGGCTCATATTCAAGGTCATATGGCTCTTCGATACTTAAAATCAGGCTTGCATGACTACAAGGCCTGGGTGCCTTCCATAATTCAGATGAGTGCCCGAGAAGATATTTGGCTGTGTGGGACTTAAGCATGAGTTTATTACCCTTGGCAATTAGATGAGGATCTGGTATTGATTTTACATTATATCAGAAGTGGGGCATTATACACTCACTCTTTGTGTATCCAAGGGCATGAATTCTTCCCCCATTAACCTCCAAAATGGGTTTGAAAATAAGTACATTGAATATAGGACTCTAGAACCGCGCTACCAAGCAGAAAAGTAAGGTGAGCTATGCGTGCAACTTTGAATTTTTTGATAGCCACATAAACATGAATCAAATAACAGGTGAAATTATTTTTCATAGTCTATTTTATTTAACCCACCGTTTTCTATGTACTACCAATTCAACACGTAATCAATAAAAAATGGTTGTTGGGTACTTTGTTGTTGTTGTTGTTGCTATATTAAGTCTTCAAAATCTGGTGTGAATTTCACAGTTAAAAACGCATTTCAGTTCAGGTGTTCAACAGCCGCATGTGGCTAACATTACCATTTTAGATAGTAGCTCTAGGATATTTTCCACTCCTGAAATGAAGGAGTTAATCTGTGAAAGGCAATACCATTGCACTTTTCCTTAGGATGAGATGGATTAGGAAGGATTTCTATACACTCTCCTGACATTATGACTTTGGTCTATCTTATTTTTCTCTGAAATAAACAAAATATCAATTTGACAAGGGTCACAGCTAGAAGTGATCAAAACAGTAATTCGAAGACAAACCAAGCCATACGCGAATCTAATATTTCAAGGTTTATTTCCCCTGTTCACTTGTCTTTAAACTGGAGGGTGGGTAATTTTTAACCTAGAAAAAAGAGAAAGAAAAAAGTCTTACACGTGCAAGCTTATTGCCTATGGTAAACAATATAAGACACTGACTCTAAAAATGAATTACAGGGGCACCTGAGTGGCTCAGTGGGTTAAAGCCTCTGCTTTTGGCTTAGGTCATGATACCAGGGTCCTGGGGTCGAGCCTTGCATCGGGCTCTCTGCTCGGCGGGGAGCCTGCTTCCTCCTCTCTCTCTGCCTGCCTCTCTGCTTACTTGTAATCTCTGTCTGTCAAATAAATAAATAAAATCTTTTAAAAAAAATAAAATAAAAATGAATTACAAACAAGGTATCTTTTCCACCTGAATTATAATATGTGAACATGTTTGTCTTTACTCCTATAAGAAGCTATTTTTTAAAAAATTTCTCTGGGTTTATATTTCATATAATGCACAGATGTAATTTATATAAAATCCAGTAAGACATTTGGCAGCTGTTGTAATAGAGTGGTTAAAAGCACAGAATTGAGAGATGGATCTGGGTTCAAATTCAAATTCAAAGAGCTTTACCTCTTCCTGTGTGTAACTTTGAGCCAGTTTCTTTGCCTCTTTGAGCTTCAGTTTTAGCTTCTCTGAACTGGAGAGAACGCTATCTATTTACAGGGTGACAGTAAGGATTAAATAAGATAGGCTACGTCAGAAAGAGTCCCTGGTACCTGGCAAGCACTCCGTAAATGGAGGCTTTTACTGTTAGTGAACAAAGATCTAACAATAAGGCAGACTACATAATATCCACCTTGCCTTCAACATTTCTCACAGTCTATCAGTTAAGAAACATTTGTAACTCACGTATGGAACCATGAATTACCACGAGTGCCACTAAATTCTACTGCATTCAGAAATTTACCAATAAAGGGGTCATTTTCCATTCAATGCTGGGCAAATTGTTCATAAAAATCCAGAGGCTCAAAGCAACCTGGCTGAGAAGGTTTTCTTTTTTTTTTTTTCCTGTTCTTTTGTCTCTTAATCCCCACACT
This sequence comes from Enhydra lutris kenyoni, assembly GCF_002288905.1. Classification (NCBI taxonomy): domain Eukaryota; kingdom Metazoa; phylum Chordata; class Mammalia; order Carnivora; family Mustelidae; genus Enhydra; species Enhydra lutris. The sequence continues at coordinate 30,593,213 of NW_019154106.1, forward strand.
GTGGCCTGATTCCCATAACAGCTGAAATTAGCACTTTAATTTCCACATTATCTCCTTTATATTAGAGATGAATAATGTGCTAGAATAAAAAGGGGGATCTTAGGGGGAATTACCAAAGATGAAAAAAAAAAAGTATTATGCTTCTTCCTGAACAGCTTTTATATCCTGCACTGAATTATTACTGGTAAAGGAGAATACTTCTCCAGCCATTCAGTCTAGATCCAAATCAGAAGTTATCCCTCTGGGAGACAGAAGTCTCCTGAGATAAACCTCCTGCATTACTTGCCTCACAGCTTTTCACTAGCCACTTCAAGCCAAGTGGTTTAAGTACACTTGTTTTTGAACAAAATGCCAAGGATCATGTTTATTATTTTTCTAACAATAATAATAACAGCTAAAATTTATGCAATTGCAGCCTATGGGCCAAACATGGTGCTAAGCATTCCACATGTGTTAATTCATTTATTCAACTCTGCGAAGGATTGGCAGATGCAGAAATTGAAACACAGACGTTTAGTGACTTGCTCCAAATTACATAGTCTGGAAGTGGTGGGACTGAGATTCCAAGAGAGATATTTTGATACCAGGTTCACACCCACCAGGTTCACTCACCACTGCACAAAACATAAAGGAGACCCAAAACATGTACAACCTTCCAATCAATTCTGCTGGTGCTACTTCCAAAATACATTCCCCGTCCATTCACTTGTTTCCATCTTCACCAAAACCACCGTCATCTAAGCCACCATCAACTTCTGTCTAGAGAACCCCAGTACCTTCCAACTATTCTGCTTCTGTGCTCATCCTCCCATCGTTGGTGTTCCACAGAACAGCTAAGTGAACATTTTTTAACAGACTTTGTTCTAATTTTGCTCCAGTGCATGTAGCCTTCCACTGGCTGCCCCATCCCTCTTAGAATGAGTCTGAAGTACTTATCATGCTCTTTAAAATTGCAGAGCCCAGGCTCTGTCAACACCTTCACCTGACCTACTCCAACTCCCCTCATTCATCACATTGTCCTTTTTCCCCCCGCAAGAATGTCAAGCTCATTCCTTAGGGCCTTTGCACCTGCTGTTCCTTCTGCCTGGCATACTCATGCCTCAAGACATCTGGCGTGGCTTCACGTGGCTGAATACTTCTTGCCATGTGAGCCATTGGCACAAAGATCACCTCCTGAGAGACCATTTCTCATCACCCAGGCTAAAGCCATCCACTTCTTCCTCCACTTCCCCATTTGCTGTCTACACAACATGACCCCCTGTTTCACTTTCTTCAAAACACCATTCTTTACAAAGGCATTTGTCTATATTTTGCTACCTTAGTTTTCTACCTCCCCTCTGTTGCTGGCAGAAAGTTCCATAAAACAGAGATCTCGCCCCTCATATTTACCTCTGTGTCTTCTGGGCCAAGAATGTGACCTGACACATTAAAGGCATTTACTCAGTAAAAATTTTATTGAACAAAAATAGGAATAAGTTATTTAATTTATTAAATTTAATTTATTATTTAATTAATTTAAAGTTATTTAATTAGTTATATGACAAAATTAGTTATATGACACTTTTTTTAAAAGATTTTATTTATTTATTAGAGAGAGAGTGTGAGCACGAGCAGGATGAGGGGCCGGGGGAGAAGCAGACTCATTGCTGAGCAGGGAGCCAGATGCAGGGCTCTATCTCAGGACCTTGGGATCATGATCTGAGCCAAAGGCAGACAGTTAAAAAACTGAGCCACCCAGCACCGCCCCACCAAAAGCAGTCACCTTTAAGCATGTAATTCTCGGAAGTCCTATCAATAACAACGAGGCAGCAAGAAATGGGATAATAACAAGGACAGACAGAGAAGCTATGAGTGATTAATTTCAAAAAGAAACAAGGAACCAGACAAAATGTGGTTTATGTTGCTGGCATTTTTCCTGTGCCTCCTACCATATCTCTTCCCTTATTGGTCCAAACAAGCCATAGGGCCATCCCTGTGTTCACAGGCAAGGAAGTACATTCCTCCAAATATTTAGAGAGGCCCCAAATACTCAGGAAAATAGTCTACCACAGGCTTTTTTTGTACTTTTGTACTTTCCAAGTTCTCTGCAATGAGTATATATAATATTTATTAAAAGAAAAATACCTGAGATATTGATTTTTTAAGTACTTTTCCTTTTCTTCAGCAGGAAACACATTTCATTGCAGGTACTACGCTAGGTTTTTGGCTACATAAATACGGAAGGAATTCTAAAGAGGGCTCTGTGTGTTCACACAAATAATAATGACACAAATGCTCTTTATATGATTTGTAAAAAGTGTTTTTAAATGATAGGATATTAAGTAATAATTAGTTGCAATAACAGAAATTTTGACTTTCAAGGGCTTAAAAAGTAAAGGCTATTCTTTCACATAATAAGAAATATAAGGTTAAGTGTCTTCCATTGCTTTCACAACTGAGTTATGTGAGAGTCAACTTTTCATCAATTTTCTTGACCTTTCTCTCAAATTTAGAGCCCATTGTCACAGACGGTGGCTATTGCTATGGGCCTAACATCTTCAATGAAAGAAAGAGGAAAAGGAGGTAAGAAAATCAAAGCAGTCACCTTAGTCCCTTTATTGAAAAAGCAAATTCTTCTGACGTTTCTCCCACAGACTTGTCATCATATCCTTTTGGCCAGAAATGAATCAGGTCAACACTTCCAGATACCAGGAGGTTTAGGAACACGGGGAAAGGTTTTGCTGTGATTGGTTTAGGACAATCATGATGTTTCCTGGGGTGTGGCATATCTCTGCCTTAAACAAAGTCTGGGTTGTGTGAGCAAAGATGAGTTAGGTCTGCTGTAGAAGCAAAAAGAAGGTATAATTCATTCTGATAAGTGAACTCAGTGGACATTTTAGCTGCACCTGGAAGGATAGTGGGATTGTGCCTCATAGAGTAGAAGAGTGGCATTTCATAGAAGACGTGTAGCATGAGAGCCAGCAGGAAGGAAATGCTGACTAGTTAGTCTGATGTAACTACAGTGTACAGTGTGGAATTGTCAAGAGAAAGTAGAAGCTGGAGAGACAGGATAGGACCAGATGACAGATAATAAAAATAGTTTGCATTTATTGGGTGCTAACTATAAATCAGATACTTTTACACCCATCATCTCATTAAATTTTCACAATTCCACCAGTGCTACTATTTCCCCCCATTTTACAAATGAGGTTAAGTAACCTGCTCAAGGTCATATGCCTTAAAAAGGGTAGAGCCAAGATTGAGCCTGAACTACACTGTAATGCTGAAGAGAGGGTGTTCTTTTTTTTTTTTTAATATTTTATTTATTTATTTGACAGAGACAGATCACAAGTAGGCAGAGAGGCAGGCAGCGTGCTTTGCAACCACCGAACACAAGCTAAAAGCCAGTGTGGTAGAGAACTCCTGCATGCGTAGAGAAGAGAATGAACCAGGAAGGACCTGGAATTGGGAAGATTAATACAGAGACTGAATCATCCAAGAAGCTTCTTTTTGTCTGCACCCCTCAAATCAGAGCAAAAGGGAAACCGTTAGTAAGTTCAAAATGTTTGTTCCTCCCTCCAGCCAATTTACATTATCAGGCATAAACGAAAAAGCATATGAGCCAATGGGCTATAACCCATCCTCTAGAAGAGAGAAGATGAGCTTAACAGTAAAGCTTCCCAGAAACATCTTTCAGGCACCAGTTTAGCTGCTTTTAGTACTGCCCAAAACACTAATAAATACTGACAGTCCATACAATACATCTTTACTTCTTCATACCAACTTTAACCATGATGTAAAATGAGGCTTCTAGAATTCAACAGTACGTGTAGTCACATGGTCCTCTACTTATTTTAGAATATGACAATTTTCTGAGCATCTGGGTGGCTCAGTCATTGTGTCTGCCTTTGGCTCAGGTCATGATCCGGGGGTCCTGGTATCAAGCCCCGCATCAGGAGGTCCCTGCTCAGCGGGAAGCCTGCTTCTCCTCTCCCGCTCCCCCTACTTGTGTTCCCTCTCTCAATGTGTCTCTCTCTGTCAAATAAATAAATAAAATCTTAAAAAAAAATGTATGACAATTTCCCATCACCATCCATCTTATAAAAATCTTTCTCCCCCGCCACACACATTTTTTAAATAAACAAAGACATATAAACATAATCAAAATCTATAATAGATGTGAATATTCTAATTTTTCTTCTAAGAGCCAAACAGTTTCAATGTTCTACTTTATTTTAGGGTGGGGTAGGTCAGTATTTCTTAAATGAGCATTATTGTATCAGCAACCCAGGCCACCAATAGCACTCCCCAACCAGCAGTGATAGTCAAAAAATAATAATAATAATAAATGCCCACACACATTTCCAAGCACTTCCTCAGAAGGCATTTTTCTTTCTCTCTCCTTCTAGTGTCTTGAGAGATATTGTTTGAAATGTGGCAGAATTAGGACAGAAATTTAGTTCTATCTATCTACTTATAGGAAATGAATTGATTTTCATATCTATAAAATTGGCATAATTTTAGTACCTGCCTTATTGTATGGTTCAAATGAAACATGTAAAACATAATGTTTGACAGATACTCAAGTACACAGTCCCATCCAGGTGAATATGCTAGCTTAAAACAAACATAGCATCTAAACAATTTTTGTCCTCCCCCGGGAAGTGCTTAGGTAGGCAAACAGAGTTTTAATTCACTGTTTATTCTGCATTGCCATATTTTGATTCCTGTTCACTCAAAAAATTAGATAACTTGAAGCAATATTTTCAAAAATTGAATATAGCTATATGATTGGTAAAAAAGTAGGATATTATAGAAATAATAATGGAAGAGAGGGTAAAGTCCATTCCAGAAAAGGTGAGGATTCCAGATCAGTAATGTCATAGGATTCTAGGAAGTTCTGTTTCCTTGATTTATGGACTCAGAGTTTGGAAAGTGATCTTTAGGATTTCTTATAGAGAACATCCCTTCAATGAGTAGGAAATTAAACCAGATAATCTAAAAGGTTCATACAATTTCTAAAGGTTTATTAAAACTTCTATGATTGGATCAGTTCCATCTCTACTCTTAAAGATGCGAATGGCTTTAAATTATTCTAGCCTATAATATTCCTTATGTATAATAATAACTGTACACAATAGCTTAAAGGTGAACCACTAATCTTGAGTTGATAACTGTTTGGGAACAAAATGTGGCTTCTATCCACTAATTTATATTTACATACTCAAGACATATAAACATTTTTGTCACAGAGATTTAACTAAGCAAACAATATGTAGGGGCATTTACAAACACTCAGTTCCTTTCCAAAAGGAATGAAAATAAAGAAAAGGAAAAAGGGATCTTTTTATATACTTATTAAATATGCCAATTTTAGTTTAGATTTCAGTTTTATATAAAACTATTCCAGGAGCAAAAGATATTTCTTTAACAGAGAAATTTACTCTGCTGGATATTTCCCATTACCCTTCCAAGATATTCCTCATCCTGTTTTGGACCTGGGAGATAAACCTTTATAGACTGTGTCAGCTGGGCTCTTGGCTTTCTGTGTCTTCTCTCTCCAACAGGAGAGAAGAGCAGGAAATGGATGGAAGGAAGAAAGAGAGGAGGGAAGTATTTCTTCTGCTTCCTTCATTGTGTGATCAGGGCAGTTGACTATGTTCTTCAACTAAATGCCACAGATTTTACCTGGCAATAGTCACCTATAGGTGAGGTGAGATTTTAGTAACCATTCCCTATCCTGTCCTTTTATGTCTAGGGTAGTAAAACTTTCCACTGCTACTAGCCCTGGAAGATAGCAATTTTCCCTGTTAGTTTCCCTAAATTCTGTAATATATTCTTTATTAAACATTTCTCCATTAGCAATTTTGGGTATGTCATCCATTTCCTGCCGGAACTCTGATGGCTACATTTACTTTTTGAAATTGGTTACAAAGTCATTTGATGACTACAGTGTTGGGTCGTTTGCAGCACAATGGTTCTGGGTGCTGGTTTTGGAGTCTAAATGCTTGGGTTCAAATCATGACTCAACCACTTACCTACTGCGAATCTTTACCAAATTTCTTAGCTTTCCACATCTCAGTTTCCTCACCTATAAAACAAAATGGATACTAATGGTAACTACTCCATGGCACTATTTTGAAGATTGAAATAGCTTAAAGGATGCCTGGTACATCGTAAGTTCTTACAAATGTAGACTATTTTTATTATGTCTTCTTACAAACTGTATGATCCGGGGTGGTAGGCACTGAAATAAATAGTGGTAAAAATAACAATATATCTAAAAATAGTGTAAAGACTTTATTTGAGAGAGAGAGAACAAGCACAAGCAGGGGGAGCAGCAGGCAAAGGGAGAAGCAGGCTCCCCACTTAGCAAGGAACCTGACGCAAGGCTCAATCCCAGGACCCTGGGATCATAATCTGAGCCAAAGGCAGATGCTTAACCAACTGAGCCACCCACATGCCCCAAGAAACAGACTCTTAAGTATGGAGAACAAACTGATGGTCACCAGATGGGAGGTGAGTGGGGGATGGGTGAAATAGGTGATGAGCACTGGGTGATGTATGGAATTGAGGAATCACTCTATTGTACACTTGAAACTAACATAATACTGTTTTTTAACTATACTGGAGTTAAAATCAAAAATAAAATAAAATTTAAATCTTTTTTTAAAAATTTCAGCTACAGTGGTAAATTAAACTGTAACTGGTGAAGCGCTCATGTTGTAGGGAAAAAGTTGGTGGCATACTTAAACAGGTTCACTGAGGAGAGTTTAACAAAGGGACTATTTATAAGGGTATGGGAAAGGTTAAGGGAAACCTGCAAGGAAGGGTGAGATATCGCAATGCCAGCAACATCTAGGAACTGTTACCATCCTTAGGCTTGAAGGCATAATGGGGAAAAAAGGAGGAAGAATAGGTTATGGGAGCTTTGAGACACCTGTACCTATAATTATAGGGAGAGCTGCCTGACAGGAACAATGGCCCTCAGCCAAGCAGCCAGGGAAACAAAGAACCTGAACTTCCTTTATTCTAAGCCTCTAATCTTCTACTGATGCCTCCCCTCCGGAGAGGGCAGAGGAACTTCAGTCCATAGAGGGTAGCCTCCAGGAAACAGAAAAGGCTATAAAGGCATGGACGGATGCGACATGGGTATGAAAAGACAAATAGATTATGCCTAACACAACATATAAAACCAAAACAAATACAATTTTCTTAACTATTTTTTTCTAACATGCCTACTTCTGTATCCCTCCAAAAAATTCATCATTATTTTTGATTGTCATTCTAAGTGATTTTTTTTTTTTTTTTCAGAGAGAGATCCCATGTGTGAATGGGAATGGGGGTGGGGGACAGAGGGAGAGAGAGAACCTCAAGCAGGCTCCACACCCAAGAGATAGCCCAACATGGGGCTTAACATGGGGCTCAATCTCACAACCCTGAGATCGTGACCTGAGGGGAAATCAAGAATTAGACACTTAACCAACTGAGCCAATTAGGCACCCCAGCCATTCTAAGGGATTTTATGACAGCAGAAAGTAGAATTACAAATAAAATATGAAAAATGTGTCAATATATGTGATATAATTAATATTACCCAGAAATCAACTCTATCAAATTTCATTATATGTATCCAAAGCACTTCCAGCATGGATTCTCCTTTTAATGATAATGACTATACCAACTACTATTAAGTACTTACTGTATATGAGGTTTTTTTTTTAAGATTTTATTTATTTATTTCACAGAGAGAGATCACAAGTAGGCAGAGAAGCAGGCAGAGAGAGAGAGGGGAAGCAGGCTCCCTGCTGAGCAGAGAGCCCGATGCAGGGCTCAATCCAGAACCCTGAGATCATGACCTGAGCTGAAGGCAGAGGTTTAACTCACTGAGCCACCCAGGCACCCCTATGAGGTGTCTTTTATATATGTCTTCATGTAGTTCTCATATCCACCCTAGAGGGAAGACATCATATCCCATTTGTAGGTACACGTATAAAGAAGAAGTAACAGGTTAAGAGATACTTAGTGATTGACAGATTTCATATGGCCAGAGCAGCCTTCTAAAAACCCCTCAGAAAAATCCAAGCTTCAGAGCTGAAAATTCTAGGAATAAACCTGCAACTCAGAAGCAGAACATAAATCTGGATAGCAGAACCAAGAAGTCAGTAGGAGTGGAGATGTTGGCAGATAGAGTGGAAGCTTTCAGCAAAGGTGAGTTCTGGCCTTGCTGTGTGCTGTCTTAGGGCCTCTGGCCCTATTAGAATTACAGAAATGTGGTCCCACCACGTCCAGCTGTCTTACAGAGCCAGGGAGGGAACCAATATTTTCCCTCCTGAAATTAACAGTTTATGGCTATGGAAGACTTTTTTTCCCCTCCCTCATGTCAATATTAAAAGAAAGCACAGCTTTCCTTTCCTACCCACCCCCATTTTCCCTCGTCCTTAGTGACAGGCAATACACCATCCCCACCCTCTTGGCTTAAGAAAAAGCAGATAACAGGATCCCAGAGCAGACTGACAGGGAGGAATTAGTTCCACCCATATTTGCCCCTTCAAGAATAAGCCGTCAGTGCCACTGGTGGGAGCACAAGGCAGCATCAGTTTTTGGATGAAAAAAGAGATCGTAGAAAACCCACCTCACTGTGGGCTTGCCAGCTGGAAGCTTGACTGAGGAAGAGAGACGAGCAGGTGAAAATGGCTTGTCAAGAGGTCAAAAAAAGTCGATATAAAAAATGAGACGAAAGTCCTAGGAGCATAGTGAAATTCTTCAGCTTTCATAACCCCACCACAATTGTGTCAGCTTTGCTGGGTCAATTAGCTGCCTACCCTATCTTCCTCTGTTGTTAATAATGGGCAATATCCTCTCCCTTTAAAGAATGAAAATGAGGGATTTGTGGTTATAGTAAGCTATCATTAAAAGCACATGAATTCCTAAAAGCCTCTGAAAATAAATTAGTCTTTTCACATTACCATCTGCAACCATTTCACCTCAGCTAGTGATCCCATTAGCCCTCATGCACTCTAAATAGGAGAGGGCTTGGATATTACTTAAGGAAAGATCTCCAAGGGAAATCAAGTGGTTGCAAAGATCAAAAAGAAGAATTCCAAAGGTGGCATCGGTACTCTCACATTGCTCCAGAGCCAGGACCCCTGGGCCACGCAAGGGACGCCAACTGGGCCATCTCTCAAAGACAGAGATGGCCCTTCTAGTACAAGTCATCAATAAAACTCCAGGATGACTGGAAGAAAGGAGGGAATCTGCACATCCACGTTTAAGTATAATCTACTTAACCTCCATCTACAGGTCTCTGCTTTCCAATAAACTGGAACAAGTTTGAAACCGTTCTCTGGGCCTCTCTGCATCATCCAATGCTGCGGACACTGCCTCCCTTTGGAACTTACCTTTTCCCCTGGTACACCGGGTTGGATGGTGTCCCCCAAAAATTCAGGTACACCTCAAACCTTGAAATGTGACCTTATTTGCAAATAGAATCATTACAGATAGAATTAATTCAATTAATATGAGATCACACTGGAATAGGATAAACCCTTCATCGGATATGACTTATGATAACATAAGAATAGACAGATTCAGAGACATTTAAGGAGAACTCCATGTGACAGCAGAGGTAAGATAGGAGTGATTTGTCCATAAGCCAAGTATTGCCAGCAATACCACCAACCTGTGAGAGAATTAATTTCTGTGGCTTTAAGTCTCCCAGTTGGGGTGTTTTGTTGTGACTACCCTAGGAATCTAAGACCCCTGGGTTCGGTCATGCCACGGGCTTTGGCATCACGCACTCTCTAACCACGACACTAGCCTTTTTTTTTTTTTTTTTTTTTAATTTATTTGACAGATAGAGATCACAAGTAGGCAGAAAGGCAGGCAGAGAGAGAGGAGGAAGCAGACTCCCCGCTGAGCAGAGAGCCTGATGCGGGGCTCAATCCCACGACGCTGGGATCATGACCTGAGCCAAAGGCAGAGGTTCTAACCCACTGAGCCACCCAGGCGCCCCGACACTAGCCTTTAAATGATGGTCTTTCTCCAGGCTCTTTTGTCACTCTAACCTCCCCTTAGCTGACGTCATTCCTGTTCATGACTTCATTACAGCCTTCATTACGCTTGACTCCTACATTTATCCCACCTGGAGCGTCTGGTCTGTAACTTCCTAGTTCATCTCTTGACTTTCTCAAAGCTCCTCAAATGCATGTACTAAATCAAACTGTCTTCCTCCCAGTCTCATGTTTTTTCCAGTAGTCCCTCTCTAATGCCAGGGTCAGCAGACCTTTTCTGTAAAGACCCAGATAATAAATATTTTAGGCTTGGTGAGCCAGTCTGTGCTACAGTTTCTCAACTCTGCATGTAGAGCAGAAAAGCAGCCACACATGATATATTTAAAAAAAAAAAAAAAAAATGAGCATGGCCGTGTTCCAGTAAAACTTTCCTTTCAAAAACAAGCAGCAGGCAAGACTTGGCACACAGGCCACAGTTTGCCATCCCCTGCTCTAAAGGGTTGAACCCCACCATAGTTGCATTACCTATTATGCCAGCCAGAAACTTGCTTTTGACAGCTTCTCCCCTTGCTCCTTTCCCCTAAGATCCTCTCAGCCTTGCAAACTTTGCTTTCTAAACAGCTCTAATCCACCCCCTGCTCCACATTTCCTCCACTGTTCCCCTTGTTCTCTTTTCCCTGGGTCATGGCCCCAGTCCATTGACTCGTCCACTCACAGCCACTGACAGCCCCACCCCATCCCCAAAGTGCTCTATGCATCACAACAAAGCAATCTTCTCAAAACTACAAATTGATTCATGCCACTTACACCCATTGTTCTTTTTTTTTTTTTAATATTTTATTTATTTATTTGACAGACAGAGATCACAAGTAGGCAGAGAGGCAGGCAGAGAGAGAGGAAGGGAAGCAGGCTCCCCACTGAGCAGAGAGCCCGATACAGGGCTTGATCCCAGGACCCTGGGATCATGACCTGAGCCGAAGGCAGAGGCTTTAACTCACTGAGCCACCCAGGCGCCCCTACAGCCATTGTTCTTACAACAATTACAAAATTCCTTAACACACCCAGCTATCCCCCTACATGGCTTGGCCCTTACCTGCCCATCCAGCCTTATCTCATTCCCTACATCCTTTTCTTGTCCCTCATCCAGGAATGCTTTTTTAATTTTTCAGTTCCTCTTACTTACCTCTTTGCACATACTTTTCCCTCTTCCTAGTGTACCTTAATTGTCCTCTTTCCCTAGCGAATATCTCTTCATCTTTCAGATCCAAGCCAAGCACCACTCTCTTGGAGAAGACTGCTCTGGCCTCTTCACGTAGCCCATGTGCCCATTAAAATTTCTTAAAACATTTGTACATCTGTGCATTATAGTCTGAGCTGTAGTTTTATACTTGAGAGGAGGATTATCTAATCAATAACTATCTTTTCTACTAGGCTGTAAGCTGCCCGAGGGCAGGGACCTTGTTTCTTTTTGCCCTCCGAAGGGTCCCCATCACCAAGGACAGCAGGTGCTTGAAAATGAATGGATAAATAAGTATGAATAAATCTGGATGCGTATGGGGATTCATCCTCCTTTCACTCCTGCTTTATCCATGGCTGCTCTACATTTCTCTGTCTCTTACACTAGAATCCCATAAAGACTTCTTTTTAAAGAATGGTTTAATATCTTGACAACCATGAGCTAGAAATTTCTTTACCTCTGCAGGGCTTCCAACTGTAAAGCCAAAACTGAGTCAGCAGACACCTGTGCAGGAATGTCATTTCACAGAAAGCAGCCAGACAGAGCTTGGAAAACTCTCGTCTCTTATTCATACGGTGAGTGTAAATTTGAAAATTTGGATTCTATTTTATTTACCTCCCACTTTAATTTTTAAAGGCATACTAAATTTCATATTATTAAGTTTTTCATGACTAAGAAAGCATCACAGAGACTTTTTTCTTCCCTAAAGGCCAAAAGTCATACTGGACTACTGAATAGTATTAGATAATTGCAACCATATAATATTACTAAGAAAAGAAATCACAGAGTAATTGACAATAACAACTATCATCTGTCCGTGATGAGTTAATTTGTCCACCATGCTTACTTTGAAATGTCTATTTTCAGTGTACTGATGAAATTGTGTGCCTATGCTCCTTAGATCTTGTCAACACATCAAAATTATGTGTTGAGCCTGACAAAGTGGTAAATTCTATTTGAGTTCCCTTTTTTACATTAAATGTTATACATATGGTGGTTTTTTTTCTTTTAAAGACTCCTTTTATATATTTTTGGAAGGTTGTGCATTGCTCAAGAAAGAGTTTTGAATAGGAATTAGGAAACTCAGTCTCTAAACCTGTCTATGTTACTAACTAGCTAGCTGGCTTATCATTAACTTTCTGAATCTGTTTCTTCATCTATAATAATGATGATAAGAGCACATTTCCTACCTACTTATCTAGAAGCATTGCCATGACACTCCAGGAAGATAATGTGTGAAAGAGTTCAAATAGTTCTATGCAAATACAAGGAATGTTTATTGTTATTTGTATTTATTAGAGAAAACAGGAAAAGCAAGGGAGGCAGGATCTACAAAGTATGGGTGAATAATAGTTAGTGGATAAAAGGTTTCAAGTTATTGATGGATAATAGTTAATTAGTGACCAGTATGCAAAATATGAACATATTTCCAAATAACTTCCAAGGAAAAAAATATTGAGGAGGAATGTGCATTTATCTGGAAGCATTTTCACAGTATGTTGCTAAAGGCAAAACAGGGACAATAAGAAAACAATAGATGCTTCATGGTACCAGAGAGATGGCAGGAAGGAATGAGGAAAGGAGGGAGAAAGGGGGGAGGGGCGGGTGGAGGGGGGAAGGAAAACTGAAGGACATTAAAGTATGATAAGCCTAGCAACTTCTGGATGGAAGAAATATGAATCCTTTTTACCCTTTGTGTTTTCTGTGTTTGCCAGGTTTTCCAAACGGAATATTGATTATATTTATATTATGAAAAGAACACAGCATATTTTTTAAAGTGCAAAATGAGCCATGGATAGTATAAGTTTAAGGTAGACAGATTTTTCATATAATTCAACCATATTCAATATATATTCAATATTGGCTTTATTAAAGGTTGTTTTGCTGAAATAAAAATCAAACCATAACTTACATTTCTGCAAGCTCTGGTATCATAGGGAGAGGGTAAGGTTATTCAAGATACACTAATAAGCTTTCTTTAAAAACTGGGTGTTGCCCCTCTGCCACAATTTTCCAACATGATGGGTCATTTGGGAAGCACCACTTTCTGTCAGAACAAAGAGGAGAAATACATAGAATCTTTGAAAGAAGGGCTGGTTTTGTGTTTTGAGGAGACTTTTTTTGGTTTTCAAGGCTAGATGTGGGTTCTGCTTTAAGAAAAATCCAATAAAACAACAACAACAACAACAAAAAGTCATTGTATCCCCAAAGTGGATTTACAATTTGACATATATGGGAAAGAAAAAAAAAAAAAACTCACAAAATTGAATGCTGGTTCCTTGAAATCTATATATCTGATAATGTGGTCAAAAATCAATTTTCCCTTCATCTTGATAAAATTAAATTTAAATGTCTTTTTTTGTTTTCTATGTTTAGAATTTTGAAAAATAGATTGAAGAGAACAAATATTTTTATCGACTTTTTTTTTTTCTGGAACTTGATGCAGTTTGATGTGAGGGGTCAGGTTATAATACGCCACTGTTTGTACCATCTCCTAAAGCAGAGATGGGAGGAAGATTTGAAACTTTTCCACATCAACCATGAAAGAATTTTAATACTCTACAAGTTGTTTGAGGGTAAAGGCATGGCTTTTCTTCTCATATTTCATTTCTCTAATGTATTAATTGAGTTCCCTGGATTGTTTAACTGAAGGAAATTGAGAAGCCACATCCAAGTTGAACAGGACAGTGGAATGTAATTGGTTGTCACAGTCTGATTGGTTATGGAAAGAAGAAATGGTTGTAAGCATGCCAAAAATTTGCCGTCCCCTCCAACCCACTGATTTTACCTAGAAGAAAAGGGAGCCCCAGAGATCTGAATTTTCTGTTTCATGAGATTTATGAAGGGCCTAACAGTGCCCATCCTCCTTCAGCATCTTCCTCCACTGTTGATACCTGTTCTTTATCAAGCTCTCTGGCTCAAAAATTTACATCTACTTCCCCATCATCCTCCTATTATTTCCTACTCTTTATATTCTACCACCACTCAGGTCTCCTCTTTCCCACCTATTCTCTGGAAGCCACTGACATTTATCTTTTGACACCACATCCCCTCAGACCTCAAGGTGTCGATTAATTAACAATGAAAAAAAAATCATTGTCATCACACGATTGTTACACTATATTAGACCCCGTAATTATGAACCCTCTTTAATTACAACATATTTGAACCAAACTTTGACCCCAGTTGTCCAATTCTCTCTCTCAAATATATTTTTGGAGAGGTATGGCCCATAGCAGATTTAGGGAAGAGATTTTTAGACCCAAAAGTCCGAGTAAATTGTCTAAATATGTCTCTGCTTTAACAGGAAGTTTCCCACTAGCTTGTCATCAGTTCTGCTGTCAATCCAAAAGGATTTCACCTCTTTAGATCAGAGGCTGGAGACATGATCCTACTCCCCTTTGTGCTTTTCTGCCTGTTTCTCCACATCCTATTAATGCTAACCGTATTTGTTTTTCAAGATGAGGGTGAACTTCTTCAGAGACGAAGAAAGCAAATCATGTAAGACAAGGATGCCAGTCAAACCTCTATGTGAATGAAGAAATTTCTCAAGGATAAAGATAGAATTCCTATAGAATAAGAAAAAGGTGACCCAGACACCAAAGGATTCATCTAAATTTCACTATTTAATTCATCACTCCATAACTTAATGGCAGGAAACCACTAATATTCATTATTTAGCTCATGTTCTGTGAGTTGGCTGTGATGACTGGAATAGCCAGGAAGGCTGGAACAGCTCTTCTGGTCTAGATGGAAACCTCTGACTTTTAGATTTGGTTGGCTGCTCTGCTGGGTCCGGATGGTCTACAGTGGCCTCACTTGTGTACCTGGCAGTTGGATCTCAACTGGTCTGCTTGTCTCTGCTCCATGTATTTTCGCTCTCCCATAAGCTACACTCAGCCTGTTCACAAGGTAGAAGTGTTCTGAGAGAGATAGAGACAGAGAGAAAACCACAAGGCATCTTAAGATCCCGCCTCAGAAGTAGCTTAGTGTTCTTTCTGCCCATTCAATTGGACAAAAAAGTTACAGTGCCAGTACAGATTTTAAAAGGATAGGGAAATGGACTCCACCTCTGGACAACAGGAGCTACAAAGACTCTGTGGTCATTTGTGATCTACCACAGCTATAGACAAGGATGTCAGTAGACTTTGTATTTGGTTGTTGAAATTCTCCTGGATAATGATAGAAGTTCTATATATATTTGGGAGAAGGTGAGACAAGGGACAAAGTCTTTCTTACCTGTGGAAAGGGAACAGGAGATAAGCCGCCAGCAAAGAGAAGAGAAGAGAAGCAAAATAACCAGAAGTTTTTGGCATGGGATTTAGAAGTGACAATGAGAATGTTCTCCCTGCCTCCTTGCTCCATAGGTTTTGGAGTATCTCAGAAAAAGTGGCCTCCACTCAAGATAGCTACAGCTACAGAGGAAATACTATCTTCAAGGAAGAGCAGGGTTTCTGCTAAGACAAGAGGAGACTCAAATCCCTTCACAGAAAGAGGACTTTGTCGGCAATGGACTGTGGACTTCAGAGGATACTATGCAGGAAGTTGGGAGAAAGAAAGGAAGGGAATGAATACTGAGGGGGGGAGGGGTAGTAGACAGACAGAGGAATTTAGGTATCAGAACATGAAAGAAAAAGTTTGCAATGATATCTAAAGATGACAGAGGTAAGAGGCAAGAAATAAACTAACCTCAAAGTTCTCAGTAGAAATTTGATCAAGGGGCAATTTTCATACTGACACTGACATTAGCCCTCATGTTTGGAGAACGTCAACATTGGCCTGCCCTAGGCTCCAGGTGTTACTGGGTTTCTGGTGGGTAGAGTTGTCAGATTTAGCAAAGAAAATACCAATACTAATAAAATTTGAATCTCACTCGAACATGGAATAATCCTTTAGTGTAAGTGTGTCCCATGCAATACTTGGGGCATATTTTCACTAAAACAATACTCAGGAGTGCCTGGGTAGTTCAGTTGGTTAAGCGTCTGCCATCGGCTCAGGTCATGGTCCCAGGGTCCTGGGATGGAGCCCCATAATCAGGCTCCCTGCTCAGTGGGGTGTCTGCTTCTCCCTCTGCCCTTCCCCTCTGCTTGTGTGCTCCCTCCCTCTCTCTCTCTCCCTCTCTCAAATAAATAAATAAAATCTTTAAAAATAAATTTTAAAAAAGAGTATTCAGTATTTGTCTGACATTCGGTTTAACCGAGGGCACTGTGTTTTATCTGATAACCCTAGGGAGGGGGAAAAAATTGGGGCAGATGCTGAGCAAGATTCATGAGAGCTTACATTCCTGGCGGCTGACTGGGACAGAGCTCGATCTAGAATCAAGAGCCTCCTATGACTTCCAGTTGGGTGTCCCTGAGCCTTCCCATTCACCAAGGACGTGTTCTTTTTTTTAATCTCTACCCTCCACCCCTACCTCACCTCTCTCCCAGCAGCCTCTCCTTCAATACGTCCATCTTTTCTTCATTCCCGTTGCTTGGCCTTCGATCTCCTGGTGCCAAACCACAGCTCACCTCTCCTCCCCACCGTTCTCTGACCTTGCCATCCAACTTCACACTAACTCTAAAATTAGTATTTCTAGGGATTAAAAGGTACAATCTTCCAGTGATAAAAATAAATAAGCCACAGGGATGAAAAGTACAGCATAGGGAATATAGTCAATAACATTGTAATAACTTTGTCTGATGACAGATGGTGACTACACTTATTGCAGTGAGCATTTCATAATTCATAATTTCATAAGTCAAATCACTATGTTGTACATCTCAAACTAATGCAATATTCTATGTCAACTGTACTTCAAATATATATATGGAGATCATATATGTATATATATACATATATATGCATATATATATGTATATATGGCACAAATTCTGGAAAGGGAGAAATAAAAAATACATCCGTGGTCAACTAAAAAAAAGTTAGCATTTCTAACCTACCACCCACATTTCCAGATTTTTGTTTCCAGAAGAAGGGGGTAAAAAATGGCACCTACTAAAAATAGGAAGAGGGGACACTTCTTCAATCCCACCTTCAGTCTGCAATTCTGCTGCTGCTGGAAGAAAATGTCCCTAATTTTGCAAATCAAGAATGAAGGTGACACCCATTAAGAAACATCAAATAAAATATTGAAATGTATTTAGATTTCATATCCTCAGGTTGAAGAAAGGCATAATATAACTGATTAAAGAAACCCTCAGGGTTTGTAGAAAAGGCTGCTTCTTTTAGTAAGCGGTGAATAAATACCAGAATGAAGTACTTAAAATTGGTTTACAATACACCTCAGCGCAGAGCCAATAAATTAATAAAATCTGATAAGTTTTCAGATCCCTTGAGGGGGAAATATGCAGCTTGCAATACAGCGAATTCACAGCAACATCGCAAAACAGCAAAAGTTAATTTTCTTCATTCCCTATGTGGCAAGGCCCAGCTAATTTTTCACTGCCAGCCCCCCTTTTAAAAAAATATATAGTTCTCGGTACATATTACTTAATAGTGATTTTCCTGTCACCGGTCCTTTCTTTTTCTTTTTTCTTTTTTCTTTTCTTTTCTTTTTTTGGTCTCAATTGCTTTTGAGGAATTCCAACTTACAACTAAGAACTACAGATAGTTTTTGTCTTATTTATGCAATATTTCCAGTGCACTCAGGAATCAGTGGGGTACACCGGCTCTGGTGTTGGACAGGGAACTGTATACCCAGTTCCTATCACTGTTCATAACTTATTGTTCCCAAATGCACCACCCTGAAAATGTCCCCCCAAGGGCTTTGTTTGGGCTGTGTATCCCTGCACCCAGTGGTGGTAGGAATCTCCCCAGAAATCTGGAAAAAAACCGATTAAAAGACAAATCCTTTTTTTCCATTCCAACAATGCTGACCAAAGCAACTGAACATAAGGTTGCATAAACAACGTAAATATTAAAATATACTGTAATATTGAACACAACATAAAGTCCCCTGGAGAGTCCTGTTTACAAACCTTTTAAAATCACATCATGCAGACAGCCCACCTTTATAATCCTAATAACCTCAGATATTTTGCATGAAAGCAATTCTGATAGTTAGTGCTTTGATGCTAACAGAAGAAAGTAACTAGCATAAAGAACCTCCCGTCTTTATTTAGAGCACAAATTAAACACTTTGACAGAAGTAACAGCCCTCGGATCAGGGTCCACTCCCCAATAGGACGTTTTAGTTCATCTTCTCTATTTACATAATGCTACTATACAGTCACTCAGAGTCTCAGCTTGGGAGTGGCCTCTCACAGAAGCCAATATGGGTGTCCCACAAAAGTCAGTGGAATGATATAGTCTTGGAATTATTGGTTTTCTGGGCAAACCAGATGGAGTAGAACATGATCCCTGTCCTCACGTAGTTCCCCAACCAGTGAGGGAGCTGAAAAGAGGCATCGGGGCAACAAGACTGAGTATAGAGGGCTCTTCAATAAACAGGGTACATGGGCCAGTCTTTTGTCTTTTCTTTTTTCCTTTCTGGTTTTTTTTTTTAGGAGCACTGATCTTAATTATTTGGGGAAAATATTTCAAATTTTTTACCTTGCATTTTACTTACAAAACGTGTTAATTTTCTTCATAGAGGAAGATTTCTTTCAAATGAGGTGTTTTCATTTGGATAGCGACCACTTCAATACAAAACCAAACCAAACCCAGTAGTCTATCTAACCAGACAGCAGTATACAATGATTGATCAGATAAAAATAAACACCTCGGTTCATAAGTGGAACAGAGTTGTCACTCACACGGAGGAAAAGCAAAATAGTTCTGTAATGGTAGTGAACCTTAGTTCTAATGATCTAAAATCTGCTGCCAGATTTGTGGGCAGTTTGTTTCTATCTACATATCGATTTTATCTTTATTAGGGAAATTGATGAAGCCTTTGATGTTCCAAAAATGCAATATGGAATGAATTAAACATCATTTTCAGAGTCATGTGTGCAGATCTGGACTTGAGATTTTTTTTTTTTTAATCCAGCCGACCAGAATCCAAAACAGTTTCATTATTATTAACATCTTCTCCCACAAATTTCTCTCCTAGCCTGATACCTCTTCCTGATTAATGGACTAGTAGCAGGGACTACTTTTTTTTAAATGATGTTTTGATTAAAGCATCTGTTTATGTTTCAACAAAACAAATAAAGTCAGGCATATTAAGGAATATGGTGCTTTAGGAACAAAGAAAACAACCAAGATTAGAGGAAAGTTAACTGTTCCCTCGGGAGAAACCCTAGTGGTTAAACTGTTTCATCAGCAACAATACAGAAATTGTTTTAATGGTGTTTTGAACATCTTATTCTTGACAAAATAATACCCATGTTCACAAAACTCAAAGGTTGAAATCAAGGCTATCCATTTGGAAGGCTGGCATTTATTATATACAATATTTCATAAAGCCAATTAAAGCCAATGTGTGAGGCCACAGACACTTTATGATGTGCCTTCATACCAGATCAAATGTTTTTCATGCTAAACTGACTAATATCATTGAGAACAATTACTGATATTCAGGATCTGGAGAGAGGTTCACTTCGTAGCGCTAGGCTCTTGGGCAAAAATCACGTCGCAAAGGTTACTTAATAGCAAATAGCAGTTGAAGAGAAATCACACAGGGGAGCAAAACTTGAGTCCTCTTATCTATACATAAGCAAAATTGGTACCTATGGGGTTCGCGTTTGCTTTTCCATCCCAATTAAAAACACAACATTCCTATCTTTCTGTTTTTATTTTCCAGGCCAGTTTCAAAATTTAACCTTCTTAAATATTTTTCAGGGGGTAGAGAAAAGCATTTTCCTCACTTACTAAAATCTGTTGAAGCCTTTTTCCCGGTCCTTTAAAAACTATAGCCGTTAAATGCATAATACTGCCCTCACTGAGAGACCTACTACCTCGGAGAAACTTCCAGATTTGTCACAGCAGCCAACTCCACCATGTGCCTGGTAAGGCATAAACAGACAGGGCAGGAACATCCCTGTTAGAGGCTTTCGATTTTTCTTCTCCCTTGGCCCAAACTGCAGATTGGTGTCCTTCCATGAAACCCTTTGGTTTGCCTTGATAAAGGCTATTTGTTACAGCCCGTGTTGGGGGCAGAAGTTCCTTGGTAAAACTCGTCATTATTTATGTCCAAGAAAGGAAAACCTTGTCTTTTAAATTAATTAGAATGTGACCTGAAAAGGAATATTTTTGATCAGTGAAAACAGAAGTCTTCGGGTAAAAGGGAAAAAAGACAGAAAGGTTCAAAATACAGAGCTGCATTGTTTGCAGAAAGCCTGCTGCTTCCTTTATGCCTAGCTGAACCACGCCAGGAGCCCTCTTGAATTTCTACAAGAATACAGTTTCAGATCATCTGCATTCAGGGCCAGAGTCATGGCCCTGGAACCGATAATTGCCTCTGACAGGATTTAATTACCTTCTCTAGGACCTTTTCTCTGTTTGATTGGAGACCACCCCCTGCCTCCGATCAAATCAGACAGTAATAACACGCTGAAGCGCAGCAGCCAATCACGAGTCAAGTCTGAACAGTGACCTTGCTGAGTCGAAGCTGATTGGTGGTGTCAGCCTTGTCAACGATGTCAGGGAACCGTCAGACAAGAAAGAGCAAGGGGGGAGCGGAGGAGAGCGAAGGAAGATAAGAGAACAGCATTCATGCTAATGGAGGCTGTCAGCATTCAAGGCTCCAGGCCGCCTCACCGGCGGCCTTGCACAAAAACAAAAATATGAGAGAACTCATACAAGTCTAAAATATTCACAAGGGGCACATGTTCGCTCCTCCAGTTTGGGACATCTATTCAAGGTATAATTCACATGCAATTCAGATCCAGTGACAGATACACGCACATGATGTGACAGAATAATTTTCATGAAAAGAAAAGCCCCACAAAACTTAACCAGATGAATTGGGGGTTGGTAGGGGGAGGTTAGGGATAAACTACTGCTACATGACTTTTTGTTGTCATTTTTTTTTTTTTTTTTTTTGGAAACCAGAGGATTAAGAACGCTAGTATTTAAGATGCACCACAAAACTCTGCTTTTACTATTAACCTGACTTTGCAGTTACTATATTATTTATGACCACTTTAGTGTGGGACATGAACCCACCTATAATCTTAACAAAGAATAATACATTCATTAAATGGTCAATCTTTATGTATGTATAATTTTAAGATAATTTATAGTAATGGCATAATTCTGGTGAGCTGCAAAAAATAGTTTAAGTAAGCTATAAAATTTGGTTAGCCTCTATTCCATTGCGAGGGGGCGGGGGGATGGGGAGGCACCACAGCAGCAGTGAGTTATAATATACAGAAATTCTGTTACGAAATTGTAATGAAAGAAGATTTGGAAGAGAAGTAGAATACATTATTAGAGCTGTACTAATTTGGAGTTTTATTTATTCATTAGATTTGTCTATAAATAACGTTCTCCACAGCATTTATTTCTGACTCACCTACCTTTTTACAAATGTAGCAACTTAAATGAAAAAAATATATTTACAGAGGTGTTTTAGAGACTTTTAGTCTCTAAATTTTAATTTAGAGACTAAAAGTCTCTTATATTTAGTGGAAATGGAATATCTATTCTGAGTCACAGTATTTTTCATAAATCTTTCAATCTTTTAAGAAAACTGTGGTCTAGTAAGAAAACTCTCACCAAGAAAGAGACATTTTGTTACATGATTCCTGGACTTCACCAAAAAGAATATTGCTTTTAAAAATAATATCAGCTGATTCAAGTTTGAGGCAAACTGTTGCCACATGCCTAAAAATACTTATTTCTTTGAGCCGTTTCCAGCTTTACCAAGGAATTCTACTTAAATAACATTGCACAAATCGATTCGGTATTTTCGACTCCTGTTCACATATCCTTTACCTTTTACATACCTCTCCCTCAATAAAACATGTTTTTAAATGAAGAGTGAAATCTTATGCTTTTTAGCTATAATTTTTTTCCCTTTATTGTGATGGAATTTAAAAGATAGCTTAATTAAGATATATAGAAATCATATTTTTCTATAGTGGATTGAAATTTATAATGGACTCAATGATGTCATTAGTTCAACATCTGAAGAGCTATCTGAAAGAACCTACCAGGATGCAGGGCTCCTTTGAAAAGATTGCTTATTTTCAGGGTCCTGTGGTTAAAACAACTCGTTTAGGAAAAAATGTATCTTACACAGAAAGTCAGAGGCTTAGAGTCTGGTTCCAGCTTTGTTATTGACAAGCTGTCCAGTTTGGGACAAGTCACTTTGTCTTCATGGGTTTTGGTTTCCTCAGCTATAAAAGGTAGTTAATATGAGGTTACCTAAAGAATTAAAAGTGTGTAGAGTACAAGGATAATTAGCATGTAGACATGGTAACAGAGGCATCTCACTTCTTGGAAACACTCCTCAGGGTGAGCGAGTTTCTCTCCGCCTCCACTCCCTCCAGCCCCATCCTGTCACACACTCTTACCAACACCCAACGTACACACACACACACACACACACACACACAAACACACACGCACACACATTCTGATCAACAGTAAGAGGTAGGGAACAAGTAGTCACTATCATTATCAGGCCTAGAACACAAATTTGCTAAATCCTTTATCCCTAGGTCCTTTCCCACCCCACTTCTTGCCATTTGAAACTAACACATTTTTGGTACTCACGTAAGTTACTGAGTCAGTGTTGAGCGCATCTCATTGGCAGACTGTGTGTGCTTCACGCAGTCTCACCTGGGTAAGGGAGCAGATGCACAAGAATGCTTTTAAAAGAGACTGCGCAAAAGTAAACAGCCCTAGGCTCTAAGTGATTATCAATTCAAATGATTCGCCACTTTGGCTACCAGCCCAAATACTAAGTCCAGAATACAGGGATCTCGGAAAATGCGGACGTTTATTTATCTATTTTAAAGGTATCTATTTAGCTACTTTTAAGACATAACAGATTAGTATGTGCGTATTCCAAACATAATAAAATTCATTATGTCTCAAATCAGATAGCCAATAACATTTTATCTCAATGGAGGATACTACACTTTCCAAAAACAATTTACCCTCAGTTGTGAAGGGAAGGGCAAATTTTCATTCTGGCCTCCTGCTATCACATCTTCAGCCAGTTCAGATCAGAGCAGTGGCTACAGAAAGGAAAGGAAAGAAGCCAAGAGCAGGCCTTGTTTCATTTCTTTAGCATCACCTTTCTGGCCCTGGAAAGGTGAATAATTAATACTCATTTGAGTCTACCTAATTAAGTCCACATTTGCTTGTTCTGTTCATTTGAAAATGCTTTCTTTTAGAGAAAATAGCTTTTGCTTATCTTCATAGTTACTTCTTAAATGGACATTTTTGGAATTAAAGAGATGCTATCTTAGTTTTGAAAAGCCTTTCCCTTTTCATGCTAATCATTAGGCATCAATGACAAAGCTTACTATTTTTTAAATGGGAAACAGAACATTAAGCAATTGCTAGGTTTAGATTCTTTTTTTTTTTAAGATTTTATTTATTTATTTGACAGACAGATCACAAGTAGGCAGAGAGGCAGGCAGAGAGAGAGGGGGGAAGGAGGCTCCCTGCTGAGCAGAGATACCGACGCGGGGCTCCATCCCAGGACCCTGGGATCATGACCTGAGCCGAAGGTAGAGGCTTTAACCCACTGAGCCACCCAGGCACCCCTAGGTTTAGATTCTTATAAAACAGAAAGCCAAGTCTCCCGTAATCCTAGATTATGTCCTTTTTCTCTGGAGAGATGAAAAAAAGATCTTTTGGTTTTTTAAAAAACTGAATACATACCAAAAATTGAGAGAGAGACAGAGACAGAGGCAAAGACAGAGAAATTAAGGAGAAGACATACACCAGTCTTAGGTTATATCTCAGTTGCCATTTCAGAATGATCTTTGCATAATCCGAGTTACACAACAGAGTGACTCTAATTGCAAATTCAATCCCTCCTTGACTGAGGGTCAGAAATCAATTCCCAGTAAAATATGACACTCAGTCATTCAAAACAATAGAATAGTCAATATTCCACCATCAGCAGCAACCACCTAGTTAGGATTTATTTCAATATAATACAAATTCAGTTATTTTACTCTATTGGGCAAATCTCTTCTATTCTGTGAAACCTAGCCTAACATTACCAATAATCAAAACCATGATGGAAAGTAAAATAAAATCATGAGATTTCCAAGATTGTAGAGAGAATTTCACTCAAAGACTTCTGTTCTCAGACTTTTGATCTTTTTCCTCAGTTTATATCGATTGTCAACTTCACTCGTGGCCTCGGCCTCGTGGCTTGGCAATTTAAATTCAGACTGGGACCATTCACAGGAAGGAGAGAGGGATGTGGACTGGGGGCAACAGACGAGGAGGGTAAGGATCCATGTCCAACTAAATTCTCTAGAATCTGATCTCAGATGGTAGAGACCTGGAGTTTACTGCACTTAGACAACTGAATGAAAATTGCAATGCAATTTTTCAATAAACCCTGTTTTGGCATCACTTTTTCTAGCTCTGAAAGACTGGGGTAGAGAAAAGATAGAACCCAGATACAGAATTAGAAACCAAATCTAGACAGAAAACAGGCAAACACTTTTGAGTTAGTGATTATTTTCAAGACTGAAATTCCCAAGTTTTAACTTTTAGTACTGATTTTACTTCTTACTTGGTGACCTTATCATGTTACCTACTGCCAAAATCTGTTTAACTTTCTCAGTCCTGGAATCCCAGATATTAAGGCATGATTCTTATTTTTTGGCTTGAACTTTTACTATATCTAAATGAAAAACCCAAGGCTTACACTGTTTCCTCACATTACTGTTGTTACTATTATAACAATATTGCTGTTTGCCTATATGTTTGGGAAGAGGGTGTTTCTAAAAAGAATACAACTGACTAAGTGCACTGTTTATTTACTTCAGAATCCACATTTTAAAAGAGCGGCGCACAAAAGGCTTGGAAATGCATCCAAAATGAGAAATTCCAGTCAACTGATTACTCAGCTGGCAAAATGGAAATTTCAAGTTGCATAGACAGCTAATTGTGGCCTGCCTCTGGAATGACAGGTCTATAATTTTTAGTTTTGTGTGCATTGAAAGCCAGTCACCTTGACACTCAGTGCTCCATTATCCACTGGCCACCAACCATATGATGATGTTCAAGGAGTGATGGGCAGTTTCCATTATGGGTGATGAAACACACTGTGTTTTATTTGGATAAAGCTGTCCGGACAGGGGGTGGGGGGGGAGGAAATCCAGGTGCCTTCTCCCAGGAGCAACAATGACGCTGAAACACCTTTAATCCTAGAGAATCAACTTCTTTGTTCTTGCGTAATAACAACCATCAGTTACTCTTGGTTTTTGTTGCCAAAATCCTTAAAGTGCCTTACTGTGTCACAGTCCTAGCCTTTTAAATATAAATTTTGCCTCTTAAAGTCAAGAGCTCTCCCCATGAAATTACATTATGTTAGAAGAACTTGAAACCCGGTTAAAGTCTGCATTGCAAAGAAAGCATAACATGTCTGTTCTTTGCCTTTTCCCCCCTCAAAGCTATTTCTATTGTTCTGAGGCTTCATGGGTTGGGGAAATATTACTGAAGCAGGAGCCAGTTGATGAAATTGTAATCCAAGTTGTGAACTAAATTTTGGCTATTGATTTTGTGGAAATCTAGCACCCCTCCGTGCCTCAAATTAGTAATCTTCCTCGATTTAGTAATCTTTAAAATAGAAAGGCTACCAGATATTCTCTTCATTCCCCTTTCCCTGAAAGTCTCTGTTTCTATATTAATATTGTTCACCTAAGGGTGTTTAGGTGGCTCAGTCATTTAAGAGTCTGCCTTGGACTCAGGTCATGATACCTTCAGCTCAGGTTATGATCACAGACTCCTGGAATTGAGTCCATATCCAGCTCCCTACTCAGCAAGGAGTCTCTTTTCTGCCCCTCCCCTGGCCGGTGACCTCTCTCTTTCTCTCTGTCAAATAAGTAAATAAAATCTTAAAAAATAATAATATTGTTTACCTTTAATTAAAAAAAAAAAAGAGCTAGTTATTTTACCAGGAAAATGAGTTTACTTGGGAGAAGAAGAGGAATTACAATTTGGACAAGCAAATTATGGTTATCAACTTGCAGGTCTGGAGAACAAAGGAGAGCGGTTTGCTTTCATAGGGGAAAGACAGAAGCTGGGAGGGGCTGTTTCACTGAGTTCTCATTGGCAGGGCTGTTGCTGGGCCAGGAGAAATTCTTCCTTGCTCCTGATGTTAGTAAACTAAGCTGCTTGCTGTTGAAGAATGCATGGTATACTAATTGTTGTGAGTGGTAGTGTGTGAGAGCTCCCCCTTCAGGTCTTCCCGACTCCATTTTAGATGAGATTTCCTCTATTTTCAGTGTTAGGTCTTGATCATAACATTTTCCTGGCTGCAAAAAGCACCGAAATTCATTTGTCAAATCTAGCAGTGAGGCTATATTCAGGGGCAAGTAATAATAGCAACTAACTGTGACTTAAACAGGAAAAGACAATGATCTTACCTGACAGGAAGTTTGGAGGCATATTGTTCAAGGTTCTGTTCAGCCGCTCAACATTGTCATCAAGAGCCCAGACTCTTCCCCCCTTCATATGTGGGGATTTCATCCTTTGATATCATCCACTGGTTATAAAATGGCTGTAGCAGCTCTAGGCATCAAAGCCTCAACAAAGATGAACCTGGAGGACATTATGCTAAGTAAAAAAGCCAGGCAAAGAAAGGAAAAAACTGTATTGATCCCTTGTATGTGGAATCTAAAAAAATCATACTCAAAAAATCATAAGGTAGGATGGTGGCTGACCGTGGCTGTTGCGTGGGTAAAATAGATATTGGTCAAAGAGTACAAATTTTCCATTATAGGATGATTAAGTGCTGGTGATTATAGTTATAATACGGTATTATACACTTGTAAGTTGTTAAAAGAGTTCTCAGCATAGACACACATACACACACATAAAATAACTATGTCAGAGGATGGGTGTATTAATTGATTTGATCGCAGTAATGATTTTACTATATATATAAATAAAATCATCACATTGTACACTTTCCAAAAAACCACATTTTACACCTAAATATATGCAATTTTTATTTGTCAGTCATACTTCACTAGAGCTGGAAATATATATGTATATATTTTTTAAAGATTTTACTTATTTATTTGACAGAGAGAAAGAGATCACAAGTAGGCAGAGAGGCAGGCAGAGGGAGAGGGGGAAGCAGGCTCCCTGCTGAGCAGAGAGCCCAATATCGGACTCGATTCCGGGACCCTGAGATCATAACCTGAACTAAAAGCAGAAGCTTAACACACTGAGCCACACAGGTACCCTGGAAAAATATATTTTTTAAAAATTTACTAAAACAATACGGCTACAAAAAATAAAGTCTCTCCCCAAAATTCCTAACAAGGAAGGAAAAGACTGAAAAAAGGGGGTTCTCCAATTGTCAGGAAGTAAAAACTTATCCAGAGGCCTTGAAGTAAGCTGAATAATACCCACCATACCCATGTCTTAGTCCCCAGAACTTGTGAATATTATATGACAAAGGATCTTGCAGATATGATTATCTTGAGATAAGAGATTATTCTAGATGACCTGAGTGGGCCCAAAATGTAATCACCAGTGTCCCTATGTGACAGAAGCAGAGGGAGAGTTGACACAGAAGAGAAGTAAATGGTACAGTGACTGGTGGGAGGCTGAAGTGATGTGAGGAAGGAATAATAAGGCAAGAACGCAGGTGGCCATCAGAAGCTAGAAAAGGCAAAGAAACCAATTTTCTCCTGGAGTCATTAGGGGGAAGAGACTTGCTAATTAATACCTTCCCATTAACCCAGTGGAACTTAATTCCAGATTTTGGGCCTCCAGAACTTTACAAGAATAGAGTTGTGCATTAAAACACTAAGTTGGTAGCACTTTATTACAGCGGCGATAGGAAACTAATACAAGCACTTAGTGTACATTCCTTTACATCTGATTGTCCAGATAGAGGCCATCGGTAAGCCACTCATCAACACAAGGGAGGCTGGCATCATAAGTAGCTGGCAAACAGGAAGAAAACAAACACAATTGTATTAGACCTACCTTGATTCATCTGGAGCTGTATATACTGTTGAACACAAACAAACCGGAGCCCTTTCCGCATATAAGAAGGGGGGGTGGATAGAAAATTAGGAAAATCCGCCATATCAAAGTTCAAGGAAATTTAGTAACCTTGAGATTATTGTGATATTCCATCATAATATTTATTAAGCGCCTAATCACTCAACCTAAATCTTCAGCAACTTGCAAAGTTCTCCTTGGTCTGACCCTTGGCCGGCCAATCTCCCATCAGTCTCTAAGGATCCAGTCTTACCGGTTTTGCAGATTTGTCACAAATTAGGCTTTCTTCCTCAAAGTCACCCCACCATTCAGTTTGCTTTCCATGAAAACCTCCCACCCCCCATTCTCCTCCCACACTCTTGGCTTAGCTAAATTCCACTGACTTCAACTGTCAGCTCAAACAGCAATTCCTCAACAATATTCCCCCCACCACCGCAGACTAAGTTAGCAACCCTTGTTACATGCTAACTTGGCATCTTTTATGTCATACAATCAGACTGAAAACTACCTGTTTGATATTGTGTCCTCTACCAGGCTGGGGTACCCCCTGATTCTAACAATAGGAGACCATCCTTGGCGAGGGTCTAGACCAGGAAATAAGGTCAGTCCTGTTGGGTCACGGGGAAGCAAAGCATAAAGAAGGCCACATAACCCTTTCTTATCTGTCTTACTGCTCTGATGTGAATGTTTGTGTCTCCTCACGCCCAATATTCATGAGTTGAAATCCTAATGTCCAACGTCATGGTATACGGAGGTGGGCCCTTAAGGAAGTTCTTAGGTCATGAGAGTGAAGCCCTTGTGGATAAGATCAGCATCTTTGTAAAGGAGGCCCCCAAAAGTTTACTAGGTCCCTGTGAAATAACAGCAAATACATAGATTGTTCTCAGCCCCCGGTTCCTGGCACAGAGTTCCTAAAACTTTTGTAAATTCCTGAGTGACAAGAGCACTAGAAGCATCTTTCATTCTAATATTTGATATTTGACCTGGTTCCTGACACAGAACTTCTAAAGGCCTTGGAATCTCCTGGGTGATGGGGCTGTCTTTTTGTTCTAATGAGGCAACTCATGGTAGGCTCCTGGATATCTTCAGGATGGGTGCTGATCATCAGAAAGACCAAGCCATGATTGGAAGCTTGGAACTGTTCCATACCCTACTTTTCTGGAAGGGGAGAGGGGATGGAAATTGAGATAATGATTCATCATACCTGTGTGATGAAATCTCCATAAAAATCTCAAAAGTACAGGTTTTGTAGAGTCTTCAGGTTAGCCAACACATCCACGTACCAAGAAGGTAGCACACCCCAACTTTATGGGGACAGAAGTTCCTGCACTTGGGACACTTCCAGACCTCACCCTATCTAACTCTTCTTCTGGCTGTTCTTCCATATCCCACATTACATAATAAACTGGTAAACATAAGTAAGTGTTTCCCTGTGTTCTGTTTCTATTCTAGGAAGTGATTCAATTACTTCATGGGAACCTTTGATTTATAGACCAGTCTAGACAGAAGTTGTAGGTGACCTGGGGACCTCCTACTTGAGATTGGTATCTGAAGTGGGGGACAGTCTCTTAGGACTCAGATCTCACCTGTAGAGTCTATACTAACTCCAATTAGAGTCAGAAAAAAGAATTGAAGCTGGTGTCACAGAGAATTGCTTGCAGTAGGGAAAAAATCCATACAGTAGGGAAAAAATCAGAAGGGTTGTGAATGCAGTAGTAGTGTGTGAGTAAAGGAGAAACACAGAAGTGAGTTAACCCCCTTCCACCATGTGAGGACCCATAGAGAGCACCCATTATGGGCTCTCGCCAGAAGGAAATCAACCTGGTGCTTCGATCTTGAACTTCTCCGCCCCCAGAACTGTGTGAGAAATAAATTTCTGTTGTTTGAGATACTCAATCTGTGGCATTTTGTTCTAACAGCTTCGACAGATTAAGATACTCACCCTGGGAGCCCTGTTTCCATTATGTATCAGACATTCTAAATTTGGTTTGTACTGCTTTTTTTGACATCTTTTTATCATAGTCCCCACCAGTATTTCAATATATTTCCCTGAAATTGTTGACAAGGAACCACTTTCAGAGAATGTGCTAAGAGGTGAAATGTTGAAAACTGCCACCTCTACCCAAGTAGTCAATGCTCCACCTGCCTTTTTGACCACTTCATGTACAGAGCTAGGCGCAATGTATTCTTGGGAGAAACTATATTTATTAAGTAAGAGCACCAAGCTAATTCCTGGAGCTAGACAAGTAATCAAGATGGACCTTTGACAAGGTGGACAAACCCATCAAATTGCACAGAATTATGCTTCTTAAAATGTGGTCCACTAACCATCTGCATCAGGATCACTCACTTATAGGGCTTGTTTAAGAGGAATATTCTGGGACCCCACCCTAGACTTACCGGATCAGATTTTCGTTGGGGGTTGTACTCTTGATGATTTTAGACTAAGAGAAGTTCAAGAACCATTGCCATAAACTGAAAGCAAAAAAGAAGTAATTCTAGGGGTGCCTGGGTGGCTCAGTGGGTTAAAGCCTCTGCCTTTGGCTCTGGTCATGATCCCAGGGTCCTGGGATCGAGCCCCACGTGGGGTTCTCTGCTCAGCAGAGAGCCTGCTTCCCCCTCTCTCTCTGCCTGCCTCTCTGCCTACTTGTGATCTCTGTCTGTCAAATAAATAAATAAAAATTTTTAAAGAAGTAATTCTATTTTTTTCTATCCAGAAAGTTTTATTCTCATCGGCTTGCTTCTAATTATTCCAAAGCTTCATGCAGATGTTCACCCTTTCTTCCATGTATATTTAGTGCAGTGTTTTACACACACCTTACTCAATTAGGCATTGCATCAGCAGAACAATTTCAGGATCCTCCTCTAATTCCTTCATGCAAGTATAGAACCACAGGAGAGCTCACACTTGGGGAATTGTGTTTCATTTGATTCCTTACAATTAATGAACAAGTCCTATCAGTTTTAATGGTGTTATCTCGGGCCTACATTTTGGTGTAAATTATTTATTCTACTAATTTAATGGCAAACAGTCACCAAGGCGAGCTTAAGGCAATAATTACACACATATATTGGTTATAGGTCAATTATTTAGGTGCTACAACCAGCTTTGCAATAATGAACTTTCCTGGGCAGACCCCATAAAATACATTCCTTAGTTTAAAAAAAAGGGGGGGAGGGGGATTAATGTTTTGAAGTTTCTTACGCTGAGGTTTATGTAATTTCTGAGTTGTACTGAACTGAAAAAAATTTTTTTTAAAGATTGTATTTATTTATTTGACAGACACATATCACAAGTAGGTGGAGAGGCAGGCAGGGGGTGGGGTGGGGGGGAAGCAGGCTCCCTGCTGAGCAGAGAGCCTGATGGGGGCTCGATCCCAGGACCCTGGGATCATGACCTGAGCTGAAGGCAGAGGCTTAACCCACTGAGCCACCCAGGCACCCCTGTACTGAACTGAATTTTAAGGAAGAAACTAAGGAATGTTTTGTCAAGCAAAAGACAAAAAAGAGACTAGATGAAGGAAGAAAGGGCAAGCATGTTTGAAAAAAAAAAAAAAGAATGTTCTGAAAATTAGTGGTGATATAGATCAAAGAATTATAGGAATTAAAATTAAAAACCCAAATTTTAGAGCACAGCATATTTTTAAGGTCCCTTAAATTTCTCTGTTTGTAAGATATAGACTTAATATTTATGTTATCTCATGCTCAATTCATATCATTCATTCATTTGATCATAATAAATGTGAAAAAAACCCCACACAACTGTTTTGGTATAACGGTGGTTCTCAAGCACTATGAAATAACACTGGTGTGCTCTGAATGTTCTACAGCATTATGCCCAAGTTGGATCATTTGGAAAATGTTATTTATTACTAAGTAGGATATGTACAATGAGCTCAGATGAGGTGTTGAAGAGCTCATGCAATACGGCACATTGTAGTTTAAGAACTGCGAAGAGTAAAAGATGAAATATTAAGCCATCCTTTTTCAGAAATTACGTGTTTACCAAAAAGGTTGAGAAATTTGTCTCCTGAGCATATAAAGCAGTGAGCTAAACAACCCTCTCAGATAACAGCACAAGGCTGAAGCGCTACCCAATGAACACAGTTATATTGATAGATAAGAGTTAATGCCTTTGAATATTCTGCCAAAATTCTATGCTCAAAACCCAAAGCATTGAGATCCACTGCCATACAGAGTGATAAATAAGGGCTATGGCACAGACATGCACAAGTATTTGGGGACATAGAAGAAGAACCTTTATTCTGTTTGGGTTTGCTAACAAAGGGGTTTTCCTTGAGGAATTGAGATTGCGAAGAACATGATACAATTTATGGGGGCAATTAGTTTATTTTCCTCTCTCACTAGGAAAATAGTGAGCAGAAAGGCAGTCGTTTTCAGAAGGGAACAGGCACTCAATGTGTTGGGGAAGATAAAGGATTTCTGTTTGAATAGTCAAAGGTCCAACAACCCTATCACTTGAACGTCCACTTCATCTTCATCTGCTTTCCCTTGCATAAAAATTAGGCATATATCTCCTTGTCTTCGAAAGATAAGAAATGCATTAGATTAGCAGGCCAACATTTCACCTTCGCAAATCTGGGTCCACTTAAGCAGTGTGTGGAATGCAAACTTTCAATAGCGGATGCCCATATAAATCTAAATATTTTCATACCTATTTCATTCTCTTGATTCATGATCCTCAGAAAATCTTTTTAGTTCTTCTGCTCCAATGAGATCATTATTTTCTTCCTTTTCCCTTTGCTCCACTCAACACTTAGACTGAATCTCAACCCTCCCTACAAAGCCCCTCCTTTGAGTAGCCATTCAGGGGCTCCTGGGTGGCTCAGTGGGTGCAGAGACTGACTCTTGATTTTGGATCAGTTCATGATCTCAGGGTCATGAGATCATGCCCCTTCATGCCTGTGCTCAGAAGTCTGCTTACCTTCTTCTCCCTTTCCCTCTGCCCTTCCTCCTGCTCATTCACCCGTGTGCTCTCTCTCTCTCTCAAATAAATAAACAGGGGCGCCTGGGTGGCTCAGTGGTTAAAGCCTCTGCCTTCGGCTCAGGTCATGATCCCAGGGTCCTGGGATCGAGCCTCACATCGGGCTCTCTGCTCGGCAGGGAGCCTGCTTAAAAAAAAAAAAAAAAAAAAAAAAAAAAAACCCTGTCAAAAAAAAAAACAAAAAAATCTTAAAAAAAAAAAAAAAAAAAGCCCAGTAGCCACTCATGCTTCCTTCCCTCTCACTCATGCTCACAGAAAGTTTCTATGAAGGTCTGAAATACTCTGGTCTCTGGCGAGCAACTGGTGAGCTCTGCAGGTGATGTGGCATCCCTGGAGCTTTTCCATATTCTTATCTCATTTAGATTTTTTGCTCAGAAGCAAATTCACATTTTTCAGAAACTGATTAAAGAGTTAAAAAAGTGAACTATCATCTCAGTTCCCTGTGAGAGGACAGGTTTTCAGTGTTTTGAAAAATCTGTCATTGTGATTTACTATAGAATTAACTATCTATAGAGTTTTCCCATCCCCTAAAATAGCATCAGTATTTTATCTCCTGGGACTTTAAATATCTTATAATGGGTAGCAGGATCAAATAAGATTTCAGCATAGATGTAATTTTAGACCTAAAATGGAATGTTGTCCTTTGATGAGCAACTGTTGGTCTCAGAGGATGACTCTCGCCAGCTTCTCCATAGGATCTAAGATCTAATTTCAGCATGAATAATTGGAAAAGTGCCTCCATATTTGCTGCTCTATAGTATATTCAGTTTAAGTTATAAATGTATATATTTTACCTAGATGTGATAAAATAATGTTCATTTTAAATGAAAAAAAAAGTTTATTAACATGATTTTTTTTTCTGAATGGCCCTTTAATTTTAAAAAAAGTTAATTACTATTGAGAATGCAGACTAATGTATCTGCATTCAATGAAACTGAGCCTCTAGAAGTAAATGACTTGACTTCTGACATCTGGTCTGTATGTCTGAAGATTTAAAGTCTTCATCCTAACAGTAAGTTTATTCATTTTAATTTTTTTTCTAACAGTAAGTTTAAAAGTTGAACAAACAGAGAAATCAACAAGTCATATTTGTCAGAGAAATCAGGTGATGGGGCAAATCACTGTCCCCTAAACTGGAGAGACAGACAGCAGTACAGCAAATCACAACTTAACTGAGCACAAACGTACAGGCAGAAACCTACACGGGGACCAATATCAGGATCCTGAACTATAATTAATGAATCACTGGAAGCTAAGTATGGACAACAAGCCTGAGAGAGAAAAACTGGAGAGGCACCCAGCCATAAGGAAGCCCTCACACTTTTATGTTTCACTTTCAGGAGCTCTAGGGTCCTCATAGTCAATATTAGGGGAAAAAAATCCCCTGAGCTTTCAAGAGGGGAGGGAAAGAGAGACAGATATGAAATATGCTACAGAACTCTTTCCTTCTAAACAAGGCCTGTACTCAGAAGAAATTATTTTGCCAGAACATAAACTGCTGGGATGATGTCAGATGCCTGGGGGAAGGAAGGAAATACCCAACACCAGCCCCTTCTAGCCATCCATCTAGGGGAATGGAAATACACAATTCCAGCCCCCCCAACCATTCTGTTCCACTTAAAGTGGGGCAGGGGAGACTGAAAAGCACTGTGAAGTTCATAGTCCAGGGCCACATCCTCACCAAAGCACTGAGACCAAAACACAGGACTACAGAAGGCTTCCCCTTCTGACCCCACCTTACCACCACGTTACTAAAGGCCTCTTTACTGCAGTTCCTCTTATATGTCTGCTTTTTAACAAAAACTTACAAAGCATACTAAAAGATGAAACACACACATGCAAACAACAAGCAAAAAATCTACTATAGTTTAAGGAAACTAAACAAGCATCAAAACTAGAGTCAAAAGTGGCAAGAACATTGGCATTATCAAACCAGGAAATTTTTTTAAAAGCTATGATTAACATGATAAGAGCTTTAATGGAAAAAGTAAGCAATGTGCAAAAACAGGTGGATTATGTAAGCGGAGAGATGGAAAGTCTAAGAATCAAAAAGCAATGCTAGAGATCACAAACACTGTAACAGAAATGAAGAATGCCCCTTATGGTCTCATTGATAGACTGGATAGAGCTGCTGAGTCTCCGAGGGTGAGGATATGACATGAGAAACTATCACAATTAAGAAATAAGGAGAAAAAAACTCAAAGGAAAAGAACACAATGTCCAAGGACTGTGGACAACTCTAAAAGATATGAAGATACCTGTAACTGGAATATCAGGCAGAAAAGAAAGAAAGGAATAGAAGCAATATTTGAAATAATAATGACTGAGAATTTCCCAAAATTAATGTCAGATACCAAACTAAAGATCTATGAAGCTAGGAGAACACAAAGCAGGATAAATGCTAAGAAATTACACCTAGGCATACATACCACATTAGAACTCCAGAAATTCAAAAATCAAGAAGCAGTTTTGGAAAAACAAAACAAAACAAAAAAAAAAAGAAACAGAGGAAGAAATGACCTTACCTACAGAGGAGCAAAGAAAACAATTATATCTGACTCCTCAGAAATCGTGAAAGCAAGAAAAAAGTGAGTGAAATATTTAAAGTGTTGAGAGAAAAAAACCTAGAATTCTGTACCCTGAAAAAGTATCCTTCAAAAGTGAAGAAGAAAGACGTTTTCAAACTACAATAATTGTGGGAATTTGGTGTCAGTAGACTTGCCTTAAAAGAAATGTTAAAAGAAATTCTTCAGAGAAAATGAAAATAATATAGCTCAAGAAACATAGATCTACATAAATAAAGATGAACATTGGAGAGTGAATAAGTAAAGGTAAAATAATTTTTTATTCTTAATTGATCTATCAAGTAACCGTTCAAAGTAATAATAGCAACAATGTATTTGATTATGTATGTTTATGTATGTATATATGCTTATATATAAGTGAAATGAATGATAGTGATGATACAGGGATATAAAAGAGAACTTAAAATATTTTGTTAGTGTATGTAAAGAAATATAGTGTCATTTGAAAGTGAACTTAGATTAGTTGTAAATGTATATTGCAAACTTTTGCAACCCACTAAAAAAAGTAAAAAAAGAAAAAGGAAATACAATTGATATGCCAAGAAAGGGAAAAAAATGGAATCATATAAAATATTCAGTAAAACCACAAAAGGCAGAATAAGTAGAGGAAGACAAAAATATGAACAAGGAACAATGGCAATGAGTAGAAAAGAGTAACAAATATGGTAGATACTAACCCAGCTGTATCAATAATCACCTTAAATGGCAATTGTCTAAAATATACCAATTAAAAGACAGGAGATTATAGAGTAGATTAAAAAAAAAAAAATACCCAACTACATATTGACTACAAATAAAGTCATATCTAGATTAAAATTAAATGGATAAAGATACACTATGGTAACACTATTCAAAAGAAAGCAGGAATAGTTACATTAATTTCAGATAGAGCTGACTTTAGAGCAAGGAAAATTATCAGGGATTAAGAGGGGCATTACATATTGGAAAAGAGTTCAGTACTCCAAGAAGATATAACTGTCCTAAATGTGTATGTGTCTAACAACCGCATCAAAATACATGAGGCTAAAATTGATGGAACTGCGAAGAGAAATAAATGAAATGCACTAGAATGGTTGGAGACTTTAACATCTCTTTCTCTCAGAAATAGAAAAATCCAACAGAAGAAAATCAGTGAATACATGGTTAAACTCAACAGACCATCAATTATTGGATGTAGTCAACTTCTCTAGATGTCTTCATCTAACAACAGCAGAATAAGAATTCTTCTCAAGCTCCCTTGGGATATTCAAGACAAACCACATTCTGGGTCATAAAACAAGTCTTAACAAATTTAAAGGAAGGAAAAACAGACAGATAGCAGGGGAATTATTGAAGATTAAACAGCACAGTTCTAATCACACATGGGTCAAAGAAATCTCAAGAGATATTTAAAAATTTTTTAACTCAAAATTTAAAATAATTTATCAACATTACATGAGATGCTATGCTTAAAGGGAAATTTATATTATTTAATTTCTATATTAGAGAGGTAGAAAGATCTAAAAATTGATAAATCTAAGTTGATAATCTTAGTTTTCATCATAAGATATTAGAAAAAGAAAAGTGAATTAAATCCAAGGTAAGCAGGAAAAAAAAAAATAAAGACTACAAATTGAAGCATGAATAAATAAAAAATGGAATCAGTTGAGAAAATCAATGAAATTAAAAACTGATTCTTTGGAAAGATCAATAAAATTGGTAAGTCTCTAAGCAGGCAAACTAAGAAAAAAGAAGACAAGTTTACAAGTTACTAATGTCAAGAATGCAAGAAGGAACATTCATACAGGACCCATGGATATAAAAAAGGAATTGTGAAAAATTCTATACCCAAAAATTTGGTAACCTAGATACCATGTACCAATCCCTTCAAAGGATAATCTACAAAAACTCACACAAGAAAAAATGGACAATCTGAATAATCTTACATCTCATTAAAAAAAACTTGATCAATTATTAATAACCTTTTAATTCAGTAATCATGCTCCTTGGTATTTACCCAAAGTTGAAAACTTAAATCCACACAAAAAGCCTGCACATAGATGTTTATAACAGCTTTATTCCTAATTCCCAAAACTTGGAAGGAACCAAGATGTTCTTCAGTAGGTGAATGAATAAATATCATTCCAGACAATGAGCATTACTCAGCATGAAAAGAAAGAAGGGAAGGGAAGGGAAGGGGAGGGGAGGGGAGGGGAAAGGAGGGGAGGGGAGGGGAGGCGAGAGAAGAGAAGAGAAGAGAAGAGAAGAGAAAGGAAGTGGGAGAAGAGGGGAAGGAAAGAGAGGGGGAAGGGTAGGAAAGGAAAGGAAGGAAGGAAGGGAAAGGCAAGGCAAGGCAAGAAAAGACAAGACCTATCAAGCCATGGAAAGACATGGAAGAAACTTAAATGCATATTACTAAGTAAAAGAGTCAATCTGAAAAGTCTACGTATGTGGAGGAGTGGTGGTGGGATGAAGGTATAGATGATACAAAATGTCGGAATGTTGATCATTGTTGAAACTGGGTGATGGTAACCCTGGGGTTCATTATACAATTCTATGTACTCTGTGTATGTTTGAAATTTTCCATAATAAAAAAATATTTATTACAATCAAGGATTCGTTATTCCAACAACCAATACAGGTTTTATGTTAGATCCATAGTAAGTTCATATGCTTTATAAAAATAATATTTGGGAACTACTTTGGTATTTCAGTGTCTCATTCATCAGATTTACTCTATGAATATCATCTGCAAAAGGAAGATCACTCTTTTATGCAATCAAAGTTTATCATAGGCTGGATAGTTAAAAGATACCTTCAAATTATCAAACAAATGGACCAATAAACAAACCAAATTCATGACATAAAGAATAGGGTCACAAATGTATAAAGATTTTATATTAAAAATTTTATAATAAGTATAATAAGATGATAGAATTAAGCATGAGTACAGCATAGTACTAAGACTACACAAAAATGTCTCAATAGCAGTCAAATTCCAATAGAAAAGAGAATCCACTCTGAGTATTTAAAACAAGAGGACTTTAATGTATGGAATTAATTACACGGATGACAGAGGAGCTGAAAAGCCAGAGGAAGAACAGTCCCAGAGATGAGCCACCAGCAGCAATGTCCGCCACCCCTCTGGTGGGGAGACAAAGGAAAGGGGCTTATGAGCAGAGTTTGAGGCAGAAATCTCTTGTTGGAAGTTGGACCCATGAAGAGTTCATTCAAAGGGAGACAGAGCCACTGAGGAGACAGCTGCTTCTCGAGGTGCACCCAGACACCCAGACAGAGAGGGAGGGGGAGAAACTCCCTGGCTCCTTCTACCCTCCCACTTCAAGTCAGTGGCTCCCTTTAGCCAAAGCCAGCTGCCATGGGAGCCTGGGAAACTCAGGCTGCAAGGGATATAAGAATTCTTAGATCAGAGAAAAGGATTACCCTCAGAATAAAGTGGATAATAAAAGAAAAAATAAATAAATAACAGTAGCTTTGTCACAAAGCCCATGCTTCAACCTCTATCAATTTAACGGAGCAGGTCTTCAATTTCATGTTTGATATTGTAGTAAGCACAGATGTTTCATGCCTAAATGACTGTTTAGAAAGCTTTCTTCCTTCTCTTATAGAGCTTCCTTCTCTTTCCTTTCTCACTCCAATCAGAAGTGGATTTTCTATAGAAATCATGATTCTTAAACCTCAAGCCTATGACATTGATCTAGCCTCTTTCAATGTCCTGGGAAAGATACTAATTTTTAAAATTTGTAACTGTGTATTCTTTTTGAATATAGAGCAACCATAAGGTTGAATAAATGTCTTGTCCCATAAAAAGTCTGTCCCTTTCCTACCTTTTGCCACCCCAGCCCCCCGTCCCATTGTATCTAAATTAGGTGCCTTTCTTAAATTACCTACCCTAACTCCTAGTTCATCAAATGAAACCAGGACCCTGGATCAAATGAGCTGGGAAATTCTAATTCCATCTAGCAAAGTGTAAAAAAAAAAAATTATTTCCCATATGGAAACATTCTTTACAATGGGAGCTACAAGCTCAAATTCTTCTAGGGACCCAGGCATATAACAAATGAAAGAGGAAAAAATAAGTTGGGACTAGGGCAACCTCAAAGGCTCATGATATGATCCAGCCAACTGTTGCATGAAATTGAGCTCACTGTATCCAGATCGTCTTCTTTTCTTTTTTTTTTTTTAAGAGAAACCGAAAATGTAATTTCCTTTTTTCCAAGTAAAACTGTGAATCCTTTTAATTTTTAAATGTATGCTGAAAAAACTTTAATATGTTGCTGAGCAAAACAAATCACATCCAAGAGCTATATTGAACCTCCAGACTGCCAGTTTACATTTGTTTTATAGGAAATATGCATAACTTGAGAAACTTATAGCCAATTTTTTGCAAGAAATCTGATTCTTTCTTTACCCAAAGTCAAAATCAAGAGAAAAAAGGGGATAAAGCTACCCCCCAAAGTATCAGAGCTCCATAAAAGTTTGATTATTATTTATTGTAATAAAAATAGTTTCAACAAAATCAGTTCAGTGCCAAGCATACTGCTGGTGCTAAGATATAAAACTGAGAGAGAGAAAAAAATAATAGTAAAATGAAAGCGAGAGAGATGGAGTCAAAAGAGCAAGGGAGGCCAACAGATATATAACTGAACAGAGGCCTGTGGTGATGATGACAAAATAGCTAAGAGATACTGAGTACTTACTACGTGCCGGGCACTGTTCTCCGTGCTTTTGTCAATCAGAAAACAAACATGTATCAGGTCAGGCACTATTCTATGTGCCAGGAGAAAGCAATGACAAGTCAGAGAAAGCTGTCTTCTAGAAACTTCAAGTCTAGTAGAGGGAGATAGAAAACAAACGTAAAAACAAAGAGGTACGTAAGATGATTTCAAGCGTGCTGAGATACAACAAAGAAATGGGGTAATGGAGTAGGGGAGATAAGGGTTTTCAAAACGAGCCCAGGAAAGCCTCTCTGAGAAACTGACTTGGAACGAAGGCCTGGCTTATGAGAAGAAGGCAGTCATGAAGCCAAATGTATGAAGTTCGTTCCAAGTGGGAAGAAGAGCAAATGAACAAATGCTTAAGGTCTTGAGAAGGCTACAAGTTCAGAATAGTTGAGGGGTGGAGATCCAGCCAGTGCAGGTAGGGCAAGGGGAGAGAGGAAGAAGGGGCTAGGCAGCCCTATCTGGCATTGTAGACCATGATCCCGAAGTTAGATATTCATCTACTATGTGCAAGGAAGACACGGGCAGTTTTAAGCTGTGCCCCA
Source organism: Enhydra lutris kenyoni (assembly GCF_002288905.1). Classification (NCBI taxonomy): domain Eukaryota; kingdom Metazoa; phylum Chordata; class Mammalia; order Carnivora; family Mustelidae; genus Enhydra; species Enhydra lutris. Next base: position 30,634,398 of record NW_019154106.1, read on the forward strand.
GTATGTTTGGACATAAGCACTAAGATCCTTCTGGCTGGTCAGTGGAGGATGACGTATGGATGTGAAGGTTGAGCTAATAGGGGGCTGGACTACATTGTAGCAGTGCTGATGGTGGCACATGCGAAACATTTTCTTAAATTTTTATTTAAATTCCAGTTAGTTAACATACGGTGTAATATTAGTTCTGGGTGTACAATACAGTGATTTGACACTCCCATTCAGTACTCAGTGCTCATCACAAAAGTGCACTCTGTAATCCCCACCACCTATTTCAACCACCTCCCCGCTGGTAACCATCGGTTTGTTCTCTATACTTAAGAGTCTGTTTCTCGGGTCGCCTCTCTCACTTTTCTTTCCCTTTGCTCATTTGTTTAATTCCTTAAATTCACATATGAGTGAAATAATATGGTATTCGTCTTTCTCTAACTTATTTCTCTTAGTACATTACCCTCTAGTTTCATCCACTTCATTGCAAATGGCAAGATTTCATTCTTTTTTATGATGGAGTTTTATATATATATATATATATATATGAAATGCACTATATATACATATATATAATGTATATATATGCCACAACTTCTTTATTTATTTATCAGTCAGTGGACAGTTGGGCTGTTTTCATAATCTGGCTATTGTAAATAATGTTACTATTAAACATCAAGGTACATGTATCCCTTTAAATGAGTATTTCTGTATTCTTTGGGTATATACCGAGTAGTGCAATCACTGGATCACAGGGGAGCTCTATTTTCAACTTTCTGAGGAAGCTCCATTCTGTTTGCCAGGGTGGCAGCACTAGTTCATGTTCCCACTAAGAGTGCAAGAGGGTTCACCCTTTTTGATGCATGGGAGCCTTTTATCTATTTATTTATTTTTCATGGACTGGATGCATGATCTAAAGGTAAGACCTAAAACAAGCATGATATCTTGGTTTCAAGGGGATAGTAGCTACACGGGCTTCGCCACTGGCCCTACTTCCACTACCTAAGTCCCTAGGCAATTACCACCGCCACACGTCTTCACACCAGCACCATTCCCAAACACCATTACTCTCTGCCACAGCTGCTGGTTTGGATCATGAGGTAGTTTACAGAGTCAGTAAGTAGAGGATTTCTCTTTACCGATCAGTATGGAACTATTGCAACATTTCAACAACGGATACAGCCATACCAGGTCCTACCAGATGAAGACATTTGAAATCTATCCTGTTGGACATAAGAAATCAGTGATGATATCTGGCCAGGGTAGTGACATGATCAAAGTAGAGTTGCCAGAAGGCTGAGCTGGCAGCTGTGAGCAGGATGAGTTAGAGGAGAGGGAAGAATTGGAGGCAAGGAGATCCATTAGGGTTATTCCAGGAGAGGCCCCCGATCAGGTGAGAAGAGCACATAAACTCCCCACAGGATTTTGCTGAGAAAGTTAGACCTTGCCTTGATAGGAGGAAGGTAATATAATCCCTTCCCCCTTTAAACTGATTTGTTGGAGCTTTGTTTCGTTGCTGAGGACACTGAGTGTATACGTCGTCGCTGCCACCTACATGCCTATGGGTAAATGATAAAATTACCATCCCTGCTTCCTCTCTCTTGAAGGAATGAATTTTAGAGCGCTGAGGTCTGGAGTGAGCTGGATTAGGAGTGAATTCCTGAGGTAAGCTGGTGCTTTCCAAAGACAGAAATGAATCTAGGAATCTTTGACACATTAGTTAAACTGGAGAAAGGGAGAGATCCACTCCTGACATGAAGAGCATTCAAAACCTCTGAAAATAACCTTAAAATATATCTTTGTTTATTTATGGTTGTCAGAGTGGATAGAACAATTGAGGGGGATGAGAAAGTGAGAGAGAGAGAGGAAACAGAATAGTAACAAACAATTGGTCAATCTAGGTGAATGTATGGAAAATCATTGTATTGCTTTGCAACTTCTCTGTAGGTTTGAAATATTTCAAGATAAAAAATGCGGAGAGGGATAACTTGCTGGTTTACTAAATGTTCTTTCTGGGAACTAGATGACCTTTGATGTTTAGTGATACTCATGGTGAGTCACTTCATTTTCTCTCTTGGAGAGGTGTCTCTATAGTTTGAATGATAAAGTGAATCCCATACATTTAAATCAAGGGACCAAGGTCTTATGTAATTCCTAATGTATGGTGTACTTTTTCTTTCTTGTTTTTTTTTTTTTTTAAGATTTTATTTATTTATTTGACAGATCAGAAGCAGGCATAGAGGCAGGCAGAGAGAGGAGGAAGCAGGCTCCCCGCTGAGCACAAAGCCCAATGTGGGGCTCTATCCCAGGACCCTGAGATCACGACCTGAGTCAAAGGCAGAGGCTTTAACCCACTGAGCCACCCAGGCGCCCCTCTTTCTTGTTTTAATTAAGCTATTAGTATATAAACAAGAGACCCTTTGTATGGCTGTAGAGTTTCCTCGGGAGGAAAAGCTACCTATGCTTTTCTTTGTTGTTTAATGCTGTTGAGATTGACACAAAAACATTCAACCCAAACACTAGATGTTTTGCATTATCTACTTATGATTTGTTTGTTTGGGTCTATGACAATTTTCGAAGTGTCTTCTATGGCGAACAAGTCTGATACAATATTTAAGAGTGTCAGAGAACACTAAGTTCTGTTTATTTCTCAGCCCATCACTTCCAAATACAGTTCTGAGGTAAAAGTGTTCAAATCACCATAACTTCTGTAACTGGAACAAATTCCAGTGCTGCTCCTGTTACAGTTAGAATCCAAAAATAATATCTTTGCCTTGTGGTTTATTCACATTTTAAAATATTAGGTTGAACCATATAAAATTGACATTTTATAAATCAAAAACGGTCAAATATTGACAATTTCCTATGGTTTACCCTATTAAAATCAACACATTTCCTGTAATGTTGACATCAGATAAAAATATGATTCATATTGCCTATTATATATTATTTCCTCCCTGGTGAAATCTCATAGCTTGCAGAAACACAGAGACTTACAGTTTATAGAACCTCAGAGCATGTGCCCAAAGCAGTTGCTAGAATAAATATAAATTCTCCTATAAACTTACAAATGATAGAGTTCAGTAAATAACATCTGACTTTATTCCATCACCCCTAGTCTGGCTGCAATGGAAGAAAGGAAACTACTGATTAATCATAGCTTGCTTTTTGTATATTCTGTACATATTCTTTACAAATTCTACAAATTTTGCATATTCTGTACAAATTTTAAGAATGATTTGAATGCCTTTACCGTGGATTCTCATGACTGTCTTCGTCAAAGTGTGTCACTTCTTTGCCTGTCAAATGGAAGTTCCACTAAGGAAACAGAAAGTTCACTAAGTAACATTAGTCTACTGGGCAACCTCTGTCTTTACATTCTTCTTCTTCTTTTTTTTTTTTTTCTGAATTACAACTTCCGATAACCTCTGACAGGTGAAAAACCTCTCATAGAATTTTCTCACTCTTTCTTTTTAACAAGAAGATATTTTCAATTTAGCATGTATCGTACTTAAATGCCAAATCCTGAAAGTACCACATGATGCAATAGAGCATAGATTATCCTAACTGCTCTGGTAAGCGCTATTAAAAAAAAAAAGTCTGTGAATAATTCTCATAATTTGGCCCACTTACAACACAGAAATATCTTTTCCTTGACACAGAAAACGTATTTTTCCCCTCAATGTTTAGTGTTTCTCTTGAATATTCTCATTAATATCCTTAAATATCGTAGTCCTAAAAACTACAGTTTTTCTAGAAGCATAAAGTCATATAGATTTTTTTAACCAAATTCTTTCAACAGAAAATAAAATGTTGCTGCTTCAGAACAACATAGCTTCTCTTTCTATTACCGCTTCAAAACTATACCGGCAAAATAAAGAAGGGACTGAGATTTGAGCTTTTTTCCTTTCGAATTCACACAGTTTTCTATTCCAGGTGCTTTGAAAGTTCACTATTCCTGTCAATAAAGATTTTTTTTTCTTTTTGGCAGAAAACTCACATACTTCCTAACATTACATAAGTATCCCGACAGTAAAAATAAGCAGAGAAAAGGAATCGGAGTTGAGTGGCACAGAAGGTCAGCCAGAGAGGGAGAGACACGGAGAAGAAAAGTATTATGGGTGACACAGCAAAAAGACTCCGGTTATGGTAAGGAAGTTGTTGGAGAAACCCGAGTCCAGCACTGGAGAGCTAGTACTGACGGGCACTCAGACTTCACACAGACATTACCAGGAGGTAGTAGAGTGTACTAGCTCACAGCCTGGATGCCGCTGTCACGCTGCCTGCGTCCAAATCTTAGTTGCATGTGGGTGATCTTAGAGAATGGTTTGCCCTCTGTACTCAGTTTACTTGTCAATAAAATAGGTATAAGAATGACAGGTATCGAGAAAAAAATGGCAGGTATCAACTGGATATGGTGCATAAATAATGAATCTTGGAACACTGAAAAAAATAAAATTAAATTAAGATGTTAAAAAAAAAAAGAATGGCCGGTAATGGGTTGGGTTAAGAGGATTAAATATGATTTCTCAAGTAAACCCCTTAGATCCTGATGCTGACGAATTGCCAACACATGTTAAGTATGAAAGCCACAGCGATACCATAGCAATTTCTTTTCTAGCCTTTACAGCAGAACCCTCTGAACCATGCAAATAAAATCACAATCCCTGGCCACAGCTTTGGAAAAGAATTCTGAAGAATATATAGATTCAGATGAAACCAAACTATATGCTAATTGGCTTCTGTAAGGACTGCATGTTATTATTATTTCACGTAACTATTATAAAGTCATTAGATGTGCCTGAAGAATGGCCTGTAGGGGAAAGGTCAGCAAGCTTTAGAACTAGGGGGTATAGATTCTACTTTTAGGTGTAGGACCTCGGATGATTCCTTTGAGCTCCTTGAGGCTCATTTCCTGACCTATATCAGGGATAACAGCACACGTGTTGTAAGATTGTTGTAGAATAAACTGTTGTAGAATAAATTGTTGTAATAAGTGGGCAGACAATATTCGTAGACAGCAATATTCTTAATTTACTCAAAGTTTTGCTTGGTCATCCTGCGTTTTCTTTTATTGTCTAAGACATTTAAACTTTCACAAACTCTAAGAAATTTGAAACTGAGTTCAAATTAGATTAAAAAAAAGAATCTGCCCCAACAAAAGCCTTCCTTTGCTCCTACTTATGGAGCCTTTACTATGATCCTACATTTGGGTCTCAGGACAAAACTGAACCGGGTACATCAGTACTCAGATGATCTTAGACACCATTTAATTCAAATACAAACGCACCAGTCTCTGAATTACTGAGATGTGAAACAAGTTACCAATAAAGTTAGTTAAATATATTGTTACAATTATTAAGTTTTTTTCTGTGCCAAGTACTAAGCTATGTATGCCGTGTGCCTTATCTCATTTAATTTCCTAACTATCTCCTGAAGCAAGTGTTATTATTATCTTTATCTGATAGATGAGAGAACTGAGTCTTGGAGCTGGACTGTGTGATCAGTAGCCACTAGCCGTGTGTTGCTATTAAAATTAAATTAATTTAAATAAAATCTCAAATTCAGTCCCTCTGTTGCACAGACCAAATTTAAAGTGTTCAATAGTGGCTACTGTAGCGTTCACCTCAAATGATAGAACACTAAGAACATCACTGAGAGTTCTATTAGACAGTGCTGCCTAAAAGTGTAAGTACTCATCTGAGTTTACACAGCTAACACGTGGTAGAACCAGGTGACGTGACTCCTGAACTTGTCCTCTTTAGCTCTCATTGCCAGAGCCAAGATTTCTCAATATCCAATCAATGCTCTTCCCGTTGTCCATTATTTCTTCTTAAGACTATCCTTACCTTGGTGAATTATATGCTTCATGGTGACAACTTTACATACAGACTGCATTAGTATTTGCACAATTTATAAGGTTTATTTATATTTTAATTTAAATCTATCAATTTTTAAAAGTATATTATTATAGTGCATGGTTTATTTCTCTTACTTTCCTTGCTTTTATATTTACAAAAGTAAATACAATGAAATGTTTCACAATATTCTATACAGATACTAAGGGATTTTCATCTCTATGTGGGGAGGTTCGTGAGATATACAGGTGTTAAATATACATTTGGTAAAAAACAGATACTTTTACTTGTCCTAATTCCAATTACTGAAAAAAAAATCAAAGAGGAAATACATTTCTGATAATGTGACATGATGCTATTCATTGTTACATCTGTAGAACCACCTCCAATCTCTCTGTGGTCCCTAGGAGTTTATCACGTGTAAATGGTGCGTCTGCACAAACAAACATTTAGGGAAAAACTGAAGTGGGATATAATAAAGGATAAATATAACGATGTGCAAAAACTTCCTCACACAGACAATGGCTAATCTAGAAGGAAGTGACTTTCAAGGGATAGCGTCATGAAAGGTTGTAGAAATGGTCTCGAAAAATGGAGTAAAATGGTAAGACTATTTTTCACTAAATGTGCACTCAAGTGGGAAGGCACAAGACGCTTGGGGGAATATAGGACTATCAGCATGACTAGCACTACAGAAACACTGGAGAATTTTGGGAAATATAGTTAAGTAACTTTGACAAGTCTTGATTTGGACAGTTTGGATGCTAAACCGATACCAACTGAAAAGAAATGAGATCAGTTTAGAAAAGCTTCAACCTGCATACGGAAGGGTCAAGTTAGGCGGTGCCCATGATGGAAATAAAAAGCCACAATGAGCTGGAGGACTTCGTAGAACTGAGATAGTCTTGCCTTCATCAGCCAGGAGTTGAAATTCAGTGTCATCTGCATCGATATCCCAATATCCCTCCACAAGCCAAATCCTCTTCACTTGAACAAAGCCCAGTCTTCTAAAAAATTCATTCCTCAAATGTGCTTTTAATTCGTAGAGAACTTGGGTTTCATCGCTTACTTGCTAGACACAAGTGCGGATGCCTGGCTCAGGGCTGGCAGTGGGAGCAATTCATAGCCCCTGTTGCCCAGAGGCCGGTGTGTGGAAATCCAGCCACAATCTTCTCGTTTTCACAACGGGTCCACCGTGCACGGGGAAAGAGAGCGCATTTCCGCTGTGGCACATGCTGATGCGGACATGGTTTTCAGAACGAAATCATTTGATTTCGTTTCGATCATTTGACCTTACTCCTTTCTTTTGTTTAAAATGGATTCACAATAATAACACCTGTCTTGGTGTTATGATTAAATATTAACTAAAATAATTCGTGGCAAATATTCATACAGCTCCTGATTCCATTCAAGTCTGATGTCTCCCTATTATCAATGCCCAGTTTTGTTTTGTTTTTTTGGGTTTTTTTTTGTTTTAATATTTTTTATTTATTTACTTGATAGACAGAGATCACAAGTAGGCAGAGAGGCAGGCAGAGAGAGGGGGAAGCAGGCTCCCTGCTGAGCAGAGAGCCCGATGCGGGACTCGATCCCAGGACCCTGAGACCATGGCCTGAGCCGAAGGCAGAGGCTTAACCCACTGAGCCACCCAGGCGCCCCAACCCCCAGTTTTTATAGCTTTAAGTCATTCATTCACACAAGCAAGCAAGCGTGCGCGCGCACACACACACACACACACACACAAACACACACACATACACACGTCTGTATTCCCCAGTAGGCTCACACCCGTGTGATGTGACTGGTTTGGCCTGTTTCCCAGTATTAACCATAGTATTTACCCAAATATATTGGCCATCACCACCCTCTGATACCTGAGACTTGGTGCCGACTTGCTGAGGCAGACCCCTTCGCCTAATCGCTTCCTCATTCCCAGACACATTCTCTCCATAGACTCTCCTTCGTCTCTGAAGTGCCAAACTCTTTCCTACCTTAGGATCTCTGTACCTGTTAAAATTTCTTCCTTCAGTGGAACTTCTCCCCACTCTGCCTAATTTCTGCTTGACCTTCAGGTCACTGAGAAGACTTCCCTATGCTTTCATCTGCAAGTCATTTACTTATCCAGATGCAGTTATGGACGTATGTGTAGCCTGTCTTTGTGAAGTCCGACGTAAGAAGTCCATAGACATGGTATAAATAGAGCTTTGCTCTGGAACAAAGCCAAGTCAGCTCTGTTCTCCAACAACTGAAGACAGAAGTGGTCATGTACAGTCATTTTCATCTTAGCCATCCTGTTTCCATTTTTCTTAGTTCTTGAGTGCTTGCTCTGTTTGTGCTTAATTTCAAGGTATTTTAGGAGCATTATTAATCTCATTATGTCCAATGAATGCACAAGCGGCGAGGATGATGAAAACTACTAATTAGTGGCATAGGATTATGATAGCAACAAAGTGAAACCTAACATTAATTGATGTGCATATGTTCATTGCTGGTGTGGCATCATTTGGACTTAGGAACAATAGACTTATAAAAAGTCTTTGGAAATTCATCTCGTTTGTACCCAGAGGAGTTTCTATGTTTGGTTTTCTGGTTATATTTTGATATCTCTGTATCTCTCTATAAGTTCCATGAGGCTAGGAATCAATGTTTTGTTTGACATGGAATTGAAGAGTCAGTCTCTCAGAGCGACTATAATGATTTCTGACACTAAGTACCTAGTGTTAAGCCAAACTTCACAGGTGAAGGGCCCAGTCCTCCATAAAAGTGCCCTCATTTCAGGACACCTGGGTGGCTCAGTGGGTTAAAGCCTCTGCCTTCAGCTCAGATCATGGTCCCAGGGTCCTGGGATCGAGCCCCACATCGAGCCCCGGATAGAGCCCTGCATTGAGCCCCGCATTGGGCTCTCTGCTAAGCAGGGAGCCTGCTTCCTCCTCTCTCTCTGCCTGCCTCTCTGCCCACTTGTGATCTCTGTCTGTCAAATAAATAAATAAAAATCTTTAAAAAAAAAAAAACTGCTCTCATTTCAAATACCAGTCACATGTTGAGGCTACCTACATCCAGCTGGCTATAGATTCGAAGTTTCCCATGACCCCTTCAGGTTTGAAAATTCACTGAAGCAATTCACAAAACTCAGGAGGATGCTTCACGTACCTTAATGATTGTAAGTACTGTACTAAATGGTCATAGTTGTATTATAGCAAAAGAACACCAATCAGAACAAGCCCAAAGAAGAAGCATAGAGAACATCAAAGAAGGCCCCAACTGTGAAGATTCTTTGTCTTCAGGATGCATGTTAGGCTCTCAGTACACCGATGCGGGCCAATATGCAGAGTGTTTGCCTTGGAAGATCACCTCAACTTCAGTATCCAGAGTTCTTTTTTTTTTTTAAGATTTTATTTATTTATTTGACACAGAGAGAGTGATCACAAGTAAGCAGAGAGGCAGGCAGAGCGAGAGAGAGGAGGGAGCAGGCTCCCTGCCAAGCAGAGAGCCTGATGCGGGACTTGATCCCAGGACCCTAAGATCATGACCTGAGCCAAAGGCAGAGGCTTAACCCCCTGAGCCACCCAGGCACCCCCAGTATCCAGAGTTCTTATCAGAATTTCATTAATAAAAGCAAGATTGGCTCAGTCATTATGCATATGACTCAATCTCTAGCCTCACCCACTTCCTCAGAGGTCAGGCTTATCTCATGTGGCTCAAAGCCCCAAAGTCTAATCTCATGGTTGGTCTTTCCAGCATAGCCAGCCCCCATCTTGGCCCATTTCATTAGCATAAACTATCTGGGAGTCTACTTCCATGCATAATCTCGAGTGTGATCTGAGGGGTACACCATGATTAACAAAGACACACCTCCTTACTTAGGAAATTCTAAGGGTTTGGAAGTTACCCTCCAAAACCAGAGACAAAGGCCAATGACCTTCTTTATTATAAGGTGATACATAGTGCAATAAATGTTTGTTGAATAAATGACCCACTGGAGTGTTAGGTCAAGCTACACTGGATATTGCTAAGACTCTGTCTAGAATAAAGATAAGAGAAAACATGATTGAATCTAGCAATTAGGTGATTGTATTCAAAGCAGTTTCAGATGTTAATTGATTAAAGAATAAATGGGAGTTGAGGTTTTATAGATTACTCTATTAAGATGTTTTAGGGTGACTAGCAAGTGGAAGATAGAGGATATAGAGACATAAATACGTTCTTAGCATGATGGGAAGGAGACAGTGAACTAAAAGTACAGAGAGAACTGATATAGCAAGTCTAGGTAGCCTTGTGGGTGACTGAGTTCCTAAGCACTGCTGATGGCCAAATAGAAGTCTCAATGATGAGACAGAGATGATTCATGATGGCTTGTAATGCTCCTTTTATACAGCAAATTTCATAATTCAGCTCTGTGGAAATACCTTTGCTCAAAGAAGTTTGTTCCCCTAGGCAAGCAGTTCTTAATGAGAGGTGGTTTTGTCCCTCAAGGGACATTTGACGATGTCTAGAGACGTTTGACCCAGTCATTCCACTTCTGTCTATATACTCAGAACTGAGAGCAGAAACGCAAACAGATATTTGAGAACATAGGTTCATGTTCACAGCTGTAGTATTCCCAAGAGACAAAAGGTGTGAATCCAAACTAAGTGACAACTGACAGATGAATGAAATAATAAATGTAGTGTATATGTCAAATGGAGTATTATTCAGCCTTAAAAAGGGAGGAAATTCTGACATGCTATGACATAAACAAACGTCGAAGACATTACACTTACTGAAATAAGCTGGTCGCAAAATAAACCCAAATATTGTATGATTTCCCTGATGTAAAGCACCTAGAGTAGTCAAAATCACAGAAATAGAAAGCAGAGTGGAGATGACCAGGGACCTGGGGGAGGTGGGAAAGGCAAGTTATTGCTGAATAGTTATGAAGTTTCAATTTGGGAAGATGGAAAACTTCTGGAGATGGACGCCGGCCATGGTTGCACAACAATACAAATGTACTAACTGTCACTGCAGTGCATATTTTAAAATTATTAAAATGATACTTTTGATGTTATGTATATTTTACCACTACCCCACCCCCCAACAAAAAAAGACTCAAGTGCTAGTGACTAGCATACAGTGGGCAGAAGCCAGGGGTGCTCCTGAGCATTCTACAATGTACAGGCTGGTTCCTGCAACAAAGAGTTTTCCAGCCCAGGGGTGCCTGGTGGCTCAGTTATTTAAGCATCAGACTCTTGTCTGTGGCTCAGGTCATGATCTCAGACTCCATGCTCAGTGTGGAGTCTGCTGCTCTACCTCTTCTTCTCTCTCTCCTTCTGCCCCTTTTCCCACTCATATGCTCTCTGTCTCTCTCTCTAATTAAATAAAATAAAATCTTAATAATAATAATAATAATAATAAAAACCCAAAGAATTTCCCAGCCTGAATATCAATCAGGCTGAGGTTCAGAAATCCTACTTTCAGGGGTACCTGGGTGGCTCAGTGGGTGAGGCCTCTGCCTTCGGCTCAGGTCATGATCCCAGGGTCTTGGGATTGAGTCCCGCATCGGGCTCTCTGCTCGGCAGGGAGCCTGCTTCCCTTCCTCTCTCTCTGCCTGCCTCTCTGCCTACTTGTGATTTCTGTCTGTTAAATAAATGAATAAAATCTTTAAAAAAAAAAAAAGAAATCTTACTTTCATAAAATACTGAAAGAACAACAGTAAGACGCTGTGTAGAGATGCTCATCTTTTCATTTTTACACTGCCTTTTCACACTGAGCCCACTTTTCTGATTTTGTCAGATTTCACTGGCCAAATCAAGCCAAAAAGAAGCAAAAAGGGTGGGGGGGGGGAAACAAAGGGGAAGAGCAATCACTTACACCTCAAAATAGAATTTAGAAACTCTCAATTTCTGAGGTCAATTGATTAATCGATCTATCTATCTATCTATCCATCTAATAATTTCACCATTAAAGTCTGAACCTATGTAAGACTCCCAAGCTTGGCTTGAATTCTTCACATTTTGTTGTGTTCCCAAATCTATTCTATGCATGTTCCAGAATCTGATAATAAACTATCTTAGCAATAATGTATTGTTACAGTATATATTGCATGTAAAATATATGTATATAATCTGCATTAAATTTTGGTGAAATTTCTATGTCTTCTACGGATGTCTTTTCTACAGAAAAGAAGGCATCTTGGTTTAAAGAATGTAATTATTTCTCCTGTTTAAAAACAATAGAGAAGTCTCTATGATGAAGAATCATTTTTTCCACTACTGCACTATTGTTTAAAAGAGAAAAATGTTTCTTGTTAAATAATTGAAACAAATTAAAACTTGAATGAACAAGGAGAGTAAAGGAAAATAATCTTTTACATTTTCTATCCATTGGGCCACTAGATCAATGGCCTTTCAATTCGGTCAAATAAACCTCTGATCCAGTCGAATAATCAGTGAGTCTTACTATTTTCAAGAAATCAGACAGCTTATTTGATTGAAAATTATAGAAGTAATTGTGTGTGTATATGTGTGTGTGCTGGTCCACTGCATTTGAAACAGACTGAAGTAAAAAAGAACTATAGTTTGAGAAACACAATGGCTTTGGAAAATTTTAGTGTTTTATCAATTTATTATTCGTTTATTCCTCCATTTTGTTCCATAAACATGGTTTAAGGCAGCTCTGAGTATTTTTATAATCTACAGTCTTTTGTCTTATGTTTCTGACTATTTTGTAGACTGGAAGCTAAATACTAAATTATTAAAGATGATGGAAGGAAGAATGAGAGAAAGGAAGGAAGGAAGGAAGGAAGGAAGGAAGGAAGGAAGGAAGGAAAAAGGAAAGGGAGGGAGGGAGGAAGGAACTAAGGAAGGAAAGGAGGGAGGGATGAAGGGAGGGAGGAGAGGGAAGGAGGGAGAGAAGGGAAGGGAAAGGGAGGGAAAGGAAGGAAAGGGGAAGAGAAGGGAAGGAAAGAAAGGAAAAGAGAAAAGCAAAGAAAAGAAAAGAAAAAAAAGAAAAGGGAGGGAGGAAGGGTAGGAAGGAGGAAAGGGGAGAAGGAAGGAAAGAAGGAGGCTGGTGAGGAAGACACAAAGGGAGCAAAGTAATATCTAATATCTTTTAACCCAATGAATTACTTCATCTCAAAGACCATTTCAATAACTTTATGCAGTAACACCATTAGCAGACAAAATATGCATGTTACTTGCAATTAATTTGTATTCAAGGATACTATAACTGTAGCAAAAGTTGTTTATTTAAGTAGAATGAAATGCGGTCCAAGTCAACTTAACTTGTTTTTTTACTTTCTGTCAGCCGTTTGCCCTTCTGAAAAACACTCCAATTTCTTTTTGGAAAGTATCTCTCTTCCCATAGTAGTTTTGATGGCTGTTAAATCCAGGTGTCTGCCTTCCTACTGGGGAGACCCAGCAGCTGCTGGGAGCTCTATTTACTGAATCTTTTCCACATTGTTCAGATATAGGCAGCAGGAGCTGACCTACCACCTCAGCTTGTTCCGTGGATACACTCTCCAGGATTGTGCAAGTGACCCAGGATGGAAGAGACAGTTGGAGTGAGTCATCCCAGTGGCAGTACCACAACCACAGAACCAACACCACAAGGTAGTTCTCTAGCTCCTGGTTCCCAGCTCTGTCTTCTCCTCCTGGTTCTTGCTTCCTGCTTAGTGTTCCAGTTACTTGGGCTGTTTTACAACCCACCCCCAATTTAGTAGCTTAAGACAACATCTATTTTGCTCTTGACTCTGCAGTTTGGGCAGGTCCCAGCAAGGACAGCTTGCTTCTCCTCTACTCATTTTTGCCTGGGGTGGCTGAATGGACGGGCTTGAAGCCTTGCTCACATGTCTGGCACCCAGTCAGAGAAGAATGGACCAGCTGGGGACCAGAACAGATGGGGCTCCTTGGTCATCTCGCAAAATCTTGGTATGGTCTATCCAGCATTGTGGATTCAGGATGGCCAGACTTCTTACAGCTCAGGGATCCAAAGATACACACCTCAAGAAAGAACCATAGAGAAGCCCTATCTTTTTTTATGGTCCGGCCCCAAAGTCATGGGGTGTCACCTCAGCACTTGATTGAAGCACTGTTCAAGGGAAAAGAACATATACAGAATATAGCCAACAACACATCATAAGAGGAACACGTGGGATATAATATATATTGGAGCAGTTATTTTCAGAAAATTTAATCCACCACCCCAAGCCTCCTGATTGATGTAATCCTGTTACTTTTCAATAAACTCTCTCGTGCTGATCTTAGCCAGGGTCAGATTCTATTACTTATCACTAAGGAATCCCAATCTAGTAGAGTAAAGATCTATCTTATTAATCCCTTGGCAGTTAAATGCCACTTTAATGTTGGATATTTAATTAATATTACCATCAAGAGGTTGGTACTTATTCATTAATTAATTACTAGACACACCTGCAAGACTCAGAAGATGGCTTTGCTTCACTAGTGAACAGCTCCAACTATTTTATCAAGCTTTCCTGCATTGCTGCAAAACAGACATGATTATAAAAAAATAGCTGAAGCAGAGAAAGGTTATTTGGTTTATCACAGATGGCAATGAGGAGTGCAGTGCTTCCAGAAACAGACCCAGAAGTTTTCATTCCCCCGGCCAGGCTGGAACTATTAAATCACACAGAAATACCAGGAAAAGATAAGCTACATGAACCAGTGATTGCTGGCGCTAAACACTCTAGTGAGTTCAAAGAGCCCTTAGGGCCTGCTGTTTATTTGGAAAACCAGAAAAAAAAAAAAAAAAGAAAGAAAGAAAGAAAGAAAAAGGAAACAAAAAAGTGGTGAGAGAATGGCAGAACAGCAGCCTAGCTACCTATTAGCATATGATTTTATCTTAACCAGGCTTGTCTGAAGAATTTACATATTGGGGGTACATGAGTTTATGCATATATGTGCTGAAAGTATGTTAACCCTTTTCTAAAAAAAGCTTCAGGGTCTGTGTGCACCTTTTAAATCATAATGCATGTTCCATTACCTGTTATCAGGTCCACAACAAAATATCACCCTACAAAGAAAAGAATTTTAATGTAAGAGCACATAGATGTCAAAAAAGCAAGTTAGAAAACAGCAAGTGATATTAATATATCAAATATGATGGTGTTTTACTAAAGATAAAAACATTAAAATAAATAACAAAGCAAGAGACTAAGTTTGCTGTTTCTTGAACTATTCCCTCCCTCTCCCTGGAACAAATTAGCCAATTTCCCTAAGATGCCAGAAGGTTCTAGCAGATTATCTTTTTTAATGTCATTGTGTTGATGATCACCTATACTTTCAAACTCTTTTTTTAATGTTCTTAGAGACAAATAGGGGATGAAAATATGTACCTGTGATTCAGGTTACTGATTTTTTTAGGATTTAATATTTATCTTGCAGTATTCAAATATTATATTTTATCTGCTCTCAATCTGTCTCTCAATCTCTCCCTCTTCCCCTCTCTCTCCCTCATGTACTCATGTACAGACACACACACACACACACACACACACACACATTTTCTCTCTCTCTCTCTCTCTCTGCCTCTCTCTCCATTTCTACCTCTTTCCCTCTTTTGGTTCACTTCCAAAGGCTGCTTTTTCCAGTGACAGACATCTCCATGGGCTGTTCTTTGTGACCACCGGCTGTGTTGTGAGAACTGTTTTGGTCTTGCTTTTCTTCATGCCTGTCAAAGGCCACAGAGTTCAGAGTCTGAAAACACAGCCTGGATCCAGCACGGACCCGGGAGAGCCTCAACACATCTCAATAAAACTTGCAATGATCTCCACTTTTTAAAAATTATTTTGAAATCTTGCCATTTCTAAAGACCTGGATGGAAGTAGAGGGTATTATGCTGAGCGAAATAAGTCAATCAGAGAAAGACAATTATCATATGATCTCTCTGATATGAGGAGATTGAGAGGCGGGGCAGGGGGAACTGTGGAGAGTAGGGAAGGAAAAAAATGAAACAAGATGGGATTGGGAGGGAAACAAGCAATGATATCCATTTTATACCCAATGTTTCAGTTGTGGAAGACACACTTCATCCAAACAAAATTATATTGAGTAACACCTGGAATGAAAAGGTCTGCTCAAATAGAGATGATACAGATAATTATGTGTGCTACGTTGTTTTTTTTTTATTCTCCATTATGGATAAAACCACTACAAAACCCAAGAAAAATCATACACATTCCTTTTAGAAGTGCAAATGTCCTAGAACCTTTGATTTGAAAACCCCTTGGTAGCCTGAGTGTTTTAAACCATCTGGCAGAAAATTCTATGTATGTAAAAACACTTGTTAGCACTATTTTCCAAAGATATGATTATTAAGAGACATTAGTGAAACACCTTTCTATTGAGTAATTTTGAAGCTTTGGCTTTACTGTTTATTCTTTGTATGTGTTTACCTTCTTTTATTAGCAACTTGTCCTGGCTTCTGAGGTATTAATTCTTTGCAACAGCAAGGGGTTTTGTGTTACCTTACAATATGATGTTATGTTTAAAATGTTTAAAATGTTATACTTTTACCTCTGTGCCAGTACAGTGCCTTGAACTAAACAACATACATAGCTCTCAATCTATCATCTGCATTCCCTTCGCATTAGGTGTAACACTGGCACAAAAATCAGAGCCCCAGCTCCAATTTTTCCAGCTGTCTCTGTCGCCCTGTGATCTTTTGGTACAAATTTTCTAGCCTGTTTGAAAAGGCAGGGTTCTACCCCCCCCCCTTTGATTGTGCTTAGGCATTTTGCCAGCCCGAGACATGGATTAATATGAACAGAATCACAGACTTTTCTGAACATAAGTCACTTACGTGTGTTTAGTGGCATACACGGAGCAAGAAAAAGGCGGACCGCAGTTGCCTTTGTATAGGATCTGGGTAGGTTTTGATTTCACTCAGAGCCAAGAACAAAGCAACCTCTGACTTTTTCCTCCAACTCAGCCCGTATGGAATGACTTCTAATGACTTCACGAACTGCTAGCCTTCAGATGACTGGAGCGTTTTTTACTTTTTAAGTTTTCCTCTTCTATGACGTTTTATGATTATACCTTATGGTGCAGTTCTATTTTTGTTCTTCATGGTTTTCTGAATGCTTAAAGTCTAGAGGGAAATTTTTTTAATCATTTGGCCACCATCAAATGTGCTTTTCAGTTTGGGGATAATGTGGAGAGAGGCTTTAAGTACCGTGCCAACACCAAACATGGCATTCCCTATTGAATGAGCCAATTCCATCCCCTGAGTCTGAATAATTTAGAGGAGACGTGATGTCATTGTCTACTTAGAGATAAATGGAAAGGAGTCTGGGTGTAGACTTTTGGAGTGGTCTTTGTAATAATAGTAATTAAAAAGAGCATTACCTCATATATTTAAACTTTTTGTATATACCATGTGCTTTTCTCATTTTTACCCAATATTACTCATAAAGGGCTGGTAGTTCTGTTTCATTATTTTTGAAGCACTGTTTGATGACACTGGTTTAACAGTGCTCACAGTTCACTGCTTCAGTTTTCATCAAATTATATTTCTAGTTACACTAGACACTTTCATCATCAATTTCCATATGCCTCAAAGACATGCAAGGACCAGTTTGCCAACAGCAAATTCGGATACCAGATAATAGCTGCTGTAGAACACATTTTTCTCTTACTACAGACTTTTCTAAAATGGAAAAATCTTAGAATCCACCAAGCCAACTCCTTGACACTCAAACACACTCATATTTGTTTGACTAGATTAGCCTGTGTGTATGGTGAAGGTTGAGGTACCACAGACTATTTGATTTTGATATGGAGATCTTATGATAAAATAAACACTGGCCATATACACTTCCATATACTTCATACCCCAGCTGGTGGAAAAGCAGCAGCCATCCAATTTGCCAAAGAGCTACCAAGTTCCAAAGAATTCTTTCATCCCCCCTCCATTAAATTCCCGTAACAACTTTCCCATGTTCCTGCCATCACATCTTGAGCCTCCTGTTGGCAAATGAATGGTACAGATTATGACCCATTATATATTCTAGACCACTCTGAAGTATGCAAAAAGTGTTGTGTCAACAACTAACTGATGGTAAAGTTCAAATTTCAACCGGTCATCATTTTGCTATGAACTATCAGTTTATTTGTTTTGCTTATGAATTTCAATGGCATAAGTAACCCAAAACTGTGGCTTGCAAGGCATAACATCCTTAATTTTACTTTTTGGAATATTGCTTATGTTTCAAAAAAATGGAATTAGTAAACTGAAAATAAAACTCTAAGTATGTTGGTCTTTCAAAGATCAATTCAATCATTCCCTTAAATGGAAATAACAGAAGGATTTTCTTAATATGTTTTAGGACTACTGAATCCTTAAGGGACTATCTTTTAAAGTAATTTTCCATGATTGTAATATATGTGTAGTGTTTTGAGTTGGAATATGGACTGCCGGGTATTCTGAACTTATAACATGCACATAACACTTCTTTTAATGAAAGTTCTAGTATCTAGAGCCATAGAAAGATGTTTAATGACATGAGAGATGTTCATAGTATTCTATTCCTTTGAAAGAATAAGTTACACCGGTGATGGGATATGAGGGAGAAAAAAGAGGAACTTTTATTTCTTCATGTACTTCTGGGTTTAATTTATTTATGACTATGTATTAATGTTGTATTAAAAAGACTAAGAAATGGGGTACAAAGCTTATAATCATTGCTCGATATGTATCAGTCATTAATCTAAGTGCTTGAAATATATTAACACATTTAATCCCTGCAACAACTCTATGAAGCAGATATATTTAATATCTCCTTTTTACAAATGAGGAAACCAAGATACAGAGGGTTTTAGCAACTTATTCAAGGTCACACAGGTATTAAGAGCCAGAGGTGGGATTCCAACCCCAGTTTTCCTCTCAACTACCACTCTATACACTTAACTGCATTCCCAATTTTATTCCATTTTTGTAAACTACATTTAACTAAAAAGCTATATAACAAAATTTTATAATGATATTTCTGAATGATGAAATCACAGCTAATTTTTATTTTTTTCCTTTTGCTTGTCTGTATTTTCCAAATTTTCACAAAACAATGAATAGAAAAAGGAACAAAAACTGAAAATGAAAAAAATAATCTTTTCTAAAGTTCCTTCTGTGCTGAGCATGAAATAGGGATTTTGATATAGTGCTGTGTGTGTGTTTTTTTTTTTTAACTACCCTCCAATCAACCTTTCTTTTATTTTAGCTTCTAGTTAAACTATGTGCTCTAGGTTTTGGCTATTCAACTGTTCTCGTGTAGGCAGATTTTAATTTTTTTTAGGGGTGGTCATTATGGGGAATCATGAGAACAGAAGAAATTGATGGAACTTCCAAAATGTAGAAATGCCAAGAAAAGGGTGAAGTTAGAAAACATAGTTGTCATTATAGAAGTCTGAAATGTCTGTATTTGTTGCATTTCCATCGCATCTTTTCTTAGAAGTTGGAGTTGTCCAGCAGAGCCACAGCTTGTACCAGGAAGAAACCCAGCGACTACAATATCTTTCTTACAATTGGTTTGGGAAGATTGATCGGGTCCACATGGAATAATCCCTTGCTGAAAGAAGAATATTCTTATTTGTAGTCAGTGTCTATGCATTTCTTCTGAAAGCATATCTTTTTTTTTTTGAAGATTTCACTTAAAAAACAGCCACTTGTGAAGACTCCCTTAGAATATCGTTTTAAATATAAGTGAATTAGTTCCAATGAGGACAAACATGGAAGTGATGTAGCATCTAAAAATCTTTATAGGAAAATGGAAATACCCTTACCTCCTGCACTTACGCTTCATATGAAATAACAAGTCCAGACGTGTGAGCCAGAAGTAGGTGGGGGACACTGAATGGGAGATAAAATTTTAGGATCTCTGTGGTAGTTAAAAAATATTGTTAGGTAAGTATGGCTCTCAGCCTTGTCAGTATTTCAATATTCTAGTAATCTTTGTCTTTATTATGTAAAATTTATTCAGATATCTTGAATCCATTCCTGTCTCTCTACGTGTCTTGTCTCTTCCAAACTGTCATGCTGTTGAAGGCTACCATCATCTTCAACCCAATGCCAGCAATAACCCCTAGCTGGCCTCCCGATGTTCACTCTCGCCCCCTAAAATCCATTCTCCACGGTGGGGGAAAAGCAACCTTTTCAAAACACAAATCTAATCATGTTAGCCTTTCTACTTAAGATCCTTAAACAGCTTCCAGTTGCCCTCAGGATGAAGTCGAACATCTTGAACAGAGCCTTAGCTCTGACCTTCAAATGATTTTAGCCTAGCCCTTTGGTCCTGGCCTCTGTGTACCAATCCAGATCCAGACCCTTCTCACAGGCACCATGTGATTCCTCCCTTAGCAACGCCCACAGGGCTTCTTTTTCCTGTGATGTGTTTGTATTTCTTTTCTCCATCAGAGAAATCTTTGCTCAACCTCAGAGAAGAAAAGTCTTATTTTATGTTTTGTTTTTGGTCTTAGTTTTTTTGTTACTTTTTTTGGTTTGTTTGGGGTGTGCGTGTGTGTGTGTGTGTGTGTGTGTGTGTGTGTGTGTGTGTGTTTTACACCAGGTGCCTCTTCTTTTCATTGATATAATTTGTAATTATTTGTATGATTATTTAACATCAGACTGCTCGCACCCATGAGATTATGTACCTTATAATGTGAAGGAAAACTCTGCTTTTTGCACCTTTAGACAATCAGCATGGTATAAATATTCTGCCTAGTGCGAAGATTAAAAAACATTTGTTGAATAATCAAGCCATTATATTAATAATACAAAGAGATATGGGTTTTAGATTCTGCTTGTCTCTCAAAGTCAGTTTTTAAAAAATGTATTCACTCATTTGTTTTTAATAAGAAGGAAAATTACATAATGTATTGCTTACTCAAACTACTGATCTGTCTTACACTAGCTTGTCAAATTGAATTATTAGAATTGAAAACCCCCCACATACATTTTCTTTAATCAGGTTATTATGGTTTTTCCACATACCCGTCTTTCAAAAGAGAATACTTTGCTTTTCACTTCCATGAGAATGCTCTTCCACTGACAACCCTGTCCCAAGTACCACTAAATTCCACCATGAATTGGGATCATGATATGGGGAAAAACTTGGCAAGTATTAATTGATAACAGAAATCATGCAAGTCTGTTAAAATGGAAAACACACTAACACATGCTCAGTTTCTTGTCAGATTTTTAAATTAATTTTTAAAATTATTATTGTATAAATAATACTTGTCTTAGTTGTTGATACATGCTAGATGTTGGCTAGTAAGTATGGTAATTGGTGAGTTTTGCAAAATTTAAAGATTTCCACACCCTCCATGTTTATTATTTAAGCTGCTGGCAAAGCTTAGCCTTTCTGAAATAATGTCTTAAAAATTTATTTTATGAAGCATAATTTCCTCAGTTCCAGAGTCTCTTGAATCTTTCTCATTCATAAACATTTACATTGGTTTACCAAAAGTTAATTTTAAATACAAAGGACAAAACACATATATTTATTTTGAGAACTTCTAAAACGATCTATCAAAAAATCAGGTTAATCACATAAGTTTCTTTTGAGACTATTATCTTGGTACAGTATCTCTGTGAATTTAAATACAAATTTTACTCAGGGATTTTTTTGTTTGTTTTTACATCTTACTGTATTTTTTAAAAGGCTCACTTTAAACAGGTGTGATACGTGATAATCTTCAGTTTATGAGAAAATCAATTTCTGAAACAGTCTTATGTATTATTTCATGTTTATAAAGATATTAGCAAACCCTTTTAAATGTACTATTTGAACACCATAAGAAGGTCTTAGCTCTTATCCTCTGACACTGGCCTCATGACATCACTTCCGTTTCTACATATCTGGCATGGATTTTCCTTGATTGTATAGTTGTCTCCTTCACTCATGCTTTCTCTTACTTTCTCATTTATTGACCCATACAGTCATTTAATAAGTATTTCCAAGTTTCTACTATGTACACAGCACATAAGAACAAAGGACACAAAGGAATAAAGAGTATAATTTTTTTTTTAAGATTTTATTTATTTGAGAGAGAGATTGAGAGAGAGCATGAGAGGGAAGAAGGTCAGAGGGAGACGCAGACTCCCCACAGAGCTGGAGCTGGGATCTGGATACAGGATTCAGCCCGGAACTCCGGGATCATGACCTGAGGAGAAGGCTGTGGCTTAACCAACTGAGCCACCCAGGCAGCCCTAAAGGGCATAATTCTTAAACTTGAGGAGTTTATAGCAAAACAAAACAAAACAAAACAAAAAACAAACAAATAAAAAAACCCCTACATTTGAAACGAGTCAAAAAATATGAAAACTATAGGAATTAAAAATAAAATGAGGATGTTCACTGGCTCAGATTTTTTTGAATTGCACCATAATAGTAGTTCTGTCAGCAGGCTCTGATTTCTTATAACCTATAATCTTAAGCTTTACTGGAAAATGATAAAGATGCAGAAAATTTTAATAGAAAAAAGAAGCAAAATGGTTGCTGTTTGTTCATGGAGTTAGATTGGTGTACATAATTTCAATAAAATTATTCAGTGAAATGCAATAGTTTTGATAATTTTTTTTCCTGAAGAAGAACCACAGGATTGAACCAAGTTTTAAGTTATACACGTGTCCCTAAAGTATTGGAAAACCTATCCTCATAGGGAGAATGAGAGCTAATGCCAAATAAAGTATTAAGCTTTCAAGGGAAGTAGCATCCACTTTCCAAGCTTCCACCTAAAGTTCTCCCACGCTCTACTCTCTCATTTTCTTCCCTAAATGCATTCTGAAAAGATATTTTAAAAGATATTGCAGGAGGCTATCAGGAAGCATATTTGCCAGTTCCTTCGATGAAATCACCGGAGAAAGGGTCCAAATTTACATTCCATTAAAGGGAAAAATTTGTAATATTTGCATAAAGGCAATCATAAAGTTGGCATTTTATTTTTAGCCTTCTTTTACTTTCCATTATAAACAATAAAAATTGAATTTAACAATGACAAAAAAATGAAGCTTATAGGCTCACTTATGTTTAAAAAAAAAAAAAAAAAGTCCCAGCCTATAGCATTTCAAATTTGCTATAATGAGGCTCGATGTTTCAAAGCTGATGTCGGGGGACAGACATGGTTCACATCCAATCATTTTAAAACAAGCTTTTAGTGTAGGTAGCGATATTGATGGAGAATATGATTTAACAAAACACAACATGTTCAAATCCATGTAATGAGAATTATTTGAAAAGTGAGTCCCTTTTGTTCCTGACTATTATTTAAATTTACTGCTATTTCTCAGGCTTTCTTTATTTTGGTAACCTAATAGAAATAAAAATTCATAGCCATAATACAACTTGGTCACTACTTCTCCCAGTGGATAACTGATCATCAGGGACACAGAAGAGGATGACTTCTTCCTACGCTACAAGTTACAATTTCAAGCAGCTTTTTTTTAGCCTCAATTTTTCCCCACTCAGTAAAATGATATACAAATTTTCATCAACTTTGTTGATGAAACGATCACTCACTTGTTTTGTATAGCATTAAATATCGTGTAACATGTGCTACTAGGTAGAACACATTATTATTTATTATCTGTGTGCACACATATAGATTCAGGTTCACGCACGAATTTAAGTTTGGCTGTTTTGATTGACTACCAGTTATTTAAAAAAAAAAAAAGGAAGAAAACCACAGAAATTATTTAACTTGTGTTTTTTTTTTAAACGGATTAAATCAGCCCAAATCAGTAAAAAAATTCAAACCATTTAGATAAGAGGAGTGCACTACTAACTCAGAGGAAGGGAAACAAAACCAAGCATTTCTTCAGCAACATGATTCTAGTCAGTATTTCCTGCTTCACTGGAAAACAAAAACAAAATTTAAAGGTGCTCCCCCCTCCCCCCCCCAATCTTTGCCATCTTTAATGTCAATGCCACTTGCTGTGATTTGTGCTGGGCAAGGAGAATCACTGTCCTCTTGATCTCAAAACATTTGACAAGTACTGACACACTGGCTTACTGTACAACAAAATAAATTTATTAGCAACACCATCTCTCCCTTCATTTCAGCTCAGGCATAAGAGATAGGTTACTTAAAATTCAAGTGCCAGGAAAGCCCATTGTAAAAGGGAAATATTTTCTAGTGAATTCCGTTTGATCTTTTTTTTATAGGGGCTCCTACCAGCCTCTTTCCCTTCCTCCCCAGACCCTGGAAACCAATTAGTCTCAGCACAGAGGCCACAGACCAGGTTGAAATGGTTCCTTTTTATTTTTAGGGGATATAATTTCAGCCAGGATGTCTAGTCAGTTGTCAAATAGTATACTTAGCACACGTCTCTCTCTCTCTCACACATCCATTGGATCTCCCTTTGGAGAATGCCTAGATCTCTGAGTCCCACTCTTGGAAAGGAATTAGATCTGGTTGCAGTCCAAATCCTTCAGCTCTGACAATGGCATAACATCACAGGCCCACCTCGTCTTTTACACAGGCGCCCCCCCCCGCCCCCCCGCCAACCAAGTTTTCTAAAAGCCTTCTCTTCCTTGTCTTCTGTCCTCTAGCATGTCAGCAGCTTTTCCTTTCCTTAGGTTGTTTGCATACAATCCTGAAAGTCTTTTTTGCCATTATCGAAAGTAGCAGAAAACAGCACCAACTTTGATTTTTAAAATGTTTTTGAAGTGCTTCTTGTTTGAGGGGCAAGGGGGATATGTGCTCCCAAAACAAAAATGGGAAAAATTAGAGTCTTTGGCCCTCCTCACCCCCCAATTCTGAACCTGCCTTAATTCGTGGAGGTGAAAAAAATTATCTGGATTGGCCTTTTCTTTCTCAGGCACAACATTGCAGAGAGAAAGGTGTGTGTGTGTGCGTGCCTATCTGGCTAGTTGAAAGGCTTGAGGAAAGAGAGCACAGCTCTCCCCCAGGAAAGCCTAAGCTCAGCAGATGGGAGAGGACCCAGGGTCGCCTTCCCTGGTTTGAGCCCCGTGCCCGAGCCGCTCCCCTTGCCCCCGAGGCGAGCTCGGCGCCCTGGAGCTGTGCCCGGACTCCAGACAGCGCCAGGCAGGTCGGTGGATGGGGGGGCCTGGGTGTTCTCTCTGCAGAAGACGCCCATTTGGAGGGAAAACTCCCTTTATTTTTCTGGGGCTCCACAGCCGCCCCCATCCCCGGTCCCCTATCATTTCTACGCTGATCACACTCCAGATGATGAACTTGCGGTTCAGCTTCCTGCTGCCTGCTTGACCCGAGAGCACCAGCAGGCTGCCGGCCTCGCCCTCAGCTCCCTCCTCCTCTTGCAACCCCGGGGCCTCCGGCCGCGGGTGGGGGTTCCAGCGGGCCCGGGCTGCAGGAGGGGCGCGCGGGGGCGCGGGGTCCCGCCGGGGAGCGCGCACGGAGCGGCGCCTCAGCCGCCCTGCTTCCTGGAGCTGTGCTCCTTTGACCCCAGTGGCAGTCCCTGTCACTGCACCGCTCGCGCTCCCTCTGGCTCGCCGCGCCCTCGCTCCCTCTCCTCGCCCCCTCGCTCGCTCTCTCCCCAGAACGAGGCTGCTCGGGTCCTTTCTCCCCCCCACCCCCGCCTCCCTCTAGTGCCGCGCCCCCCCGGCCCCCAGCCCCAGCCCGCGGCGGGACCTCCGGGGTCGAAGGTTCTGGCCCGCCCGCGCCCCTCGCCGCCCCCGCGCGCCCCCCGCACGCCTCCCTCCGGCTCGGGCCGCTCCGCGATGGATCGCCTGCTCGTTGGGCGCTGAAGGCATCCCCGGGACCCGGAGCGCAGCCCGGGAAAGGTAATCCGCCCCGGGAAGGGAGGCGGAGGGCGGGGGAGGGGGAGGAGGCGGCCGGGCGCCCGGTGCCGCGCGCGAGAGGAAGGGAAAAAAAATGCACACACAAAGCGGAGCCCGGGTGAGAGGTGCCTTGTCAGAGGCGCGTGCGAGGGGCTTGGAGGCTGCGGACCGCGGCTGCCCTGGTGCTCCTGACGTTCGCACGAGCGGGCGCTTCCCGGGCAATTCGGAACCCGAGGAGGGCGTATTTTCTACCCTAGAGCGAAAGCAATTTCTTTTTCAGGAGCTGTCTCCCTCCCACTCCCCATCTCGCCCCTCTGCTCCTCTCCCCTCCCCCTCCCCCCAGTCCTAAGCGCCCGACCTCTCGGGGGTCCCCACCTCCAGCTCCCTTCTCTGCCGGGATTTCTTAGGAGGGGTGAAGGGGGTGTCCGCGAGGGGCATCAGCGAAAGCCGGGCGGCGGGGATGGGGGTGGGGACAAGGGCTAGGCGAGCTGTTTACTAGAAAGTCCCGGGGTTATGTGTTCGAACCGCCCCGGCCTAGGCCCGGGTGCATTGTGTTGGCCCGAGCCCCGGGCGCCCGAGGCTGCCCGAGCGAGGTGCGGTGGCCGGGAAGGCGCCGCGCAGCTTTGTGCTTGGGCTGCGCTCAGCTGTCGCCCCCGGGGCCGCCCGCGCGCGCGCAGCTCCCGCGCGGGGCTTTTTCTCACCGTGTCCCCGCGCCCCAACCTCGCTGTCCCCTGCCGCCTCCGGTTTCTTTACGATCGCAGCCTGCGGAGCGAGCCGGCGACCCGGGCAGGGCGGCGGGGGTATGAGCGGGAAGAAAAAGTAACCATTGCCGCCCGATTTCTTCTCCAGAGAAGGAGTTTCTTTGCTATTTACACGGAACAGGGTTATCTTTTTAAAGCCTTTGAATTCCGGGGTTTTGCGGCCTAGGAGCTGAAGGGGGCATTTTTCTGGAGATCGCGGAGGGAGTTAGAATCCACCAGCAAGAAATTAAGGATGCCCCGGTGGGGTAGATTTAGAGAACATTTACTAACCCCCTCCCCCAACGTACCCCAAATTCAGTGCAAATGCGGGTCGTGCAAACGTGTAATTGATTTAGATGCTGCAAACGAACACAGGTCAGGGTGGAAAAAAACAAACAAAACTTTAAGAGAAAGAAAAGATTTCTAAAGAGGGGGGAAATCCGTGGCCTCCACACCCCCTTCTAACGCTCGCTGGCTCCCTCCCTTCCTTTCTCCGCCGCTCCAGGAAAGCAGCCCGGCAGCTCCGGGGCAGAGAGCGGGGAGGCGGCGGCGACGGCTCCGGGCGCGGGCTCCGCTCTAAGGGTTCGGGGATGCCAGTGCGCCCGCGAGGCTGACGTCGGGGGCGTGGGGCTGTGATGCTCGAGCGAGGATGGCGCGGTGTCAGAGCCATTGGCCGCCGGTGGTCATCAATCAATCCGGGGCTGGGGGAGAGAGAGAGAAAGAAAGACAGGCACCCAGCGGAGCCCCGGGCCGCGAGCGCTAGCTCCAGCAGTGCCAGCAGCGGCAGCAGCAGCGGAGGCGACGGTGGTGGCAACGGGGGACTGAGCGAGTAAGGCGAGCTGGTGCTCCAGGAAGGAAGGGGGAGCTGTAGCCCGGACGAGCCGGCCGTGAGCCGGGAGGGCAGGGCGAGAGAGAGAGAGAGAGAGAGAGAGGGAGAGAGAGAGAGAGAGAGAGAGAGAGAGAGAGAGTGTGTGTGTGTGTGTGTGTGTGTGTGTGTGTGGAGTTGCTGAAGGACACCCCCCTAACTGCCCACCCTAGATTTAAAACAAACAAACCAATCCAAAGTAGAGAATTCCGCGCCCCCCGCCCCACCATATATAGGCTCTACGCGTTGCCAGAGGCGCAGGAGAAAAGTCCTGCCCTTTCTCTCCGAAAGAATGTGCCAGGCGGGTGTCCGCAGTGCTGGAGACAAGTTCAGGTGTAAGTGCGGCGCGAGGGGGGGCGCTCTGTGGACAGAGGCACGTGGAACTTTGTGCATCCCTTTCAAAACCCTGGCGGAGACGCCTCTGAGAAGGCTAGTAGGCATCGCTACGGGATACAGGGATGAGTACCTGGAGGTGGGCATAAAAGAGTAGGGGCGTGAGCTGAGAAATCACTCGATCCGTGCGGCAGAGGGAGGAGAGAGCGAAATTTGGTGGAGTTTGGAGCAGGCGAGTTCCAAAGTCCGGCCTGGCGGTTGGGCGGTCTTCTGAGGGCTGGTGAATAAAATGAGCATCCTTGTTTAAACGAGGCAATCACGGGCTCCTTTCTCATAGGCTGTGCCGAGTGAGCTCGGGTAGGGAGGTCATCAGTTGTTGCTTTGAAACTTTCGGTAAATTGGACTTCTGATGTCTAGGAGGTGGAGACAGTTATTTAATTCCTCAGCTTTTAATCCTTTCATTGCCAGCAGACTTTTAAAAGGTTTTCCAGCCAGATTCCTGAAAAAGAACATTGCAAGTTGCACAGCTTAAGGGACGGGAGACGCGATTGCTGTCTAGGAAATGCAAAATGAGCCCACATGATTTTTTTTTTTTTTTAAAGCGAAAATCAAACTAGCACCAGCATGAATGTTTGGCAATGTAAGTCCCTTTTAGATTTTCCTTTAGGATTCCTGGCATTTAGTACCAAGTTCTTTTGTTTTGTGGAGCAAATGTGCTGAAATATAAAATGAAAATTAAAAGAAAGAATACTGGTCTCTTTAAATATTATATGTAAAAAGTGATGTAAGGGTAATGAGAATGAGATGCTCCAAAATCTGAACATTTGGAAGATTTTACTGCCTAAATATGTGAAGCAAGGTAAATCCGCTTCTGGATAGTTTTAGGATAGTGTATCACTCTGTCTTGTTTAAAGCTTTTCCCAAATTTCACAGGTCAGAGGAGGGGCCATTGTCCCCTCTCTTTGAGAGTTTGCTAGGAAAACAAAACAAAACAAAAAATGCCTTTTCCATGTGTTGGTGTTTAATATCTGAGTCGGGGTGAACATAGTATTTTAAAAAATAAGCCTTTTCTTGACTTGCCTGTAAAGGTTCCTGTGAAAGTTTTGAAGCTCTCTGCCTCAGTCCGACAGTTTCTTCAAAGGACTCCAGATTAAAGAAGGTAGACACTGCAGGTGCACTCTTTCGATAAAACATTTGAAAGAGAACGTGGTGAAGATGAATTCAAATGAGGTGCCAGCCACCCATTAGCCCTTCAGAGTTACAGGGGTCTGTGCTTGCTGATGAAAAGATGTTCTGTTTGTCTTGCTGGGGCAAAGGTGCAAAGAGGCACAGACGTTCACTCGATAGAAAAGGCAATCCGACTTGGGCTTCAGGATAGACTGGACCATTGAGGAGTGTGAATTGATCACCTTCTACGTTCTCTTTTCTGCTTCAAATGGGAGGATCTAATAAGTACTCTAAGTCACTGCAAAGATATTTACATAATAGGTGTGGAAATTTTATTTCTAGGCTCTTTCGCTTAGTTTACTTGGTGAGTTTTATCCAGAAACATTTAAACCTTTTTCTGGCGCAGAGTGCAGAGATCGTTACAGAGAGGTCACTGTGGTGTAGACATGAATTTTGTCTCCTCCGCTTCTTAATGCTGTGTATCTCACACAATAGACATTGATGGCAGGAACACAAGAATTGCCATGTAATTTACACCACTCTTTAATTTATGCAAACACTAAGTTCTTGCGGTCTGAAAATGTGTATTTTTTTTTCCCTCTGTGCTTTGATGGCTAACATTCTTTTTAATGACAGCCATTTCTATAACAGGAAGATGTTTTCATTTGTATTTACTTTTCAGCGTGGTGCAATTATGCAGTTTTGCGCTTCAGTAGTGTCTCAGTACTTTGTGTCTCAAAAGAGAATTACAGTACTTAGAACAGGACTGCAATTTGAAGCAGGTGTTGTGTTTTACTGTTATGCAAAATAACAGTAAAATATAATTGTAGGGGAAATTAAGGAAACAGCTGCAAACTTGGTATGAAAACTGCTACATTATGATTTGTAAGCAGTTCTTATAGATATCTTGCATCAAAGGAGCAGGGAGAGATTTTAATTTAGTTAATCCTACTGGCCTGGTTGTCTATCAACTAGTGCTTACAGGACTCCTACCTCCCATGAAGTCAGGAAGAAGAAAGAGAACCCAAAGTGACACTTTGTTTAAAATGCCAGAACACCAGGGATTCATCTCTTGGCAGTGGCGCTGTGCATTAGGAACGAAGGCAAGGTGGGTGTCATTTAGCTTGCTTTGCTAATAGGAAGAAGGCAATGATTTGCGTAGAACACTGTGGAATTTCTTAGCCCAGCTAGCATATGGAGGACTACACAACCCCCCCGGGTTGTAAAATAATAAAATAAATGGCCTATGGCAGGCCATCTGCTTTTTGCCTGATATCTAAGGTGTTTCATGCCAAATCTAAAGCTAATCTTATTATTCTAAATATTTTTATTTGAGATAACAGTTAAGATTCCTGGAGCTTAATGGTGCACATGGTAAACATATTCTGATGCAGAGCACTTCAAGCAAAGAGCGTGGGTTACCCAAGGGTTACTCAAGGAGGGTGCTACCTGTTTCTTCTCTGTTGCACCAAGGAGTTCCAACAGCTCTCAGTGCAGGGATTTGCTCTCTTTGCATACCTACCGTAAAAATAAACATCCTCATTTCTCAACCCAGTGCAACAAATAATATATTGACATTTATCAGAATAATCAAAACTAACAGAAATTTTGAAAGAATGAAACCAGCTACTGAGAATTATACAGCACCAAGCAAGAATGAGGTGGTCGACGTAATGGCCGCCCCCTTTCGGGGCTCTCTTTGGGCTCTAAGCAGGGCGTAATGAATGCATCCAAGTAGTGGTCCAAGCCTCGATGTGTTTGACTTTCTTCCGCGTGACTGGAGTGTTTGAAGAAATCATAATTACATTTAGCAAGAAGGATTTGCCTTACCATAAGATTCTTGGCCAGAGTGGAATACATATGTAGACCAGGCGCTGAGTACCTATGTATTTGGGGAACTGCTTGTGAAAGAAAAAATTGTGTGTAACATGTGCGTATATTACATATGTGTTATAGTTATACACAGGTATCTGTTGTAAGTGTAGCATTTTAAACGTGTTCTGTGGCTGTGTTAAGCATTGAGATTCCACGTTATTCTATGACATCAACTTTGTACAGCCAAACATTCCAATTAGCACGGCAAGTTTGGAAGATTCTCCACTTCGAGCACAAACCATTTATAGTTAGACACCATGGCAACTGTGGATATGCCCCTTCCGTAATTCATGTTAAGTGCCGTAATTATAATTAAAGAGGAAATCTTAGTTGGAACGCCATGGAAGTCATTTGCTAGCAGCCAGCAATGTGCTATGGAGTGCAGGGTCCGTTCCGAGGTGCATGCAGGGTAGAGTGTTGGGAAAGGTTGTGTTCACGAGGCAACGACACGTGTTAAGATTTTTCTTGTGCCCATTTCATGTCTAGGTGTTGTATTTGACATTTTTTAGAGCACCTTCTTTTTCTTTGTTCTCATTTTATAATTTTTTTTTTTTTTTTCCAGAAACGCACAGTGGTATTGATGAGTAGATCCTTGGGTTCAGAGGTTGGCTGAAACACACCATGCCTGCGTCCATCCTTTGCTCCGGAAAGTTGTGAATTGCTCATGCCTATAGGGAGGAAGGATGGCTCATGGGATTCCTTCTCAAGGCAAAGTTACCATAACGGTGGATGAGTACAGCTCAAACCCCACCCAGGCATTCACGCACTACAACATCAACCAGAGCAGATTCCAGCCGCCACATGTACATATGTAAGTATCACTCATGAACTTAAAAGAAATTAGCAATCAAGAAAATAGAAGTAAAATAAGAAAGTCTCTAATGACTTCTGCCAGGGAGAATAAAAAGGTTTACGATTGGTAAAACAGATGGGTATCCGTGCTTCCAAATACAGCTCAGAGGAATACCCTGCATCTGTGTAACTTTTTCAGATTTTTCAGCGTATTTTCAACCACAGTTTGACATTAGATCACAGATCTAGGGAGTGGTGGTCTGTTGCCCACATTTTGTGGATAACAACAGAGAGGTTAAGGTATTTGCCCGGTGTCACACAGTGACTTTGGCAGAGTTTCCTGACCCCTGGTTCAGTTTGCTTTACCTGTATTGTTTGCCTCCCCGAGGAAATATTTCTTTAAAATTTCTGCAGTTTCCCCCCACACACACACCTCACCCCACTACCCCTTTACATTCAGCTGGGAAATAGGCCTAATTGGGACTAATTGTCCAGCCACTGCTAAATCCATTGTCTTGCCTGTTGCTCGTGGAACGTGTGCTGCATGCTGTAGGACTCAAACAATATGGGGAACAAAGGATTAAGGGACAGTGGAACAGTTGGTTCCAGGAATTGTACTTTTCTCTCACTCCCTAATACTATTGAAGTCATGTTTCAGTTTTAAACTGTTTAAGGAACAGAGTGTGGGAGAAATCCAGAGGCCAGGATTTTGCAGCACCTGCATGCACACCAGCTTCTTTCTGTTCCTCTGCTACAGGATGTGCTGGGCTTTCAGCAGAAGGGGCAAAAGGTCACCATCTCCCTAGTTGATTCAATGCCTGGTGCTCATTCTCTATTAGACCCTTCCAATGTCTAACATGAGTCTTTCATAGTAGGACTAAACCTCTTTGAACACCATTGTATAGTCAAGAGAGAAAGGAGGTTAGGGCTCTGTTGACTGTTTTTTCCATTCCTGGCAAAACTGAACTCGGGGGATGTCTAAGTCACAAGTTCTTTTTTGGTATTTGTTTTATTTGAGTATTTAAAAAATAGTAGGACCCCCCCCTCCCCCATACACATACAACCCACCCCCCCACTCCCACCCCCACCCAAATTTGGAAACACTAGTGAAACAAAAAGATCTCTCTTGACTGCCTAGGTATTAGTATAAATACTAGGATGTTACTTTGCAAGTATATTCTATAGTCACTGAATTACTTACGATGGGATTTCTGGAAAAAAAAGAGAAGAAAATGGGAAAGAAATCTTTGTGAATGGTTAGTGCTAAACTATTTTGAAGAATTTTATACTTTCCTTAAATCAATTTATTCATGATTATGGAGGATTGTTAACATGATTTTAAGGGAAAGTTTTTAAAGTGAATACGATTTTCCTTTGTTAAAATGGATTTCCTGAACAATAAGTCTGTGTTCATTTCAAATTTTCCTTTTATTCTTCTGCCTCTAATGATTTCTTTTTCTTCAAATACATTATAGAATTTGTGCGAGCTGTACTTGGGATACCTTTAGCTCTGTTCTGCCGGTGTGACGTTTTATATTAAGGAATCACAAAGAACTTTGTGAATTCTGTTTCCTTTCAGGCAAAAGAGAGTATGTTTTGCCTCAGATTCCTGAGAGGAATGGAGGATGACTGATAGGGAATATCACCTTAAGTCTTCACTTGTTCATGGCCCTAGGATTCTGTTGGTGAACTGGGAACAAACAGATATTTAAAAAATCATGTAACCTTAGAACTAATCTGCTTAGATCTAGCCATGAAAAAAAATCAAAGGATCAAATTACATACCTTTTTTGGAGGAAAAAAAAAAAAATCTTGCAAAATGAGGTTTGCAGTCGTAGCTTGGACAGCTCTATAGCCCCTCACTAGACTTCCCAGGTTGGAGTCAGCACTCTCCCACCTTCTGGGTGCAGCTGGCCCTTTCACCTTCATCACCTAAGGAGGGCTTGTTCTCGAACCCTTTGCTCCAGCCGCTTGCAGGTTGGCTCACTATCTCCTGAGCACACCTTGGCCGTCTCTGTCTTGGTGCCATTGCTTTTAGTGCTGAGGTGTGAGAAGCACACTTACGCTCTGCTCATTGAATGCTTACCAAATGCCTCAAGTCAGTACAGGCCTCTTTCCACCTATAAAACTTTTCTCTCTCACTGTCCAAATTGGCTGTGCCCCACTCCCCAGCACAACACCCCCAGTCCCTACGTCAGCCCATACCACTTGGATGTATTATCTCTCTGTCCTTCGTGTCTTGAAAGCAGTGATTGATCAGGTAAAAGGTGTTCAGAAATACTGATTGATGGATTGATGGATTCATCCAATGATTTGACTGTGCACTGAGATGAGATATTGTGATTGAGATTTGGAGAATTTCATTGGAATTTTTCTGTTCTATCTCAGCATTCTGAGTGTTTGTATGAAGGTGTGTGTGTCTTGTTGAGCAGCTGGCTCACCTTTTCCTTGGTTTCACTTTTCCTTGCTGCCCTAGCACAGTGACTGACCCATACTAGGCATTCAGGTATCTTGGTTAAATGTGATAATGTTATGTTTCTTTTATAGTTTAAAAAAAAAATGCGCCTAGTCTAAACAGAAACTTAAATTGACTGGAAAATATCCATAAAATATTTAGTCTAAAATTTCTTTGGTTGTTCTGAAATTCTCGTGTCACACCAAAGGTTTGTTCCTTTCCCTAAAAATATTTTGTCTTTTCTCCTTGAATCGTTGCTCATTATTTTGCATGGGATCCTGACTATGTTTCCTTTCCTTTTTCACTTACAACTGAGGTCTGTGAAGACCCATTGTGGATCACCTGAATAGAAATTAAAATCCTGGTGCCTTAAGTGATCCATTGTTTTCTTTCACACAACCTAGTATAGGGTTTTCTTGCCTTAATTAAGGAATAGCTCATTCGCCATTTAACTCAGTTAGTCTCATGTCCATTTTGTGACCCACCTTGGGCAATTTTCTTGTCTTTTCCATTCCTTAGTTTACTCATTTGTACACATTTGCACCAAGTGACAGTTATGGATCTTTTTAGCTCTGACATACTGGATTAAGATTGCAATTAAGACAACAGTTATTGGGGTGCCTGGGTGGCTCAATGGGTTGAGGCCCCTGCCTTCGGCTCGGGTCATGATCCCAGGGTCCTGGGATCGAGCCCCACGTGGGGTTCTCTGCTCAGCAGGGAGCCTGCTTCCTCCTCTCTCTCTGCCTGCCTCTCTGCCTACTTGTGATCTCTGTCTGTCAAATAAATAAATAAAATCTTAAAAAAAAAAAAAAGACAACAGTTATTTGCAAGGGGTTGCTATAGGGGGAATACAGATACATAAAACTTGGCCGGCATCTTCATCCAGCTCATCACTGATTTCAGAACTCTTGTTTCAAGTGACTTTAGGAGATTTACTGCTTGGTGTTGGTTTGGTTTCTCCTGTGAGTTCTGACAAGTCTGCCACCAAGCTTTCTAGGAACCACTGGCCTGCATCTCTGCCTGTGACATAGGGAAGAGTTTTTTCTTTAATTGAAGTATAGTTGACACACAATGTTACTTTAGTTTCAGGTGTACAACATAGTGGTTGGACAAGTCTATACCTTATGTTGTGTATTTGTGGGTCTGTTTCTACTTTTCTTGTCTGTTTATCCATTTGTTTTGTTTGTTTTTGTTTTTAGATTCCATGTATATATATAGAAGTGAAATTGTATGGTATTTGTCTTTTTCTGTCTAACTTGTTGCCCTTAGCATAATACCCTCTAGGTCCATCCATATTGTCACAAATGGCAAGATCTAAAGGAAGATTTTTTTTTTTTTTTTTAAAGAAAGCAACTTTAAATTACCTTGGGAAAGAAAATGAAAGCACAGCTGGAGTTCATAGGGCAGAATTTAGCCGAGAATTTGTGTGTTCCTCTTACCCAGACTCTTGAACATAGTGATAGATGTGATGATTGAAAACCAAGAATTAACGGTGTTTCATTTTAACACAATTCCTTCTTTTTTCCCAAGGAGAGTGTTGAGAAAATTGTTTAGTATTTTTAATATTGGTGGGAGGAGTTGCTGAAGGAGCCAATGTGGATTTGAAAGCACCATAAAGATTCTGTGTATTTTTAATTATGTGAGGCCTAATAAAATATTATAAAACCCTTTTCAGCAGGACATCCAGCCATCTTGGCTTTTGCCCTCAAAGTCCTGTGTTCTGGGAGACCCATAGTCCTCTGCTAACCAGGATGTTTGATCGCCCTACTGAGGTTAATTTCTCTTCTTTTAAGAATTTAACCTTCTTCTTTTAAGAATTGGTTGCTGGGAAATTCATATCAAATTTTATTTTCAGTTTTAGTGCCTTTGTTTGTCTTTGTCTTCAGTTGTCAACACTTGTGGAATATTACTGTGCTGTTGTTTTTTTAGACTTGTTTTAGGAGGAAGCATAGCATAGTGGTTGACCTCTCCAGTGGAAAAGATTGTTAGATTTAAAGCCTGGTTCGCACCACTTACTAGCTGTGTAACCAACCGTGAAGAAATGTATTAAGTTCTCTGTTTTCTTTTTCCATTTGTAAAATGTGGGCGATAAAAGTAGGGCCTATCTCAAAAGGTTGCTGTGAAGGTTAAAACAGTATTACTTGTAAAATTCTTAGAGGAATTCTTAGCACATAACTTATACTCAATACATGTTAGCTGTTATTAATGATTGCTTTATTGATTCTGCATTTTTTTATTCTAAGCTGTCCCAATTTACTTTGAAAATCAGGGCAGTAAAAATGAATGAATGAGAAAATTACTGGTAAGTTTTGTCCTGTCTTCTTCAAGGAACCATTCCCAGCAAACTCTTCTGGGTGGGATATTTGACCATCAGTGTTGGCAGATGTATTGACTTCTTGGTGCCTGTCAAGGTCATAAACAGCCTGGGATTATCTCACTTAGTTCAGTTACTCTTTGGGAGTAACAGTCCCGTGGGGAGAAGGAATGCAGTGAACTGAGTGTCGCCTAGTTATTCCTTGTGGGCTGTTCTCAGGGTCTTGTACCCTCATCAGTGTCTTGGGCTCCCCTCCTATGGTAGTGGTTAAAACAGAAGCATCAAGAGTTAACTATAATTAACCAGGATTGAGTGCAAAGGGCCACAGCTTTGGCTAGGGAATGAGGACAATATTCATATGATAGCTGAGAATGTGGTCTAGAATCAGAGATCTCTATACAAGTGTTGATCCTGCCAGTTACTAGCTTGGCTGAGCAATGATGGACAACTTATTGAGTCTTCTCATCTGTAGAATGGGTTAAATGATCCTTTAAGTTAGTTGTGTCTATGAAGTGAGATAAAGCATATGACATATAGTGTCTGAAAGATATAGCACTTGATAAATAAATACTGTGATAATATTTTTGATCTTTTCCACATGGTCTTGTGTCCACTGGTAACATAGTGTTAACATCTTCCTTTCGGAATTTCTTGTTGTGTGAGATCTGACAAGTCCAGCTTGTGTTCTCCTTACTCCTTATTGCATTATAAAGTATCTGGTCAGTATTTGCTTGGACGTTCTGAATCAAAAATGATCTGAGGCTTTTAGGGTAGCTTGGTGATCATTCCATGTCAGATTCTTATAGGACTTCATTTGTGTGTGTGATCTGAATTTTCATTTCTTGTGCTGGGAAGTAAATGTTTATATCAGGTCTGTCTTAGGCATCCTTAGGTACAAGGGTGGAGTTACACAAGAGAGTTATGGGATGGTGCCTTTGGTTAAAAAAAATATAAAAGTGTGTAGAAAAATAAATAACCAACATTACTGGTGATTATTTAGGGAATGAATTTGGGGGAGGGAGTTGGGGTGGATAGACACCTTTCACTTTTTGTTTTATATACCTTTTTATATAATTTGAATTCTTATTATAACAGCTATGTAATACTTTTATGACAAAAATCTTTTTTTTCAAGAATGATAATAATGTGATTTGTCTGTAAGTGTCTTGCTGTCTTGTCTGCAAGATTTGCACTGAAGGCTCCCACAAATGTAAATCTTCTTTCTTTGGGCCTGCCTTCTTTGGGGGGCACTTCCTTCTATTTTACATTATAACCAAGGAATAGACCAAAGGCTGTTTTTTAGTTCAGTATAATTGCACTAGCTCACATATGGGAAGGTGGGAGCATTGCCATAGAGGTTGTCTCCTTTCTAGTCCTATACCTGCAGGGAAATTGGTTAAGAAGTCTTTTTAGATGCATTTTTGGAAGTCATGAGAATACACAGTATCAGGAAATAAGTAGGTTGCTGTGGACTACTTGATAGTATTTCAGAGAATCTGGATTCTAGTGCTGTCCTGGTCACTAAGTAGGTCTATGGTCATTAGTACATTGGGCTTCTCTGAATTTCATGTTCCTCACCAAGAACCTTTTAACATCATTGCCTCCCACTCCAGCAGTTTTGGATTTCTCCTAGTGCTTATCTTATCTTCAGGTCTGTTTGAAATTAAGAATATAAATCCCTCATCATTAGTGATATTCTGTAGGAAGAGGGTATAATGGTGAGGTGTCATGGGGATGTGGTGGAGGGGAGAAGAGAAATGAACCCCTAACTTTCACCCAGAGGAAGACTGATATCAACGAGTGAGGGAATGTTTGGGGCTCTGTCAAGTTGTACTTTACTGACAAGGTAGAAATTCATCCTTTGCTTTGAAGCTAAGGCTGCATTAGCTGTTTGAAAAAACATTCTAAACATTTTTTTTCTCTTGGTAAGCCACTCATTCTCATTACAAATTTATCACTGGCCTGCACATTAGCATGGCCATAATTTTTGTTAATGTTTTCAATCTGAAATTCATGGTGGAGATGCTGAATGGCTCTTTTCGTTTGCACTCATATGTAAACACAGAGTATTTTTCTTTTCCTCTCTCATTTCTTTTTTTAAAATAAGTTCTTTTTCCTATACACTCCCTGGGGGTACTGGTCTTGTGGTCCGTGACAGTTTGACTTCATTTTAGAGCTGACTTTTTTCTTATTCTGTAGATTCCTTTGTTTGCATTCGAGCATTAAAAAGGCAACCTAAAATTAGAATTTTTTTGGTTCATATGGGGGTTCGTTCTTAGAACCCTGGCTTTATGTTGCATAACTGTAATCTTTTATTTGTTTGTTTTTTGGTTATTTGACTTTCAGGGAGGGTAAAGAATTTTGACAGAGTAAGTCAATCTACTATGGTATGCCTGGATTTTAAATTCTGAAATACTTCCCTACATTTATAGAGATAAAGATTCATAGAGAAAGTGTGGCCATAGTCAACGGATGGACACATCCTGAAACTGGGAAAGCACCAAAGCACTTCTCCTTATGGACATTCTGAATCTATCGCCTGCTCTCAGTACAGTTTTTGTTATTATTATTTTTTTTAAACTTCCTTCATGGAGATGTTTTGAAGAAAACACACAAAATGGCTCACTAGGAAGTAATGCAGTCAGGAGTTTGTATTTGAGACATTTTAAATTTTAATTCTGAGACTTTAGAGCTTGTGAAGTTGTAGATTTTAAGATATCAAAACAAAGCCCAGGTCACTGAATCTACCACGTGTTGTACAGCAAACTGTTGGTAGTTCTGAATTATTTCCAGAAAGGAAAAGAAGTTCACTGAGTCTCAGAAGATCTGTCCATCAGCTTGTTTTTCTTCCTTTTCAGGTTTTTCCTCAGCTCTGTCGTTCCCTGTTTTTCCCCCCTTTTAGACTTCTACAGGATGCTGGAAATTAAACGTTTCAGTAGCCATCCTGGCATGATTTAACTATTATTTCAGTATCAGTAGGAACAAAATTTCCCCTCTTTTGCAGACCACCATGTTAGTCTGGCCCTTTTTAAAAAAAATTTTTTTTTTTAATGGAAGTACACTTGGAGGCTTTGTCTGTGCAGAAACACGAACTCTGCAAAGAGGAAACTCTGTTGGATTTATTGGCCCTTGCAGTATTTGGGCCTGCATATTTTTATTCTGTTTTGTTTTGGAGATTTTTTTTTTCTTCAATTTCTGTCCCTGTAGAAGGGAAAAACATATGTAAGAAAATGCATTTTTGCAAGCTTTCCATATTTTCCTCTTTACCACAAATCAAGACTGTAAGCCCCTCTAGTGGGTTTAATTTTTTTGTGCAGTTTTATATTAAATAGTAAAGCTCTTGATACCAGTTAAAAAAAAAGGAAAGACAAAGAAAAACTAGTACCATTAATAAAGCAAGCAGGTAAATGTTCAGCACTTGATATTACTGAGCTTTAAAATGCCAAGGGAGAATTAAACCATTCTTAGCCCCTCTGTTGGTAGTGGCTTCCTTGGAAGATTGCCGTAACACAGACTCTGCTCAAGCCCATTTATTTCTTTGTGCAGAAAGCTTCTGAAACCTTCCAGCTCAAAGATTTGATAATTCTTGGATTGGAAAAATATCTGTTCACGTCTTGTGGTGGGCTATTTTGGCATTTATACTGATTGGCTAAGAAAAGTGGCTTACTTGTGGTATTTGGTTTTAGGTATTTGGGCCACAGACCAAGTTTCAAACCATTTACATATTGCACACTTAGTTTAAAATGTGTTTTGCACAAGGACTTAAAACCGAAATCAAGAAAAAGAATTAAGTCTTCCACCCGCTAAGCAACTTAAGTACGTTTCCCTAATTTCCTGATTTAGCCTTTTGCTATGACATAGACAGCACACTAGCTCTATCTTAGTCCTGAGTTTTGGAAAATAGTTTTCTTTTTGTTTTATTTTGTTTTGCCTTAAGACTTCAAAGATAATTACAGAAGTCTATCAGACTGCACTAGATACTTTTTATTTAAAATTTTTAAAATCACAAATATCATACCCATCGCTCTTGGTTTTACCTTATGTTTAACATATTCCATTTTTTTTTTAAGATTTTATTTATTTATTTGACAGAGATCACAAGTAGGCAGAGAGGCAGGCAGAGAGAGAGAGAGAGAGAGAGGAGGAGGAAGCAGGCTCCGCTGAGCAGAGAGCCCGATGTGAGGCTCCATCCCAGGACCCTGGGATCACGACCTGAGCCGAAGGCAGAGGCTTTAACCCACTGAGCCACTCAGATGCCCTTAACATATTCCACTTTAAAAAATATTACCAACTTTTGCATACTGGTCTGGTCTCGGTGGGCAAGGAATATAATGAGGAGATGTGTTTTTTATGAAGAGGAGAAATGGGAATATGTGTGAAGGAGAAAGAGAGAGGGAGGGAGGAAAGAAGAGAGAAAGAGACAGACAGACTAGGAGGTAAATACATTAGCTCATAACACTTGCAATTATGATATTCCTGGCCTTGGGCTTGACTGTAATACCAGGAGAGTGTCAGCATCCTTAAACATCAGTCAAGATGAACTTTACAAGGAGATAAGACAAATTGTACCTTAACTTTTTGGGTTACACATACCAACCCCACAGACCAATGAATCCAGCCCTTGAAAGGATCAGAAGAGCAATTTTTGATACATTGACCTGTTCTGGTCTCTGAGAAGGACACTTTGTTAGGCCCTTTTAGGTAACTCAAACTTTAAGTTTGTATTTCAAAATTTAAAAAAAAAAATGCATTTGACAAATAACAAACGATGAACTGGCTTTTGAGAAATATAAGAATATCTGAAATTGCGATTTCCCAAGGTTGGCCATCTGGTAGTATCTGGGAGACTTACCATATGTTGTGCTCAAATTCCAACTTTTACAGGTTAACTTGTTTTCACTTTGTTCTTAACCCTCACAGTCTGGGCACAACTGGTAGCACTGAAACCTATTTTGACTCCACAAACTCAGAGAAAAGAAGATGGGGAGTGCAAATCTTTGGGAAGAACAAAACCAGGAAGGAGGTGTTAACTCCTGAAGGATATCAATTCCTCATTCTTCCATAATGCAGTTCAAAGGAGATTAATGTTTTCCCTATGTGGGATATAAAGGCTTGGGTCTCTGTTCAGTACTGTGGAGTGAGCCCTGTCCCACCCTTACCCCCACGGACACTCTTGAGGACTCAGAAAGGAAATAATAACCCCGTGAGGGGTGGTTTGCTCCATGTTGTGCCCCTCCATGGCGGATGCCTGGTCTGTTTTGCATCTCTCCATCTCGACCCCTGGACGTTAATGGCAGTCGGCACGCTCCACTGTTTATCTTGGAATTTGATACCATCATCTTGGCAACCAAACTGGGACCTTTACTGCTCAGATTGTTTGTCATTTGTTGTTAATTATCTGTTACCATAAATTCTGCACTTTGAGGAAAAAGGGAATGTTTTGAAATATTTCCTCCAACATGTAAGTGGAGCTTCATTCTCTGTGGACAAAAGGGGGAAAAAATCAGCCCTTTTGGGAATTGGTTTCAGGGAAATCAAATGCCTTGGTTTTTCAGACAGGCTTGTAGATCCCACTAATGCAGCCAGAATTTGCAGTGAAAGAACCGTTGCAATTTAGCAATGGTTTGTATTTGGAAGAGGTACTCCTCCCCCCCTCCTTTCAAGGAAAAAGATAATTTAACTTTGCATAAGGGGTTTTGCTTTTATCATGCTCTCTTTGTGCCATAATTATGTTCTGCGTGTGTGAGAGCCTGTTCCCTGCAGTCCGTTCCTTCCTTTCAAAGGTTATTAAGACAAAGCAGTCCAGGGTGAAAAGTAGCTTCTGCTTACCTGCCTTTATGAGGTGTTTATTTTGTTAAGTGTAGAATTAAAATGAGCTTTCTGGCCATTAGTGGATTTTAGTCATGCCCCCACACTCTGCGGGGAAGTTTGTGTCACCTTATAAACAAACAGTGCTGTTTTGCGAGGTGCTGTGCCACGGGCTGCAGGAGCCACTGCTGGACTTAATATCTTAATAAAGCCGTAAACAGAAGAACGTGAGCGACAGGAAGAATGAATGCATGTATTTTGGAGGGGAGAACTCGGGAGGAGAGTGGTTGTTGCCTGGCAGAAATCTAGGCATACACACACACACACACAGACACACACAGACACGTACATATATACACACATATACATACATACATATATTTTTATATATTTATATTTATATATGGCATTTGAAAATCTCTCCACCCCTCCCCCAAATAGTATATCCATATGCCTGTCTGCCTCTACACCCCCATGCCTCTTGCATGTGTTCTGGTATATTCTCTACTACTGATGCGTTAGCTTTACTGTGGGGATCATCATAATACATGCTTCACTAGGTAACAGTGGTTTCTATTAGAGGATGCTTGGTGCTTAGTAAAGCACGGTGGCACAGCTTCTCAAAGCTCAATGTGTGGTAGCTATTATTGTCAATAATGTTGTTCATAGCGACCTCAGCCCCAACATTAACCCTTGAGTTGCTGCAGAGTCTTTACGGTTGCACGTGGCCCATCATTGCCGTAACTTTTTTCTGATGCCCTTAAATGCAGCGTGTCTGTTTTACTCTTGTTGAGAAGTTTTTGTTTTTGTTTCCTCCTGCTTTTAAAGTTTCTAGGACTGGGCCGTCTCCCAGGGGACTCCCACACTGGATTGGAGAGACTGAGTCTGTGTGAACTTAATGATAGCCAGGGGCACGGACTTAATCGACTGTTCTCTCCACTCCAGGCATGCTGCCTGAGACAGTGTGACTCCTAGATGTGCCTTTACTGGAGCTGTGGGATATACTAGGGTCTGTGCCTTTGGTTTCCCCAGAACTGGAGAATGTTCCCCCCCCAGGCTTATAAGGAATCAGGATAATAGTGCTGAACACCCTTTCTACCTATCCCATGATCCTTTTTTTCCCTCAGTGCTTTTTTAAGGAAGTACATTAGATATGTGTGCACTTTTAGCACACAGATTACAGTCAGACTTGAGGATTAGGAAATGTGTGTTAAATTAGTGTCTTAGACTTAGTAACTGTTTGAGTATGAAAAATAAGAGACTAGGGGGAGGAGAATGGAGGTTGGGGGAAAAGAACACCCTCAGACCGTTCTGGGGGAGGCTGGGAAAAGGA
Organism: Enhydra lutris kenyoni; assembly: GCF_002288905.1. NCBI lineage: Eukaryota > Metazoa > Chordata > Mammalia > Carnivora > Mustelidae > Enhydra > Enhydra lutris. The sequence continues at coordinate 30,677,673 of NW_019154106.1, forward strand.
TTTAACACTTTGGATTTTTTAGAAGCCATTAAAACTCTGATGGGATCAAATTACCTGACTGCACATCTGAAACTTGAAACTCTTGCCCTAAACCATGCAATTGCGTTAAGCTCAAAATTCAAGGCCTCCCTCTAAGACTGGCCTCTGGGTAAGCCTCATTGGGAATCGCGAAATGATTTCCTTTGAGAGGAGCAAGGACTTCAGTGAGATTTTTATGGCCAATTTAGTCTGTACACTGGTGCCAGCCAGACATTTGACGGCAGTTAGTGCCAGCTTTGGTGATCTGTCCACCGATTTTTCCCAAGGTCTTCGATCCTGTCAGTGTTTGGTGCTGACATTGAAGGGAAGACACGTTGTAAATCCAACTTTCTAGGCACACCTCCTGAATTTCTTGTTTTTAATTTATTTCAAGTGAGTGATACTTGAAGAGGTGTGGGGAGAGCATCAGGCTGGTCCTAAACTTTGAGGTTTGAGGTTCGGAATGATGTTGACAGCCTCCCACCCCTCCACCGCGATTGTGTGTACCATTATATGTATAGATAGTCCCTGACTTACAGCAAGTCGATGTGAGATTTTTCGGCTTCCCCATGGTGCAAAAATGATATTCAGTAGAAACTGTACTTGAATTAGGTTCTTTTTCTGGATTAGCAATACAGAATTCATCCCCCTTTGGCGATGCCAGGCAGTGGTAGCCACAGCTCCCAGTCAGTATGCAATCAGGAAAGTCAGCAACCAATACACTCAAAACCCTTCTGTACCCATACAACCAATCTGTTTCTCGCTTCCAGTACAGTATTCAGTAAACTGCATGAGCTGGTCAGCATTTTATTATAAGATAAGCTTTGCATTACGTGATTTTGTCCCAACTGTAGGCTGATGTGTTGTGAGCATGGTTAAGGTGGGCTGAGTTAAGCTATGATGTTCCTCAGGTTAGATGTATTAAGTGCACTTTTGACTTAGGATATTTCCAACCTATGATGGGTTTATTGGGAGGTAACTCCATTATAAGTTGAGAAAGCTCTGTATTCAGAGTACCTGAATATTATGCATAAATGCATTTTTATTAATTTATTTTTTAAAGATTGATTTATTTGAGAGGGAGAGAGAGTGTGAGTTGGGGGAGGGGTAGAGGGAGAGGAAGACAAGCTGCTCTTCCTCCACTGCTGAGTGGGGAGCCACTGGTGGGGCTCTATCCCAGCACCCTGAGATCATGACCTGAACTGAAACCAAGAGTCAGACTCTCAACTGACTGAGCCACCCAGCCACCCCCATAAATGTTTTTTTAAATTATTGTATTTTAAATTATTTGTGAAATGACTGTCTTCCAGTAGGCTATGAAAGCAGCTACCCTGTCTTTGTAGTTTTCTTTCTTTTCGCCTGCCTCTATCCAGATCGCCTCTCATGGTACTAGGCACATTCTAGACGCTCTCCAAGTTCTTGTTGAATGAATGGAAGAAAGTTGAGCTTGCAGGGGTTCAGTACTCTCCTAGTTGGTGCTTCTCCAAGAAGTCTGTGCTCCCTCGTCATCATCCGTTCATTCTGAGACCATGTATTTAGACTTGACCAAATACTTGACTTTAAAAAGGGTAACTTATATAAGTCTCCCGTGTTTTTTTCAGGGTGGAGATGCATGGAGCTCAGAGTGAGTATTTCTGATCCTCCGACACCAATGCTATAATCTGTCCCGCTGCCTCCAGTTGTCATTTACATTGACAGTAGTAAATTCTCATACCTAACATAGGAAGAACATCAGTTTCACTTTCAGCTTGACCTAAAGGATTTGGGTTTCCTATATTTTTCTCTAAAAACGGAGGCATTAGAAATAAAGTATATTGTTTTCATTCCTTTGTAAAATGCTTGTTTATTGGTCCTATTTGGAGTCAACGATCATTGAATAGAAGTGTGAAATTAATTAGGATATATTTCAGTCCAGTGATTAGGAGTCCGACTGACAACTGCCCCTAATCTGTGGAGTTGACCTGATATCAAGACCTTGAAAACAGGTCATCTGTTTATCATGGGAATCGTGCATTTTGCCCAAGGCGAACCAGTTTTATTCCGTACCTGTCTGTTTTGAAACAACTTTTCCTTTTTTTTTTTTTTTTTTTTTTGAGATAGTGAACTCTTATTAATAAGCTCTTGTAGAATAACCATTTTGACAGAAGTCTGTGATTTGGGTTAAGTACAGATAACACTCTCCTCGCAACATTGGTGTTTCATAGCAATTGAAAAACCTTTATAAAAATTTAATATAAGGGAAAACAGATGAAACCCAAAGTAAGTATGTAATGGAGTTCTGATGAGGGGTGACTAAGCTCGAAACCCCTTGAAAACCAAATGATTAAAAAAGCCCCTCAAAAAGCGGCAAGCGTAAGGAAAAATTTTATACGGAGCAGGACTTAAAAGAGGGGGAGATAATAAGAAAAAGAGGCCTGCGTTTCCAGCACTTTGGGGCAGGAAGTTTTTAATTTAGGTGACTGACTTCAGGTTTTTTCCCTGACTGTCCCCCACGATTGTGTCTGCTCAGGAAGGTGTTGTATAATTAGCCTTTCTGGAGATGCCCTTTGGCTGAGGACCTAATTGAATTTCTGGACCAGAGGGCTGGACTAGAATTGGGGGAGCTTTTTGCCCTGCAGGTAGAAGCCCTTTGATGGACCTCCCTCTCAGATAAGTACCCGTGGTGACTGGCAGTGACATTGTTTAGGTAAAGTATGGTTTAGTAATTGAGGAGTCAGTGCTCCTCAGTATAGGAAAATCTTTCTTTAAAATAGGGAAGACACCAAAATCCACATGTGCAATTTAAATGAGCTTGTATTCTGCATGATAAATACGCACCGGGTGCCAAGTAGAAAACCGGAACCCTCTCTCAGGATGCTGTTAGGGCCAAGCGGAATCTCATTAGGGACAGCTTCAAAGATCAGTTCCTCGTGTCCATAAAAACAAGTGTAAATTATCTGGTGCGCGCCTGCTGTTAGCAGTTGCGCTCTTGCATTATGCATGACCCAGACTGCACAGAGGAGGCAGGCGCTGCACTGAGTTCTGCGTGCGCGTGGGGATTTCTCCACCCACACACGTCTGCGTACGTATGTGTAGAGATGGGTGCCGAGCCTACCTTTTGGAAATGTATGGGTGTTCTTTTAGTTAATGGAGGGTGCCGTGTGTAACCTGCTCCTACATTTTTGATAAATGGGAGTCAGTTCAGAGAGGCATGATAAGGCTTTGGATTGTTTACATGAACAATCCATCTACCCAGATTTAAGGATCTTGTTCGCTCTCGTCTAGAGTTGGATCAGGGGCCATGAGAGTGCTCGACGCACGTAGGATCAGGTGCATTTTGTTTATACCGTTCTCTCCCTCTTTTTAGTCTCTTGGGTGTATTCCTAAGATAGTGTGAATACCCCGTAAATTAAGAAAACGTAGTCAAGTTTAACATACGGGGCTTTAATAATTAGTTTTAACTATTATCAACTCATTTTTAACTATTAACTAAATAAACGCCAAAGGGTCTGGAGTATATTTCTGAGCTTCACCGTGTGAGGAGATAGGCAGTAGAGTGTGATGTTGAAGAGCGTGGACTCTAGAACCAGACTGCCAAGGTTTGAGTCTTGGTCTGCTTTTCTTATTAGCTGTGTGACTTTGGAGAAGCAGCCTAACCTCTCTGTGTTCTCATCTGCAAATGAGGGGAAAAATTCATATGTGTCTCATAGAGTGGTCAGGGATGCTAAATCGGTTGCTTTTTGTGTGTTACCTAGAACATTTTCTGGGACACAGTAAGTCCTGTCAACATGTTTGCTTGTGTTGGTGTTATCAGTTAGTATCAGAGGTGGAACACCTTCTGGTGCAGCTGGGGGGCACTGAGGTGTGCACACCTGGAGACTCGGTTCCTAAGCCTATGTGTGCTTAAGTACACATGTGCACTGAGGACGAGGGCAGGCAAAGTCAGGGAACTTGCCATGAATTAGGAAGAGCCATAAAAAATGTAAAATACCTAATAACGTGTATCTTTGTTGTCCGTATAACCCGTGGAAGTAACCGTGGGATTTTGGGGAAAGGGTAAGAAAAAAGAGAGGCAGCTTTCCTTTCTCCAGAGTAGGAGAGTGTCTGTAATATCTCCTGGTCCCACTTGTTTCTCATAGCCTAGTCCCAGGCCAAGAAGCATGTGAAGGTAAGATCAAAAGAGCAGCTTTACACAGTATCCACACTTAAATCCACGAGCATTAAAGCACCTGTCACCTCCATTTGAAACTTACATTTGCAAATATAAAGGGATGGTCAAGATAGCATTATTTCTCTTTCCAGACTAGAAGCTCTGTCAGGGCAGGGCTGATACGGGCTGATCTTGGGAATCCAGCACAGTGCCCGAGGGCTCAGCAGTTAAACCTCTTTAACAAGTTAATAAACAGTCTTCAACGTGTGTGTGTAATTTTGTCCTCATGGTACATTTTCTCTGAACTTAAAATCTTCCCGTCATCTTTAGAGAGTCGTTCCTGCGGTTACAATGCTCGCCCTAGGACTAATTATTGCCAACCTTGCTTGCCTCATTGTTCCTCCTTACAGTTTGCTGAAGATACCCCTGCCACCTGCTGTCACTCACTCATCAATACCTAAAGGATGGTTTGTTCACAGCTCTCATATTTTGACATTGAGTGACTGAGACCTCTTTTGTGATTCTGTGATCCTCTAACACCTTTTTTTTTTTTTTTTGAATGAGAACCTCTAAAATGTTGACATAAGACAAAGAGCTTTTTTCCTTGATGGAAATCTTGGGAACCATCTACAGATAGGGAGGAAATGAGCAAGAGAAGTGGGAGGTCTGGGGAAAGTTGGGTCTCACTGAAAATGTTTCAGTGAATGAATGAATCAGTCAATCAGTATTTACTGGAAGTAACAAGGTGGGTTAGGGATAGCGGCTGTTTCACCTAATTGCTTTATTCCCTGGGCGTAGCCCAGTGTCTGCTATAATAAATAAATAGTTATTAATGAATAAATAAATGTCTTCTTGGGTCTAGCAGTCAGAGTAGTGTAGAACTGTAAGCCACCCATTGTTGTCTGCTACGGGTGTTTTGCCTACTTAGGAAGACAATCAAATGCACCTGAATTAAATAATATTTAATGAAACAATCATGTGCATTCTTATTAGTAGCCTGCCGAGGTGTATTTTTGTATACTTGCCATGTGCTGTGTTCACTGTGAGGGAAACATGTGGAGAGACATATGGCCAGTTGGTGACTCAGAGAGGTTGAGGGACCTGATTAAGATCACACAGGACTGCTAGTCATAGTCTTTATGACCCTTACTGAGCAGAAAGTGCTTAAGGAATGGACAATTTGAGGCAGATATTAAATCCTAACCGAGTAGGGGAGGTGAGGGAGAATTTTTCTTTAAGAACATGTCTGAAATAAATCCTTTTCCATCTGACAATTAAGTCAATTAAATTGTTTCCCAGTTTTATTTCCTAATTTCCTTGTAGACATACCCCATGTCAAACTGTCTTCATATCTGACTCTTGTCCCAAACATGGAAGAAGTGAGGCCCCCTGGAGGAGGCACCCTATGATGGAAAGCGGTATGAATTAAACGGGAGCAGCTATTTTCTGCCCTGGAAGATTGCACTTTGCTTTCCTATTATAATATCTCCTCCTGCTCTTACTACTACCATTCTTGGGTCACTTGGTTCCTTTCAAATCTGGTAGCATCTTCTGGATCCAGAAACCACTGCCATTTCCTACTCAGAGACTGTGCACTTGGAGAGCAATTGCCTTTTTGCTAGGATGCAGAAGTTGAGAAGTATGCATATGCCACAGGCCTGGATAATGGCTCATTCCAAACAAGTTAAATGGTTTGGGGGCCTACTGCTTGTGCTATGTGGAAATGAGCAAACCTATATGCTTTTAGGTTTTTTTTCCATTTGGAGACATGAAGGTGGAAGTTTGGATGTTTAAGAGCAATAAATGTTACAAAGTTCAATTTGAGTGCATTGTTGAGACCTGACTGCGGCTTAGAATCCAAGATCAGGGGTAGCTTCAAAGGCCTTCAGTTTTTGAGAAGTTCTCAGTGGTTACTATTTGGAAATGATGTCTCAGACCAAAAAACAGTGGTGTTATTGCACAGAAAATTGCTCCTGTTATCCATAATTGGTGTTGGCATCGCCTGGTAGACCACTGAAGTGTGTCTTCTTCATTAAGATAGAGGAAACCCCGTGGCCACAAGTCACTCCACAAGGAGCGTTTCCAGCCACATGCAATTTCCCTCTTGGAAAATGCTCTCTGTGGCAGGTGTGAGGTATCACACTAAACTTCTCTCCGTTCAAACTGCAGCTGGGCCCAAGTTGGCTTTGGTGATGATGCTCCTTGCTTGGGGTGGTGCAGATCGAACTCTCAGGAAGATGCTAGCCAAGTGCCTAGGCTGTCGGTATGACGGCTGACAGCTGGGCATTGGTTAAGTTGCTGGTGGTTAGCCAGGAGTACCTGTTAGATTTTTAAAAATGGAGCATCACAGAAAGTAGAATTTCTCCAGCTCTGTTGCTTTTCTGGGAAGTTCAGAGATGCTCTTTGGCAGCCCACATTCCCACTGAGTTCTAACTGTTGAACTTCATAATAGGAATTTTTTTTTTTTCCTCGAGGAAGGCCATTTATTTATAATAGGAAAATTTTCTAATAAAAGCTCTAAGTTTTTGGTGATGGTTTAAATTAGTAGTTCTGGGGCGCCTGGATGGCTCTGTTGGTTAAGCGACTGCCTTCAGCTCAGGTCATGATCCCGGGGTCCTGGGATAGAGTCCCGCATCAGGGCTCCCTGCTCAGCAGGGAGCCTGCTTCTCCCCCTCCCCCTCCCCCTGCCTGTACTCTCCCTCTCGCTCGCTCTCTCTGTCAAATAAATAAGTAAAATCTTAAAAAAAAAAAATTAGTAGTTCTGGAATGATCAAGACCCCATCTGAGTAGGCAGAAGAAGTTCATAAAATATGTATTGCAAGTCCAGCTAGTGAATATATTGTTTGTAGCAGTCTACATTTCACTGTAGAAATTATACATCTCTACTGTCTGTTTACAAATACGTTTGTGTGTACACATGCACACACACCCACGTATAAACGAAGGCTTAAAATTAAACATAGAGGGGTGCCTGGGTGGCTCAGTTGGTTAAGCCACTGCCTTCAGTACAGGTCATGATCTTGGAGTTCTGGGATCCAGTCCCATATCGGGCTTCCCCGGCTCTGTAGGGAGCCTGCTTCTCCCTCCCCCTCTGCCACTCCCCGTGCTTGTGCTCTCTCTCTCTCTGTCAAATAAATAAAATCTTTTTAAAAAATTAAACAAAAATGCAAGTGCTTCCTGAACACTCCTGTAAAGCAAATAAAACACTGGACATTGTTTGCCTGTGGGTTGAACACCTCAACTAACGATTACTCACACAGTTGACCTTGTTTTCTATTGAGGGCACCAAGAAGCCACATTATTAAGCATATTGGGTCAACTCAGGGTTCACTGTTAACATCATTTTTCTTTCTGTGGAGATGAAAAGGTCTTCAGGCAGATTGTTTTCTTTTTGTTCCATATTCGTGGGGGGAGTAGCATGATTTTTGCATGACTCTTGGCCGGCTCTATAAATAAGCAGATTCAGTCTTTTGTTTTAAATGTAATCAGCAAGATTGCATTTGCATTGCTTGTAAGTGAATCACATAAGTGAAATTACATTGCCTGCATCTCATTTGGTATCATAAAATGTTATGGGATGCAGGCTGTTTTTCTCCAGCTAAAGTGTCCTGAGTTAGTATTAGGGTGCTTGTTTTCATTTTCCTTTGTGACCAAATTTGTTGCATTCTACAGAGCTAGGGCTCATATTTTCACTTATGTTAGTTGCTGGAGAAATACTTGTTCGTATTCTCTAGAATGAGCTAAGATATTGGTTCAGTAGGGGGTAAATGGGGTTTTAAGACTGTCGCACGTCGTCGTGTAGCAAGTGATTGCTAATCACTTTCTGTGTTTGTGACAACTTCTGCTTACTAAGAGTAAATGCCAGTTGCTGTTGGTTGGAGGTATAAAGGAATCTGAAGCTTTTCAGACAGTTGGCTCCAGAAAATGGTTTACACAGAAACAAACACAAAAATAAAGACTTCAGTTTGTCACTATTTTTTTTTAGTGACCAGTATAAAATACGTATCTTAATTGGCTCTTTAGAAGATATTCTTCAGGCCAATGATTTAAAAGTCATTTTGTGATTACCCAGCTTATTTCCTTGAAAATAAATAATTTAACACAACAATAATAATCGCTGACTCCAAAAGTCAGTAATTTCAGTGACAAATGAGAATGCCCTATTTCACAAATCACCCTCCTCCTCCCTGAGGTTTTCTTAATTCATGAATTTTTAAGATGGAAGTTGAAGAAAAGGTATGAGTTCTTAGATAACCTATAACACAGTGTGGTTATCCACAAAACCTCTCTTTATTAGCTACATTATTGATAAACCCCACAAAGCAGCAGGCAGCTAGGGCTGACTGTGCCCTTTGCCGAATGGGAAGACAGCTCTCAAGAAGAAAAAGCAGGCCAGTTACAGTGACTTACCAACAGTGAAGATGCTTAGTAATGAACGGTGATCTCTGCTTATTTGGAAAGGTATTAGTAGAGCAAAGTGGCAAGAATTAAAGGTGAGGAGTGGGAAATTAAAATAGGAGACCATGCATTTTTTTCTATCAGAAGAGAAGACTTAAGGATACTAAATCCAGGGGTGCCTGGGTGGCTCATTGAGTTAAAGCCTCTGCCTTCAGCGCAGGTCATAATCCCAGAGTCCTGGGATAGAGCCCCACGTGGGGCTCTCTGCTCAGCAGGGAGCCTGCCTCCTACTCTCCCTCTGCCTACTTGTGATCTCCGTCTGTCAAATTAAAAAATAAAGAAAAAGGATACTAAACCCAAAAGAAAAACTAACATTCTACAATAGCTTACAAAAACTTTGGGGTAAGGTTTTGAAGGAGATAAGCAGTTTTGTGTTCTCATCTTATTTAAACAAATATATCTAAAAAACGTCATATGGAAAGAGATGATTGAGTCTAGATTCTTTTTTATTAGTAAACTTTACGTTGACGCGAAACATGCGTATGGTGACGTGTACAAATTAACTGTATTAGACTCAGTGAATTTTCACAAAGGGAAATCACATAACTTGGTGACCAGCATCAGATGTAATTTTAAAGATCATTTGTTTGTTTTAGTCTGCGAAATAATATTCAGAAGTCATAAGAATTGAAATGCTATTGTAATCTACAATAAAATTTTATTAGTAAAAATGGTAGAGACCACTGCTGCTATTGCTGTGTGGTTTACAAAGAAGATAATTATACGCATTGGGATCCCAGTGGCTTCCCTAAGATTCCTCCACCTTGGATGTTGCATGGTTTAAAGTCGCTTATGTGACTACTGTGACTTTTATTTAAACTGGTCTCTGAGGCATACTTTTCATTTGTAGTCACTTAAGATTTCCTGAAAGTTCCTCTCCGTGATTTGAAAATTCTGTGGATAATATTTCCAAATTGATGACCTTCTTGAGTTAAAATATTTTTTTTTAGTCTAGCTTAAAAGATATCCTTATTTTCTATTCCATTCATCACCATTTTCTCATTGAAAAAATTAACCATGCCTATCCCACTTCAAATGAACAGCTGCACTTTGAAACTAGATCCTTCTTTTGGCTGTAATTGTCCAAATGAGGAGGACCAGGTTTGCTAGCTATTTGAAAAGAATTGGTTGTGACTGTAAAGCATTTTTATGCTTTCAGTTTTTTCTCTACAAATTTTGGTGTTCCCAAGCTAGGGGGGAAAAAAAAGAGAAAGGAAGGAAGGAAGCAAGGAAGGAGGGAGAGAGGAGAGAAGAGGAAGGAAACGAAAGAAGGAAGGGTTGGGGGGAAAGCAGTTTACAAGTATCTGTAAGTGAGGCAGTTCTGGGAATAGCTTAACTCTATCTAGAAAGATAAAGGATGACCCCAAAAGTTCAACCTGAGAAAGACTATCACTGTGGTGCTAGAAGTGTGGCTGTAAACCACTGACCCAGATTGTTCATTTCTTTTTAATGCATTCACTAGAATGAATAGAATAACAATAAAATAGATACATATGTGTACGTGTGTGTGTGTGTGTGTGTGTGTGTGTGTGTGTGTATTCTGTTTGGTGTGCTTATGACCTAATCCTGCAAAACTGCATTGTAGAGAACAGTTGTGAAACTCTTTTCAGGGTTTGTCTTTGAAGCCCGTTCTTGGGCATATATGGAAAAAGTTCTCTCTATTTTCTAGCTATAGAAATCATCTTCATACTTGTTCATACCTTCCCTAGAACCTTAGAGTGCCAATTGCACACACCCAAGGAATAAAATTCACTCCTGAGTTCTTACTTTTGGTCTTCTCATTCTGGCCAGAGGGCTCTTTAGACTCACCAGACTAAATGTCTTCTTCGGTTGGATCCCTTACGGTCATTAACATGAAGAGGTAACCTTCTGCTTGTCCATAAAGGTATTGGGCTGACTACTGGAAAGTTGATCCAACAGTTGATCCAAAGGATCCTATATGAATGGAAAATAGCTTAGATAATAGATAAATAGATAAATAGATAAATAGCTTAGTCTTAGTCTTAGGTAAATAGCTTCAGTCTCTTAGCTTAGAGACTGAAATAATTGCACATTTTGTTGTTTAAGTGACCAAGATGGCTGATTAGAGATGTTTTCTGATTGGTTACTTAACAAGTGGCCATTCTTTTTTGTTTTTTGTTTTTTTTTTTTGAAGGGAACTAACAATCATAATAGATTATCTGGCTATATATGTGTTTTGAATCTCACAATAACTAGGGAAGAATGTTTCCAAATGAACATGAATTATAGCTCTGTTTATTATACCATTTTGAAAGCTAATAATTTGTCTTGACATAATAGCTGCTTTTAGGCTATCAGGAGTCATGAATAAGAGAAAATATACCACCAATTTCCAAAAATATATTTGAATTCGTTTATTTTGATTATACAAAATTATACATTGTCTCCAATTAAAAAAATTGGGATTGATACCTCGAGGTAAGATAGAAATATTTTAAAACTTACTTTGCCATGTAAATAGAAGAGCAGGGATAACTGTATCAGTTTGGGTATGTATTTGCTTATTTGACATTGGTCATTCTTTTATTCATTCACTAATTCAGATATGTATTGAACTCCTACTATGTACTAGGCAAGCAAACTTGCCTGAGTCTGGGACTGCTCAATAAATTAAAATGGTAATCTTACCAATTTATTGTGGGGGAAAATGGTTCAGTGTAAATGCCCACTGGTGATGCTAATCAGCCTCGATACAAAATTTGTTCTAGCCTACAGTATAAAACCAACCCTTATTTTTTTGGTTATTTTTCCCATTCTGATGGCTTTTTTCCTCATTTTATTGTCCTGTCTTGGTTAAACACTGTTTTTGGGGAACCCCTTTTCTCTCTCCTTTTAAGATATCTTAAATCTTCTGGACTGCAGGTCACACAGCCCAAGTTAGACCAAGGAAACTGGTTGAAAAAAGGCAAGCCCGATAGGACAAGGTTACGTCCACAGAGATAATAATAATAGAATAAAGGCTATTAACTGTTGAGGGCTTACTGTATACCCAGCTAAGTGCTAACTGCTTTAGTGCATTATCTTACGCAGTTCTCACCAAAACTCTCTGAAGTAGGTGGTATTATTCCCATTTTGCAGATAAGAAAACCAAGATTAAGACTTCACAGCTGGTGAAATAAACATTTGTCTGAGTTTATGGATCATGTTAGTTTGTCAAGGAGGCCGTGACAGACCTATGAATTAATTTGGATTTTGACTGTTTTCCTTTCTTTTCCAAAATAATGCTCATGATAAAACCATGTGGAACTGAAGTCATGAAGAACATGAAGTTAAATACAATCCAGATCCACAAACATATTTTTTGGAATAGTTCCACGGGTTGAGGCTCCATAAAGAAGCATGATCTAGCATGACTTTTTTACTCAGAAACACAAATATGGAGGAATTTATTATTTGGAGGCCGAGAGGTCAAAGGAGAAAAGCATATTCAATTGAGAATCAAATGGTATAGGCCTCAGTTCCCTCATCTGTAAAATGGAACAAATACTAGTTAGAGCAGATGGTTTCCAAAGATCCTTGGATTTCAAGCTTTCTAAGATTTTAAGCTGAAGGTACTCAGAATTCCTCGTATTAGTTCCTGGACTTTCCACTCCAAGGCCACTGGCATTAGGTTATAATGCAAGGGAGAGTTTCATATGGAAACATCACGCTCACAGGTTATGAATTCCAGAGGGAACACTCAAGACTGTTAACCCATTCAGCTAAAACCCATAACTGAATGTAAATATTTAAGAAGGAAAAGATTTTCTTTACTTTGAGGTATATTTGGGGTGCTATGGAAGTAGGAAATAAATATGTGGAGTCTGGCCCTTTATTGACTGGAATAAAGAATTTCAGATTCCAGAGAAGTGTGTCAGGATTTCTTCTTTTTACTAATTTGAGGCGTATTCATTGAAGAATATGTCAATGGCCCGAGGGCCTGGGAGCCTCTAGTTTCAGAATTAATGTTGACTCATGCTCTGATGTTGAACAGATCTCTCAATACCTGAGCCCCATTTTCTTCTTTGTAAGATGTAAAATAGGTCCCCAGAACTGTTTTCTGATGCTTAAAAGTCTAGAAATCAGTATGTTTTTCTGATATCTCTAAAGCAAGAGAGTGATGATACTGTGGTTGTGTTTGGAGTGACCAGGGTCCCGTGTCGTGTGAATGATGGCTGAAGGACCAGCTCAGAGCACCAGGACTGAGGTGGTTTCTATAGAGAAGAAGAAAAATCCAACATTGAGAAAATAATTTGCAGTTGAATGAGAACGGTTTGTCCTCTGGAGTGAGTTAAATAGATGATGATAAGCCTGCTGTTGTACACAATGGCATCTAGGAAATGGTGGAGGAGGCCAGATTGTCCGGTCCAGCACACTGCTGAGGAGTCCCAGAGACTGTCTGCTTTTAGGGTTGGTGCAGGCTGCCGGTTTTGAAAGGACGAGAGCTCACATGGCTGTTTGCAGCTGTGTACCAGTGAACTTGTGTCAGGGAGGCCAGCCCAGGGCAGGCAAATGTGGGGGAGATACTAACCCAAAGACAGTGTGGCAGCACACCGCAGACCTCTCGTGGATATTCTTAAGTTTGGGGGCAGAAATTTGAAAATAGGAGCCTAGCTTTAAAGGCACGGTACAAGGGCAGATTGGTTGTAGTCCCTGGAGATGTGGGAGGTTATAAAAGCTCAGTAGCAGGAAAGAGGCAGAAGTCCCATTTATTAGAACTGAAATGGTAAAAGGCATAGCAGAGCAAGGTGTCAGCTGGCTTGTCCCTGAGCTGCTTGAGGCACGGACTGGGATTTTCTGAATGCTTCTGTGGTCAGGGTTGGTCAGGGTTGGTCACGGTTGGTTCAGAAGCCTGGTCTAGAGTTGAGCTGAGTGGTGGGCATGAAGCTGCCATGGGTCTAAGTAGAGAACAGACATGAAGGCAGGGCACCCTGCCCTGCAGTTGGGAAATTCACAAAGTGCCCTAAGGACCTTTTGCTGGTCAGGCTGCCCCAAGACAAACCAGAAGTCTAGGCTGTGCTTTTTCTCCCTTGTTCTTAGTTTGTTTCACAAGGTTAAAGAAAAAGAAGCAGTTGCCTTCAATTTTATAAGGTCCTTGACCTTTTGTTTATGATTATTTACACTCGTTAATTGTCAATGCCATCTGACCACCCAGTGGCTTCCTCCTCCTTGCAGTATGGACTTGTCGATAATACCAGCGTCCTTACAATGTAAGACATACCTCCCTTGTGCCAGAGATGGTTCTGGGAGTTGTAGATGCCATATGTAATCTTTAAAGGGCCTATTTATCCCTCTTTCGTGTGGCTTGAATCAGAATACCAGCCCAACTGTCCTTCTGACAAAGCCCATTCTTTTCCATGAGGCCATCCTGACTTTCGACTTAAAGTCATTTCTTCCCTGTTTCTCAGTTTTTTTCACGGAACAATGAAGATTTTCCAAGTTCTAGCTCCTGTGCTTAGAGGTTCACAAATGCTGCCTTCTCTTTGCGTCTCTTTAAAGTACCTAAAACAAAAAAATCCATGTTTGTTTGCTTGTTTGAACTGTGGGACATGTAAATGTCACTCTCAATTTCCTCAATTGAAAGGCGTGGCGCACTGAATTTGGGATCTGAATAAGATGGTCATGCATGGGCATGAAGCTCATGTATGAGCACTGATAATTGTGTCTTCTAACTTCATTGTTAACATTCTGTGACCATATGCAAGGTCTACATTGGCTGCTGCTTTTTTTTTTTCCTTCTGCATAACTCCTGTGCTTCTGCCTCTTTTTCTTTCCTGAAAGAAAATATAATGAACATGGTACATTACTCTAAAAAGTAGGTTTCGTGGTGCAGTTGGTAGCAAATGGTGTTGAGTGGTGATGGAACAGTGATGTCTGGAAATAAACTGTTTTGGGGGAAGAAGAGAAAAGCAGATACTCTCTTGTCTGTGCCCTCTGTTTGCACTGGAGCGCATGCTGCGAGCTGCAAAGGTGGGACGTGTTCGAGCTCTTTCCTGTGCTCACGGTGGGTGGCCAGCACTGTCGAAAACCTTATTTTATTTCTCTTAGAGGAGTTGCTGTAATTGTTGCCCAGAACTGCTGGCATTTGGGGTTCACACATCACTGAACTCCTGGACTGTTGGTATTTGACGAGTAGGAGCCACGGTGTTTCTCACTTACGGAGAGAAGTTCCGCAGCGAGTTCCCAAAATGGCCCCGTTCACGACCACAGGCAGGCCCCGTTGTTAGCGCCGTGTGTCTAGAAATCTTGTCTGGGCTTGACAGCTTAAAAGCCTTTTGGAGTTGTTCAGCAAGAGGAAATGGTTAAGAACATTGTGACAAAACTAACCCATGAAATATCCCGCAGCCAGTGAGCAGTTTATAAAGAGTCTGCGGTAGCACCGAAAGTGCTGACATTAAAATGGCTTAAGTGGAGCAAAAAATTCCCAGAATGTAACATTTTGAATGCAAAATGATCCCAATTATGTTTTAAAAATGCATCGTGAAAAGGCAAAATGAAAACACACCAAAAACGTTCCTAGTAGCTCTCTCCGGGTAGAGGAGTAGGGGTGCATCTTTCTTTGCTCTCTGTACACATATTCTTAATTTTACGAATGTTCGCTATCTGTAACTTGAGCGAGTACGTATTTTACCATTAGGAGCATAAAAGCTTTTTTCCACAGTAAAATAGTAATTTCTCATATTTGGGGGAAATTCACTTCTGTGAATCAGGGAAAGCCGCTTCCCTTTGTGATTCTGATCTCTCCTGTGACTCTTGGCTGAATTAACACGTTACCGTGTGTAAAATAACACCTATTTGACGTGAGTACTGAAGTGATATGGAAGACTTGACGGTTTTAATAGTATGAGGCGAATACTAATTTTAACAGACAGTTGAATTATGAGTCATAAAATGGTGTGTTCTTTCCCAGTTAGGGTGTGGGGGTTTATCATCTGTCAATAAGAGAGAGCCGTATATGGAACACTTCATTAAGGAAAGGATTCAGGTTTCCTCAACCTTGCGAAATTAGGGCAATCCTGAGGAATTTTGCAGGGACAGAAAATTATGGTAATTATTGATCTTTAAGAACCATGCTCAGCGTAGTCTCATGACTTCCTCAGAACACCTCTGTGAGGTGAGTGTTTGTACCCCTCACGTAAGTGGGAGAAAACTGAAGCATGGGGCTTAGGTACGCCATGTTCCGGAGAAGTTCTTCCGTGTGTATTACATATCTGGGGTTTGAATCTATGTTGTCTGTCTCAAGTATTAGGCTCATAAAGTTTTCCGGGCATTCTAGTAAATTTGATACAAGAATGTGCATCAAACCATCTGTTTTTCTTTGAACCAATCTAACAGAAACAAATGGTAGACCAGTAAGAACACCTGACCAAAGGTAGCACTTCATAGTTTTTAGTGTTTTGTGTTGGACAATATCAGAGTGGACAAAAGTAGAATTTCAGGTTTATTAGGTATCAAAAAGTAATACCTAATGTTTGAAATGTTCAGATGTGGAGAACACTTGTAATTCTTCAGTTTCCCATTGGATTTGCATAGAAGCAGGTACTGGCCTGGGAGGCAGGCAGTAGAAGCAAATAAGGGGGGAGTCAGACCGATTCCCTTATAATTGAGGCTTCCCCATTTATGGCATCTCTGGCCTTGGGGAAATTATTTAACCTCAGAAACCTGGTACATCTGTAAAATGGGATTAATAGTACCACCTTCTAGGAATAGATGAGGTCATCTCCATAAACTGCTTGCTTGGCACAGTGCCTGAGACACTGTGGTAAATAGGGCTCCTAGAGGGTACTTTCCTTTTTATTATTGAGCACTGGGAAGCATGGAGCCTGGATCCATTTCTGCTAACATTGGCCATGAGTGAGTCACTTAACCCTTCTGGATCCTAGACTCAACAGGAACAGTAACACTGATCTTTTTACCTACAAGGTGAGGATAAAACCAGATTATATATGCAATAGTTTTTTGAGAAAATAGGAAGTGCAAGTGCATTTTGTGCAAGTAAAAGATGAAGGGAACAGTGAGCAGACAGAAGGGACAAAGTAATGGACTTGGGTTCAGGTTGTAACTGGACCTCTCCCAGAGGAGTTCAGTTTGTGGAGAACAAATTGAGTTATATTCAATTGTCTGTTTAAAACAAAAAAAGAAAGAAAGAAACAAACAAACAAACAAACTTGAATCCAGAAACCCAGTGGGACTATTCACCAATTACCCTGATTTTTGGCCTCTCATCAAAAAAGGACCAGTCCCAAACTGGACTTTGTGGGAGTTCTTATTGCATGTTTTTCCCAAGTGAAGGCTGTTTAGGGAACTCCCGGAAGACCCGGCTGAGGTTTACCTTTTCATGCGGGAGCCCATTTCTTCAGCCAGGCAAGCTGTGGGAAAGTCAAGTGGAGGTCTGTGTGAGATCAACCCTCCCCTCCGGCCAAGGGCTTCTGCAAATTATCTATATGCTAATAGTCAAGAGTGCTCTGCAGAGTTTTCCTTTGGCAAACTCACATCAGAATTCCTGGCTCTTCTCACATGCCCTCTGCAGGGTCCTGATGGGAATACTGCCTGGCCATGGGTCCTGTAGCAAACAAACATTTAGGAGTCAGGACAAAGAGAAATTATATTCTAGTCCTGCTGCTGTATTTATTGAAATGGAGTTATGATTCTGTGTTTCCTAACAACAACGGCAGGCTACGGCACGGGTGGAGGAAAGACAGTCATTTCTTTGGAATCAGAAGCTGATTTGTAGTTGGGGGTTATGAATCTGTTCAGTGACTTTCTCAGTCCACCATTCACCCTGGATTCTAACAGGAGTCACGTTGTCTGCACAGAACAGCGCCAGCCCCTATGCTAATCAAGTTTAATCTACCAGCCAGGACTGCTTTCCCACAATGAGCATTTGGAGGCATTGCCTATTAAAATATCGGGTCTTTAGCACTGCCTTAAAAGCGAATCTGAAGGCTTGATAGGGACTGCCGTCTTTTTATTATTCTCATTATTATTGTTGTGATCTTAAAGAGCAATTGATATGGGAGTGAGAAGGGGACTGGCTCCAGCATGCCCTCTTGGCTAGCGCTCCCTAAAAGATGATTTAAAAACAGGCACTGAGCCAGAGAATTTTCAAGGCTAACTTTCTCACGTGGAAGAGAAAAATTATTGCAGTGCCCTTTAGCTAAGTACACTCACTTCAGCCTTTATGGATGGCAGTGGTCACGTGCTCACCTCTTTGCGAGGAAGAGAGCTTGAAACAATCACACAGCAGAACCTCGGGAGACTGCGGGCGGGCTGATATCTGATAGTAGGGTACAAGGGAGTACCTGGAAGGGTTTTTGTTGTTGTTGTTGTTGTTTTTAAAGGAGAAGGCCGTTTGAGAAATTATTTTCCTGCCAATAAACTAAAGCATATCTAACCTCCTTTTCATCTTATCCATCATTGCTCTAGCAGAAAGAGATAGCTGACATGCCTGAGACTTAGCAGACCTGTAGGCCCTCTGCCCAAGGCACAGGTCAGATAACAGGCCCTCTAAGGTTCAACATTCAGATGGGTGGAACGCAGCAGGGAAAGGAGCAAACAGAATTATGCAAATGCAAACATGGTGGAGGAAGACTTTCTAGTAAAACTTTTAGCAAATATTGGCTCAGAACTGAGAATTATCTGAAATTTCGTCCTATCCAAAGTATCCAGGGGAGTCCCTGATTTGAAATTAAACACGGTCATTTTGTATGTGAACTATCATGAAATCAATAAGCAAATGTCGAAATGACATAGAACGAGGCACTTAAAGAAATCTGGCCAGTGTAAGAACAGAATGTAATTGATTTGTGTCTTATTTTCATGGGTGTACAAAAGAGAATGAGAGAGAGAGAGAAAGGCGTTGGGGGGAGGGGAGGGAGAGAGTGAGTTTGCACTCAATGAAAGCTGACTGTTAAAGTACAGTGTATATGTTTGGCTCCTGTAAAATGTGGTCTTAGATCCTTGTCTCCAGTGGGTACTTGAATTGGTGTGAGTAGTCATAACTGTGGTCATGATGATTGGGTCTCTGGATTTAGTGAAAATTGGTATCTGAATAATGCATTCCTACGTGGCTTGAGTAGTCCTGCAGTGGAGAGGTACAGGCTTTAACAACTTTAGGGAAATTCAGGTCACCTTATAAATTCAGTGTCTACCTGGGAATTGTCTTCTCGTAAATTTGGCACTCTGACTTAGCCTCCTCACCTTCATACCTCCCATTTTTTTTTTTTTTAAAGATTTTATTTATTTTTTTGACAGCCAGAGATCACAAGTAGGCAGAAAGGCAGGCAGAGAGAGGAGGAAGCAGGCTTCCCGCAGAGCAGAGAGCCCAATGCGGGGCTCGATCCCAGGACCCTGAGATCATGACCTGAGCTGAAGGCAGAGGCTTTAACCCACTGAGCCACCCAGGTGCCCCCATACCTCCCATTTAAAAAGCAAAACAAAACAAAACACCGTTCCTTTTATGTTGAATGACATTACTGTAGCTGTCTGCTTGGTGAACTCCTACTACCCTTTCAAGACCCAGATCAGATATACCCGCTTTGTGAAGACTTCACTGTCCGCAAATAGAACTAATTCCTTTCTTCGATATTTCTTACGGAAGAATTTCAATAATGATGGCTAACATTTACTGAGCACTTAATATGTGCCAGTCCCTTTATAAGCAATAGTTACTTAATTGACTTTGTGAGGCAACAACTGCTATCATTCCCAGTTTACAGTTGAGATATAATGAAGGCTTAGAGGAGTTTAGTGATGTGTCCATGGTCTCAGAGCTAGGCATGGGAAGAACCATGGTCTAAATTTAGATCTTCTTCATGCTTTAAGTGCCTTAAGTGACCCTTGAAGGGACCTCTTAAACACTGTGTTCTGTCTTATTCTCCGTGCTCCTATACCTACATACGTATACAAAATTTAGGGCCACATTGATTACATCTTGGTATGTATGCCCTCCTAAACAAAAATGTGAGCTTCAAGATGATAAAAATGGCATCTTGGTAACCCCTGTTAAAGAATAATTCTTAAACCCTGACTCATATGGATATAAAATGAACACGTTAAAATTTTTATTTAACTCACTAATAAATGAGGGAACCAAGAAACTTGCTATAATAGGCTCACAGGAGAACCACAAATTTATCTGGACCGAAAGAATGTTGAGATGAATTTACAAATGGATTCCAAACTAGAGGGGGAGTCAGTTGAACCTCCACCGGACAGAAGTTATTTGCAACTATAGATAAGAATTATTTGCATTGCTTTCACTTATCTACAAGTTACCAAGTTGTAAAAGAGCCCAAAGGCTAAGGCATTTATCCCTATGGGATCAGATAATGCCCAGAGGCTTCAGCATTCCATTAAAAGGATGCTCATTCTGTAGTCACCTCTGAGAAACAGTATTGCATAGCGAAGGGCAGAAGCTCGTGATTTAGACAGGTTCCAGATCGAGTCCCAAGCTTAATGTGGGATCTTAATTAAAATTTGGAGCATACAAAAAGGCACATGCATGTGTACGTGCACATACACACACATTGTGCAGAGATCTTGAGAGGATTAAATGTAATAATAGAGAAAATAATACAGGAATATAGGAAAAGCCTCTGGCATATTATAGATACTGCTAAATATTAACTATTTTTATTAGTTCTGTAATGTCTAACATACAGTTATTGCTTGATAAACGTTTTTTGGGTGACAAAAGCAGAAGGGGACAAACTTTTTTCTGGAAAGTTCTAAGTAGTAAATATTTTAGACACTGCAAGCCATGTGGCATCTGTACAATTATGCCTCTACTCTTAGAGGTTGAAAGTGGCCATAGATCATATTTAAGCGAATGAATGTCACTGTGCTAGAGTAAAACTTTCTTTATAGAAACATGCGTTGGGCTGTATTTTTTTGTATGGGCTATAGCTTGCTAACCTGTGAACTAAATGAATAAAGTGGTTCATTCAAAAGCTTGGGGTGAAGGACTAATTTCTAGTCATACCTGTTGGTGGACCTTGTCAGGGTCAGTTTGGCCAATGCTAATTAGAAGTAGTAACATGAGGGCACCTGGGTGGCTCAGTGGGTTGGGCCTCTGCCTTGGGCACAGGTCATGATCTGAGGGTCCTGGGATCAAGTCCCACCTTGGTCTCTCTGCTCAGAGGGGAGCCTGCTTCCCCCACTCCCCTGCCTGCCTTTCTGCCTACTTGTGATCTCTCTCTGTCAAATAAATAAAATCTTAAAAAAAAAAAAAGTAGTAACATGATAGACTGTATTTCCCTTTGTTATTGTTCAAGGTAAATTGACCGCTGAAATTACAGTCAGACTTAGATTTGATTCTGTTTTCAACCAGATGCTAGTTGTGTGATCATGGGCAGGTCACCCATCAGGTCTGTACCTTGGATATACCAACCTTGAGATAATCAGGTAAACTATGACATAACTCCACCAAGATAATAAGTATTCGTTTCCAGAGAGGAAGAAAGTTCTCCATGGCTGCGTCTGTTGTGTGGGAACTATGTAATTTTTTATGGTTGAATAATGGACTGGCTATTTCAGCAAGGGATAAAGATGAAAGATAAAATAGTCCTCTTTATTGTTATGAAACAGGCTCCAGAGTATCATATATTGAGTCTGAAAATTACTGTATTGGATTAACTTTGAAAGGTTGTTAAACGTTGGGTTCACATTGAGTGATCTTTACAAATAAGCATTTGTTTTGAAATTTACTAACAAGATGTCCCAGCTGTAGCAAAAATGGTCTTTTTGCCTTAGGCATGACTGATTTTTTTGAAAGTAAGTCAGTCGACCCAACCCAAAATTGGAAAAAGAAAAAAATCACAAATTATTAAAATCCAATGGAAAGGGCCATGCACTTTAAGGGAGGCCTATTGTCATGCAAATATGAAGCTAAGAGAACTTATGATAAGCGTGATTAACTAAACAATCAATTCCATTAACAACTACTTGTGAGACTTCAAGCCTTGAAAACCTGTCTTTGATGAGTAGGAATGGTAGAGAAAGGCAGTAGACTTTGTTCCTGTTAGCAGTTTTAATAAAAAAAAAAAAAAATCTTGTTTACTCAGACCCAACACCTCCTTATGAATGTCACTCCCAACGTTAAAAAAAAAAAAAAATTAAATGATTGTGTTTTTCATGTCCCCTTAAGGTTCTTTCTACTGGACTGAGCCAGATGAAGACTTTTTCAGATGGACCAGTATTTGTAAATGACCCACATTTTGTTTTTGAAGTTGTAATTATTGATGTAAAAACAAAAGAAAACAAAACGGTGTGCTCCGTTTTAGGACAGTCTGCTCTTACATCTGGGTGTGTTGTGTTCTGTAGGAGAAGGTTGTATAGCTGCAGGATGGCAGAGTAGATGCTGAGCAGCCCACTTGGGGCAGAGCCACTCACTAGCCCTGCGCCTTTGCTGAGCCTCTGTTTCCTCATTTGCAAAATGGGAGAAAGATGGTGGGGGTTGGGGGGTGGCGGTGGAAGTGGGGGAGGGGGAGGGGTTGTTAGGTTAGAAGGTTGTTAGGTTTCATCTAATCCTTACCTGCTGGAGGGATTAGATGAAAACTATCAGGTGAAGGGCATCACGTGATGCCAGGCCTCTAAATGAAGACTGTTGCCATCGCTGTCATTATTACCGTTGTTATTTTCAACCTGAAAAGTTTATGTCTTAGTATCCAGTTGTCTTAGTTTGGGTCACTACAACAAATACCATAGATTGGGGGGCTTAAACAACAGACATTTATTTCTCACAGTTTCAGAGGCTGGGATTCCCACTCTCAGGGTGCCAGTTTGATTCCTGGGGAAAGCCCTTCCCTGGCTTGTTGATGGCTACTTTCTTGCCCTGTCCTTACATGGCCGCCAGAGAGATCATCTTTCTCCGTCACTTTTGATGAGGCCGCTAGTCCCATTCATGACCTAATTACCTCCAGTGCTCCATCTCCTAATACTGTCACCTGAGGGATTAGGGATTCAGTGTATGAATTTTCGGGGAGGACACAAGTTCAGTCCACGCACGGGCTCCATGATCAAAGTGTGGACAGGATAGAACCACGGAAGACTTAATAGCGTAGGATGTTGTAGTTCATTTGTGGCTACTTCTCTCATTGTGGTCTACTCATGAGGGCTTCTGGTTTAATATCATCATCAGCTTTCTAAGACTACTATTCCATACCCTCTCCTTTCTGTCTTTCCATCTTTCCATTCCCCACCTCCCCTCACATCCTGCATGGATCCTTAGTTTTCCTAAAAGTCTGCTTTTGTTGTGGCCCCCTGCATCTCTCAGTGGGTGAGGGAGGAGGCTGTTTTCCATGGCCTTCAGGGCTGGTTCAGGCCCCACCATCTGGCTGTCTGTGGTCTGGCTCCCCCCGCCCACGGCCTCTCAGACCTTCCACTGCTCTCTGTCTTATGACTGCTCCAACCACACCTCCGTACTCCGAGGCTCCCTACACATCTTAAGTGCTTCCACATTGCTCCTTTTATTGCCTGGACAGCCCTTCTTTTCTGCCTAACTTTCCCAATCCTATGCTTATTGAAATCCCAGTTCAAATTCCAGCTTCAGGCCACTCTCCTGCTTCTTTTGGAGCCTGAGATCCTTTGTCCCTGGCATTGGAAATGGACATACTACCTTGTCCTTTGCCCGCTGTAATGTCCCCTATCCTTCTTCCCAGCCTGCAAGCAGTGCCAGGCATTTTCTTCCTTTCCGCACAGCGCCTCGCAGAGCCTCGATTATAACACTTTGAGCGCTGTTCTGAAAGTTACCTGTTTAAATGCTGGGAAATGACCAAAATTGCAGAAACCAGACACGTTGGTAAGCATTTGGTGAATAAATGAGTTGACGGATCAACTGCAGAATCCTTGAAGGAACCATCCTTGCTGCTTCTTTGTCCTTCTAGAACCTATCATGTTACCTGGCACAGAGGTAGGTGCCTAAGGAGTGGTTGTTGACTGCATGTTTGACCCACGGTGCGGAGTAACAGGGACTCAGTACGATGTCACATGCCCCCTTTTTCTCAGATGCCAGACAGCTATGCAGAATTGTAAGGTGATTAACTTGGTTGTTAGGTTAGAAGAGAGGGAAACGTTTAACTCTGGATATGGTGCATTTCCAGGGAGATATTTATGACCCAACAATGTGCCAGCTGGGAGGCTTCAGTGGCTCGTACAGTCGCTAGCCTGACGGGCACTAAAACACCTGAATGGCATTGGTCGGAAGACCATGAATTCCTATCAGATTCAGGGCTCAAAGAATTCAGTTGTGACCACTTAATATTCATTGTATGTCGGCACTGTACTTCTGTACTAGGAAAAAATAGACGAGACATACTTTGTGCAGTGGGCTTTGTTAGCTATAATTAGTTGGTGATAGAACAGTGTTGATACAGCAGTCCCGCAGTTAAAGAAAAGCAGTGCCCTTGGTACAAATGTGAATATATTTATACATCTGGTTCTGTTATGCTTACTTACTGTGTTTCAGCACCGTTACTGTTCCCGGGGCATGATGGCTAAACTAGGAGAATTTTGCCAGCTCATAGTTTGAGAAAAATGAGAACAGCTCCACTTCTGACGCAACTTAGTTAAATCACATGCCCTTTCATTTTTGTTTTGTTGTGGTAACTGGAATTCTGGCTTTGGTCTCTTTTACACTAGATAACCCTGGAAGCTTTTTCTGCAGCCCTGCAATTGCAATTTCACTTCTTTTTCCATATAAAGCCCCCTAATTCGGATTATGTTTGGATGGATCTGGACTGCGTTTATCTTTGCATTGTCTGGGAAAGCAGAGAGTAAAATTGCAAAGAGAAAGGACACGTTTTAAGCTACTTAAGAGACTGAATTATTTCTGAAGCCTTAAACAAATAGTCATGTAGAAACAATGCAGCTGGTCATGGGGGGGTCATTGGGTCTTGCCCCTCTTTTCACACTTAAAGAAGAGGCTGGAAGAGAGGTGACTTGCCCAGGGTCACCTTGCTAAGTGATGACCAGTGGGTAAAAGTGCAGGAGCTCCTGGACTCCACAAACAGGGCTTTTTAAACAAAACAAAATAAAAGAAGAACACAATGAAGCTAATTTGTCAAGTAGTTTTTTTTTGTTTTTTTTAAAGATTTCATTTATTTATTTGAGAGAGAGAGCATGAGTGAGAGCACGAGCTGGGGGAGAGGCAGACTCCCTGCTGAGCAGAGAGCCTGATGCGGGGCTCCATCCCAGGACCCTAAGATCATGACCTGAGCTGAAGGCAGACACTTAACCAACTGACTAAGCCACGCAGGTGCCCCTAAAGTAGTTTTTTTTTTTTTTTTTAAAGATTTTATTTATTTATTTGACAGAGAGAGAGATCACAAGTAGGCAGAGAGGCAGGCAGAGAGAGAGGAGGGTGCAGGCTCCCCGCTGAGCAGAGAGCCCGATGCGGGGCTGCATCCCAGGACCCTGAGATCATGACCTGAGCCGAAGGCAGAGGCTTTAACCCACTGAGCCACCCAGGTGCCCTAAAGTAGTCTTTTTAAAGAGACATGTATTTGGAAACATTTACTACACGAGAATTGAGGGGTCAGTATACCCAGCATAATAATTTGAATGTTTTGAGAGTGAACTCCAAAAATTTTTAAGCCGACTCGGTAGATCTTTTTTTTTTTTTTTTTAAGATTTTATTTATTTATTTGACAGACAGAGATCACAAATAGGCAGAGAGAGAGAAAGGGAAGCAGGCTCCCCGCCGAGCAGAGAGCCCGATGTGGGGCTCGATCCCAGGACCCCGGGATCATGACCTGAGTCAAAGGCAGAAGCTTTAACCCACTGAGCCACCCAGGCTCCCCACGCCGACTCGGTAGATCTTAATGGCTACCAGAGTTTAGGTGATTTGCTAGCATTTTATAATTTTTATCTTTTTTATTCTCCAAGTGTCAGCATCTTTTTTAGTTTCCAGAATTAAGTGGGTGGAAAGAGAAACTGCAAGTTAGGAAATCTGAATTCTAGTTCTTTAGAGTGGAGAAACCTGTAATTGCAGTAGTTATCTGTTTATTTTAATGTGTAGTTAAAATGTAAAGCCAGCATATCTCAGTCATGAATTCAGAAATGATATTGTTTAGGAAAGAACTTTAAAAATATATATAAAAGGGTAGGGCACTTAACAGAAACTAAGTAGCAGTATACATGAGTAAGGAAGACAGTCAAAGAAGTGGAACAGAGGATGCGACAATCTCTAAAGTCTCTTCCAATATAAAATTCTGTGATTTTACTAATTATACCTGGTGTTTGGATTTCATTGTTTTGCTGGCAGGCTTTGCATATCTTTAGCAAACAATATATCTAGGGTGAATATAATTTTGGCTTTCATGCCACCTAAGTTTTCTGGGTAAAAAAATGAAAGGTTCAGTGTCACATTGGAAAACTTTTTAGAGATAAGGTCAGGAGAATGCCACGAAGAGCATCAGGATTTTCTAGTGGAATGGGGGTGGTAAATGACATTTGATTCCCATTAGAATGCTTTGTAAGGGTAATATTCCATTCTCACACTGAATTATAGGCTAATTGTGTACACAAG
Organism: Enhydra lutris kenyoni; assembly: GCF_002288905.1. Classification (NCBI taxonomy): domain Eukaryota; kingdom Metazoa; phylum Chordata; class Mammalia; order Carnivora; family Mustelidae; genus Enhydra; species Enhydra lutris. Next base: position 30,703,805 of record NW_019154106.1, read on the forward strand.
GCTTTCCCTGCACACGTGGTCTAAAGAAGAAATCCATGTCGTGACAAACGACATGATAACAGCTTTTATGAAGATCTGTCCATGGGGCTTGCAACACTTAACGTGTCAAGACTGAATAAATGAGAATGGTTTATTTGTTTGAATATGCAGTAAAATATATAAACACTTGATAGTCAAGCTTCAAGAACAAGATTTGAGGCTTGGCACAAAACTTAGAGACTGAATTAGAAAACATTTTGATGATAGCTCCTCTCGGAGAGACCACCAGTGTGCCCAGCACTGTCATCTCTCCACCACCCCTAAAAGCGTTTGTCTTTGATATGCAGCTCACTGGCCCATGAATTCACAGGTCCACAAATTCTGACACTGTCCCGGGAGGTGCTCAGACCCGCTGGATCGTGTGGAGGAGGAGACCAGTAGGGCTCTGTGGGCACTGGAAACCTAAACACACAAGGAGAGCTGAAGAAACCAGGGCTCCTAGATTAGAGTGGAGAAGATATTAGGGGTTATGGTACTTGTCCTCAAATATTTGAAGAACTGCCAAAGTGAAAAGGGGACTATTCTCCTATTCTCCCGTATTTCACATGCAGAATATTGGGATGAAAGAAGAAAATAAGAGGAAAAAATATCAATGTAGTTATTGACCGTGGGGTATGTGTCCCGACTGTGCTGGGTTTTGGGTTTGTGACCTCCTTTAACTCTCAGAAAGTCCCAGTGTGGTCGCTGTTACCTCCTTGTAGCGGAAGAGATGGATGTCAGAGAAACTAAAAGGTACTACTTCTACTAAGTGTAGCAAAAATATTACACACTTAGTAAAAAAACAAAAACCACTTACTGAGTGTCTGCTCTGTGTCAGACTGTTCTAAATGCTTTGAGTACATGATACCTTTTTATCCTCACAGCAATCCTTTGGGAGAGGTACTATTTTTATATCCATTTTATTGGTGAGGAAACCAAGACACAGGAGTTAAGTCCCTTGCTCGGTGTCACACTGTTAATAAATCTGGAGTGAGAGTCAAAGCAGATAGTCAGGCCTGCTTCACTCTTAGGTCATTCTGTGTCTTTGCTTTCTGAGAATGTGCCATGTGCCAGACCCAGTATTTGACGATTTATATCCTCCTAGCAACATAGAAGATTAGGCGTTACTATTCCCATTTTACAGATGAGAAAAAAAAAGTGAAGCCCCAAAGAATGAAATGACTTGCCAGAAACAAATACCTCAGCCAACATTGTTCATTTTCAGGCTCTGGGCCAATCTCTTTGGACCATGCTCAGATTTCTGTGTGCCTGTAGAGATGTAGACTGAATCAGAAACTTTTTAGCAAGTAGAACTGTTGAGAAAACCAGAATGGGGGGCCCCAGAGAAGAGAAGGGAACTCAGGAGCTCTCCTTCTCTGGAAACCTTGGGAAGAAAACTTGTGTCAGTTAGGCAGAGATGGGGTAAAAGAGATTCAAGCTTCGTGTAAAACATTGAACCCAGGGGCGCCTGGGTGGCTCAGTTGTAAGGCGTCTGCCTTCGGCTCAGGTCCTGATCCCAGGGTCCTGGGATGAAGCCCCGCATCAGGCTCCCTGCTCAGCGAGAGGCCTGCTTCTCCATCTCCCACTCCCCCCGCTTGTGTTCCCTCTCTCGCTGTGTCTCTCTCTGTCAAATAAATAAATACGATCTTAAAACAAAACGAGAAACATTGAACCCAATGCCTGCTAAGGTTTTGTCCGGTGCTGGGATTTTATGATGCTGTGTTTTCTTCTCATCTTCCCATGTCATCTTGTTTTCCCCTGGGTGTACTCAAATGTACGTGCAAATCTCACTGTGATATTTGAATCTGGCTCTGGGGGTTAGATTGCCTTGGTAAGATACTCACTTGCTAGGATACTTGACATGATGCCTTAGGGGAAATGGTCGATCATTTGAGAAGTCAGCAGCATAAACAGTAAGCAGTGAAGTTAACTAAGACCGAAAATGTAGTCTGTGGGTCTTCGTACAATGTGAACAGGTAGATCTATTGGTAGTCGGGGTCTCCCTTAGACGTACTGTTACGGTGAAAATATTTGACTGCCTTGACTTTTATTTCCAAAGCATTTACCAAATGCCCAATTTGGAAATAGTAGTTTCCCGAGGGTTGTCTCAACTTTAATTATATCTGTTGCAACTTGCCTACTCTGCTGGATGTCTTATTTTCAACTCTGAATGTCTTTGGGTGGACGTGTCTTCCTTCCTGTGACCCCCGGGTGATATTTGTCATGCTGTCCTGCAGCGTGCCTCTGACATGCTGTGCTGTCTTGTCTCCTGAAGCCATCTCTTGCCTTGTTTTGAGTCCTGGGGGTAACAAAGGACATCCGTGTCTCTGGGTCAGAGGATATACATAACTTCTGCATTCGCCTATTTATACCTCCCCCAAGCCTCTACCTTGAATCAGTCCTCCATATCGCTCTTAAATATCCTCCTGATTCTCTCTGGTAACATCAAGTTGGTGATCTTGATGGTGAGCCTTCTCTGACAGTCTTCCTGTATACTTTTTTTTTTTTTTTAATATTTTTATTTATTTATTTGACAGAGATCACAAGTAGGCAGAGAGGCAGGCAGAGAGAGAGAGGAGGAAGCAGGCTCCCCGATGAGCAGAGAGCCCAATGCGGGGCTCGATCCCAGGACCCTGGGATCATGACCTGAGCCTCAGGCAGAGGCTTTGACCCGCTGAGCCACCCAGGCGCCCCTCTTCCTGAATACTTTTGACTCATTTTATTTCAGCTCAAAGCTAAGCAGATGCATTTTCTCCCTTTTCCCTTTCCCCTCTATTTTTCTATTCTGTGGCCTTTCTTTCGCTGTTAATTCTGTTGGACATTTAAATGTTTCTCTGGAGGACATGGGAAGGTGGGGCGGGAAGTGGAAGCCACTTAAAATTGGTGTTCTTGTCAGTGGCCTCCGGAAGTTATTTCCCAGTGTAGAACTAAGATGGGAACCAGAGAGGTGATGTACCAGAGGACGATCTGCTTCTCTAAACTGAGAAGAAGTCACAGAATAGGGGCCTGTTCACAGTGAAGGGTTTATATCTGTGCTATTTTCTCATAAATTCAAAATGATAACTATAATGCATGTCCCTTTGATAAGTGATGGATGTGTAAAGGATTTCGATGTAGTAGTTGTGCCTGGAGGTCAGCTAAGTTACAGAAAAGAGAAATAGAGACTGTGTCTGTATATTCCCATTAGGTTGGGAACTGGAAAATAAAGATGTACTTATGTCTATGTATATGCGTATATGAGTATTTGAATTATTCATGTATTTAGAAGTCCAGTGGTTGATATTTATTTAATTTTGATTCAAATGTTGGTGGATTAAGCATCAGTGTGCACAGTCCAATTCCAGGGAGCATCTTAACTTTTGACATGGAAACAGAATATTACGATCACTTTCACTTTTCCCTTCCAGTCTGCTGCAGAGAACAGTCATTCATTCTCTCGGGAAACTGCTTTTAGAAGACAGGAGATATTGACGAGACTGGAACCACTAAGACTGAGTGTAATAGAGTCTCAGTAATGGAAGGGAAGACACCAGACACTTCCATGTATATAAAAGAGTCAACATTGGATATAATCAGAAGGGTTTCCAGGTTACTCATGAGATCTCAGTGGATTAGTGAATATTCTCCATGGTAATAGCGTTATTAATTTCTAGCCTTTACAGGAAAAATTCATTAATTTTTTGCAAAGTTAAACTTTTTGGGTTTCCAATTAGACCCACTGCGTTAACCAGTTTACGGTGCCTCCCCCTCTTCTCCCTCTTTCCTCTCTTCTTGCTCTCCTTTCTTCTTACTTCCTCTCCTTCTCCTGTGACAAAGAGAAAATTACATTAAAAGATTACCCGTTAAAGAAATTCAGGACTATCCAGGTTGTCTATCGATGTCTTTATTCTCCTCACTAAAATTGCCATTGTTAAAACAGATGGTTTCTTTTAGAAAACTGGGGAAAATATAAAGAAAAATTAAACAAAGCCTGTGGAGGTAACACATGTAGGGAATCTCGTGGTGAGCTTTCAGCGTATTCTCTGCTGCATGTTAACGAGGAAGGGTGGGGCTGTGACATGAAATATTGTTCCTTATTTAATGTTTCACACACTGATCTCCACATTGCATGTTTGCCTCTGTTGTGACCTTCTCTTTGCCTTTATAACTGCTGCTTTTCACCCATAATCCAAAATAAGTGTACATTCCTACAGAGAAATTAAAGGAGGCTGTCAGTGTAGAGTTAATATAGTTAAAGCACCCTTAACTCTGCTACAAACCCCTTAAATAATTAAAACTGTATGCTTGAAGAGTCAGATTTGCATTTCTTTACCAAGTTTATTTAGCACACTTTGTTACACTCAATTAAATGAGACTGTTCTGTTTCATTTTCTTTGCTTCGGGTTGATCATTTTGCCTTTTGATTCTTATGCCCTAGTGTAATTTCACAGTGCTTAGGTCTCTAAAACTATACATATATTAATGCATATGTAGATCTATACACACCCATTAAAAGGCTTACTGTTTGTACTGAATAGAATCTTTGCCCAAGGCATTTGAGCGTTGCAAGTCATCTGCAAGTGTACCTGGGACTGCAGATAATTCATGGTGGTAAAGAAGGAGATTGACAATGTTCTTTTAACGTTCAGTGTTTCTCTTTTAAGTCCTGTTATTTTGACGTCCCCTTCTCTCCCCACCGTTTTGATTAGTGAATGTCTTAGCAAAGACGAGAAGATACAGGTATTGAATGGTTGCAGAAAGGAAATTAAATATAAGTTCTATCTATATCTCTCCACATCTCAGTTGGCAAAGCATGTGCAGAGTGTTCTCTGTAAATTAGTTCACTGCTTAAGTTATGCATGTTTAAGAAGGAATAAATGTAGTTATCCATTTCTTAATGAGTAGTGGGATCAATTGGAGCATGATGAGAGAAAATAGCATAATTTTGCTTCCCCAGTTGGGGTTCAATATCCCTAAACTTCACTATTAATCACTCTATCCGTTTCCTAGGTTATTTCTGATTTTACATGTAAGCTATTCTTTCCTTTTCATTCTCCTCCCAGGTAAGTAAGCCTTTTTGAATTTGGTCAGTGGGGTCGTAGATGGGGGATGCTTTCTCCTGTGAACCCCAAAGTTTCCCTTGTTGCAACGGCCGCCTCTGCCTTTGCATCAGTTTATCTGGGTACGTTCACGGATAACCGTCGATATGTATGTGCAATGACAATTACGAGGGTTCTAATATATTTAACTGTTATGGGATCTGTTATGTCTACTTTAGGGTCGACCCCATCCCATATGACACTCCAAAACCAGCGGGCCACACGCGGTTTGTCTGCATCTCAGACACGCACTCCAGAACAGATGGTATCCAGATGCCTTATGGGGACATCCTTCTCCACACAGGCGATTTCACCGAGCTGGGACTGCCCTCAGAGGTTAAGAAGTTTAATGACTGGTTAGGTAAGGAATGATTGCGTTCTGGCGCCCCCAATTAACCTTTCCCGTCCGAGTGTCACTCACTGCGTCCTAATTGAATTAGAGCACTTGGAAGCCAGCTCAGCCATTTCTCGTATGATATGCGGTGGTGTCTAGCTTTAATCCAATTCTGTTAATTAAAGATGAATTTTTAGATATTTAATTTTACTGTGCATCCTTTCAGTGCCTGGCCTCAGCGGCTCTGGGGCAAAGGGACGGAAAGCTTTGAAACCCATCTCATCTCACTCATGCTGCTTTAATGAGGGCATTCATTGGCACACATGAGACCTAGAATCATATTTTTAATTCATTGGCTCTGCAGTCTTTCCCAGATATTATGAGCAAAGATGTACAAATGACCTACTAGGAAGAGAACATTTCTAAGAAGTGGAGGAGGCTGTGAAAGTCTTTCTATGAAGGGAGGGTCCTAGCACAGTGCTGCTTTTGTGGGCAGCTTTCCTAAGTGAACCAATGGGGCCCCTAAAACTCCTGACATGATAAGTTGTCTTGCTGTAAAGCTCCCCAAACTTGGAATGTGAAACCACCCTAGATACACCAAGAAAAGGATAATGACAACTTTGTGGTTACTGTAGAGGCACCCGTAGGTCAAGGGTTATGGAAAAATATGTGCTCCTGGGTCAGACAGTTGCCAAATATTAGCATTACAAGGCAATCATCGGGTTATTCGTAGATAGATTAGATGACACATCTTTTTTTTTTTTTTTTCCCTGACATGTTTTAAAAGAATCCTCTTAGGTGAGGAAAAGAAGGCAAGGGTTCTGAGATTTTAGAATCTCTAAAGACACTAAAGAATTATATAGTAAAGAGCAGAAATCATGCTTAAAGAATAATGTCATGAATAATATGTCAGTCAATAAAAATTACTCAGGAGATTTAGGCAGAAAGTTTAAAATTCATTTTGCATCAGACTAAAGCAGGGGCTAAGAAATTTTTGAATAATTAATGAAATGATAAAATGTCTGTGTGAATGGAAAAACAGCATTCATTACTAACAATTAAAATATTTTTTAAAACTAAGCCTAACTACTAACATAACTATTTTCGGTTTTCCCCTGACCTTGCCCATCTAGCCACATTTTATGTAGTTGGCATCTGAAGATGTATCTGGTCTTTTACTTCTGGCTATTTTCATTGAATATTATTGACATGATTTTCAACAACTTTGCATAATTTTCATGTTCGTCCTTTTAAATAGCAACATGACATTAATATTGTTCTGTGCTTTTATTTAATGAGGGAATTCCTTTAAAAATGAATATTGATATTGATAATTTCTCCTCTGATACCTAGCACTGAAATTTGCATTTTCATTTGTATATGTCTTTTTGCTTCAATTGACTTATTTCTTAGGGTAAAATATTGTATAAATTAAATTACTAAGTAAAAGGATATGAAATTCTTTATGGTTTTTGCTGTGTGTCGGCATCTTGCTTTCCAAGGGGATTGTAGCCATGTAGTTTACTAAACAATGAATGGATACACCAATGTGAGCATGATTGTGACAGCACTGGGGTATTGGAGCTTTATATTTTGTGCTGTTTTAGTGGTTACTCAGTCATCTAGTTTTAAACAGCAGGATACCTTAAATAACATTCAGCATAATCTCATTTCTATAGATAACTCAGAGATACAGAGAAGTTAAATGACTCTCTGAGTCTGCTTGTGGCTGAGTTGGGTCTGTAAGCCAGATCTTTTCACTTCTCTTTTTTTTGCCTTTGTAAAATTGGCTTTCAAGTACTATTCTCTCTTAATTTTAGCAACTTTTATTTATGAACTGTTAGCAGGCTGAATAACTTGAGGTTGAATCATGATAGTCCTAAACTGTTCTGTGAAACTGTATCTCAATGCAGAAATGATCTAGCTGCCTTGACAATGTTGATTTGTAAAGAAAGGGACTAGCACTGTGGGAAGTGTTTATAGAAGTACAAGACAGGATAGACCTGGTTATAATCTTGTTTAGCCACTGACCTTGGGCAACTGAGTTAACCTCTCTTTTCCCCTTGGTTTCCCTCTGCAGAACTAAGGATTAATACTACCTGTCTTTCTGGATTGTTGTGCAGATTAATCAGTAAATGAATGCTGCTAGTAAGTTTTTGTGGGCCATTAATAACTGAATGGGGAATGTGGTGAATGGACCATCAACAGATATTTAAAGGGTAAAAACAGAAGAGGTCAGAGGAGATATTTAGTAGATTAGAAGTCAACACTGGGAGATTTTATAAGGGAAAGTACTCTGTAAATGGAAATGTGCCGTAACTAAGGAAATAAAATGATAAGGAAATAAAATGCTAAGGTCCAATTGCACGGTCAGTTCCTTCTCTTCTCTTTTCCCCTCTAATCTTGTGTGGCAGAAGTAAGAGGCCTCAGCAGAGAGTGTAGAACACGAGACCAAAGGGAGCCCATGGGATATGGATAAAGTTGGGATCCCATAGGGAAGGACCAGAATAGCTCAGTTACCCTGGCAACCTTATGGTGCTCTCAGAGTGAGACAGGGTGTGAGATTACACTCTGCCACTTGGCTCAACGGAAGCCTCGCACCTGAAGAAAGTGCTTCTAGCAACCGTTGCCAGATGACCTAGCAGAATGGAGTCAGAGGTCAGATCGGTCTGGGGCTTTTGTCTTAACAGGGCACCCAACTCTCATTGGCATGGGTCGTTACAGATTTTGGAAGACACTTCAAGTTCAAAGAACCTCTTATTGATTTCCATCTTTCTGCTTTAGACTATCCCGATCACTGGAAACAATCTGACCATCCCCCCAGCTCCTTTCTTCTCCAGCAGGCTCTTGTATTTCCACCACAGGCCAGGCATTCCTTCTGTCCCTGTGTCATCCCTCTAAGGTTGGCATTGTTATCTCATCTTCCAGATTGGGGACCTGAAGCTCAGCTGGGGTGACTTACCCAAGGTCGTTTAACAAATAAGCTCAGAGAGGTTATCAGAGAAATCCACTCAGATTCACTTGACTACTCAACCTGGGATTGTCTGGCCCCAAGGTGTGAGCCCTTTTTTGTTACTACTCTGCTTTATTGAATGGGCTTGAAGCCCCTGGAAGGTTGCACTTCAGGCTTGAATTAAAACACAGTAGTTTTCGCAGTTTCATATGGAAGTTGAGTAGCTGTTTGACCATGTGCTATTATTTGAAAGATGTATTTAAGTCCTGCCTGTCTAAAATCTTACCTTGACCTACCAGCTGCAGGGCCTGAGAATCCTATCATGACTTCCCTGTTGGTTCAGAGATGATGGGTCCTGGTTAATTCGTGCATTGGCCACATGGCGGGTGTGACACAAAGTTATTAATGTAAAATGATTTATGAGATAAGCTAGCACAGCACAGGGTCATAAGAAGATAGAGCTCGAATTAGGTACAGCCAGACTTGGGAAGGTAGGATACCATATGAGGATTATAAGCAGCTGGGAAGAGCCAGTTTTGAATTCCCTACTTTTGGTAAGTTACTTAAACTCTTGAACCTTGATTTTCTCTTTTGTAAAATGGGCATCATAATAAAAGTATATCCCCTGATGGTTGTGCAAATGCATTCTGTGATAAAGCTGAGACCATTCTTAACGCAGCCCTGGCCTGTAGATAACTTTCAACAACTAGGGTGGACGAAGATAACAGAGCCAGAGGCAAAAAAAAAAAAAAAAAAAAAAAATCCCCAAACCAGAAACTAGAAAGGACTGGTACCACGGATTTAAAGAGGGATTTAGACTGTAAGAGGGAGGACCAAAGGGTATTCGGAGTAGAAGCAGACAACAAGCCCCCCTTACTGGACTCAATCCTAGGACTTTTAGAAGCTTCAGAGGTCCCACCTCCTAATTTGAGAGAAGGGTACACTGAGGTTGGAGATGAAATGAATTGCTCAGAGTCATTCAGAAAACAGATGGCCACATAGGGACTAGAACTTGAACAGGGAGGGGTGTTGAATGAACCTGTATTATCTGTAGGTGGTAGAGTCCAGCCACCGTACCTGTTCCCCACCCCCCAATTACATGTATCATTCATGCTGTCCTCACATGAACTGATGAAGTTGTTTTTGTTACTTATGAGTAAGCTGTTATTAGCTTCTTCAATACTTAGGAGGACACTGAGCCTTGGTGAAGTTCACTTGTCTATGATCCTAACAATTAGGAGGTAACCTCAGCATTTGGACTTGGGTCCATCAGACTCCATTTCCTGAGTGTGTCCTCCTGTCTTTCTCTATTCCCAGTGTAGGGCTTAGGATCCCTGCTGGAGGAACCATATCCTGGGTAAAACGGTGGTTCTTTGAATAACTGCCTCCTTTGACACATACACTCAAATATACGGATGCTGAGGGTCTCAGGTGGGTTTACGGCATGTTAGAACAGTTTTATGGTACAACCTCTGTCTAGGAGTTGGCTGCTGGGAGGGCGTTTTGAGGTGGGGAAGCATTCTTAACATTTGGTGTAGACAATTCCAATCGTAGCGGATTACAAAGAGGTGAATATCCACAGAGAATACTGAAGATGTAGCCAGGCACATAGGCTCCGGGGGATGTCTAAATCATTTCGTGACATTAACATTTCGTCGCACTCATCTCAGTCCTTGAAATGAATAGCCACTGACTGGAGCCCGAAAATCTTTTCTTTTGTGGGCTCGTCTCTCCCCCTTGTGAACACTTGAATTTAAAAAAAACCCAGCATATTCTCACAGCTGGCTGCTGATACTGATCTGGCTGGTCAGACACCCGAGTCCCCCATCTCGCAAACCAGCTCCCCTTCTCCCTACCCAGTGGCCGCCCATGGGGCTATCTTGAAGGGAACAGCCCAGAGTCAGAGAGACATGTACCTTCTTATTGCCAGGGATTGTAGGGTTGTGGGAAAGAGGGACAGATCAATCTTTCCCAGAGAAACTTTTTTTTTTTTTTTGGTCTTTTTTTTTTTTTAAATTTTATTTTTTATAAACATATAATATATTTTTATCCCCAGGGGTACAGGTCTGTGCATCGCCAGGTTTACACACTTCACAGCACTCACCATAGCACATACCCTCCCCAATGTCCATAATCCCACCCCCCCAACCCCCCTCCCCCCATTAACCCTCAGTTTGTTTTGTGAGATTAAGAGTCACTTATGGTTTGTCTCCCTCCCAATCCCATCTTGTTTCATTTACTCTTCTCCTACCCCCTTAACCCCCCATGTTGCATCTCCTCTCCCTCATATCAGGGAGATCATATGATAGTTGTCTTTCTCCGATTGACTTATTTCGCTAAGCATGATACCCTCTAGTTCCATCCACGTCATCGCAAATGGCAAGATTTCATTTCTTTTGATGGCTGCATAGTATTCCATTGTGTATATATACCACATCTTCTTTATCCATTCGTCTGTCGATGGACATCTAGGTTCTTTCCATACTTTGGCTATTGTAGACATTGCTGCTATAAACATTCGGGTGCACGTGCCCCTTCAGATCGCTACATTTGTATCTTTAGGGTAAATACCCAGCAGTGCAATTGCTGGGTCATAGGGTAGTTCTATTTTCAACATTTTGAGGAACCTCCATGCTGCAGAGAAACTCTTTTTAAAGTGATAGTTAGGGCGCCTGGGTAGCTCAGTGGGTTAAGCCTCTGCCTTCAGCTCAGGTCGTGATCTCAGGGTCCTGGGACCAAGTCCCGCATCGGGCTCTCTGCTCGGCGGGGAGTCTGCTTCCTCCTCTCTCTGCCTGCCTCTCTGCCTACTTGTGATCTCTCTCTGTCAAATAAACAAATAAATTCTTTTAAAAAAAAAAGTGATAGTTAAATCCTCTTGTCCCATTAATATGTTAGGTCAGATATGCTATAGGTATGTCACAGGTGAATAGGCTTTGGAGAGCTGAATTGGGATCCTAGCCACTCAACCATTATAGCATTTTCTTTTTTATCTTGGCACAAATGCATCCTAATCACAGGCTTGGCTTCAAAATAAATTTGCCAACTATAACACGCTTGCTAGTTACAATGTGATTATTTTTATTGGTAGTAAATTCTGAACCACTGATATGCCTGAAGGTACATTGTGTGAGCCATTGGGCTGCGTGTGGTCTTCCTTCCTTTTGCCCGTTTTCTTCCAGCCTATGCATCTTTGATATTCTTTACTGTTCTTCACTGTCCACTCGATTTCATCCCTGCTGTCCTCTCACCTTGAGAATATTTTTGGCAGACGTCTTCTTGAATATGGCTCATGCATATTGAACTTTCAATGGTTGTTATGTAATTGTTTGCTTGTGTCTCCCCACTAGCCAACAGCGCGTGCCTGACGAGTGCTCTTTGTACACCCATTTCGGAGTATAGGGCTTGAGACACAGTGTGCAGAAATGGTTGTTGAATCCTGGAGTGAATGAATGAACATAAAGGTACAAGGCTTTTTTCTGCCTGTACTTTTGGCACAGACTTTAAAATTATGTAGTTCCGTATGTAAAATCTCTCTCTCTTTCCTTCTCTTTCCCTTTCTCCTCAAAGTATTTATAGCACTCAATTGGCTATTGTTAATGATTCCTACATATGATGCAGAAATATTATAAAGGGTTTGTTGTTGTTTTGTTTCCTATTATAATTAGACCAAGTTCTTGGGTGGCCTGTTGTTTCTGCCTGAAGATTACATGTGACAATCTGGCCAGTCAGAATCCTTTTTAGCACAGCCCATGAACTTTCCATTAAGACTTTTCCTTGGTCTTGGTTGTTATGTAATAGCTTTGAGCTTCAATTTCTCCAGGCCTGAAAGGAAGAATGAAAATATTCCCAAGGAAAATCTCAACAAGATTATTCATATTTGCGGGAGCATTCTATTAGGCATGGTTATAACTGAGTGTGACTGTAACGAACATCACAGATCGTAGACCTATAAATTGATTTTGCTTCTTTCAGAATAATCATATCGGGAGACTCTGTCCCTTCTCTAGCGATCTTGCTGTTGACCCAGAGTTTTGGAGCTGGGCTTTAGGAAAAGCTTTCACCGTCTGGGCTATTAATTTTATTCTTATATATGCATGCTTGATTACCGAGGAAGTAGAGACAAGTGAAAGGGAAAAACAAAATTACCTATGGCCAGAGATAACCACGGTTAACATTTTAGTGTGAATCTTTATGGAATGTTTTCTGTTGATACTTACACACACACACACACACACACATACACACACACACACGCACACACATCTTCTACCAAAATACAGATTTATGGTAGTACTGTTTTATTGTGTGTTTTTCATCTTAATATATCACAACTTTCCACATCAATAAATATGGCTAAAATACTTTGTCCCCAAAAAAGAATATTTTTAATAGAACTAAGACACACATAAAATTATAAAAATTCAACTATTTGATGTGTGCAAAGTAGAAAATATACATCCCTCTATAAGGCTATCTTTAGAGTAATTCTCTTTGACTATGGAATGTGAGAGAATTTTTTTGACTTTCTGTTTCTGTCTTGAGTTTTCTCAGTAGCAGCAAATATTCAACCTTTAAGGACTTTTTGTTTAAAGTCTATTTTTAAAAATTGTTACAACTGTGCATATTATCCTGTAACTTTAAAAAATTAACACATTATGCTTATAGCATTCTGCTATGTGGGTGCACTCTGATTTATTTAACCAGATCTCTAATACTGGACACCTAAGAAGTCTTCATTCTTTTATTTTCTGCACTAGTGTGATGAAAATCTTTCCTGCTCTCTCTTTGCAAACATCCTTAAGTTATATTTGTAGGCTATCTCCCTAGCAGTAGAATTGTTGGTCCAAATGATACATACCTCAAAAAAAAAAATGATTTTATTATATATTGTCAAATTTCCCTCAATTAAGATTATAATTCCCCACTAATACTCTCCGTAGCCTTTGAAAATTTGTTTCATGTGTTTTTGAATGTCTTCAGTGTCAGAAAATCTTCATCCTCTAAGGGCTTTTTAAAAATGAATGCAAACTCTTTTTCTAATGGTGAAAACTTACATACTCGTGGTGAAAAAGTGTAAATAATGGTACAGAAAAAAAAAAAAGGATCACCAGGATATCTCTCAGTTCACAGATAACTTCTCTTCACAGCTCACATGCATCCTGTTCTGTGGGATATGAATGCAGTCTAAGTACTCATGTGTAGAAAGACAGGAGGTATAGAGTTAGAGCATGAGTAGTGGACTTTATCTGCCGTGTTTAAATCCTGATCTCAATATTGTTAATGCTGCGATCTTCAATTTATTCCTCCGTCAAAGGAGAATTATTCATGCTTAGTGTATCTTTCTAACTTATGAGGATGGTTGTAGGTTAAATAATATAATGGTCAAGCAGTGAATGGTCAGGAAATGTAACTTGCTCTCTTGTGCTAAACGCGCCATGACTTCTTCCTGTCCTGTTGGTGCATGTCTCTTACTCCCTGGGAGAGCAGAACTTCAGCAGAAGTGGCCTTACAGGCTCTTGTGTTGCAGTGACCTGCTGGCTTGAGGCCCATTCTGCGTGCAGAGCTGAGCAAAGGGTGAACACCTTGGCTTTGTGTGGCCTCCGGAAACCTGGCTCTGTCTCCACACACACACACCACAGCCAATACACATCGACATATTCCTAGATTCTGATTCCTCCTGAGCTACACACCCGAGGGGCCAGGCCTCCCCTTTTCCTAGCCCTCTCTTCAATGTCCTGTCATGTCCCTCCTGTCCTGATCTTGAATCTGGCACATGCCCTCTGCTCTCCAGTGTCACGGTGCCTCCTTCTGGGAACCATCCCTGTGCACTGGCTCCTGCTTCACAAAATCCAGCACACCAGCCGTCAGCCAGGTGATCAGTGGCAGATTCCAATTTATGTTCTAAGCCCTTATACATAATGATTTCTAGGCATGGTTGTCACATTTAAGGCTTCTGATTTTTTTTTTTTGAACAATACAAAATTATTAGGAGCTGGAGCTTGTGAAGTGGTCAAGTTGAGAGATACCATTTGGAATAAAAAATAATGATGTGATATAATGGCAACAAAAGTCCTGGGGATGTAATGTACAGCACGGTGGCTATAGTTAATAATACTGTATATTCTAGTACAGTGATGCAGTATAGTGTAATATAGTGCAATACTATATACTGTGGGATAGTTATATATAAGCATTATGTATTTGAAAGTTGCTAAGAGAATAGATCTGAGTTCTCATCACAAGAAAAATCATTTTGCAGTATGTACAAATATTGAATCATTATGTTATATACCAAAAACTAGTAAAATTTTTTACATCAGTTATACCTCAGTAAGAAAAATACACAAGACAATGGTGTGGCGCAATGATGTCTAGTGAAGTGGGTAGCAGCTCCCAATGAAAAGTTTCAGAAATGATTTGAGCAGGCGAGCCTCATTGGAATATTTATGGACATATAACTTTATTACCACGTAATAGTCATATCTAATAAAGAGGCTTTGTAGGAGGCTTGGAGAAGGACAAACAAGATGACTTTTCCCATGATTTACGGAGAAGAAGGTGTCAGAGAGTTCCTTAGAGCCTAGAATTCCCTGATTGTTATTGTTTAGAGTTTAATATCAAAGGAGTTTCTTAGCCTTTAGCTTGCTCACAAAACCCAATCTGACATGCTGCACTTCTTAGCTTTTGATTCATAATTTGGTTTTTCCAGTTATCATTCTAAAGTTATAACTTAATAGCTTCTGTTTCTATTTTAAGCACTTTACTGAGGGTGTTTGCTTTTTTCTCCTTAGTGTGAAATTGTTGACTTTCAAAAAGTGCCTGTGAGGTACCTGTATGTATTCTGTTGTGTGTGTACAGACATTCTGTTTTCTTGCGTGTACTAGTATATTTGCTTCACCTGAATAGTTGATTCATGCTTGGTATCTATTTGTCCTTCTTTACATTGAAGAATCTTTTTCCCTAAGGTGAATTACTTCATGGTCTAATTTATATATAAAATATTTTCCAATAAGGACAAAATTCATTTTAAAGTACAGTTCAATTTTGATATAGAATTAAGTAAGATCCTTGTGGGAGGGGGGATGAACCCAAATACAGAACAATTGAATACGCTCAACGAAGTGAGATTGGATTTTGTTCCATTAGGAAGGATCGTTAGTGACCTGAGGACATGATGACTAGGTCATTTGTGATCCGTATGAACCTAATCCTCTTTGTTATGGCCAGCCATTTTCTTAAATTACATTAATTATAATGCTTCTAATTTATATGACATCCTTCCTCCAAAGGACTCAAAGTACCTTTGAGTATATTAGATCATTAATGCTTATAATGGTTCAGGGAAGTTGATATGGGCAGACAGCATTGCTGATGTCTTGCTGATGGATGGATGGAGATCTAGAAATGTGGAAGGACAGGCTGGGGTCATATTGTGAATTAACGTAAGAACTGGACATTTCACTACATGCTTCTTCCAGCTTTCAGTTCTAAAACTTCCTGTTTTCTCCTTTTCTGAAATAATCGGCATCTCTTAGAAAGAAACAGACATGGGCAGGACATCTATAACCATCACTTCCCCAGCTACACAGAAAAAGCTAGGTAACAACCCTTTGAAAAGGGGGAATCTTTTTCTATTTTGCTGTATGGTAATTGTATCACCATTTAAAATAAATAAAACTTAAAAAGGAGTTTTTTGGACACAAAAACGTCTTCAGCTTTTCCAAGCCATACGATCCAAGAGGGAAAGCTGAAGCCCCCAACTTGCATACACTTGACCCTTGAACAACATGGGTTTGAACTGCACGGGTCCACTTACATGTAGTTTTTTTACAGTACTATGGATTATTTCCTCTTCCTTATAATTTTATTAATAATGTTGTGTGCTCTAGCTTACTTTATTGTAAGAATACAGTATATGATACATACAATACATGCTAAATGTGTATGCACGTATTCCACTGTGTGGGAGGGCTGGCACTCCTAGCCTCTGCATTGTCCAAGGGTCAGCTGGTATTGCTAAATCCTGGAGCAGGATCCTTGTCTCCCAGAACAGGAAGGGACTTCATCCTCAGAAGATGATGTGCATCTATTCTAACTGCCTTTTAAGGTCCAGGTCCTGCTTTGGGACTTGCACTGAGAATGCAGAAGGGATCGAGAGGGTAGATTATTGCATTTGGAATCCAGACATTGATTGCCAGTGTGATTTCCCCCTTTTCTATAAGCAACTGGAACTCAGCATTTCAACATCTTACTCAGTTTCTCACAGATTTGTTAATGGAAGGTCCAGGAATAGGAGCCTTGTTTTCTGTCTGGTGTGATGCCATTTGTCCTCCTATGTTAATATTGTGTACCAAATCTGGGAGATTCTTCTTACTCTTTGAGATTTTGAATATGGAATGGAGTACAGATTTTATCTTAATCTTTTTTTGTCCAGACCCTTGTGTCTAACTGGTGACTAG
Source organism: Enhydra lutris kenyoni (assembly GCF_002288905.1). Taxonomy (NCBI): domain Eukaryota; kingdom Metazoa; phylum Chordata; class Mammalia; order Carnivora; family Mustelidae; genus Enhydra; species Enhydra lutris. The sequence goes on from NW_019154106.1 coordinate 30,720,647, forward strand.
GTGTTTTGCCATAAATTGTAGAAGGTACACAAGGTATCTCAAAACCAGTGTATCTCAGACTGAATTAATATCTCCTCCAAAGACTGCTCATTCTCCTGAACTCCCCTTGCAATTTACATCACTGTTAATTCAGGCACCCGAAGTGTCTTTTGGACCTCCACTGTGCTTAAAGAAACTGCCAAGGCTTAGCCTTCCATTCATTCTTCTTTCTTGGAATCATATATGAATGGTAACATTTACTGAGCACTCACCATTACCAGACCCTTTACAAGAATGAACTCATTTACTCTTCACGGTACTCAAGTTGGTTGATGCTGTTGTGACCATTCTTACAAATGCAGAGATGGAGGCACAGAGCCCTTTTTCCATGAGGTCTCCCACTAGACTGCTATTTTGTGGAATGTATTTTAGGATCCATTAACTGATGGGAGAAAGTCCATTGTGACGTTCAAGGCTTGTTATGAACTGGTCTAATCAATCTCCCCAGCCTCATTTCCCACCATACTTCTCTCCATCCTCTCCTTAGCTCTTTGGGCTTCTGTCTTATCATTTTCTCCCTGCTCCCTGTCATCTGACCACAGCTGCATTCTGGTCCATGGTATTTCCACCTTGAACCTTCGTACTTAACAGTTTCTTTGGTCTATGGGTCTCTGTTCAAATGCCGGCTCCTTGGTAAGACCTTATTTTTCCTACTTCTATGTTTTATTTGTTGTTCTTCCTCCAACGAGGGCAAGCTCCATGAGGGTCTGCATTGTCTTGTCGACCACTATATTCTCTACACCTACAACACTTGCTGACACGTAGGAGCTTCTCTCAGCATGTGTATTAGTGAACAGATAGATGAATGAAAGCAAGCTCCGGGAGAGCAGCGGGCATGTCTCTCTTGCTCCTTGCCATTGATGGGGTTGCAAGCACAGTGCTGGGTGCGTAGTAAGTACTCAGTAAATTTTTGCCAAGTAATTGAATATTTGTTCCTGTTGATCCTGCCGGTCTTGTTTTTTTTTTTTTTTCCTGTGAGCTCTTGCCCATTCTTTAAGGCCCAATTCAAAGTTACTTCTTTTTTAAAGATTTATTTATCTGACAGACAAGAGATCATAAGTAGGCAGAGAGGCAAGCACAGAGAGAGAGAGACGGGGAAGCAGGCTCTCTACTGAGCAGAGAGCCCGATGAGGAGCTCGATCCCAGGACCCTGAGATCATGACCTCTGAGATCATGACCTGAGCCAATGGCGGAGGCTTAACCCACTGAGCCACCCAGGAGCCCCTCAAAGTTACTTCTGTTCTGAAACTGGCGCTGCCATCCCTGGTAGTGGTTATCCCTTCTTCCCTTCCACACTGTGTACAGACCATTACTACACATTACTTTTAGGGCTTCTGGTCTCCTCTTCCGATTATGAGCCTTCTGAGCACTCACTCCAGTGGAATCTTTAGCAAATAAGGACTCCTTAAAAAATTGGTTTTCTTCACTTCATTGTTTTACTTCCATGAACAAAATGCGTTGTTTCCCTGATCTTCAGCCACCTCTTCTCTGCAACACAGAAGAGATGAAGTGCCATGTAGATGTTAGAGATGATTGTTTCATTAACATTAAATAGCAACCCTCCCTATCTTGTAGTGCAACCTCTGAATGTATTTCCTGACCGCAGCACAGGTTTCTAGGTAACGACAGTCATCCTTACACCAAAGTGGTCCTCTGTATGGCTTTGAACTTGCTGATACTTAATAGATCGCTTGCATTTGAGCTCTCCTACCTCCTCCCAACCTGCCTGTGTATTGTTTCCTGGAATCTTTTTTCCAGCTGTCCCCTGGGCTTTCGGTGTCATTTTCCTGGCCCTTCAAGGCGCATGGAGAGTCAGTTGTGCTTCTAGTCTGTCGCTGCATGCACTAATTCTTGACGTTTCCCCAGCCCTACCCTCCCTCTTTTGACTGATAAATTTTCATTATTGGTTTTGCGTGAAAGTCTTCAGGGTTCCACTCGGCCTGACCCCTGTGGTCACTTAGTGATTACATGCGCCAGCTGAGGTAATTTATTCACTTTGTTTTGGTGTGAACATGTCCCATGGGTCTTGTAACTGCTGTAATCACTTGACCCTAGTGACTGTTAAGTGCTTTAAACACAGTTATTTTAAATTTATAATTGTTTTCATTAAAAATCCCTTATAGTAACTTAACTGACCTTGCTGTCAACGTGGCGTTACGTGCAGGGGGAAGAAATGAAAATATTATGATGCAAATAATATAGTACTCATCAGAGATATGCAGCAAATCATTAGCTCACCCTACATATGTTCACTTGGAGTCATGCAAGGAAGATGAAAGAGAAGAGGACATAATTACAGCATGGCCCACGTAATGTAGTACAGCCATTCCAGCACGTGGGGCAGGCCACTAGCCTAGGGAGCGGGACGTGGAGTCCAAGGTGAAGTTCCAGAAGGACCACTCTTGTATAGATAGCACTTCTTACACCAATGGGTAGCCCCAGTTGATTAATCATCTGTCAGTTAACATTTTTATACTCTTACATTGAATTTAATTTCAATTTCAGAAAAGTGGGAGGTACAATGAGCTCAGAAAACGAAATTCGTTTGATTGAAGGCTGCCCGACTGTGAGGCAGAATGTGCTAGGTAATGAGATCAAAAGAGTCTTGATAACCTGGTATTAAAAACTTGCACAGTCAGATTCTCTTTGTGTTTCTGGCCTGGCTGAGTCAGTTCTTGTGGAAACTTGAAGGTACATTCCAGAGCTGTGGGTGGAAGGAGTCCTTCAAAGACCATTGATTAGTATGCATTCATATTTTAGCCTAAGATAGGGATCCATTTTGAAACTTAGTTAGATCGCTCCTCTTGGTTTTGTTTTTGTTTATTATTGTTTTGTTTATTATTGTATATTATTTTGATTTTGTTTTGTTTATTCTTGTTGTTGTTCTTTTTTGTTACTTAGGGAAGGAAATAGGAGTAGTTTCTCCATTGTTGTTCCTGATTAGAGCTCCTGTTTGTCCATAAGGTGCTTTTGTACCAGGTGTATAGAGGTGCCCCTGGACCTGATGAGTATATGTTTGTTGAATGGCACACAGCTCCCACTCACCTCTTTGACTGCTGTTCTTGTGTAGTTAACAACTTTTGCAGCCATATAAGGCAAACTGCAAGTAGTCTTCTATTTTGATTTGTCTCCCAAATGAACATTCTTTTTGCTTGCCTTTTTTAATTACATATCTTTGATTAATGCTCTTATGCTTGTATTTGCTTTTATTTGACACCTTGTGATCTTCTGATATTGTAGTATATGCCACATTTTTATGTACATATTTTGAAATGAGATATATAGGGATTCGATTTTAGTACTTGTGATAGTCTCTGTAAAACACACATAATTGTCAAAACATATATATTACGTTCTTAATCAAAGTGTCTTTTTCTAATTTTGAAAATTAGAGGAGATTTTTACAATGCTCTAGGAAAGAATCACATTGGGGAAAAATGACTTTATTTTTTATTTTACTGCCTGTATTTCCTAGCTCTCTTCGCATCTGGAGTTTGTTTTAGAACCCTATTTGGTGTATCCAGAATGAATAATTAAGCAACTAACTATACCATGCATTATTGATCGACCAGATTTAGATGTTATTACTGCAAGTTTTGTGTGCATTATGAAACTGACACAAACTTTTCACCCCATTCATAAACTCTATTGAAATTTCAGAAACAGGAAGGAAACAGCACATTTTTTTTTTCTTCTTTCAGGGTGAAGTTATACATTTAAACTGTATTGTCTCCCTTCTCCCTGCCACTTACATGAATCTCATTTATCCTCTACACTGAATTCTTCTCCTTTGTATGAAAATAAGGTTGGGAGGTAAAATCTCTTTCTCTCTTGAGGAGATAAAACTGCCTGGAAAGGACGTCTGGCTGTAAACTAGATAATCTCTGAGCTTTGATTTCTCTGTAAACTATGGAGAATGAGGTTGTCTAGTTCTTAACTTACTGACTCTAAATAACTTCATATTACAAAGCTGATTGTGATTGAGTGTCTGTAGTGTATCAAAGCCTATGCATTTATCCCCTGACTTTGGAGTTGCTTATTGAGCAAGGGCATAGGGTCTAGTTTCAGTGATGGTGGTTGTGAAGGACAAGAGCTACATGTAGTTAGTCCTCACAGAAAGCCATCATACTGAGTTTCTTGACTTAGCAAAGCAAACTGGTATTTTCACCTTTTTCATTGCCCAGTTTCACATTTCTCACTTTATGACTCCTTTCTTCACAGAAAGGCTGGATTCAGAAAGCACTGGGACTACAGAGCCAAAAAATGACTAGTCTATGAAGTCACACATGCATCTTTGAACTTGTATATTTAGCACTGTGGAAGTGAGGAAACTTGTGATTCTCCGTATTATAAAAATAGGTAGAAACCAAAAATACATGCGTGTCTGCATGTTTGTAGGGCCGATAGAGTTTTTGCTTCTGGATGTTTTGTTCTTTGAGAAGGCCACACGACGGTTAGGGATGGCGAAAGGCATAACGTCTACCTTCATGTGTGTGTACCTGAGCCCCCCTACCCAGTGTGCCAGAGACCACTAACACAGGAAACCATAATGATGATAATCACATAGCCAAGTATTTTTCCTCTAACTTTGAACCACACAGATGTGCACGTAGGGGCCTGTCTTCTGAGGTCCTGCTAAAGCCTTTACCTTGGATATGAACGCAGAGGTTAGAGATCAGCACTGCCTTTCTTGGGCAGATCCCACGTATAACTTACTATCTTCATCTCAGAGGTATCATCTTTATCACGTTTTCCAGTTTCTTTATTGGCGAGGAAGAATGTAAAGATCCTCGCAAAACAGTCTGAGTGCAGACCACTTCTAGATTTTTATGATTCTTTTCCCCTCACTTTTTAAAGTGCTGTCCTTTACTCCTGGTACAAGAGCAAATTTATATAGTCTTTTAATGTTCCTATTTCATCGTCTTAAGTAATATATAATTACATGAGGCAATTATGATAAAAAAAATACAGCTGGCGTAAACTGGTTGGAGGAAAAAGCAGGTGGCTCTGGGATGCCGCCTATGGGAGCAGGAGTACATGGGTCCCCAGGGATAACTGTGACTGTCATTAGTCAGTGCACTGTGGGCCGCAGCCAACGTGTGTCTCAGCGGGACGGGTATGTGTCCGTTATAAGAATGTCTGGGATTTCTAGAAAAATCTAAAACAGAAACTATGAGTAGTTTCTGGTAGTTGTTCATAATTTTCCATATACTCTATTAGTACTTCCTAGATTTAAGTTTTTATTTTTACCTATGGCCTCTGTCTACCCTGCAAAGATTAAAAAAAAAAAAAAAAAAGTTGGAGGTAGAGCTCAGTGACAGGGAGCATGAAATTTTTACAACTCTGTGCTTATGCATGTGTCTTTCATTTTTTATTTTGGTATGCCCAAATGCTTCACGGAGTAGGATTCTATAAGGTACTGGGAACGTAAGGGAGGATCTTAAGTTTTAAGAAGCGTTGGGTCTCTTAGGAATATTTTATATGTGGTTTTTAAGTAAGGTGAATTTGGAAACTCCCTTTCCCTGGGTGGGAGGAAGGATGATCAGAAACTTGTGCAAGCAGTTTTGGCTGTCCTCTCTTAATTCTCTTCATTGGGGTTGGAAGGGTTGAACTTTTGGAAGAAGCTCTTAACCCCTCACATTAGTACCCTGCTCCGTCCTCTAGAGAGGAACAGACCACATGAGCACGAGCACGGCCCAGACAGTCAGGCTCATCCTTCATTGGGTTTCCTCCCACTTTTGGACTTAGATGGTTCAGAGTTCCTGCAGTCTGCCTTCTTCATAAGATATGCAGGGTGTACAGGGATCTGCATATCCTTTTATAACATTTCACAAAGCTCCTCAACCTTATTGGTCTTAAAAATCCCTTTCATCGTATATGTCTGTTTTCAAATCTATCCTTTTTTAAGAATGTGTGCTTGTGGATATTAGGAAAATGTGTCCCGGGTTCATACTACCATTGGGGTGTACCCTGGTGTGACATATACATGCGCACCAACTAACAATAGCTATAAAAATGAAATCTTGCACAGGCCGTGCCCTGTCTTCCCAGTCAGCAGGAACAATGCTTTTGGGGTTGAAAGGAAGCTTTATCACTGGGGAGGTGTGCGTGGGGGGCTCTCGGCTCAAGAAGCAGGGTGGGGGAAGTGCTGCAAATTTTAGTATAATGCATAATGTTGAAAGAAATTTTATCCCGTCATAAAGATTAGCAGGCTGTGTAATTCAATTTAAAATTGGTCGGCGTGTCCTGACTATTATAAAGCCTTTCTTTTTTTGTTTTATCGCCATTCCATTATTTTAGGTCATACACCAATACAGAATGGAGCATACAGCCAAACCATACAAAGTGTCTTTCTGTGGTTCCACCCATTGGAGAAATTGTTGGTGAACGCATGAGATTATCTTAAAATGAGTTAAGAAAATGCTTGCTCAATTGAATGCCTCCTTGTTTTCTTTCTTGCCTTTTTTTTTTTTTTTTAACATAAAATGAATTTCTCTGGGCAAGCAACCATTGAGAGTGAAATCTTTTAAAAAAGCATTTGCCGGACACAGGGCTTGGTTCTCAAAACTCCAGCGTTAGCACTTATCTGCAGTATCATGGGCATTACTGTGCCATTGAAAACCAAGATGCAGTAGCTTATGTTAATGCAAGACTGACAGACCCACATCTGATGGCAATTACCCATACTGGGGGGTTAATAAATGTTCTTAGAATTACTGTCTTTATTTTCTTTATTACAAGAAAAATGGGTAGCTTTCTAAGCTGTGCCTCCTGCTTCTTGCTCCAGTCTTGGTGACTTGCTAATTAACTGTTTTGGTTCCAGTGTTTCATGGGCTCTGCTGGGTTTAATATTCCTGTTCGGGAAATGCTAAATCCTTTGGTCAACGTCGTAGGAAAAAAACTACATTAAATTCAGCAAACATTTATCCAGGTGCTCTTTATGAACAAGAGATGAGGAGCTATAGAAATCCTAACAGCAAGATTTCGATGCGCCGGCAGAGTGTCTGGGAAATGAAGGCATAATAGTTTCTTTTTTTCTTTTCTTTCTTTCTTTTTTTTTTTTTTTGGTCTATTAGTGAGGGGGCTTAATTTTTATTCATGTTCTTAAAGAGTTTCAGTCCTAAAGCACTTTGTTAAGAAAGGTCTTCCTGCTGTATCCAGACTCCGTAGAAAAGATGTTAGGATTGATGTTATTGAGGTCTGCCATGTTGTAGGATGGGCAGGTTCCTGGTTTGATGTCATTCGTCTTTTGTCATGTTCATGCTCTCTGACTGTGGTAGACACACATTTGCCATGGTGGAATGTATGCCTGCTTTACTTTACCTCTTAATGGCCAATCCAGACTTCCAAGTATCTCTGCTGGAAAGTTCCTGAAATGACCGTGACTGTGGCTTGGTGGGGATTTTTAAGTTTCCTTCACATTGTAGGCTGTTCCATGTCTTCTAAGGTTCTTGGCATGTCTGTGGGGCACATTGAGGTCAGTACATGAATCAGGCAATCAGGAAGACAAGAAGACACATGCAACTGTTGTGTCCTATAGGTTTTTGGAAGGAAATTAACTTTGGTCTATGATTCTAATCTATACAGAATTAAGGTTATCCAACCCTTCCAAGGGGAATTAACTTTTGAAGCTTTTTACCTACTTATTTGAAAAGGGGTTAATAGATCCACTCAGTTTATCCTGGTATGTCCCACAAATCTGAGCAGCTCAGTTTTCCCTAGTTCAAGTGTCTTCTCAAACACACTGCTTATCAGAATGTCCCAGGAAGATACTTAAAAATTGAGATTCTGGAAGTCTAGCTTAGACCTATGGAATCAGATTTTCTACTGGTAGATCTAAATAATCAGAGCTTTAATGAGCTCTTCCGTGGCTTTTCCAGTTCATGACCACTGTTCTTACTTATGACAGTATCAGTTGTCAAGTTCAGGGATATTATTCTGCAGGCTCTCTTCACCTGTAACAATAGGCCATTCTTTTCCACTGGGACTTCTGTGTATTTCAGTTACTTTATGTGTGAAAGGAGATAATTGTTTTTACCTCATATGTTTCATGCAAGAATTAAATAGGTTAATGTATATATAGTTTTTTAGGACTGTGCATAACAGAGGGTAAGTGAGGTATGTGTTGGTTGTAGTCCTCATAATTATCATCATCTTTTGATTTGTTTACAGAGACTCTGCATATCTATGCCAGTCGCCAATCAGGATCTCTTACCAGGCGGTATTGTAAGGAGGAGAGGAAGGGATACAAATAGCGGTGTTTGGGAGAAATGCTATTAATTAAGCGTGTCGAAGTATAAACATAGTGAGTTAAATCAGGAGGCTTTTGGCTGCAAGAAACAAAATAGCTTAACCGGCAAGGGACTTATTATCTCGTATAACAAGAAGGCTGGGAGTAAAGCATTTTTCAGGATCTGGTAATTCAGGGGCCTGAGTTCTTTCAGCATTCCTTTCTCCTGTTCTCATATGTTATTAGCCTTGCCACAAAGGTTGGACAGTGACTGTTAAAGTTCAGGCAGAGCAAGAAGGCAGAGCATGAAGTTCAGTGGGAAGAGGGGCTGTTCCTGTCTCATTGGGCCCCACAGGGGCCCTTCCTGTCTCATGGACCAGGACTGGGAGACTTGCACCTCTTTAAACCAGTCCCTAGCAAGGGAAATAAAATTACCACTTAGTTAAAATTTGTCACCTGGGTCTAAGAATAGGCCCACTTTTCTTGAGCACATGGCTTCCCTGGGCGTGGAGTGGGGTGGAGAGGAGGGGGATGAGTACATGAACAGAGAGTATGCGCACATTCGGTCCAGTCTTGTACCTTTTTTACTTCCTGCACAGTTGCTTCTACACGAGACCCTTACTGTTGATCTTACTGAGGCACAAAGTGGAATAAACACATTTTAGATTTTCAATCACAAGAGTAGGTTTTGAAAAAAATACTCTTTAGTTATGTTTTAGCTAATCAGTGATAGAGGATGGCAGTATTTGAGTGTTCTCATGAAAATTGAGGTTTTAAAGGAACCGTGTGTTTGCTATACTGTTCTACACATCTCATGCATGTGTGTGCATGTGCGCGTGTATGCACACCTGCACAGATGTGCTTCATGCCTCCTTACATCGTGTTTCACATGACTGGGGAAATCTGTTTCCTAACTGATTATTGATAAAGCGCTGGGCAGACTGAAAATGCTGCCTGATCCCCCTCAAAGACCCTTTCCTTGGGGTGCCTGGTGGCTCAGTGGGTTAGGCCTCTGCCTTTGGCTCAGGTCATGGTCTCAGCATCCTGGGCTCGAGCCCCACCTCGGGCTCTCTGCACAGTAGGGAACCTGCTCCCTGCCCCCCCGCCTCTCTGCCTACTTGTGATCTCTCTCTCTGTCAAATAAATAAAATCTTAAAAAAAAAAAAAGACCCTTTCCTTGATTGCCATACCTCGGTAGATGTCCACTGTGACTCTCTTTCATAGCACCTGCTAATTCCCTGCCGAGTATTTATCATAACCTAAGTTGAATTATTAGATATTTACTCCTTTATTGTCTTTTGCTCCCAGCTGAGTATAAGCTCCAACAGGAGCTCCATAAGAGACCCTTTTCTGTTTTATGCATCGTTATATTCCTAGCCCATACCAAACATACTGACTGTCCTACCCAGCAATCTGGGGGAATAGTGTGACTGTTGTAGAAAGACTGTGATCATTCCATGGGCATTCTCAAATCTCATCCTGACTTTTGAGAGGGTCAGGGATTTAATGAGATTTAATGGGATCTAATAGGATTTCTTTTCCACAAGCTGCTGGATTAGGAAATTAGGTTGAGACCTGACTTTGCAAGAATTTTGAAATCAGCTTTTTAAATGAGCTCAAAGGGAAAGGAAACTACAAAGTGGGTGAATCTGAGAGCGTGCAGTTGAAATGCCACATGACAGAATTTAAAAGTAAGAATGGTTTAACCCAAAGAACTGAAATTTGGCCAGATCTTCCTACTAAGAAATCAACTTTACGGGCTTTAGATGGGTTTGAATAGCAGTGGTTGGTGTTCTTAGTTGTGGAGAATAATGTTAGAACCTGCAAAAAGACTTTCTTTTCCTGCTAGTGTATCTGATCTCCAGTTTCTGGCTAAAACATTTCAAAGACTTGATTTAAAAAAAAAAAAAAAAAACTAATAGAAGTAGTCTTTCAAAAAAAGTTTCACCTCCACTTTCAGCATTTAAGAATCAATGATACTGGCTTTACTCCCACTCTGAGGAGAATAATCCTAGTGAAAAATGCTAGTATTTCAGAGACGTGCAGAAATGAATACAGAGCTGAGAGGAGCCACTGTATTATAGGAAGACAGCGGTCTAGAAAAATCTTTGAGAAACCACCTTGGTACTTGATACAAAAAAGGGGTACCATATTGGCTGATCATCAGCAAATCAGTTCCTTAGTTTCTGGTGGAAAAAAAAATAAGTAAAAATTGAATGCTAGCCTCATGGAAGATCTTTGCTGTTGAGTTTCAGCAAAGGTGCCTCAGTCATAGTGTCAGAAACAGAAGAAAAATTTGGAAGGACATTGGCTGGGTCCAGAGAAATCATTTTTATTGTCTTAAGTTACTCTCTGACTTAAAATCACAGTTAAGATAGCTAAACCCATGCCTTCCCTGGGTCAAATGAAAGAAAATGGTCTTAAACTACGATAGCAGAGGTTTAAAAAAGAGTAAGAAAGATTATTCCGACTGTGAACTTTGAGCAGTCCTGTGTATCTCTGAGATAGGAAGAAATAGTGGCCATATGCCCAGAGGGTTATTGGATGGTATTTGTGGGTTGTGGCAGGTTGATTTTAAAAGTCCGGATTCGTGATTGTCAACACTTTCAGAAATGCCTCGCAGTTTCTCTGAACCTAAATTTCCTGATCTGTAAGGCAAATGATTTAGGCCATCTCTGACTCCATAATTGTATGATATGGTAGAAAGGGGAAAGATGGGTCGGCAAGGTGGGGAGTTCCACCTTGCAGCTAACTCATCGGGTGACCTTGGAGGAGTCATTTAGCCTTGCTGGGTCTTAGGTTCCCATTCCAGAGAAGGAATGATGCTGATCTCTGAGGACTCTTCTAGGTTAGAATGTCAGGGAGGCTGGAATTAGAGAAGAGGTCAGGAGCACCCTGCTGCCTCTTGACTTTTCTGTAGGAAGCAAATGGGAAGAAGCAGGCCCTGCAAGTACATTAGTGTGGATTCTTTCATGTGACCCAGCAACTTGGGGTCCTGAGAAGATGCACACACATGTCCTGTTTGGCCCGGGCAGTAGGCTCGTAAAAAAGAGTGGCCTCAGGAAAGCCAGCTGTCAAAACAGCAGTGATTTGCCTGAGAGGCCTACGGGTAAGAACTTTCAGATGAAGGGATACAGTGAAGAAGAAATACAGACACCTTCCTCAAATAATGAATGGCTATTCCATTAACTCCAGTATTGATTACTCCTCTGAGCTACCCAATCCTGGGAACAAAGGTTGGGGAAATCTTTAAATGAGTAATGTTAATCATGCAACAGAAGTGATTCCTTTCTGTTTTGAAATTGAAACGCATTATTTGTGTGATGGGTATAGTTCTTTCTTTCATTTATTCATCCATTTATTTGTTCACTCAATCAACAAAATTGAGTCCTTACTATGTGCAGGCCACTCTCTCTGCCTTCCCTAACAATAACAACAACAAAAATTCCTTATAATAGATTTTTAAAATTAGACTTAGTTTCTCAGTTGCAAATGAATAATATACTTCATGATGTATACACATGGTGCCATCCGAAGATGAAAGAGAAATAGGATTTATCACACTTTAAGGCCATTCAGAATCCAAAACTGAGGTACGAGCTACTCCTGTCCACATGATTCTTAGCTGGGATAAAATCATTTCTTCATTCACTCATTCATTTGATTGATAAATAATTACTGAAGCCTACTGAGAATGCAAAGATGAGTAAAAGATAGTCTGATCCTCCTGAGGTCCATGGTCAAATGGGAGAAAGAGCCCTGTAGACACATTCTCCTTCTATCAGCTGCAAGCATTTGGCAGGCTCAGAGCCCAACCTATGAGTGGAGCAGTGGCTGAAGGGGGCCAGGTAGCAAAGAGTTACACACACCACACAGGGAGTTTGGCCTCTGATCTATAGGCAATAGTATGAAGTCTGGGAGGATTTTCACATGGGTGAGTGTGTAAGTGTATGGAAGGAATATATGATTGCATTTGTATTCTGGTAAGATCATTTCAGCTTTAGTATGTAGGATGGATTAAGCAAAGTCTTCCTTATAGAAAGATGTATTAGTTTCCTAGGGGTGCTATAACAAAAACCACAGACTGGGGCCTTACACAATAGAATTTATTTTCTTTCAGTTTTGGAGGCTACTAGTCCAAGATCAAGGTGTCAGGTTTGGAGGCTGGTAGATGGCCAACTTCTTGCTGTGACTTTTCATGTGGGAGCACATTCCTGGTCCATATTTTCTTCTTCTTCTTCTTCTTCTTCTTCTTCTTCTTCTTCTTCTTCTTCTTCTTCTTCTTCTTCTTCTTTTCATAAAGGTTTTATTTATTTATTTGTCAGAGAGAGCAAAGCAGGGGGAGCAGCTGGTGGAGGGAGAAGCAGGCTCTCCACTGAGCAGGGAGCCCGATGTGAGACTTGATCCCACAACCCTGGGATCATGACCTGAGCCAAAGGCAGATGCTTAACTGACTGAGCAACCTAGGTGTCCCTATTTTTTCTTCTTACAAGAAGAACATTCAGATCAGATTAAGGCCCATCCTTATGGCCTCATTTCAGTTTATTCACCTTTTTAAAGGCCCTATCTTCAAATACAGTCATATGTTTGAGGTACTAAGAGTGAGGGTTTCATCATATGGATTTTGAGGGAGATACAGTTCAGCTCATAAAAGATGCAAACCTAAAGGGAAGGTTAATCCACACCTTGCCAGAGGGCTTGGGTGTGTATGGTATGGGGAGAAAAGTGGACATGTACTTTTAATGGAAAATTTAAGGCTAAAGCAGTATGTATTCACCTGACTTCAAATGTTCAGAACATTTGACCACCTCTGCTCTTTTCTCATTTTATTGTCTTGCTGGGAACAGTGTTCAGCAGATAAGTATGTTCTCCAACTGTGCCGTGATTACCTCGACTCCTTAACATATTTAATTGAATTATTTAAGGAGAGCTGTAAAGAACACCATATGCCAAAGCACACTATGAGAAAACACGGACTTAGGAAGACCTGTATGAATTTGTCTTGAACTGTAGATTTAAGATGTTGAGGGCTAGAGCTCTGGAAACTAGAAAACTATGATATCTTACTTCACTTGGATTGCTATAACAAAGTACTACAGACTGGGTGGCTTATACATAACAGAAATTTATTTCTCACAGTTTGGAAGGCTGAAAAGTCTAAGCTTAGGAAACCAGCACAGTTGAGTTCTGGTGAGAGCCTTCTTCCTGGTTCACAGATGGTGCCCTCCTGCTGTGTCTTCACATGGCGGATAGGGCTAGAGAATTCTGGAGGGTCTCATTTATGAGGGCACTAATCCCTTTCATGGGGCTTCACCTCATGACCAGTCACTTGGTCCCACTTCCAAACACCGTCACATTGGGGATTAGGATTTCATCGTATGAATTTGGGAGGGACATAAACATTCAGACCATGACATATGGGAAAAGGATAAAGATGGGAAAGGAACCTCCAACTCCACGTCCTGGAACCTTGGACCCCAAGAGTCATAATAGACTTTCCAAAAATGGTTTCTTCCTAAGGAGTTCTGCCACTTTGTACTACTTTACCCCAGAGGGGAGGCTTGTGGCATGGGGCTGCTAAGCTGTTCCAAAGGAAAGAGATCAGAGATTTTTGGAGCTGGTGTTTCAACAAAACCAAAACTTACCACTGGGAGACTTCATGATATCATAACCCCCGGGAAGTCTACTTTGTAGAGAATTTTGCCAATTGAAGAGTTGGGGGGGGGAAGCAGAAATGGAAGAGGAAATGAACGTGGTCTCCATTTATTCCATCTCATTGCTGTCGCTCTTGATCAAAATAACCTTCCCTGAGAGATTTCTTTTAAAATTTTGTCCTTGAAATGCTTCATTAAAACTTTGAATTACAAAATGGGAAAAGTCAATTTTATTGGATCCTAAATTTTGCTTTGTGCAGCATCCTGTCCAGATTGCAAATTATTAAAATTGACATAGGATGTGTGTGTAAGGTAATATCCCCTTTCATGGGCTCTTCTCTAAATTTCAAGATATTCTGTAGAGTGGATTAGATTATCCAGTGAGTAGGGACTCTGAAAAGAAAATAGAATTGTGTATTGATGCCTTCAGAAATATTATTTGATGGCAATAAAATATTCTCTGAAATTCCCTTCAGAGGGGAGAAAATGGAGTTTGTTTGCAGTAATTGCATTTTCTAGCATTTGCTCTCATACTTTCCAATATAAGCCAATTGGAACCTGTGATTTGGTTTTGCTTATTGGCAAAAGTACCATGTAAATTGATCTGTGATGCATTTAAAGAAGATGCTTTTGAAAGTTTGGAAATTGAGATGGCTTTCTCTTATTAAATTTCGAGAGTATTAGGGTTCATTTCTATATTTTAGTCTAATGTAATATTAGCCAAATATGTTCTTTTTCAATTTAGTTTTAATCAAGTTCTAGAAGACCATTTTCATCTAGCCCCAGTGGCGCTGTTAAGGCAGAGATTTTATTTCCACTGTCAACCCTCTGCTCTGGCTTCTGTGGACCAGCCCCCTGGAATCCCTGCACTCTGAAATCCTGCATGCTTCTGCCCAAACATTACTTTAGCAGGCAAAAATAAGAGTACTTATTAGAAAAAAGATTTTTTTTATTACTATTTGAAGGGTTAAGGTGGAGAGGGAATCTAAAATTCTCTAAAAGTGTTCTTTCTTTTAAAGAGTATGGTCTTGGGGCGCCTGGGTGGCTCAGTGGGTTAAGCCTCTGCCTTCGGCTCAGGTCATGATCCCGGGGTGCTGGGATCGAGCCCTGCATCGGGCTCTCTGCTCAGCGGGGAGCCTGCTTCCTCCTCTCTCTCTGCCTGCCTCTCTGCCTACTTGTGATCTCTCTGTCCAATAAATAAATACAATCTTTAAAAAATAAATAAATAAAGAGTATGGTCTTTATGCTGGTATTATTTTTATTTAATTTGATTTTCACCATATTTAATGTCTGAAAATGTAAACATAGGATTTGCATTTGTTCTTCTAATTATTCAGTAGAATAATTGCCACTTGTTTTGTAAGTGATGCTAGAAGGAGTGCCTTTTCTCAGTTGCTTTTTAAAGGCTTTGTGGGGGAAAAATAACAATATTCTTCAGCTCACCATGGATTTTGTCAGTCAACACTGCCAGTTTATTAAAGACATTTATGGAATACTCTTTAAGGTGGTAAGAAGTTGGACATGGGCCCCTTATCCAAAATCAGGTTACAGTGGACAACAGAAGACAGGGTAAAAATGATGATGATAATTATTGTTGATGTGTCAAGTTCATATTAGGTCCTTTCCTGATCTCACTCAGTCTGCACATCCTCTCTGGCACGTAAGTTGTACAATTATCCTCATTTTTTCTGATGAGTAATATGGAGGTGAATGAGCATGTTTTAAGTTTGAGTTTCAGAGGTAATAAGTGATGGAACCAGGAACTTGGTCCCAAGTCATTCTGACTCCACAGCCCATGACCTTTCCATCGTGCCATATATCACCACATCTGGTACGTTTGAGTGATAGAAACATGCACCCAGCTCTTTGAGTTGAGATTGACAGCATCTTGAGCAGTTCTTCTGGTGAATTCTTCTGGTGACTATCCATTGGGATCCTGATTTGGATCTCGTTTTCTGAAGCTTGGGGAAGTAGGTGAAAGGGTCTTTAAGGAGATATTCTGAGGGCTCAGATAGAATTTGTTGTATGGGGAATAAATCTTCCTCAACAAGCCAAGGCCTATATTCGTCAGGGAGAGGTTGGACAGAGTACAGTGAAGAAGCTACCTGTGGTTCCGGTTGTCCAGCCGGATGGAAATACTCGAATGTAGTTGGAGCTGGGTCTCGGTGGACAGTTCACTGCCCCATCTTCAGACGCAGAACATGCCATGTTGGTCTGGATGGCAACTTAGAGATATTCAGTTGAGAAACAAAGACGATATCGTCATTTGTTAATATTGTCGTTTGTTTTTACTGCTTTGTAGTTGTCTTTTAACACATATGAGTGTGAATGAGTGTATGCGCCTGAATGTTTAAATCACAGAAAGTTATGTTGGATTAAAGTTACATCTGAAAAAGGAAACGCCTGTAGATCAATCAAATCTTTGAGCTGTTTTTATGTCTTTAGTCATTATGGGTGCTAACCGCCTGCTCCCTCGTGGATTATACTTCTCAGTGCCGAATACCAATGAGGATTGAGGTTCAGAAGGGGTCTGCTTTCCTGGGTGGGGGATGGGCTCTTGTCTCCTTTGTATGGATTACGGTTTACAGCATCTTCTGGTACCTTGGGATTCTTTGCATGGAGGAGGCTGAAGAAGAGGAGGGAGTGTGTCAGCTGTGGCTTCTTAGGCTAGCCCTCATTCCTGCAGTTGGACCACTGGGCTTTCACTCAGCATTCCTTACACTCTCCTGGGTTTCCAGCTCAGCCTTGACGTTATTGTAATATAGTTTTCTGTGTTTAATATTTCTTAGACTTGGTTTCCCATTGCAAGCATGGAAGAAACCCTAATGCATGAGTTTCAGAGGAGAAAGTAGCAGTCTGAACCTGCTGTGTGGCTCCGTCAGCAAGTGTGAGTATTAACGTTAGAGCTGTCAGGACTTGTGAAAATTAATGGAGCCTGACGGGGGACAGACTGAGGTCAGAGATGGAGTTTGCCCTGATTGAATGTTTCTGGTGGCTTTGCGGCCCAGGCAAGTGAGTGTAAACCGCGGAGCCGAGAGGGATTGCCGGAGGTCCCTTCATTCATTTAACAAGTAGGCAGTGGGCACCGACTGAATGCCACGCATTTTTCTAGATGCTGGGAGAACAGTGGGGAAACGTGGGATCTGCGGGCTTGTAACTGACTGTCTTCTCCCTGCCTCCAGGCTCAACTCAGCCCTGCTCAGCTATCAGCCCCTGGTAATCCAGGCAAGGAATGTCCATGACACCTCTCCTTAGTCCATCCCAGAACCTCATGGTTCTTTCATCCTCCTAGTCACTGGGATTATTATTTGTTCCTTTCATCCTCCTGCAAGATTTTCTGCTTGAACAGTTTTCAAGCCCAAGTTACTCTTAGTTCTCAGTGGAATAGAGATTTCAAGAGTTTGGAAATTTTCCCTCTCTGCTGGAGTCATGATATTAAAAATACAATAATAATTTTAAATAGAAAAGAAAAATTGCTGCCTTTTATCCACCTTGGGGGTATAACAAGGTCCTTTTATAACACAGGCATTAAGGAGCAGTATTTTTAAACAGGCCCCTGGCACTGCCCCCACCGCAGGCTGAAGATTTCAGAAAAGTGATTGAATTGTAATGTATCTCTTTTGTTTAGAGACAGTCCCATGATAATAGGTCTGGCTATATATCTGTTTTATTCTTTTTTAATTTCACAAATTAGTGTTTTTTCTAGCATACTGTCAAGGGGAAGTAGGCCTGAAACTTTGCCTTGTGAGTTTGATTTTCCTGGGTATCTGGAAACTATAGCAGGTTTCCTCTTGTCTCATCATCTCTGTGTTTTCTTCTTGCTGCACAGTAAGCTTTATTAATATGAGCATTATGCCACACATTTTTTGTCTTTCTATATTTCCCAAGGCTATAATTTAAGGTATAGAGGGGAGTGGGCATGGAGATTGGAGATCTTGAAATTTGTCACCTTTCGATACCTAGGTTTTCTTTTACCCATAAAACCTGGCAAGCCATGTTTGCTTTGGGATGCTCTCAGAGTTCTTCACAAAGAACTACTGTTGTACTCGGGATTTTTTTTTTTTCTAATTTCCCCCAGTTTTAGCAGAAATTAGGAGACAGCAGCCAGTTAATCTTGCTTATAGGGAAGGCAGTATTTGACATTAGCCAAACCCAATGGCCATTTTGGCTTACCCCTGTTTCCCACGCTCACCATTCATGAGGAATGGAGAATATGGGGCAGGGGTCATCTTCTTGCAGGTGGTGGGCAGATTCCCAAGAAAAATGACTGTTCTGGAATTGACTTTGGATTTTGAATTTTCCAGAGGAATACATTTTATAGTGATTCGTGGCAGAAAAATAGGTGACAGTTGTATGATACTTAATTTTGAGGGACATTAACTTTTATTTTGGGGGGGGGTGTCAAGCTGGCAAGGAATCTTGTTTGGCCAGAGCAGTGTTTATATATGTTTATTTTTAAATGGTGATGGACACGTGTGCTGGTCCTCACAACCTCTGTTATTTCCACCTAGTCCAGTTCACATTTTTGCTTTATGTCTTTGGTCCCTGTAGGCATTTGGGTTTACTATCTTGGACTACTATTCCCCTGTCAAAGTCTCATATTAGTTCTTATAACATAGCCAACTTTTTTTTCAAATTCTGGGATCCCGCATAAAGTTGGGCACAGGAGCTTTTTTCCTTCTCCTTCTCAAGGCCATGACCTTCCCTTCCTTGGATAGGCTCCCAAATTCTTCTGAGAGAAGATGGGTAAGAAATTACACCCACAGCTGCAGTAGCATTTGGGGAATGCCTTAACTGAGCCAGGATGTGTGTTGTCATAGTATGGAGCTGAAACTGCTTCATGACCGCGGGAGGAGAAATCCATCATGTAGCCAGTTCTATTTCTTGATCCGGACAGAAAAGGCTGCCGCTGCCTAGAGCTAGGGAAAAGGATCACCCTAGATGGACGAAGCGTATGAGGAGGACTCACGTAAGAGGTAGGTCTTAAGCCAGACTTCATAAGACTTTTAAAAATTTGGGATCACCTGAAAGAAAACTAGTGCGGGAGGTGGAAGAGCTCTTCTCATCCCACTTGTGCCTCCAGTGTGGCCCGTGATTTAGCTTAGCAAATGGCGGCACCTTTCTGGCACTCTGTTTCTTCATCAGGAAAATAGAATTGGATAAACCAGTGGTTTTTCTGTTGAATATTTTTAAGCCAGGGCTAAGTCTTCACAGGAAATCTTTCCCCAAATTGTAAAGGAAAGGAAAGCAGTGTGGCTGTGGTGAACGCGGGAACAGGTCTCTCACCTCTGCCCTTGTCTCTTCCCTCACGTCGCCCTGCTCCCACCCTCTGAGGCTCATGGATCACACTTTCAAATCTCCAGATGTGGCTGTCTCTGAAGAGCCTGCTGGGGTCATGGGCTGTTGGAGCCGCTTTAAGTCACACACTCAATGACCAGAGTTTGGTAAGGAAGGGAGGCTGACCTTGACCCAGTTCACTGTGTGTCTGCTTTAAAGTTGTGGCTTTATCAGACATGTGCATATCTGAAGATCTTAAACTTTCCTAGACATTCTGTTCCTCTCTATATTCTTATATACTCTTCTGGGAGTATATGGAGATCGTGTTTAGTATCTGATTCTAGGAAGCTATGAGGGATCTTCCAGGTGAGTAGTCCCTCTGGAGAGATGTGATTGATCATGGTTTATACTATTCACTTGTGAATGAGAGGCTGATGCTGGCACGTTTTTTGGCAGTCGGTAAATACCAGAAGTGATGCGTAACTGGATAACAGAAGGAGGAAAAAAGTGATGTGTTCAGGAGACACACTTTGCAAGGTTAGAATCATCTTGACGAAAGCATTCGGTGTGCAGGTTGAAGGCCTCATAGGCCCACCCACCACCTCTAGATCCAGATGCCTTCATGACTCTAATAATACTTTTGTTAACTTGAAGGACGCATTAGACCATGCCAGTTTCTTTCTTTGGAAAGTCAAAGTTCTCTTTTCCATCCCAGATGTTTTTCCTTGGGAGTAGTGACCTTGTGCCACTGTGACCAGGGAGTGATTCAATTTGTGGATCACCAAATATTTTCTTGGATGGCACCTGGGAAGGGTAATCATTGTAACAACCAGTATGTGACAGCTAATATCTGTTGAATCATCATGAAGTGTTAGAAACTGCAAGTTCTTTACATGCAGCATCTGATTTAATGTGTACCAAACCTTGGTGGGGGGTGGTATTATTTTCCCCCCATTTAGATTAAGGAAAAGGCCAGCTAAAAAATGGTTTGTTAGAGATTTTTTTGGCTAGACTGAATTTGGGGGCAGAATGGGACACTTCAGAAGGCTTAAATTGGGTAAATTCTGAGTAAACCTGTGTCTCTGGAGGACGGTGTGACAACGGTTAAACTTTGTCATATCCCAAGATGACAAGCTCAGTTCCCGTAATTCTCCTAAGAAAGCTTCTGGAAAATCTTGCAGAAGTTCGTTCATTCTTCCACTTATTCAGTGAATAGTAATCGTGTGCCTGCCATTTGGAAGGGATGGAACTGGGTACTGTGGGTCAAATATGAAGCCACAAGCCATGATCTATACCTTCAAGGACTTCACAGTCTAGGGGGAGACAAGTCACATGCAAAAAGCAAAATTAAGAAAAATGAGTAAAACGATAATTAACATGCACTGATTGTTTAGTCCATACCATGCAGGTGCTTTAGAAATTTTATCTCATTTTAGCTTGAGCACAGGCTATGAGGTGGGTGCAGTTGTTGTCCTCATTTTGCTAGCACACTTGAGAGAACATAAGGACTCTGACCAAGGTCATGCAGCCAGTGTGTGGTGAAGCCTGAAGCAGAGTCCCTGCTCTTAACCTTACGCTGCTTCCATCGTTTAAACTGTAATAGTTTAAAATTGAATCACAGAGAATAGAAGGGTGAGACATACTATAAGAAAATATTAATTAATATCCATAAAAGTAAAGATGAAGAGGGAGAATGTAATGAGTCAACTGAGAATGAGACAAGAGGCAAAGGGGGCTGAGGAAGAAGAGGAAGGAAAGAAATGTGACAGAGGGAGGAGGTGAACCTGGGAGTGCAGCATCCAATGTCAAGTGGATAGAGACTTTGAGGGACAGGGATGTCACTGCAGCATGATCCCTGGAGATGAGAAGAGAGAAAAGGTCTGTGCTTTGGCTATTTGGAAGTTATTATTGACATTCTGGGAAAGCTTTGGGAAGAGAATAGAAACACAAACAAGACTGCGTGGGGTAAGTTCTGAGTAACCACGTGTCTCTTAGTTGCTAATTCTGATAACAGAGGGGAGGGTCAGGCAACACAAATGTGGTAAGTGGGCCAGGTGTGAGAAGTCGTAGGGAGTGGAAAGATCTGTGGCTGATTGGATGGTCGGTAGTGACTGGTCTTCTGATTTTCCAAAAGGAGCTAGAAAATCAGAATTTTTTGCATGATATCGCCTGATTTCTAAATGTTCAATTTAAAAACAAAACAAAACAAAACAGCATTGAAGGCCAACTGTCATACATCTGTGGGCTGTATTTGGCCTACCAGCTGCGAGCTTCTGGAATCCTCTTTCCAAAAGTTTAGATGTGAAATGAAGAAGCACCTGAAAAATAAGCATGGTTTAGGATTGTATTTGAGAGGTGTGTGTGCGTGTGCGTGTGCGTGTGTGTGTGTGTGCGCGCACACACACACGTCAATGGCTGCTTGTTTTTGTTTTCTTGGGTTTGGTAAATAAAACTCAGTAAAGAGGATTAAATATAGAGAGAGAGACCCAAAATATCAAAGATAGATGTCTGGAAAATTTAAGTGCCAGTGAGAATGGAAAGAATGAGATCAAGAGGACATGAGAAGATGGGCTGATTTCCCACATCTCATTCATTTCCTTGAATGAAAGGAAATCATCAAAAAATTCACAAGTACGGCAAAGTCACCACTTTGCCATACTTGTGAATTATCTGTATTATGATTTGCTCAGTAGTTTTCTTTAGATCACCTTTTATTTTATATGGAAAAATAGAAAAATGAAAGTAGCGATGAAAAACAGAAACAAAAAATGAAGCCATATATCATTATTTGTACTGCCGTATTGTATTTTTCCAAATATGCATTTTTAAAACTTACAGAACAATTTGACAGTTTATCAAAAGTTTATCTCCATTTCACTTAAAATAATCTTGTAAATTGCTAGTAGAACATATAGCATGTCTTGGGAAAGATGGAATGCTTAGTTAGAGTTCTTTAGGTCATTCAAAGCAAGAATTTTTCCGTGCTAGAATAACTGTATGTAGCCTCGGTTTTTTTATTCAGGCAAGTCAACTTCAGTGGCCTGATCTGGATAAAATGGATCAAGGCAGGCACCTCTTTGTCTAACAATTTTTAAATGATGCTATTTGAATACCAAGAAGTTTGGAGCTTGACTGCAGAGCCTTCCGAATTAAGCTAGTCTCGAAAAATAAAAAGATACCATCAAGTAATAGGAGATTTGTCAGCCTTCCTGCTTTTACTTACATAGGTAACAGAGGGGGGAAGTTGGAAACTACTACTGGATTCTCAGAAAGAAATGAGTTCTCTGGCAATGTGTAAATATCATCACTTTGGTGGCTACTTCTTTATGCTGAGTCTCCAAAATTTGATTTAAAAGACACCGAAGAGAGGTCTTCCTGAAGGAGATTTACTCTGCACCAGTTTCACTTTCTCTAAAAAAAAAAAAAAAAAAAAAAAAAAAAGAAATGTTCCAAGGAGGAAAATATACTTCCTTTGCCTTCTCAGTCTCACCCGTACCCTTCCTGAACCAAAACTCTAAAATGGAAAAAGCGAGAAGCCAGGCCTTCTTGTAAGAGCTGTGGCGCAGAAAGAAAGGCTTACAGTGAGTCCGTCGTCATGAATGATTAAAACAGAACTGGGCAGCTATAGCATGACTTGTACAAATAGAGTTGCTCAAAGACTCATGCAGGTCCGACCTGCCTTGAAACAGATTACCGTCAAGGAAAATGTTTCAGCCCGTTCTGGCTCTGGGGACACAGGCGACTCTGGGCGTGCAGTATCGGGCCAAAGGGGGTCACAGAGCCGTGATGTTAGAGTCCAGGGGCTTCTCAGAAATTCCCAGTGTGGGTGGTCATCGCGGATTTGCGGCCCGTTAATACATCTCTCAAATGAATTTTAAATGCAGGGAATTGTGCAAGATATCATTCTGTCCAGGTAGCTCACAACATACATCACACTCCTTATTGCCTTATGCTAGTGCGCATTATAAACTTGCAAAAACATACATTTGAGAGAGGCTCCCTGTTTTCCGTGAGCGCTTCAGCACAGCCGTACACAGAACTGAGGCCAAAGTCATGTCCCACAGATTGTGCGCTAGTAGTCAGGATATCCAGGGACGCTGGGCCGCAGTGTTTGCAGTGGCTGCTTTCTGCGGTGTTATTTTCTGACTGCTTTCATTTCTCTCTTAAGCCTCCCTATTAAACCGTGCGCTATATATGCAGTTTCATTACTGACAGAAACCTAAAAATTGAAAGCTAAAGAAAATAGCATTACAAAGCCTACTCTGGTGATCTTAAAAATCATTTCAGGGGCACCTGGGTGGCTCACTCGGTTAAACACTTGTCCAACTCTTAATTTTGGCGGAGGTCATGATCTCAGGGTCGTGAGATCAAGCCCTGCATGGGGCTCCATGCTGAACACGGAGCCTGCCTAAGATTCTCTACCCCTTTCCCTCTTGCCCCCACCCCTACCGGTGTTTGCTCTCTCTCTCAAAAAAAAAAAAATCAATGTTAGCAAATACGTTTGCAGTGCGCTGTTGGAACTGAGGACTTCACAGCACAGTTTTCTGCAGTTTGCATTGCTGAAGTCCAAGTACCTATGGCAAAACTTGCCCCCACTTCCAAAATATAATTTTCCTCCCCACTAAGCTTCATTAATTAAATCATTGACTCTGGCTTGCTGGTAAGAACCAATTCCTACAACAAGTGTATCCAATTTCCTGCTAGTGGTAACTTTCATTCTTCCTGGAATAGCAGGAAACATTAATTTTGCATTGGACCCAGGAGTCTCAGGAAGCTGGAATTATAGGCACCATTGTCCCACCCTTTTCTCCCTAAAATAAAATGAAATAAAATAAAATGAGCAGCAGCTCTGCAGTGAGGCTTGAGGGATGGGTAATGACAAAGAAGAGAAAAGGGCATTAATTTCAGGATGGGGACAGCTGCCCAGCACTATCTCCCTTTGGAGTTTGGTTCTTATAGCATCACGGTGAGTTATTAATATGTATGATCTGTACTTTATTCAAACATTATAAATCTATGCAGAAGTCTGGTGTTTGGGTTTTCCTTTATAGCTTTCATTCTTCTTCCCAGAATTATCTCATTTTGATCGGGAAACTTTTGCATAAAAAGCACACACCGAGAACTCACATTTCCATACCATAAATATTAAAAGGGGGTTAAGCTTTACAGTTTCTTCTCCCATCCCGATGGGAGGAAAGTTAGCCTTCTAATCAGGGGGCCATTATTAACGTCCTTTTTATTCACAAGCCACAAGGTAAATTTTAACTTACAATATGAAATTGTACTCCGTAGTTCCCTTCATTTATGTATATTGTGGAATGCTCGGCTGTGCCATGTCTTTTGTATGATATACTACAAATGTACTTTTGAAGGATATCCTACAAATCAAGCAGTCATTTGAGTTGTTAAGAACAGTTGGTTGGCTTATTTTTTGAGGACCAAACCAAGTCCAGACCTTTTTTAAGGATCGTGATTAAAGTGCTTTTCACTGGATAATTATAAAGTGTGATTCATCACAGTGAATCTATAGCATACAGAAGAGGGAAATGGAACTAGAAAGCTGAATGTCTTCTTAGTAGCTTTTAAGCTTCTTAGCAGCTTCCTCTCTCCTGTTTATTGTCATTTTTGCTAGCATAAAGGCGTAGTCATAAATTTTGGTTCCCATGGAAATATAAAGGAATGCGTGAGCTATTTCATTTGGGTATACTGTCTGCTAATCACACAGTCTCGGCTCTTGTACTTTGTGATGGGAAATGAACATGCTAATTGGTACTCTTTTT
This sequence comes from Enhydra lutris kenyoni, assembly GCF_002288905.1. NCBI lineage: Eukaryota > Metazoa > Chordata > Mammalia > Carnivora > Mustelidae > Enhydra > Enhydra lutris. The sequence goes on from NW_019154106.1 coordinate 30,745,627, forward strand.
TCTTATTTCAGGAAACCTGCCATATGAATATAAAATAGTGATTGCTGGGAATCATGAACTGACATTTGATAAGGAATTCATGGCAGACCTTGTTAAACAGGACTACTACCGTTTCCCCTCTGTGTCCAAATTGAAACCAGAGGACTTTGACAACGTTCAGTCCCTCCTGACAAACAGTATTTACTTACAAGACTCGGAGGTAACAGTGAAGGGATTCAGGATATACGGGGCACCTTGGTAAGTGCTCATTGAAACAATCTTCCCCTTTTTTTTTTAGCTCGGCCCTAAGAAATTGTGGTGCAGAGGATAAGGGTGGAAAGAAAGCTTATTGCTGCATTTCGAACACAACACAGATTCTGGAACTGCTGGAAAGAACAGCGCTTGTTTTCATTGTGGTGCTGATTTCCTTAGGCAAGATGAATGGAAGTAGGGCTATGGTTCGATATGTACATGTTTATGTGACTGGGGCTGCGTGTGTGTCTGTGGGACACAGAAGGATTTAGGGGAGGGTCACCGTGTTACCCTTCACACAAATTTAGCTACTCTGAACATTCTAGGTAACTCCTTTACCTCTCATTTTATACTGGAAGCCTTCCTGAAATGTCTTCTTAGATTAGGATTTCTCAAATCTTGCTTCGCATCAGAATCACCCTACCAGCTGTGAAGATTTACACATTTTTGAAGCCATACCTCCCCGGAGACTCTGATTCCCCTTCCCTAGGTAGAGCCCAGCAATTTGTATTTTGAAAGCTCCCCAGATGAGGCTGAGGTACGCTCAGTTTGAACGTTAAAGGTTGAGACTCGGTACGGAGAATTCTAGCCTTGAGCGCTAGAAAACTTGAAACAGGTGTGTATTCTTTGGGACCAGACAGGAAGCATTTGACCTTGTCTCTATCATTTGTCAGTTGTGTGCTTTTGAAGACATTAGTTTACAGCCTCAGTTTCTGCATCTCTAAGACAATGGAGATAATACCTACTTTAGAGGATTGTTATGAGGATTAAATTAAGTGACATGTGTAATGGATATGGAAGAGTGCCTGGTGGTTTGCATAGGGTAATGATCATTTTCTGGCCTTGGTTCTGCTCCTGAGTATTTATGTGAACTTGAGCAAGTCACTTAGCCTCCAAACCAGTTTATTCATCTTTAAAATCGAAGTTCTAGACTAGAAGATCAGTATCAGAGGAGCTTTGGATTTTGTTAATTAATTAATTAATTTACTTTTTGAGAGCTCTGTGTGTATATAGAGCAGAAGGACTAACCTTTACTCACCCAATTGGAGAAGTACCCCTGCACTGGATTTACAGATAAGGCTGGAAGAGGACAGACAGTGAGCATGAATTCAGATTGGCCATCCCACTTGACAGTTTGGTCTGTCCTCTGTAGAGTAGAAAGTGGGGGTATTTTCTCAACAGCTGATCTTTTTCTTCCCCTAGCTTTACTAGTTGGGATCCAGAAGGACTGATGCGGGAATACAAGAAGTATATATTTTGTTTTAAAATCAACCCAACAATGACTGTGAACTCTTACTTCAGTACCTACTCTATGTCATGCATTGTTCTAGATCTTTTTATCTTTTATCTCATTTTCCTTAAAATGCTTTTAAGAAATGGACACTGTTTCGATTCTGATTTGGCTGGTGAAAAAAACTCAGGCACAGAAAGGTTAAGTGACTGCTCAGGGGTCACCCAGACCGAGTTGGCAGACTCCTAACCTGGTTTTGAGTCTGACTGTGGGGTATGCGGTATGCCTGAGATGGGGATGGTAGCAGTGTGGTAATTGGGGTTTATAATCTGCGGTGGTGATGTCCAGCTTGACTGAAGTACATCAGGGAATGTTTTGTATATGCAAGAAGGTGGTAAAGGGCAAGAGAACAAACAGTAGGATTTGGACCTATCCAAGTGTGAGCTGAAAACATGGCAATGTCCGATGTCGGTATTAGTGTTTCTGGGCAAAGGTCTGGAGAGGGAGCTTTTCCTCCCTTCTAGCTCCCTTCTTAATGGCTATGCAGTAGTTTAGGAATGACCTCTGATTGGCAGAGAAGCTCTATGTGGAATTAAGATATTTTTTTTTAATACCCGAAGATGATTTCTGAAAGATTATGGAAGGCCGTTCTGGAACAAGCCAGACTTTCAGAAATCTCCGGATTGATAGTTGCTGAAGCAATGATAGCAAGCAAACTTCCTCCATTATCTGAGCAGATTAAAATCTGTATGGGAGAAGGTTTAGCTACACTGGTTGACAGCTGTGATGAATGAAGGAGTGATTTTGGATCCAAAGGCAGATCTTGCAGCATCTCAAGAAATAATAAATATATAAAATAAAAATTTTTAAAAATTAAAATAAAAACCTACAAACCACATAGTGATTCAAATATGTGATGTGATGGGGCATAATCGTTTTCGATGGTGGAAATATGTGATGTGATGGGGCATAAAGACTTCAGACAGTGTTTATGTCTGAGTTGAATTGATGTCATTCAAAAATTGTTTATTTTAGTAGGGTGGTTTAATCAAGAAGGTAGGTAGGATGAGTCTTCTGAAATGTTATTCTAAAGTTGTCTTGACACATAATTTGTTGAGATTTTCAGAAAGCTTTAACTGTTTCCTGCCTAGCACTTCTTTACAATAAGGGGATCTTTAAATGGAATTTGTGTCACCATACGAATTGCTGTGTTTTGTCTTTGGACTAAAGATATATATTTTGGAGGCATCAGTAATTTGGATCTCACTGTGAAGATATTTTGTTAAAATGAATAAAATAAGATGAAAACAGAGAAGGAAGCAAACCATAAGAGACTCCTAACTATTGGGAAAAAAAAAAAAACAACTGAGGGTTGCTGGAGAGGAGGTGGGTGAGCAGATTTGGGGTAATTGGGTGATAGGCATTAAGGAAGGCACTTGATGTAATGAGCACTGGGTGTTACATGCGACTGATGAATCATTAAATTCTATCCCTGACGTGAATAATACAGTATATGTTAACTAAATTGAATTTAAATTCAAAAATTTGTATAAAATATTCCCAGGACTGCTGATAATCTGAACATTGATTTGGGAATGCCCGTGCTTTAGTCTTTCTATGCAGAGAGCACAGATTTTCTTAGCTCTCCCATTTACTCAGCCCTGGTACCTTGGTCGGGTTTCTGAGCATCTCCTGGTCTCTCTTTCCACATCTTTAAAGTGGGAGATGGTGGCATTACTTCTTTCCTGCGGTTGCTATGAGGATAAATGAGTTAATGCATCCACAGCACCCCAAAGACTTCCTGGCATAGTGTAAGCATCTAATGAGTGTGAGCTATTACTGATAAGGGGGGCTAGTCTTCCAAATCTACTTTATACATTTGCCCATCTTCATTTGAAGACTGTTAGACGAGGAGTCAGATAGGGTGTGTTGGAGCTTAAGTTCCACCACTACTGATTGAGCGACATGAGGCCAATCACTGAACTTCTCTTTTTGTGAAATAGGGCCAGCAAGGTCTGCCCTAGTATCTCTCATCCAGCACTTGCTGAAATGGTCACCAAAGCTAAAATTTTCAAAGAGTATCCATATTTTCCAGCATGCTTGATTATTTTAATCTTGTACACTTTGTAACCACTTTCACTTAGGAGTTTGACTGGAAGCAACGTTGGGGGGGATTGATACCAGAGCTATCGCTTTTCTCCTTTCAGAAGTTAGGTTTTTCCCCATCCCTGAGACCCACCCATAGGTGAATGTCTGCTCAGTTACCCATTAGTTATTCCAGCCCCCAAATAATGTAAACCCGTTTAAGTTTGGTTCCCGGGCTTTTCCAGTGAACTTTGATATTACTAGTGGTCTTAGTTTCCAAACATAGATCAAAATAAGATCCTTGATACAAAGGATTTACATCCTGTCATGGATTTCTCAGAGGGGATTGCCATCCCACCAGAAAGATAGCTGTAACTCCCGTGTTTTAAAAATGTAGATTATGACTTGCTTTCAGTATTGAAGAGGAATATTAGTCTATATTCATTACGCTGTTTTAGCTTATAGCACAGCTGAAAGCTTCCCAAAGATGAGGGAGAATTAAAGTAATGTCTCTAATTTACAATTTAGCCAGAATCTGTACCTGGAGAATAACTTACAACACTTCCACGGATCCGTGTGTGTTTGCAATAGGGGTGCACTGGGGTCCTTCTTAGATTCTCAAGGACAAGGTCTGAGGAAATTCGGTGACTTACCTACACAGAAGAAGATGTAAGTGAGCTGCCTTGTCCTGGAAGAAAGGTGCTCCCTTGGAAGGAGGACAAGAGCTGACCAGATCCAGGCAGCACCTCCAGCTTGAGAAGTCTCGTGGCAGGTTCTGTGGTTTCTGTATATATTCCTTCAGCATCTTGTTTTTCCAAGTATCTGGAAGAAAGGAATGAAGCCTGATGTATTTGCATCTTTGGGAGTAACGGTTTAGACACAGCTTTTCTTAACTTCTCTAGCTATGTTTTCCTCTCCCTCTTTGGGGGAGAAGGAGACGGTCTTGTGCTGCCAGGCAATTAGGTCTGCCAAGGACTTGGGTCCCACGACAGGAAAGCTTGTGGATTTCTTGCATCCCTTGTGTTGATTTTCTGCCACCACCTTGGTTCCTGATTTCCTGTTTATGATCACTTTGAGTTCTGTCTTTTCCAAAAGCTGAGGGTATGGTTTGAAGGCAGAGACAAATTTTTTTTTTTTTTTAGATTTTTTATTTATTTATTTGACAGACAGAAATCAGAAGTAGGCAGAGAGGCAGGCAGAGAGAGAGGAGGAAGCAGGCTCCCCGCTGAGCAGAGAGTCTGATGCGGGGCTCGATCCCAGGACCCTGGGATCATGACCTGAGCCGAAGGCAGAGGCTTTAACCCACTGAGCCACCCAGGTGCCCCCAGAGACAAAATTTTAATGTTTGTCTGGCCACAAGGTAGGGGGGAAAGGTGGAATTTTTTAAAATCAGCTTTGTATTTTTGGTTCCTGGGTCTCTAGCCAGCATCTTAGTACAAGCAGATTTCAGGAAACTCATTTGCCATTTAAAAATCGACCAGTGCCTTTGTGTTTTTGTTTTGTTTGTTTCAGTTGCTCTTTTGATACTAAGATGAAGATGCTGTGTTGGGGTGGGGGGACAAAAACCCAGGTACTAATTGATCAGAAGCCAAGCTGTAAAAAGTAAAAAAAAAAAAGCCTGTAGTGCTCTGACCCCAGCAGAGCAGTCTTACTGTTTGACGGTGGCTGCACCTTGTTCCCCTCTTGAAACAGAAATGCAGGGCTGGTCTCCCGTGGCTTTTAATGAATATGAGCAGGGCTTTCCGATGTCCAGGAATTTGATCTCTATGCTGACCAAGAGGTCAGGAACAAAGAACACACTTTTTCATGTTAGAGTAGACCCAGGTGTAATTTGTCAGATTTAGTAACTGTGGAGGAAGTGCCTTCACTTCTGTGGCAGGACAATTAGATCGGGCCCCAGACAGTGTTAATTCTAACATGGCTGCAGGAACAAGAGAAAGCCCATGGAGTTGCTTCTGTAAAGGAAGCGTGAGCAGGATGGTTTTTTCCCCTCCTCCCTGCCCCTCATTGCAGATCCACAAACATGTTGAGTCCATTCATTCCTTCATTTAGATATAATTTTCTCAGCATTTTTAAAAAGTGGGAGTTAGCATTTGTAATTGTGTCTGCACAGAAATAGCTACAAGGTTGCTCACGTTTCCTTGTTCTGATCAGTGCAATAGTACTTTATGTTTACCCTGTCAGAAAAGCTTCAGATGTTTTTATTTCCAATTATAAGTTTTGTAATGCATCATGTATTTTGCTGACAGTCTTCAAGTTCTTGAAATAGCGAACAAATTAACAGCAGATATTGAGTAAGAGGATTAGGAAACCAATTGGCAACTTGTATGATAGAATTCAGATATGGGGATGGGTAGAATGGGCTCATTTATTTTATTTTCACAGTCATACTTTGTAATTAACTTGGGCCAACCAAAAAAAAAAAAAAAAAAAGAAGAAGAAGAAGAAAAAGAAAGAAACCTCTCCATGTTCAGCAGGAAAGTCCTTTCATGCCAAAGAACAGGACTGGACAAACAATATTGGTTCCTACCACCGTCTCAGGGATTCCAGCTTTTATTCAGGAGGGTTCAGAAAGGTATTGGCACAGAAAAAGGTCTGTGTGTGTGTTAAACAAATATGCACTCCGCTTTTACATGATTCTGTTTAAAGGCCCAGGCTAACATTTCATTTTTCTTGGCACGGGGCCCGTAGACTCTCCCATATGAAACCTATGGGTGTTCTGCCTTTGCTCTAGAGTTACAGGCTCTGTTTACATTTTTGCCTGTTCCAGAATGCAGCTGACTGTTCTTAAAGCCGCATGGGATCAGATTCACTTCTGGTTTAACAACTGCCCTGTTTATTTGAAAAAGGAGAAAGCAAAACCGATCACTTTGCTTTCTACCTCCCATTCGTATGTAGCCATATCAGTAAGTACCAATTCCAAAGCCACGTCATGCAGAGCCCATGCTGTTGGATCCCACGTGTACCTTTCCAATCCGCTCCATCCGAACCCTTCAAGTCTGTCCTGATGCTTTTATCTGACGTGGCGGTGGTAACTGTGTAGAAGAATGTGAGGGGGGCACAGAAGTGTTCGCGTGCATTCGCATGTGCTTACTATCAGCTATTGGCATAGATTAAATTTTTGCCTGCACGTTCTGAGAGAGGACCTCAACCAGCAAACGGCAGTCATAAACTTGCGTTTGCGTGATGACTTCACTCAGAGCCTGTCCCATGTAGTCTCTCATTTGGGCTTCACGGCAATTCTAAATGATTAAAATCTAAGTTAAAAAAATAATTCTAAACGATTGAAGTAAACATGTATTAATAGCAATGATTAATAATAGCCAGCATTGGGGCGCCTGGGTGGCTCAGTGGCTTGAGCCTCTGCCTTCGGCTCAGGTCATGGTCTCAGGGTCCTGGGATCGAGCCCCGCATCAGGCTCTCTGCTCAGCAGGGAGCCTGCTTCCCTTCCTCTCTCTCTGCCTGCCTCTCTGCGTACTTGTGATCTGTCTGTCAAATAAATAAATAAAATCTTAAAAAAAAAAATAATAGCCAGCAAAAAATAAGTGCCCATATGTCAGGTGCTGCTCAGGATGGCCTCCTTTTGACAGAGGAAGCCAAGATAGGGTTTTTGACAGAGACAGCGCCCAAAGGAATTGGAGAGAAATAGGACTAGAATCCACCCTTCCTTATGCTGAGCTCCTTAGACTAGACCAGGATATCCTAGTAACCAGATGTCCTTCTACTCCTTGACCTGAGGCAATTCAGGAATGGGCCACTCAAAGAGTTACCTTTTTCCATCTAGTTGCAGAAAGGGCACGCAGAAATCCAGGCTAATACTCTTTAGGAGCTCTCAAGATTCTGGGTGAGGTGCTCCTAGGGGAAAATAGGGATATGGACAGGACAGATGAAGGAATGATCCAGTATTTGTTTGCCTGACGAGCTGCAGAGCCTAGGGTTTTCTGTGAAAAATCTGTGTCTCAGTGTGTCATGAGACGTGGATCCCCTCCTTCTGGTCCTTCTGCTCCCTAGAAATGACTCACGATTCCTTCGCATACCATCAGCAGGGAGTGCGTATTGGGTGCCTGTGGCTTATTCCCTCTGTAGCACCAGGTATCAGCTGAGAAAGACTTCAGCCCCGGGCATATGCACCAAGAAGGGAGTGCTGGCAGTGTACCCCTGCTGCAGTCAGGCCTGCCTGGCTTGGGCCCCCACACCGTGCTCCAGGGAGCATGCCCCAGCCCTTACCACCGAGACCTGGCCAGCCGGCCGGCTGCTGGCCCTTTTTTCATTTTCTCATGTTACACCAACTGGCTCCTTTTTAACCCACAGTTGCTGCTGGGCGATGGAAGGCGATGACACAGTGGCTCTAAGCTCCCTGAGGGCAAGGACCCTGTCAGCTTTGTTCTCTGCATCCCCGGGGCGGGGTGGGGGGAGCCCAGTGCCTGGCCCATGGTGGGTGCTCTGTCCATTTCAGCTGAATGAATGCATGAGGGTGATGGTGGTGGAGGTAGGTCTGTGGCAGACGGACTGAAGATCCACACAGAGGAGTCAGGAGTTGCAAAGGACAGAATATTTCCAGTATGAGATCAAGCATAGCCATGAATCTGCAAGGAGGACTAGAGATGGTAGGGCAAAGTGGAACCAAACAGAGCACTAAACTATGTTTGTGAGCTTTGTTCATATTAGATCCATCCTGAACATGCGTAAATACAGAGAGCCTAACATCTCTCCAGGTGAGCGTGCTTTAATAAAAAGGGGAGGAATGGGAGTAGTTGGACAAACCTCACCTTGAAGGCAGTGGGAATTTTCAAAGGAAGACTCCAGCAGTATTTTTAGGTTCTTTCTTGTCATTTCTTTACTTCAGATGCCTTATCCCCAGGCTAGGAGCAACTATAGAAGTTTCTATTAGATTTGAAGACCTTTTCTTCAAGCCGCAATAAAAGTAGTCAGTGTCAAGTGTGAGTTTGGTAGGAAGCTAGACCAACTGGGCACTCGGAACGTTCTTTGGACGTTAGGAATCAGTTATCAGACATGTGGTATTCTCTCTCTTTTCTTAATGGTCAAATTCCCAGTGGTTGAATTTTTCGAGATGAATTAAAGTCATGTGGATTCTGTGCCGTTTATTTTCAAGCTCTTTGACCAACCTGGATTTCTGAGTTTATACTCTGAACCGTAAGTGTAATGTGAATTTCTCCAGGTATCACCAGACTGTGAGTGCACTGGGGTCCAGTTGACGGGCTTGACCCAGATTTGCCTGGTTCCAGTCACTGCTGCTGCCCTGCCTCCTGCCGTGTCCTTCTGCCCTAGAGAGCCCATGTGTTCACCAGTAAGTTCCAGTAACTCCCCAGGCTCATTTAATCCTCCCGATGAGCAATGGTGATAAGCAATGGTGAACATGGAATGGGCCCTGGAGCACATCGTTGGCGTTGGCGTTGCCGCTGCCACTGAGTGGCTCCCTTTTGGCCCAGCACCACATCTGCATAGCTTTCCTCCCTTTCCACCCTTCTGATGAGTCTGCAGACTGCCAAAGACGCTTCACAATAGGGACGTTATAATCAAAGCCATGCTCTGTTCTCTGCTCCATGGGAGAGAGGCCCTCTGCCCTTCTGGGCTGCTCTGTGAGAAGCAGTCAAGACATGATGTCACTCACCTCCTAATGATTCACCTCTAAGCCCGTGGGAGCTTGTTGGGGGACAGACCAAACCATGTTGTGCTAAGGGACATCCCTCTGACAGTGAAGGCTTTGTCGAAACTGGGCTAAGCTCTTCTTTCTGACTCGCTCTCCCCTTAAGCCATCTGTTCTTCAGGTTTAACAAACTTCCAGCAGAATCTCCCCAGTGGGCAGACGTAGCCTGAAAGATCTAATCCCCAGACTGGGCATAGTTTAAACACCTGCAACCCTGTTTTCCCCACTGAAAGGAGGCATGGAGGATAGAGGCTGCAGGCTTTGGCCTTTAGAAACAGCTGGCCCCAGCAAACTTGAGGCTCAGTTTTATCGTTTAGGGCACACTTACTTTGTTAAGCAAGTTATTCCATCTCTCTGAGGCATAGTTTCATCTGTCAAATGGGTAAGCAGATAGTAATAACTACTGTATATTAAGCATCACCCACATCAAGGTAGCTTAAATCACGTTGTTTTTAAGTGTTACATCGACCCTATAAAGAAAGATTACCCACCATTTGGGAGATGATAAAAATTGGAAGTGAGAGAAGTTAACAAACTCACCCAAAGACACACGTTTCCTAAAGTGGCAGAACTGGAAGTCAACCCCCGACAAAGCCTTTGTGTTTTTCACTGCTCCGTGTATTTTTATGGGATTAAAATGTGGTCATGTATGTTAAGTTCTTGGCACTCAGTAAATGCTCAGTAAATACTGTTTTCTCCCCTGAAAGGTAACAGTTGTGTAGTTTTAATAACGATTATTATTTTTGTTTGTTTGTTTGGTTGGTTGGTTTTGTGTTTGTTCTGTTTTGTTTTATTTTCTTATGCTGGTACCTCAGAGGAGAAGGGGAGAAGTGAAGAGAGGCAGAAAAAAGATGAATAGGAAGCATAGTTTAGGAAAACGATTCCTCCTGTTTGTGTGTTTAAGAGAGAAAGAGAATTTTTAAAAACAAATAGTGCACAGCTTCCTTGCACAGCAAGTTGCTTATGATCTGGGTAAGTGGAAACCATTTAGGAAAGGTGCCCCCATACATGGGCAGCATTTGGTCAGAAGACATGGAAGTGTGAATAGATGTCTGTTACATGAAGGCAGAGGGGGGAATTTTTTTTTTTTAAAGATTTTTTTTTTTTTTTAATTTTTATTTGACAGAGATCACAAGTAGGCAGAGAGGCAGGCAGAGAGAGAGGAGGAAGCAGGCTCCCTGCCAAGCAGAGAGCCCAATGCAGGGCTCGATCCCAGGACCCTGGGATCATGACCTGAGCCGAAGGCAGAGGCTTTAACCCACTGAGCCACCCAGACGCCCGGCAGAGGGGGGATTTTTAGGGTCACTTCCGTGAAGTATCGTTTGAAATGTATGAGTAATGCTTGGTAGTGCATTTTCACCCAGGAAAAATAAAGGTAATGTTGGGCGGAGACTATATATCGAATATGGAATGTTCCGTGAGGCTGCTCAAGCAGGAAGCTAGGGGCAAGTGTGAAAGGCTGTGGTTCGCAGAATGTTGCGTGCATTCTGTAAAAGTTGGCGAGATGAGTTACAAATCTGCATTAATCCAGGGGAGGACATAGAAAGACTGTTGCGCAAATATTAGAAAAGATCATCTTGGTTAAAGTGTAAATACAGTTATAAAAACCAATAATGTCCAAAAAAGAAGACGGCAACAAAGGAAGCACCTCTCATATAAAAACAAACTAGAGAAGGTGGTTAGGAACCAGCTTCCGTTCCGTTCTTCCCAAGATGAAATTTCCCAAGCCAGCATCTGAAGGCTCTGGTGATATTATTGGGTAATTTAGACGCTTTCAGTCCTAATGTCCTTAATGTCTGGCATGGTCTCCTTAGGGTAGATAACATCCCCCCCACCCGCCAAAAAAAGTAGTTCTGAAATTTCATGTGAACCTACAGTAAATCAAAATCGAAAGCTACATAAAACCAATGCTTTTTATAAAGGAAGAAAAAAGTCATAGTTAACACACTGATTTTCCACCCTTTCCTAAAACTGGGAAGGCACTTCTTTTATACATTATGTACAAAACGGTCAAACATGAAACTAAGTGCCCTGATGCCTGCCTGGCTTAATAACTGGAGATCACTGTTTCTCTTACTCAGTTTCAGGCTACAGTATGTATTGAAATGGTGGGGTGGGTCCGTCTTAATACTGAATACTTAATACTTTCCATACCACAGGAGGCTTCCTGAGCAATGGAAAGTAGCTGGGAGAGCCATGGTTCTAGAAGGTGGACTACCGAAGACCGAAACGGGAAAACCTTTTTATTATCTTAATGATTTAAAAAATTTATCCCCCTCCCACTGGCTATAGTTGGGGTGTCTAGTTTTATTGTAAATCAGGAATCAATAGAAAAAAGCCTTCTTGCTTTGATCTTCACAGAACCAAATAAGAGATGGTGGACTAAAACCTAATCAGAACTTGTTGGTGGCAAGACTAGTTGGAAATACGCTGTCAGCTTATCACTAGCCACCTTCCTGCTTTTTCAAAATTCTTTTCCTTTGGTGTTACGCAAAAAAAAAAAAAAAAAAAAATTGTGGAAAGGAAATTTGTTTAAGAGACTTAGTTTGTGCGGTTTATTTTTATATTATTGAAATAAATGAATCTGGGGCCCCTGGGTGGCGCAGTTGGTTAAGCATCTGCCTTTGGCTCAGGTCATGATCTCAGGGTCCCAGGAACGAGCCCCCACATCAGGCTCCCTGCTCAGTGGGAATCCTGCTTCTTCCTCTCCTCTGAGCACCGCTCCTCTAGTATTCTCTCTCTCTCTCAAATAAATAAAGTCTTTAAAAAGTAAATAAGTAAATAAATCCATGGGAAGCATTTGAAAATGAAGATTATAGGTTATGCTTATGATGCCTCCTTTACTAAGAGTTCCTTGATACTTCCCTTGTTTTCAAAGGAAACAGCAAGGAAGTTCCTTTTTTTTTTTTTAAGATTTTATTTATTTATTTGACAGAGATCACAAGTAGGCAGAGAGGCAGGCAGAAAGAGAGAGAGGAGGAAGCAGGCTCCCCGCTGAGCAGAGAGCACCACGTGGGGCTCAATCCCAGGACCCTGGGACCACGACCTGAGCCGAAGGCAGAGGCTTTAACCCACTGAGCCACCCAGGCACCCCAAGGAAGTTCCTTTTCTTAGCCCAGTTCAAACTCTCCCTGAAAAAAATGCAGTTCTGTAAGGGCAAATATTTACCTGGAGGTCAAGCAGAGTGAGTAGGAAAATGGAAACCCTAAGTATGTGTATAATGCTGGCCCAGACCTTTGTGCTTTTATTTTTATTTTTATTTTTTTTAAGATTTTATTTATTTATCTGACAGAGATCACAAGTAGGCAGAGAGGCAGGCAGAGAGAGAGGAGGAAGCAGGCTCCCCGCTGAGCAGAGAGCCCGATGCGGGGCTCCATCCCAGGACCCTGGGATCATGACCTGAGCTGAAGGCAGAGGCTTTAACCCACTGAGCCACCCAGGCACCCCCCTTTGTGCTTTTAGACCGCTCTTACCAGAGTTCTATCTGGTTGCCCCTCGCGGGGCGGCTCTGGAGTCAGGCAGGTGAAAGGCAGGGGGATTTCTGGGGTATTGGGTACCTACCTTCCTGTGCGCCAACACTTTGTATGTGCTGTTCAGTATTACAATTAGAGCTGGTTTTAAGTTTATTTGCTAAAGGAATTATCTTCTGTAGAGTTCGAAGCCTCCTGAAAAGCCAGAGAGAAACACTATCACTTCTTTGGAAATTTTGAAGTTTGGCTAGCCTGTAAACCACAGGCTTAACTGTGCTCTCAAGTCAGTTCTGAGATTTTATAACTGCTGAAATTTGTGATTTTCATTATAAATGTATTTTTACTTTGTTGATGGTTGCAATGAACAGAATCATTGGATTATTATAAAGTGGATACAAATATGGCAGAGAAAATCCCTTCTCTTTGTCCGTTGACTCAAATACTCTTCGAATGACACCAAAAAAGCTTTGTCTACAAAAAAGAAAAAAAAAGAAAAAGAAAAAGAGAGAAAGAAAAAAGAAAAAAAAGAAAAAGAAGAAAAGAAAGTAGTTGCTGCAGAAAATCATCATGGAGAGAAATCAGGCAAAAAGTAGACCTTTCCATTCCTAAAGATTGTTTCTCAAGCTGTGTAAACCGTCTTCAGTTTGCCAGATCTCACATGAATAAGATTTTACAATTTCAGCAAAAATTCATATACTCACCTGGTTTTAGTCATTCAAGAATTAGTATCAGTCGTCAGAGAGCAGTGGTATGTTTTTCTTCTTATGCTTGGCACTGAGCATTTCAAAAGCCATATCCCCACCAAAAATATACAGAGGGATTGTAACATTATAAAGAATGTGTATAAATATAGAGAGAAAATGAAAACTGAGAGGTAATATACTATATATTATATAACTATAACAGCGATTTTCTTTTATGAGTGTTCTTCCCCTCCCCCCCCTTTTCATTCTAGTTTCCTGGGCTTTCGTATATTCTTAGAGTGGGTAAGTTTCATTTTTACAGTCAGGAAAGAAAGCCACATTCTCCAGTTGTAAAATGTGTGTCTAGGGGTAATTTGGAAATTGACTCCCTTATTCAAACTTTGTGAATGGAGTTCTTGGATATGGGTGTGCCTGCAGAAAAGAACACACTTCGCAGATTACCTGTGTGACCGGCCATTGCAAAAGCAAAAGATGGGGAGGGGGAAGTGTCTGTCCCTATCAACAAGTGCTGTGGTTTGTCTAGCTGAAGTGGGAAAGATCCTCTGAAAGCACCCCAACTCATGCATCATTCTGCTCAGAAATTTTGTTTCCTCTTTAATCAGAATCGCCGAAGAAGGTGGAACCTAGGTGGCTCCTTTGGTGCTGGGGTGACGGAGAGAACCCAGACCTCTTTAGTGCTGCGTTTTGAGTCATCCCTGAAGGGGACACCCTGGGTCTGGGGTCAGTAAATCTGGCTTTAGAGGAGGTGACCTGAGTGGAGGAAAGCTTGGCGTCTACCTTTGCTTATTGGTATTCCAGTGCTGTAACCTCCCTTCCTCTCGTGTGTCTTTGTTCTATTAATCTGCAAAACAGGGCTCGGCTTGTGATTAGTCCTTGGAGCTTTTTTGTTTCTATTAATCAGTCTGCAAAACAGGTCGACTTGGATGCTTTTGTTCCAGAGCTTAATGTGTTCTCCTTGTCAGGCTGTGGTTCAGGCTGCTTGGTTTTGCCTTAACTGGGACCAAGAGATGAAATTTGGTTTTTATATGCTGATTGCATTGTCAAGAAAGAAAACACCATTTGAAAACACAACAAGAAAATGCTAATGTAGAATTGTAGAGCTATGTTTTAGGAGGAGGAAAAGTTTATAGAAAATATAATTTACGTAACCTGGATGTTAGTTAGTCGTACAATAAACTAGTGTGGTTGACCGGAACGGAAGATAAGGCATCATTCACATCATGTAGTCTGGAAGTATGGTGTCGAGCAAAGGTTGCCTATTAATAATAATTTTATGTGTATTTGTAATGTAATTCTCTTTTGATACTTAAAGTGGGAATATCATCCTTTCAGCTACAGTATTGGGTAATTATAAGAAAATCCAACACAGTCCTGTGAATTTCTTTACTTTTCACCCTCCCTTGTGCAGAATGACCTTGCCATAGATTAAAATTATTCTACCTGTTCGGTAGGGAAAACTCAGTATCTCAATTTTCTTATCTTCATTATCAAGGGACATGCACTGACCTAACTGTGGAGATAGAGTGTGGGTTAACTGAGTGATGATTATAAATTGCTTCGTAAAGTGCTCATTATCACCATTTTAAAAATTCTGCTAACTCTAATGTGCGAAGGACAGAACCGCTGGAAAAGAATTTTAATGCATAACTTTCCCCAGTGACAGTGACGCTGTGGGAGAAACACCGTTTTCTATCAGAAGTTGTCTTTTACAGCTCCAACAATTTCTAGTAAATTTCAGCATTCATTATTTGTAAAATAATTGCCTGCCACCCCCGCTTTCCCCTCCCCCCCCACCAAAGAAAAGAAAGAATCTGTTGAAGTACAAGCGAAGAGCAAACTGTCAGAGTCCCAAATTAAATTTGTCATCAGTGATAAATTCAGTGCCGTAAGATACTTTAATAAGTGCTTCAGCTTGATTTATTGGTTTTGTTAGTTAACAAGAGTATATTATGTCTTGTACAGAACTTAGCAGAAGCAATTCCTGACTAGACCTTCCTTGATGAAAAAAAAAAAAAAATGAAAGTCTCATTTTAGTCGCAGTGGTAATTATTTTAGTACTAAATTGGAAGGTAAGCACTCTGCAGTCTTGTCATTAATATTAAAAAAAAAAAAAAAGAAAAGAAAAAAATGTCAAAATGTGAAAGGGAAGACATTTGAAAGGTTCTAGTTCTTTATTTTTGTACATTATTTCCTTTGTGTGTCATGCGGTGTCTTGGCTGTTTTACTGGTTGGAGCTTTAAATTACCGCCTTTGCATGTATAATCACTAATGAGTGTCAGGATTCAGCTGCTAATTTGAAAGGCTTTGTGGCTCTTTCACCCCAGACACTAGCAGCTTCATTAGGCTCTGCTTTGTCCCCCCTGCCCTTTGTTGGCCTCTGGATCACAGTTAAATACCAACATTACACCAACACCCCCTCCCCCCGCGTTGAAACAGTCCAGACCTGATTCTTTTGGTGCCTATCTTATCAGAATCTGCTACTGACATAAACTTGGGTGCCTCTCCAGCATGCCACATAATTAGGATTCCCTTTCCCCAAAGAGGCCCTATTTCCTCACACCCGTGGGGGTGTTCAGTTGATTAGAGATTCTGAATTTTAGAGCATTTAGTGAATTTCTGTCTGTCTCAAAGTTTTCTAAAGCATAGTCTTTAAAATATGCTTTTAGGGATGTTTCAAAGAAAGCAACAGAAAGGCTTTTTGTTTTTTGGTTTTATTTTTTCAGTTGACTTGGGAAAATACCATTTATTATTAATGCCATCAAATAAAAAAAAATCTAATGCTATTTTTTTTTTTCCTTTTAAGGTTTGTCTTTGGAATTGCGCTCACCTTAAAATCAAACCAGATAGCAAGCAAGTGAAGAGCTTTCTGTTTGTTGTGCTCTTTTAAAAATCCTGAGAAATAAAACGTTGGCATGGTTTGTCAAGCTTTTGATTGTCAGGAAGGAAAGCCTTTATTTTACAGGGAATATTGTTTGTAGATTCTCCCCCTACTGTTCCCAATTCCCAGAGAAATTATTCTGCATTAGTTTAAAATTTTACCCTATATATACTATGAAAAACAGTAGTCAGATGGAGATATCTTTTGGCATGGTATGTGATTATCAACCATGGAAATAAATCTTTATAAACTTTTTTTCTCATCGGATCCACTCTTCCCAAGCCAGGTCTCCATTGATCTTATTTTGAAGTGGTTTGAATTCTCCTTCCTTTTTACGGAGAGTCATAAAATTAGAGATGGGAAAGAGCCCTCTGATTGCATCACGTTTTCCACCCCTTTGGCCAGTGTGCTCTCTCCCTCCCTCCAGCATATTCCCTGGTGTTCCATTCAGCCCAGTTTAAGATACTAAGACCGGGTAGGCTTCTTGTCCCGTTCCCTCTGGGAAAATGTCCCACGGTCCTTGACATGTGGATATGCTTTTAGGCATGCAAGCTGAAGTTTTCTGCTGCTTTGAGAATGCTTCAACATTCTTAACACTCACTCTCTTTGCTTCTTTCTTGCTTCTACACCCTTGGGAACTTCTCCCTGTCTTGGTCAAAGAGCCTGTATGTATTGTGAACAAAGAAACAATACACACCATGCATGGTTTTGTCTTTTTATCTTTCTTATTCAAAATGACATTAGTCAGGGGGTTTCCTCATTATTAACCATGTGTCTAAGACGTCCCTAAATTTGAATGGTACATAAATTTTACCTATAAATAAATCTCATAAATCCTTAGCCATTTCATACGTGGACCTTGTCAGAATCTTGTTAATAGACTTTTCAAGAGTATAGAAACAAGATGAGGACTCTGTGAACGCTTGTTTTTAGATGCACAAAATTAAATATATTGGAAGTCCTTGGTTCAGAACACAGGGTTCAGGACACAGGGTCATCACTGGTCTATGTATAGGCCTTGTTACTATCATGGTATTTATCCACTTATGAATAGTGTAGTAAATACCTATTAGCCCACACCTAGCCGGAGAGCTAGCACACTGAATGTAATTTGAATTAATCTGTGGATTTTCCCCTTTTATCCCTCTTTCTTCTGCACGTAAATATTAATTTGAATTTTTATCATTCCTTTGCTTATTTACGTTTGTCTTAACACACACACATACACACACATGGTTATTGATTTAAAACTTCATTTAAAAAAAGTACTCTGGGTTTCTGCTTTACTTAAGGGAGAATAAGCTAACAGATTGAACCTCCTGTAATAACTATGAACTCTGGAAAAATAAAAAGTAACTACTTAAAGGTTTTGGAGAGTCAACCCAAGCAGGTAGATTTTTGGAGGGGAGTTGAGACTTGGAGGAAGAAGCATCAAGCATAGAGTGAGTTTTCCATTTCTGTGGTTTTTCTCTGAACGAAGCCATAGTTGGGCAGAGTTATAGCATTGGGTGGCTAAAATTCCAACAGAGAGCCTGCTCTTTTATACAGGAAGAGCCCTTTAAAGAAGTTCATAGTTACTAGAGCCACCACAAAGTGAGGGGAAATTCTAGAAAAAAAAAAAAAAAAAAAGAGCCAAATAAGAGAAACACCAGATTCTGTGTGTAATCTCTATCCAAGTCTCTGGTTGATTTCTGAGCTATGTGTGATGGAAAGCAGTCTAAACGGAGGTCTGGACTACTGCCCACCACAGACATGACAGAGTTTAGAGTTTAATTTCAACCAAGATAATTGCCTGCTAAGACACACCATGAACATTCACTCTTCTGAGAAATATAACAGAATTCAGAGTCTCCACAACATGACATCAGAGTATCTGGTATTACTTGGTATGTGAAGAGCCAGGATTAATGTGATTATTGTCAAAGGAAAAGACAACGAAAGAGGCCAACCTTGAGATGAATCAGATATCAGAATTATCAGAAAAGGATTTTAAAGCAGCTGTGATGGGTCCTTAGGTCATGCAGTGGGTTAAATGTCTGCCTTTGGCTTAGGTCATGATCCCAGGGTCCTGGGATTAAGCCCTGCATTAGGCTTCCAACTCAGTGGGGAGTCTGCTTCTCCCACTCCCTCTTTCTTCCCCTCCCTCCCCCCCCCTCTTGTTGCGCCCTCCCTCTTCCTCCCTAGGGGAGGACCAAGGGGAGGACACCTCCCTAAGTGTGTACCCATCTTATGCACACCCACACTCTCTCTTTCCCCTTCTCTCTCTTAAATAAATAAATAAAATCTTAAAAAATAAAGTAGCTATTGTGATTATGCCAAGTAAGGATAAAGAAAATATGTTTATAATGAATAAAAAGGAGATATCAGAAGTGAAATAAAAAATAACCAAATGGAAATTTTGGGACCAAAAAAATGTAATAATTGAATACATCATCCACTATATGGCCTTAACAGCAGATTTTTCTCTCTACAAGACAAAAGAATGAGAAAACTTGATGGTAGGTTAATAGAAGTTCAGCAGTCTAAAGAAGAGAAGGAAAAATTACTGAAAAAATGAACAGCCTCAGTAAACTATGGGACAATAGCAAAAGTATAACATACAGGTAATCTGAGACCTATAGGAGAGGAGAGAGACTAGAACCAAAAAGTTATTTGAGGAAATAAGGGCCCCCAAATCTCCAAATTTGTTGAGAGACCATAAATCTACAAATTAAATGATCTGTGAAACCCCGAGAGGGAAAATATTGAGTAAACTATGCTTAAGAATAGCATAGTCAAATTACTGAAGTCGAGAGAGGGTGAGAAAATAGTTAAGGCAGCCAAATACTAAAACAGCGTATTATATATAGTGAACAATGAGTAAAATGGTATCAGACTTCTCATCAAGCCATGGAGGTCAGAAGATAGTAGAACAACTTCTTTAAAAAATTAAAAGGAAAAAAAAATGTGAACCCAGAATTGTATAGCCAGTGAAAATATCCTTAAAGAATAAAAACAAATTAATAACATTTTCAGATAAATTTAGGAATCCAAAGAAAATTCATTGCTACCAAACCCACACCATAAGAGATGCTAAAGAAAGTTCTCACACTGAAGGGAAATGCTACTAGAGGGAAACATGGATCTTCACGAATTAAGAGTATCAGACATGGCTGATATCTGGTTGAATATAAAAAACCTATTTTTTCCACCGATTATTTTCAAAAATACATCTGACATAAAGCAAACATTATAATATCTTTTGCTTATAAATAACACAGCAGTAATACATATGACAGTTATATCAAAAATAAGATAAAAAGATTTACATATCTCAAGACTTTTACATTTTATGTGAAATGGTACAGTATTAACTCTTAAAGTAGGTTGTAAAATGTTAAGGATGTACAATGTACCTAAAACAATCTCTAAGAATATACTATATAGAGATGTAAGGCTTAAAAATCAGTTGATAAGATGGAATTCCAAAATGGTTTTTTTTTTTTTAAGATTTTACTTATTTATTTGACAAATAGAGATCACAAGTAGGCAGAGAAGCAGGCAGAGAGAGAGGAGGAAGCAGGCTCCCTGCTGAGCACAGAGCCCATGTGTTAGCAATCCCAGGACCTGGGATCATGACCTGAGCTGAAGGCAGAGGCTTTAACCCACTGAGCCACCAAGGCACCCCTCCAAGATGTTTTTAAGTAATACAAAAGAAGCCAGGAACGGTGAAAAGAGGAACAAAAAACAAAGATGACAAATAGAGAATGAGTAAGAGTTGGCCTACATATACTCACATGAGTAATTACATTACATAAGCTTACAAGGTGGAGACTGTCTGAATAGATTAGAAAACAATTATATGCTACCTACAAAAGACACATTTAAATATAAAGATACACTTTAAATACAAGATACAAATAGGCTGATGTAAATGGATAGGAAAAGATGTACCAGGCAGATGGTAAGCACAAAAAGGCCGGAGTGGCTATATTAATATCAGGTAAAATAAAATTTAAGAAGATGAATATTATCATAGATAAAGGGGAACATCTGTAATGATAAAAGGATCAGTTCATCAGAAAGACATAGAAATGAGTATATGTTTATCATTGGACCTTCGGACTACATAAAGCAAATATTTGAGAGTGTTAAAGGGAAAAGATAGACAATTTCATAATCCTAATAGATTTCTACACATCTCTCATTAATTGATTATAGAACTAGATCCCCCACCATCAGTAAAACATAGAGGATCAGGGTGCCTGGGTAGCTCATTTGGTTAAGGGACTAACTCTTGTTTTCAGCTTAAGTCGTGATTTTAGGATCTTGAGATCGAGCCCCACATCAGGCTCCATGCTCAGCAGGAAGTCCCCCTCTGTCTGCCCCTCTCTGTACTCTCTCTTTCTCTCTCAAATAAGTAAATCTTAAAAACAAAACAAAACAAACAAACAAACAAAAAAACCACACACACACACAGAAGATCAGAACAACATTACTAACCACCTAGACCTAATTGATACTTGTAGAATATTTCCCACAGCAGCTGTGGGATAGACATTCTTTTGAAGTGCATATAGTACTTTCACCGTGGTAGGCCATTTGCTTACCATAAAACAAAGTAAACCTAAAAGGATTGAAATCATACAGAGTCTATTCCTTCAACACACCAAAAAAGTTTCTAAATCTTGTTAGAAATTAATAACAGTAAAGATATATTTGAAGACGCCATATATTTGGAAACTAAGCAGCATGTTTTTAAATGTGTCAAAGAAGAGATCCCCAAATTTAGAGACAATTTCAGATTGAACAGTAAATGAAAGTATAACACACTATAGTTGGTGGAGTACATGTAAACCACACCTTAGAGGGGAATTTCTAGCTCTAATGTTTATATATGAGGCCATTTACCACAGGTTCCATCTCAGGAGCCTAGAAAAAGCAAAAACAACTCCTAAGTGAGTAGAATGAAAGAATTACTAAAGTGAAGAGCAGAAATCAGTGGAATAGAAACGGAAAAAAATAAAGCTAAACTAGTTTTAAAAATACTAACAAAATTGATAAACCTCTAACTAATGATTAAGAAATAATAGAATATAAATCACCAAATCAAGAATGAAAGAGGAGTTGTCACTATAGATCTTAGAAACATTAAAAATATGATAGTATTAAGAACAACTTTATGCAAAAAAAAAAAAAAGCCAGATGAAGTGGACAGATACATTTTAAAAATAAGTACAACTTACTAAAAAAGGACACAGGTTAAAGTGTAAAATTTAAAAAGCACTACATATAACAATGAAATTGAATTCATTTTCAAAAACTTTTTCAACAAGAAAACTTCAAGTCTGGATGGTTTTACTTGAGAACTTTATCAAACATTCAAAGAGGAAACTACTTCAGAAAGTAGAAGAGTGAATACATTCCAACTCATTTTATAGCCAGCTTAACATCAATACCAAAATCTTACAAAGACATTACCCTCCAAATTATATAATAATATACTTCAAATATTCAACAAAAGTTAGAAAATCAAATCCAACAACATACAGAAAGTTTAATGTATTACAAACAATTTGGGTTTATCTCAAGAATTTGAGATAGGTTTAACATTTAAAAAAAAATCAATCTATGTAATTTACCCTGTTCGCAGAATAAAGGAGATAAACCATGTGACCACTTCAATAGTTAGAGAAAAAGCATTTGAATAAATTCAACACTCATTCATAAAAACAAAACAAAACAAAAAAAAACCTCTCAGTAACTAGGATAGAAGAGAACTTCATCAGTCTGATAATAAGGTCACACTCTACAGATAACATCACAGTTAATGATAAATAGTGAATGCTTTCACACTAAGATCTGGAGTAAGGTAAAGATTCCTGGGATTGTACTGCTACACACTAAATTTTTTGAGGCCCTAAACAATGTAATCAAGCACAAAAAGAAATAAAATGAAGATTGTAAAGGAAAAGGTAAAACTGTCATCTTTTCTTGAATGTAACACTGTTGTTAATTTATAAATTCTAAGGAATTTACAAAACAGCAAAACCCCAAGGAATCTTCTAGGAAGCTAGAATAAGTGAATTTAGCAAGTTTACCGATACAGCGTTAATATACAAAATCAACTGTATATTTGTATATGAGCAGCATAAAATTGAAAATAACTTTAATTACAGTAGCACCAAAAACATAAAATGCCAAGGGTAAATATAACAAAACGTATTGTATCTCATTCCTGAAAGTTAAGTAATATTGCTGAAAGAAACTGTAAGATTTGAGCAAATGAAGATAGACTTACTGTGTTTGTAGAATGTTCAGTTCTCCCCAAATTAATGTGTAAATTCAACTCAGTCTACTGAGTTAAAATCTCAGTAGGCTTTTGATTTTTGTAAATAAGTGGCTGATTTTAATAGATTTATTTGAAAATGAAAAAGATTCAGAGTAGCCAAAAACAACTTAAAAATTAAAGTTGGTAGACTTATATTATTTGATTTCCAGGCTTACCATTAAGCTTTTAATAATCAAAACAATGTATTAATGGTGAAAAATAGAGATATAGTTCAGTGAAAAAGAAAAATGAGTCTAGAGACAGACCCATACATATATGGTCAAATGAATTTTGACACAGGGCCAAGACAATTTAAAGAGAGACAATAGTTTTCAGCAAATTGTACTATCAGTATGGATATTGACCCATACTTCACACCATCTACAAAAAGAAATGAAAAATAGATCTTAAACTGAGATAATTCTACCTTGAGGTATGAAAAGATTTCTTAGATGGGACACATGCAAAGGCATGAACCATAAAAGAATAAAAAAAGACAAACTGGATTTTATCAATATTAAAAACTTTTCCTCTTAAGAAGACGCCATTAGAAAAGTAAAAATGTTGTTCACAATCTGGGAGAACAAATTCTTGACAAATAAATATGACAATTATGTAAATCTATCCAGACTATCTAAACTAAGAGTCTTAAAACTTAATAAGAAGAAGACAAATACCCTCATAAAAAAATGGTCAAAAGTTTGAATTGATTGTTCGTAAAAGAATATAAACAGAAGGCCATTAACCATACAAAAAGATATTCAACATCATTATTCATGGCTGACATGCAAACTAAAGCCACATGAGATACCGTTAAACACCCTTCAGAAGGACTAAAATTTTTAAAACAGTGCCAGAAAATGACAAGTATGGGGCCACAAACAGAGCTCTTATACTGGAGATTGAGTATAAAATGCTACAAGCTTTTGGGAAAACTTTTTACCAGTTCCTTAGAAAGTTAATCCTTACCTACCATACAAGCTGGCCATTCTCCTCCTAGATATTTACCCTAAACAAGTGAAAACACATGTCCAGATAAAGATTTGTACACAACAGTTCACAGCAGCTTTCTTCACATTAACTCAACCAGACAACAACCCATAAGTCCATCAACAGGTGAATGGATAGACAAGTATTAGATTCTATACATTAGAATACTGTCAAGCAATAAAAAAAAAAAAAAGGAATGAGATACTGATATTTTCAATGTAACATGGATGAATCTCAAAATCATTATATACTGAGGTAAAGAAGCAAGACACAGAATAGTACATTAAACATGATTCCATTTGTATGAAATTCTAGAAAATACAAACTAAATTAACACAAAGAAAACCAGTGGTTGCCGCTTACAGTAACTGGGGCAGAGGGAAGGGTATACTGCAAAGGTAGGGGAATATTTGGGGGGTGATGGAAATTTTTTTTTATTGTGCCCCTGTTTCATCATTACACATGTGTATACATCTGAGAAATTCCAACGAATTGTGCACTTTAAATAGATACAGCTTATTGTACCTATATTTTATATCTGTAAAGTTGATTTTTAAAAGGAAATTAGAATGTAGTCCTCTGGGACTTTCTTATTTCATTCAACATTTATTGGTATCTTAAAGAAATATTTTAGGAAGAAAAGAAGGAAGGAAGGATTAATGAGGCATATTTATGTCAGTCATTTCTTTAATAGGGGAGAAGAAAACGATGGAAAGTTGTTCAAGTTTTCTTAAATGAAATAACCCATATTCTGGGTTCCATGTCCAGCCATCTTAGATATACGAGAATCAATTTATAGAAACAAGATTATCATACCTTACAGTTCAAGGCTATTGTTGATTTTGTAATCAGAAAACATTTTAATTCATATCAGCAACATTTTTGGTCAAGTTACACAGCTTTTTTTTTTTTTTTTAAACATTGGAACAACAAAGCAGGATGAGGGTATTGGTTAAAACTTTTTTAGTTCCAAGTAATAGAAATCCATTCAAAATGACTCAAGCAAAAATGGGAAATTATTGGCTCATGTAACTTAGATGTCCATGTGGATAACTGACATCGAGCATGGCTTGATCCAGATACCCATTTGTTATTTTTGGAACCCAGCTCTACTTCTTGGATGGATCTTTGGCTGTTGGCTTCCTCTGTATACAGACTTTCCCCTTGTGGTGGCTGCTGGCAGTTTCAACTTCACATCCAATCAAGAGAGTCTCATTATCCCACTTTGACTTACGCGTCCTTTCCAGAACCAGTCAGTGTGGGAAGGAGGATGGAATGCTGTAATTGGCTAGGCCTGGTCATAGACTCCTTCCTGAGGCAAGCGTGACAGGGGGTGCATCTCACCTGTAGCACTTGAATTAACGGTGGAATAGAGAATAGAGATGAGTTTTCTTTCTTTCTTTCTTTTTTTTTTTTAAAGATTTTATTTATCTATTTGACAGAGAGATAGAGAGCATAAGTAGGTAGAGCAGCAGGCAGAAGGGGAGGGAGAAGCAGGCTCTCCACGGAGCAGGGAGCCCAATGTGGGACTTGATCCCAGGACTCTGGGATCATGACCTGAGCCAAAGGCAGCGGCTTAACCAATTGAGACACGCAGGCGCCCCTAGAGATGAGTTTCCAAAGGAAAATTGTTGTGATATCACCAGAAGAAGGTGAATTCAGTGTACCATAGACAACAGTCCTAGTTGTCCTCTCCTACCAACATAAACAGAAGATGCATGATGTGGATAAGAAGAGAGTGTCTGCCTGCCTGTCTTGCAGCCTCATTTTTCAAGAATGATCCTAACTCGTTGATCCTAACACCTTTCCTTCTGGCGTTGGAAGCTAGAAATGCTGTCAACAGTGGATAGTGGTGATGATGAATTGAAAATTCTAGAGTCATAAATGCCTTTATTTGTATTAGGCCCAACAACCAGAAATTCTGAGATTGTGGCTGTATTGGTTATCTACAGCTATGTTAAAAAAAAAATCACAGCCTTGAGTGCTTAAACAACAAGCACTTATTATCTTATAGTTTCTATAGGTAAGGAATCGAGGCACAGCTTAGCTGGGTCCTCCACTAAAGGTTCTAGCAGGAGTATATCATCAGGATGTTGTCCAGAACTAGTGTCTCATTTCACGGCTGGATGTGGGTAGAATCCACTTCCAAGGTGACATAAGTAGTCGTTGGGATGATTCAGTTCTTTGCAAATGGTTGGACTGAGAGCCCCACTTTCTCACAGGTTCTTGCTGACTGTTAGCCAGTGGTCTTCCTCGATTCCTTGCCATGTGGGCCTCTCCATAGGTCAGCTTACAACAGGGCAACTAGTTAGAATCAGGATGAGCAAGTGGGAGAGTAAAGGAGGACCAGCAAGATGGAAGCCACCATCTTTATAACCTAACCTCAGAAGTAATATTCTATCATTTTTGCCATATTCTTTTTTTTTTTTTTAAGATTTTATTCATTTCATTTGACAGACAGAGATCACAAGTAGGCAGAGAGGCAGGCAGAGAGAGAGAGGAGGAAGCAGGCTCCCTTGCCGATCAGAGAGCCCGATGCGGGGCTCGATCCCAGGACCCTGGGATCATGACCTGAGCCGAAAGCAGAGGCTTTAACCCACTGAGCCACCCAGGCGCCCCTGCCATATTCTTTTTAATTAGAAGCAAATCACTGGGTTATGCCCATATCCTTACCTGAGAGGCCAAGGATTACACATGGGCATGAATACCAGGTAAGCAGGATCATTGGGAGCATCTTAGAAGCTGTGCATCACAGTGACCTTGGCAGTGTCTGCAGAGGAAAGAATGTGCCCATCTCTGTTGCCATTGAAGCTTTCTGTTGGGAGCCTGGAAGGATGGCCTGGGTGTTCGTGAAGTGGGTGCAGGAGATTCCAGCAGTAAGGTGAGGCAGAAGGGCATTAGAAATGCAATCAGATAAGAAGGCAAAATTGAAACCATTGAAAGGCTGGATTGTGCTGTATGAAAGAATGATTACAGAAACAAACTAAAAAAAATAGTTATATGACAAGAGGTGAAATCGGAGATGCATATGGAGAGTTTAAGAATGTTCATTGCAGAGAATAAAAAGAGAAGGAAGGAAGGAAGGAGGGAGTGTAGGAGGGAGAAAAAGAAGGAAGGGAGGGAACAAAGAAAATGATCTGAATGTCCAAAAGTAGGAAACTGGTTTAAAAATTGCACTATATTTATGTGATAGAATATCATAGCTACTAAAAATAAGTTTTTGGAAGGGTGGCTTTTAAACTTTTTGATCATAACTCATAGTAAGATATCTGTTTTGCATTTAAAAAATAAGTATATAGAAACTTTTATTGAAATAAAACTTGTGGGGCGCCTGGGTGGCTCAGTGGGTTAAAGCCTCTGCCTTCAGCTCGGGTCATGATCCCGGGGTCCTGGGATCGAGCCCCACATCGGGCTCTCTGCTCAGCAGGGAGCCTGCTTCTCCCCTCCCCTCTCTCTGCCTGCCTCTCAGCCTCCTTGTGATCTCTGTCTGTCAAATAAATAAATAAATAAATAAAACCTTTAAAAAAAAAAAAAAAAAAAAAGAAATAAAACTTGTGGGGCGCCTGGGTGGCTCAGTTGGTTGAGCATCCAAATCTTGGTTTCAGCTCAGGTCGTGATCTCAGGGTCATGAGATCGAGCCCCACATCTGATTCCCCACTCAGTGAGGAGTCTGTTGGAGATCCTCTCTATCCCCCTCTCTCTACCCATTTCCCTGCTCTGTCTCTCTCTTTCTCTCTCTCTCTTCCTCAAAATAAAGAAATAGATCTTTAAAAAAAAGAAATACAACTTTCATAGAACATGCTTATCCTTTCTACAAAAGATGCATTTTGATATTTTTTAGTCTATTCTTTTTGTTCTATCAATTGTGGTAAATACAGGTATTGTGTAAAGTTTACCGGTTTAACCACTGTTAAATGTACTTTTCAGTGGCGTTAAGTATATTCATGATGTGGGCAACCATCACATCTCCAGAACATCCTCATCTTTCCCAGTGGAAACTCTGTACCTGTTAAACATCAACTCCAATTTTCCTTCCTCCCAGTACTGACAACCACTATTCTATATTCTCTCTATGAACTGGACTATTCTAGGTATCTCAAATAAGCAGAATCATACATTTCATACAATATTTGTCCTTTTGTGATCGGCTTACTTCACTTAGCACGATGTCTTCACAGTTCATCCATGTTGTAACATGTGTCAGAATTCCTTCCTTTTTAAGGCTAAATAATATTCCATTTTATGTTTAGATCATAGGTAGTTTGCTATCCATCTGTCAGAGGACATTTGGATTGCTTCCATCTTTTCCTGATTGTGAGTGATGGTGCTAGGAACGTGCTTTGCAAATATCTATTCAATATCTATTCTGCTTTGACTTCTTTTGATACGTAGCCAGAACTGGAATCAGTAAATGATACTGTCCTTAATTTTTTTCAGGAATCGCCATACCATTGTCTACAGCAGATACATCATTTTCCATTCCCGCCAGGAGAGCAGAAGGGCTCCAATTTCATTGTATTAATGCTAGTACTTTCTTGGGGGAAAGGGGCCGGTGGAATTAGTCATCCAAACGAGTACGCAGTAGTGCCTCGTTATGTATTCCATTTTTAAAATGCTGGTCACTGAGTTCCTTTCATGACCTGCTAATGAAACACCATCCTCAGTTGGAAAACACTATTTTATAAGACTGTTTAATGCAAAAAGTCAAGTCATGGCCTCAACTTAGAGGTGGGCCCAGAAAGCTATGTGCAGAATGTGAAAAGGCTTTCTCTAAGTAGGTACGACACTGGGAATAAGAGATTGAACAATATAGAATACTGACCGTGGAGGACCTCAGAAGTCTCTTACTGAAGAGGACAAGTGGCATCGTTGACACACGTGCTCCGGCTAGTTCAGTTAAGATTACTCTGGAGACAGAGGCATGATGAGCACTTGACTCTGCTTGGGTGGTTAAGGAAAGCCTTCAGGAAGACTTAAAAGAATCTAGAAGAGGATATTTCAAGCAGAAAGAGCTGCACATACAATGAACAAAATAAATTAAAATTTTAGGATCTGAAAGCAATTCCATTGCCATAGAATGCAGGTGGGTAGAGGGCCAAATGGGCCTGATATGTTGGGCGTTAAGATTTTGGACTTTGTCTCCTGGCTCTGGTGAGCCATGGAAAGATTGGAAGCAGGAGAATTACTTGACTATTTTATATTTTGGAAAGAACTCTAGCTGCAGTGTAGACTAACATGAAGGTAGTGGAGAAGGAAATGAGACCAGGAACAATAATTAGAAATATGGTTGAATTGTCCAGGAATGAGACATGGAGAGTCTTCCCTAAAACATTGTCAGGGTAGATGAAGAGGAGAGAAAGACTCAAGACGTGCTGAGAAGGTAGAATCAGAAGATTTAGGAGTGATGGGCTGAGGCTAAGGGAGAAATCAAGATTAGATTTCTGGCTTGCTGACTAGTAATAAGTGAATCCAGTAGCCTGATAGTGGATTGTTAACTTACACTCTTGTTCTAAAAAGTCCTGTTGTGGGAAATTTTTGATTATTTGCCTAGGATATACTGGGCACCCTTCCTAGATGGCACATGCTACAAGCTCCCTTCTTTCACTGTCCTTGGTGGCATAGTCATGTAGAGTGTTAGAGGCTGGAAACCTAGACAGGAAGTCTTGGAGCAGATGAGATGGGGGAAGGAGCAAGGAGGGAAGCAGCCATTGGGTACCAAGCATTAAGCGAGAGTTGTAACAAGGCAAATCTTGGCTGGGAGGAGTGGGGGGTTCTTGGAGTATAGATACAAGTATCTCAGGGCACAGATGACTTAAATGAGACTGTGAATGATAGGGAGATGTGGGTGGTCTACTTTTAAGCACTGCCTCCTGCTTACCATGGGGAGCTTGTTGCTGAAGTTCGTGACGGACCAACAGCGCAGAGAATAAGTGAAGGGAGAAAGTTTTCTCAAACCTCTTGAATTTGAATCGTGAACTGCCTGTCCATGTGTCCATTTCATGGTGGACCATCCTATTTATACCTGAAAAGTAAAATGTTAAGCAAAATTAAATGATAAGATTATATAAAAGAACATGCTAAAATATAAGTGGATAGAATTGTTAAAATGGACAGCTAAAAGAATTTAATCACCAAGCCACAAGTATAACCACTTACAGATAAGCAAGGCTCTTTGAGTTCAAGTGACTGCCAACCAGAAATTGAATGTTGCTAGTTGAAGGACATGGTTCTAGTTGGGCTGAAGGCAGTCCCTTGGAGTTCTCTGAGAACCCACCAGGACAGGACAGTGAACCCTAGCTCCTTTCCTTGGAGAGACTGTAGGATGAGGCCGTGTCTTTTCATTGAAATTTACTTACTCTAAATCGTAAGATTCATAGATGCAGCGAGAGAGGAAGGAAGAGAGATTTTCCTCCTAATAAGTGGAGGTTAAGGAGGAAAGGATGATGATGGTGATGATGATGATGATGATGATGATGATGGCGGTTATGCAGCATTGCAATGTTCCGGAACTTACTGGGTGGCCTGCAGTCCCTGAAGGACTTCATAGAGACTCTGCATCTTAGAGACTCTGAGTACAGAGGAGGTCAGGGTGAAGAGATATTAGTAACTCCCATGCTAATATACTCATTTGGAGGAGCAGGCCTAGACATGGATCTCTGTGCTATTATGCGTCTCTGATTATGAGTTTCCTCATCTAGGAAAAAGGAATCACAGTATCCACACATCCCTCTTTGGTTTTGTTGTGGGGATTGGCTGGGTTAGTACATGTAAACTTCCTAGAACCATACCTGTCATCCCATGAGTGCTCAGTAAATATCAGCCATGATTTTATGTATTATTGTTATTATTCTACATGTTTTTTGATATTGTAAAAAAAAAAAAAGAGGGGCCATATTTTAAGACAGAAGTGTGTGATAAGAAAACAAATGTATACACATACAATCAGTGAAAACTGCACTCACTCCTTTTCTACTTCCATCAAAAGCTATTAAGATGTAGAGCCTGCTATTGTATATTTATTCAGACATCAATCTTAATCAGCCCCTTTGCTACTTTGGCGGTAAGGGCATTGTAATTCTATTTTTATCGGTTCCTTCCTGTGCACCAGACATTCAAAATAGCATGAGTAAGGATCAAAAATATCTTAATGGATTTGGTTCCCAGAGATATCAGTGACCAGAGGAAGAGTTTTGCAGAAATTTCTTCCTGAACGGATAAGGAAGGTAAGTGGGGGGAAGGTGTGGAGGCAGAGCCGGCTGTGCCCCCCCGCTGTAAGTCTCTGCAGAGCAAAAAGGCAGAGATCAAGAGGCAGGGGGAACTACAAGGGGCCTTGGAGAATCTGGGAGATGCAAGCATAAATGCTTCCTCTTTTCAGGTTTATGCTTGGGACCAGCGCTGTGTAATTGTTTAGGATAAAACTGCCTCTCTGTGAGGTAACGATGTTTTTGACAAACATACTTCCTGGCGTGATTGCACATACACAAAAATACAGGGTCCCATGCCATTAATGTTCTTGCTTGGATCTCTTGCCTGAAATCTCTTTTTCTACTTCTCTCATTATTTCATCCCTTCCTCCTCCTCCTGCCCCTCCTTTCTAACCCCTGCCTCACTCTCTGCTTCCCTGTTCCATTGTATACTCAGACCCATCATCATCGGAAAGTTATCAAAGTCTGGAAACTGGGATCCAAGGGAGGAGAAGATGTCGTCAGATGATCCAGAACAACCGTAGCTCTTACATAAATGCATACGATGCAGTTTCCCAAATGGGACTGTTAACACCACTTGAATGAGGCATGATGTAATCTTAGGCAGTGCACAGAGCAGCATTTGTTCTTCAGTAATTTTGTTATTTATTGCATGCGTATTGAAAAGTGTGTGTGAGTATATATGTACCACACCAAACTCGTGATTTCATGGGTATTATTGTTTAGGGCGAGGATAAATTTAAGTAATAAAAGTGAATCCATATGTAGAGAAATATTTAGTAAATATTAGTACAGGTGGGACACAGATGTGGCGAGTGAATCATGACTCTAGCCCACGAGGACCAAAGCTTGAGAAACACCGTTTAATATATGGCATCTTTGACTTGAATCCGGAGCCTGTGGGGAGCTCTGTTGCCTTCTCTGTTGACCCCAAGTGATCTTTAAGAGGCATCCGTGCCATCTTACCGTGGCGTGCCATCCGCAAGTCTGTCACTGAGGGAAGGATTCTGAATATGACCGACCCCTCCCAGTCCCAGCAGCTCCACAGCTGCGTGTACTGATGAAAGCCCAAGGCGTGAGCCATAACTCTGCACCAGCAACTTGAGTTTTTAAACATTTAAACATGTGCAGCAGGTGTGAATGTTATTCTGTGATACACAGATGCAAGAAATTTCACATCGTTCTTATTTGTTTGGTTGGTTTTAGAGTTGAAATAAACCTAAATCTGCGTCCTTACCAAATCGTGTAGGAAGAAATTAGATCTCACCCATGATTAGGGCTCCCTCTGCCCTGGCACCCAAGCTGGGGCCTTGACCAGATTTGGACCATTTGGAGGGGACTGGATGGGGTCTACTGCTGAGACGTCCTTTGTTGGCATTGTGTGGTCCCTGGAAGGCAGGTGACGGCTCTGTTTTCCCTGACTGGGGCTAGGGAATTGCTGCCCACGCTGAGTGAGGGCATGATTTGGCCTCCTAAGGATCACAGAACAGCTGTTCCTGCTGAGGGTTTGTGAGCCCCCCACCCACTGGACCCCCTTAGAAATTCCAGCCGAGTCCTCGCTACTCCAGATAGTCCTTCTGTTTTCACTGTAGAGGAAGGAGTTCTCCCTCTGCTTATCCTGATGGCTTCTGGTAGTCCCTCCCGCCTCCCCTGTCCCCAAGGGCACTCACGCAGCCTCCCTCCCCGATGCATTGACCTAGCTTCATGCCCTCAGTGAAAACAAAAGCCAGAAAAGTGGGAATCGGGGAATTTCTGGCAACTTCTACTTAAACCGTGATATAAACACCCCTGAGGCAAAGGAACACAAAGGTCTTCTTGGGATGAGCAAGAGAAAAATGAGGAAGACCAGAGATTAAGATTTCTGTTAATTAATCCCTCATTTGTGAAGGTAAAAATTTGTGAAGGCTTAAAGTATTTGTTACAATATCATATACATACATACATACATACACTCTTCCAATTCAGTGGCTGAGAAACGTGTTCAAATTGATACAGTATTAAACATGGTTTTCCATTCTTACCAAGTGGAGTTGGCTCGGAAATAGAGAATCAGGGGTGTCTGGGTGGCTCAGTCGGGGATGTGTCCAGTTTTTCATTTTGGCTCCTGTCATGATCTCAGGGTCATGGGATGAGCCTCATTGCTCAGTGAGGAGTCTGCTGGAGAATCTCTCCCTCTGCCCCTCCCACCCACTCACGTGTGCTCATACTCTCTTTCAAATAAATAAATCTTTAAAAAAAAAAAAAAAAAGGAAAGACTCAGAATGTCACAGTTGTGCAAGCCTTAATACTTACCTCTTTCAAATTCTCTTTAGTCCAAAACCTTTTCAGTATATCTTGGGGGCCAAAAAGTACCAGTTCCGTTGAATTTGCAAAAGCATTTGAAAGTGGAGTAAGATGACAGAGAACAACTCAGTCAGTCCCTGACCTGTGCTTAGATTAAAAGTCAGAAGGTGCCCTGATCTTTGCTCTCTGCCGGTGGATCCAGTCCTCACCCTCGCCCTGCTCCTCTCTGCATCGCAGGGCAGGCGGACTACTACCAACTAGGATTCCCAGACCATACCTGACTTGCATGGGGCTCTGGAGTTTGGCTTCCCCTGGAGAGCCCTTTGCTCAGTGGACCCAGCTTCTGCTGTGTGGGCCATGGTGGTCTCAGGTGCCAGCGTGGTCATGCCTTCCAGCAACAGCACCTCCTGCCTTTGTCAATCCAGCCCCGTGGGAGGCGGGGTAGCCTGTAATTGCTAACTCCAAGTTCCTCTTCTAACACTTTTGAAACTAATGCTCCATGCTAATATCGATAGCTTTATTCAATTACCTGGCTATCATTCGTTGCTCTCCTAACTGGGCCCTCATTCAAAGAGGAAGATACATCCATTAAATTTCAGAAACTAGAATTCCTAGTTTGAAAGTAGTGATTCTGTTGAGAAATCCATGGGCCCAAATAACAACAATGTTCATTTAGTCATTCAGATATTTGTGGACCACCTGTTTTTGCCAGGCTTCGAGCAAAGTCTGTGCTCTCACAGAGCTTCCATTCTACCAACAACAACAAAAAAGACGCAAAAGGAAATTGGTGTAGAAGACTATCTGGTACTGGTTTACGTGCTGTGATCAGGAATGAAATAGAGCAATGTGTTAGCAAGTCGGGAAAGCATTCCTATTACTACAAGCTTCTAGAACCACTCCATTCACTGAAATCCTCTGCTTTTCGCGGTCTTCAAGTTCTACCTGCCAAAGGCCACAAACTAGGAATGAGGGCTACATTTGGGTCTCAGGTGTATTGTTTTCCATGAACAGTATTTTTTAAGCAAATAAGTTTAAGGGTCTTCATGTGATCCATGTATGCTCCAACATGTCATAGACCCCATCTGTATTTCCAATTGCTTTAATACTCCAGCTCCACCTGCTAACGTACCTATGTAAACTCTAAATGCAATTCCAGCTTGAACCACTTGAGATCTTCTTAATTTGCATAGTCTCACTCTTCTGTTTGATTGAGAATGTAATATGTGCCATACTCTGATAAACATTTTATTTCACCATCACGACACTGTGGGAAAGGTATACTGTCATTGCACAGACCATAGAACTGAGACCCAGAGGTGACTTGAACGGAATCATACAACTAGTGAGTAGTAGAAATGGCAATCAAAGAGATAGACTCCATTTGCTTAATATGAAAGCTAAGCTCTAAGGGGTGCCTGGGTGGCTCAGTGGGTTAAAGCCTCTGCCTTCGGCTCGGGTCGTGGTCTCAGGATCCTGGGATCAAGCCCCGCATCCGGCTCTCTGCTCAGAGGAGCCTGCTTCCTCCTCTCTCCCTGCCTGCCTGTCTGACTACTTGTGATCTCTATCAAATAAATAAATAAATCTTAAAAAAAAAAAAGAAAGAAAGAAAGCTAAACTATAAGCTGAGTAGGATTGAACCATAGAGCCTGAGAATTCGCCAGCTGTCTCATGGGTTTTAGTATTGGCTTCCCCAAACTGCTAAGTTCCTTGAGAACATTCTTACTTAAATTCTTGCCCCATCCTAATAGAAACTAAAGCAAAAAAGGTGATAAAATTATAATTTATAAATTATAAAAGTGAACTGACTGAAGATGAACAATAAGATACAATCTTGCATATTCCTACATTTTTCTCTGAACTTGATCAGAGTTTTTTCATAGTCAGAATAACCTCAGGTTAACAGGTTTTTGCCCAGTGGCACAACCACAAACATCTAGCCAGATGATTGAGAAAGAGACAGCTGAATTAGTGAAAAGCCTAAGTTTTCAAAAATGGTTTCCTTCACTCAAGTTCATTAAGAAACTGAAGGTGAAGTTTCACAGCATTATCATGACAGAGTGAGAAAAAAAGAATGTGTGGATGTGTTTTGTGTTTTCATTGTATCTTTCAACTTCTTTTTCTTGGGAAGGACTGGCCTTTATTCTGAAATTATGTTCATCCTACATTTTTGGTCCTTAATTTTTTTTTTTAATGAAATACAGCAGATGATAATTGAGTATGGTGAGTGCGTTTGTGAGAATGTACATTTTTTTTTTGTTTTAGCATCCTTCTATGGTAAAAGAAAAAATAATAATTTATGAGTACCCAACACATTCCTTGACATTTTACTAGTCGTGAGATCCAAAAGTCTGGTAACTTCTGGTTCTAGTAAAAGGTCAAATCAAAGGGGCTGATATGAATTTTCATTTTAAATACTTGTAATAAGTGTTTGCATAGTTGTTAACATATCTTAAATATATATCAGTGCAATTCATCAAATTTTTATTGAATGCTTACCATGTACTGTTTATAATCTAAATTTAAATGTCCTCTTTGAATCTTATTTCTTTAAGCATTGCGTAGTTAAGTTCCAACTTAGACCTTCCCTGATATACATTTTTTTAAAGTCATTAGTATAAGGTCCATATTAATGATATTTTGCCTTACTAAAAATATATCATAGTCGATATTACATAAACTTTGTGAGGTGACAGATGGTAACTAGACTTATTGTGGTGACCATTTCATAATGGATACAAATGTCAAATCACTATTTTGTACACCTGAAACTAAAATACTGTATGTAGTTATATATATCAATTATCAAATATATAGTAACAATTTGCGCATAACATCGTATCAGTGAGGATATTCATGCTACAAGTGATGGAAAACTCAACCCAAACCGACTTGAACACATGGAAAGTATTGACTCACGTATCTGAAAAAATTTAAAGTAGGTGTGGCTTTATAAGAAGTTTTAGCGTGGCTTTCACATGTGACTGGGATATTGTTTCCCCCTTTCTGTTCCTTACACGTTGGCACTATTCTCAGGCATACTGTCTCTTCGTGCTTCCAGAATGGCTGCCAGTGGCTTTGAGGGACTAAGTGGGGAAAAGAGACCACATCTGGGGGAAGGCGGCCTCAGTAAAATCCTGTAGGTGGTTCTGCATATCTCTACCCTTGTACCAGCTGCCAGAGCCAGAGGGATGGAATGCACCAACGGCCTTAGCCTGGGTTGCAAGCTCTGTGCTGCTGGCCTGGAGTTCAGTCAGCTTGCCATGGATCCCCAAGTGGAAGCCAGGACTGTCGAGAAAAGGAAATGGAGGAAAGAGCATAGGAAAGCAACTGACGAATGTCGAATGTCCACCCTGAGCTGTTTACTGGAGACAGGAAGTGCCAGCTCTCCTTTGAAGCTCATTTCCTTTATATAATTGCAATTATTTGGTGTCTTTAGTGGGTCTCCGTATTATATTGTAACTGATATTTCAGAATTGGCCTGAATGATGGCAGAGAAACCTTTCTTAGTGACATGAATCTGTACAAAGATACGGTATTAGGGATTTTTAACCTCTTCCTCTTTTCTAAGTTTACCATTTGCATAAAAGTTGGAAGATTCCATCCCATAGTCACTCAATTATTCTTAGTGATTTTATTTGTGTCCTAAACCACAGGTTCTTTAGGAAAATCCATCTTTCTTCTCTCCAACATTTAGTATTTTTTTCCCCGACTGACTCCCTTCTGTATGACCCTTTTCTTTCCAGATTTAAAATCTCTTCATATGTGCCTTTTTAGATTTCTTATTAAACTTTCCATCCATCAAATAAATACCAGATGATAGGGACTATGCCCTTTTCCATACTTTCTGCCATGTGGGTAATAAATAACATCTATATATTTCAGTTTCCATCAATTAAACATACTGCACTGGCTTTTTATTTATCTGTTAAATGGGAGTTGGAGTGGATGGGAATAGGGTATTATTGGACTCCTTGTTTGCAAGTACTTGGACGTTAGTAAACTTTTCTTGGAGATCCAGTTCAGGAAAATAGATTGAGGGCCAGAAATAGAAACAGAATTTTTTTTTTTTTACCCTAAATGAAGGAAGTCATTGTTTAAAATAATACTTAAAAGAGATTAATTTTTCCCTTTCCTTTTTAAGAATATTTCTGAACATACTTTTAAAAAACTCTTGGTATTTTTACATTATTTTAAATTATTTGCATTATTTAGGCAATGATTTTTATGCAAAGCTTATATTAAGTTTTGTGAATCCTCCATGCCCAAGTTGAATCTGTAGGCTGCGGGTGATTCTTTTCTCTTTCCGTATGGGTCACAGAAAAACAGATACGAGTTTGTGCTGGGGGTTGGCACTTAATAGAATTTGTATTGTTTGCATTTTGCCTTTTGCTGTTTTCCATTTATTGTTCGGTTAAAGGAATGTTTGTATCTGTGATTACTCCCTCGTAACGGGGATGTCTTTACCCTGGAAAATAGGGATAATGAAGAACAGGTGTTAAATGTGAACTTTCAGTTTTATGTTTCCAAAACGTGCTCAGATTAGAACAAAGCTTTGTGAGTCTTTTAGTGCAAGATCGCCTTATTGGTAACTGCAGTATTTCCCCCAGTATCCTGCAACGCTCCACTTCCCAGACCTCTGGATCTGGCAGCACTTGAAGGAGGACACAGACTTGTTGAATTATGATTGATAAGTTGATGAGATGGATTCATGCAGGACAGTGAGTGCCCAGCAGCGCTGCCTGAATGTTTCCACAGGATAATCTCCTGAAACGTAAATAAGTTTCCATTTTTGATAGGAAATATGTGGTTCTTACCTTCAGACTGTGAAATGAGACTCGGGAAAAAATTCTGGAGATTAAATTGTCAAGATGATTTTTGCTTAAATATGGAAAGGCTGAAAGAACATTTACTCTTCATAAAGAAGATTTAGTAATTGTAGTCAACTTCCAGGGAACATTTTCTCTTCTTTAGGGTCCTTTTCATCATACGTCTGCCTCAGGGTGCTGGATTTTGTACTGCAGAAGGTAGCGCATCCTTTCTAGTCCAGAAGGGATGGATTTGCTGGCTCTCAGCTTTGCTGCAGCACAGGTGATATACTGGCTGAATACCGTTCAACAGTGTCTTTGGTGCGACATCATCACTTTCCTATCAGCTCCTTTTTAAAAACTGTGATAAAAAAAAAAAAAAACATGACAAAATTTACCATTTTAACCATTTTTAAGTATACAGTTTAGTGGTATTAAGTACATTCATATTGTGCAACCATGACCACTGTCCATCTCCAGCACTTTCTTGGCATCCCAGACTGAAACTCTATAGCCCTGAAATGTTAACTGTCGTTTCCCCCTCTCCCTAGTCCCTGGCTACCACGATTGTCTTTGCTGTCTCCATGAATCTGACTACTCTAGGAACCTCATATACAATGTGTGTCCTTTGTGTCTAGCTTATTTCACTTAATATCTTCAAGGTTCACCTGTATTGGAGCATGTGTCAGAATTTCCTCTTTTAGGCTGAATAATATTCCCTTGTATATATATTCCACGTTTGGTCGATCCATTCATCTATGGATGGACATTTAGATGGCTCCCACCTCTTGAATATTGTGAATAATGCTGCTATGAACTTTGGTGTACAGTATCTGTTTGAGTCTCTTCTTTTGGGGTATGTAGCCAGAAGTGGAATTGCTGAAGGATATGGTAACTCTATGTTTAATTTTTTAGAGGAATTGCCATACCATTTTCCATAGTAGCTATGCCATTTTACATTCTCCCCAGCCATCCATCAGGTTCTTTTCAGCAGACATACTTCCCACCCCACCATACCCCGCAAAATATGGGACTGACAGACGACTGGTTCTTGTCAAGAAACGTTATTCCCCATTTTGTGGGAATGGGGTGGGGAACTGGACTCCACATGTATATGGTGACCAAGAGAAACAGAAATGGATAATGAGAGGATAAAACGAAAACATAAGTGGTATAACGAATCCAGAGTAGAGCCAACTTTGACAGAGAACATGGGATATTCTGGATTTACGCAGAAAATGCTGTAAGCAGGGTGTGAAACTCTCATCTGTCTGTCGCTGTTTCATTTTGGGGTGCACCTGGTCTTGGTTGTGCCAAGTACAAAATGCCCCCCGTGTGCCTCTGTAATGGCCAAGCGCCCAGTGTTTTCTCTTTCTACACAAGAATCCATGTGGGCTGCAAAGTGGAGCAGATGCTGAGCTCACTCTCAGAGCAAGATTCCTTGCTGCTGTTTGCCTCTAGATAGTTCAAACCATGTCCTTCCATTTCTGGAAAAAGAGACTGTCACTTTGGCTTTCTGAAAACAGTTGCCGCCCTTGGGCAGAACTAATTGTCACAACACACAGGTTCTGCAATATCAAGAAATAATCAAACATTTCTTCCTTTCTGGGTTCCTAACCCAGAAAGGAAGAAATGTTTGATACTGCTGCTACAGTCGTCCAGCTTAGCCACAGCCAAGGCAGGTTTGGGGTGAAGAGGAGGAGGCAGGAGAACCTTGTTTGCAATTTCATGTAACTCTGTTAACTCACGATGTATCTTGGAATAATAAGACCCAGAGAAAGAGCTTCTGTGTGAAACTTTGTGGATTTGAAAACAGTTATACTGAATATTTCATGATCTTCTTGTCAAGGCCTCTCCTTATAACGTGACCCAAAGGCCCTGCCATGGTTTCCTTCTTAGAAAGACTTGAACATTTCCATTTGCGGAAAAACCGCAAGAGAGGCAGCATTTCAAAAGCCATAGTTGAGCTTTTATTTTGTGTGCTGGGATGTTTGTGGGGTTTCTTATTACAAAATTAGAGTTGTCATAGCGACTTTGTCTATTTCAAACCAGATACTCCATGCTCCATCAAAGTCCCACGTAAGGAATTGGATTTATTTATGAATATGCTAACATTGTGTGCAAACAGTAGTGCAATACTGATAAACAGTCATCTTTGGTATAGGGACTGTTTGGTAAGTTTACATTTCTGAAGATTAAGTAAAAAAGTGTTTTATTTTGATAACCGCTCAAAATT
This sequence comes from Enhydra lutris kenyoni, assembly GCF_002288905.1. Lineage (NCBI taxonomy): Eukaryota > Metazoa > Chordata > Mammalia > Carnivora > Mustelidae > Enhydra > Enhydra lutris. Next base: position 30,785,723 of record NW_019154106.1, read on the forward strand.
GCCCTAGGAATTTTAAGGTAGGATCCTCTAGTGTCTCCAGATGATGGTAATTAACAAAATTTTATTGGCCCCACTCATCTTTCTTTAGAACATGTGATTCTTGGGGCGCCTGGGTGGCTCAGTGGGTTAAGCCTCTACCTTCAGCTCAGGTCATGATCTCAGGGTCCTGGGATCGAGCCCCACATCAGGCTCTCTGCACAGCAGGGAGCCTGCTTCCCCCCTCTCTCTCTGCCTGCTTCTCTGCCTACTTGTGATCTCTCTCTCTCTCTCTGTTGAATAAATCAATAAAATCTTAAAAAAAAAAAAAAAGAACATGTGTTTCCTAAATACAGGTCTCAACCTTGACCTCCGTTTTTTATAATCCAGTGCCTGGGCCCTACGTAGACATAAATTAGAACCTTTAGAGGAAAGGTGGGGAGCAGGAGATCTGCACGTTAGCAGGATAGTTAAGCAGGGTGGTTTTTATGCCCACTAAAATGTGAGAACAACTGGCTTGGAAACTATAGGTGTTTGAATTGCCGCGTATTTATTCCTAGAATTACCCCTTGTAAGTCGACTCCTGATGGCGGCACCTTTCCACCTTTTGCCTGAAAAAGTGGAAGGCAAACTAAATTATAATTCTCTTAATTCAAGATCTGTGTTGGTTGGGATACAGATAATTGTGGTTTTTACTGACTTTTAAATATTTCTCCTTAATTATGTGTTTTATTCCAAGCTCATTCTGCTCTAAGTTGTAGGTGGAGGGAGGACATGAAACCCAAGGGAACCCCAGTTACATGCATGTTCACTTCCTACTCATGTAATTTTAGTTGTTACCTTGTCCCTTTGGCTTTCACTTTCTTCACAATAGGAAATGAAAATAATTGTACCAGTTGATCTCTGAGTTTTCTTTCCATCTCTAACATTTTATGTTTTCTTATTTAACTTTTCCTCTCCCAAGCTCAAAACATTTTCTCATCCATGGAACTGAAAAGGACCTTGGAGATTCTCTCATTTTCATCTCTCACTTAGCACAAGAGAAAACAGACTGAGAAGCAGATGGGAGGTACTACTTTGGAAGAGCCTGAACCAGAGCCCAGGGCTTGAGCTCAAGTGAGGGCTCCTTCCCTTTGTGCCAGGAATTGCTTTCGTGTCACAGGAAAGCCCCCATCAGGTGCCGCAGCACAAGAGGTTGTCCGGGGCATTTGGAAGTTAGGAATTTAATGCAGATTGGTTCATCCGTGTCGTCAAACTGTATCTTTACTCTGAGAACATAGATTCTGGGAAGACTCAGATAGGAGTTAAGATGCAGATAGGAATACGGTGGCCCCCAGGTAAATCCCAGATGACTCTTGTTACTCATGCCAGAATGCCAAAACGGCATAAACTGCAAATTGTGTTGCCATCCTCTCGTGTATTGGAAAGAGCATGGCTTTGGACTCAGAACTGTGTTTGAACCCTGGTTCAGTTATTTACTAACTGGAGGATTCTGCTCAAATTGCTTTACTGTTCTGAGCCTCATTCACGTAAAGGTTGTGAAATGGCTGGTTTGCAGATTAAATGCATATGTAAAGACTCAGGGAATTTGGTGGGCACAGAGTAAATGCTAGCTTGCTTCCATGGACCTTTATTTACTTTTTGGTACTCTTAGGGTCGGAAACTTTACAAACTTGGGGCACATGTCAACAATTTGAAAATGCCAAGGGATCCTTTTAAGCTTCTCATGTGACTTTTGAAGGATATCAGCTTTCAGCAATTTAAAAAGAAGGGACTGTTTTGAAAAATTAGAAGGTCAAAATGCCAGACTAATACATGAACAAAAAACTCCTTTTGAACTTTCTTCTTATGTGTTTATGTCATCTTTAAGGCCCGTTGCAACCCCCGAGAGACCTTTGTCCCAGACCAAGTCAGAGAATCTCTCCCTCATTTTGTCCCCACTTTCCTTGGCAGTATTCCTTTAGTACATGTCCAGGGACGGTGCTGGGGGTATATTTTCCAAGCGTGTTGGTTTACTGCATGAAGGCTGATGAGCCTTTTTTACAGACAGACTGAAACCATATGAGTGAACTCTCTCCCATTAAAGGACAGAGAATAACATTTATCAAAGTCTAGGAAGAAAATTGACGGCTACCAGGACTTGACTTTTCTCTCTGTAACTTCTCTCAGTGAGGTGTTAATTTTAACAGGGGTATAGGTCACTTTTTCTAGGTGTGAATTAGTTGTTCTTGCTGTCTGTGTATTTGACAGTTTGGATAGTTTTCATTCATATTGTGTGGTTGATGAATTATTAGTGCTCACATGGTGCTTTAAGACTGTTGGTGAAGGGGCGCCTGGGTGGCTCAGTGGGTTAAATCCTCTGCCTTCGGCTCAGGTCATGATCTCAGGGTCCTGGGATCGAGCCCTGCATTGGGGTTTTCTGCTCAGCGGGGAGCCTGCTTCCTCCTCTCTCTCTGCCTGCCTCTCTGCCTACTAGTGATCTCTCTCTCTCTGTCAAATAAGTAAATAAAATCTTAAAAAAAAAAAAAAAGACTGTTGGTGAAGAGGGTCTTATATGTAAAAGCATGATGGCACTATTTAAGAAATTGGAAAGGCCCAAAATAGATATACTGTGCCTACAAAAAGAAAAACAAAAAAGAGGGGGTGGAGATGCTAAAAAAAAAAAAAAAAAAAAGGAAGTGGAAGCTAGGCCGTTTCTTTTCTTTCCTGTTTCCATTTGATTTTTAGTTCAGGATCGCATATTCCTTAAAGTTTATCTAGCCAGCCAGTGCCTATGCCAGCAGTCCTTTACTACACACACACACACACACACACACACACACACACACACACACACGTAGACGAGTGAGAGAATGAGAATGAATGAATTCATCTACTCTCAGCTGAATCACTCAAGTAGTAAATGGAATGTGGCCAGGACACCTGTTACCCCATATATGGTCAGGATTGCTTTTACTGGTTGGTTGGTAGTTAGTCCTCTTCTTCTCCTTCTGCTATGCTTTTATTCCTCTCAGCTGAGGACCATTCATCAGGCAAGGCTGTATGTTCTACTCAAATCTCCTTTGGTTGAACAAAGGCACATATCCTTCTGTGCCTGACTCCACATGTCAGACAGTTCCTCAAGATATTCAGAAGGAGTTTCGTGTTTTCCTTAGGTATCTCTTCCCCAGATGAATTTTCCCCCAGATTCTTCATTTGCTTTTCACTTTCGGGGATCACAAACAAAACTAAAGGACCTGCTACAAGGTTTCCACCATTATTATACTTGTGTGGGTTTTCTGTAGAGAAATAATCTTTATCAAGAATAATTAAAGTCATGCCTGGAAAGTCTTTGAATTCCTACAAATTATACTCTATTTCAAAGGTAAGACATAAGGCTTTGAATTCAGAATATGATGAAACATTATCCGGGCCAATGTCCTATCTATGTGGGCGTGGGGAGACTGAATCCCAAAGCCTCTCGGTCAGAGCGTCAGTTTGTCCGTCTTTAAGAGCAGAATGCCCAGCAGGTTCATGCATTCTGGATATGCCCAAAGACTGTTCTGATCTCAGCAGGACTGTCCAGGTGAGGAATCTTTACCTTTGTGAGTGGGGAGTTCCCACATCTCATCATGGTAAGCCAGGCTGATCTGCAAAGGGACGGCTTCCTGGGGGAAATAGCAATGCTTAATTGATTTACACTGTTGATGAAGCAGGCAGCCATGCCTTCTGATTACCTCCCATCCCATATGGAGAGGAAGGCGTAGGTTGCAGAAGCTGCCTTTTGGTATTAAGAGGAAGAAGAAAAAAAGACGCTGGAGTAACCTAAGGGCATATACTTAGCTTTTTAATTGTTTTAACACTATGAAAACTAGTTTTCCATTAAACAGTATGGAAACTAGTTTAATGGAAAACTAGTTTTCTGCTTTACGTATATATTCTGATAATAAAAATAGAGCTCTTGCCAAAACCCGCTTCGAAAGCAGCCTTTGATGCCTAAAGCTTAAGAAGGGAAGGAGACAGAGAGATCAAGTGTCCTTTCTTTTCAGTGATAATTGTCCACAGTTCCTCCTAATTAGCCTTTGGAGAGGCTCCCTGCCAGCGCTCTTGGGTGCCCTTTGGCAGTACTGCTTGATGGGACAGAGCACCGGCCAGGGTCCCTGAGGGGAGTGGGGCAGAGGATGGAGGCTGGTTCCCAGGCCTGTTTGCTATGAGCACCAGACAAGCCAGGTTTGGCTTTGGCTCACTTGTCATTGCAGCAATATGTAGTGACATTTCAAACTGCTAGCGTGGAAACAAGGTAAAAACTGCTTGGGACAACTGGGAAATTTCATTTAGACAGAATGTCAGACCTTGGTCTCCAGTGTAAATACTAGAGGCTTTGCTCTGTCCAGTTATGCAATAGCATTTGGTGTGAAATTAAATCCGAGGCCAGTGAAAATCCAGGTAGGATCTAAATGTGTTGAGTACGTTGAAGTTTCTCTCCTAATTTAGGAAACCTTATGCTTCTCTCCCCTTTGGCACCCATAAGTACCTGGAAGAGGCCCCAGACTGTCTTGAGTTTGCATGTGATGGTTAGGTTCTCTGTCACAAAGAAAAAAATGCAATTTGTTTGTTTTTATTTTTTAAAGTGCCTTGGTCTTTGGCTTGGCCGTGGTTGTGTTGATTTGCCTGGCATCCTAACCTATATTCTTTTTTTTTTTTTTAAGATTTTATTTATTTATTTGACAGAGATCACAAGCAGGCAGAGAGGGAGGAGAAAGCAGGCTCCCCTCGGAGCAGAGAGCCCGATACGGGCCTCGATCCCAGGACCCTGGGATCATGACCTGAGCGGAAGGCAGAGGCTTTAACCCACTGAGCCACCCAGGCGCCCCCGCATCCTAACCTGTATTCTTGAACAGGCAGACTGGACTTCATCTCCTAGACATGTGACCTGTGTGTGTTCACAAGCCATTCTGTTCATTTCTTGGACAGAGGATTTTTTTTAAATGGAGAGGGAACAGGATCGTCATTTTCGTTTTATTCCCTTTTATCTTTTCAGGGATCAAATTAACAAGTTTCAGGAAACTTTTTTTTTTAAATAGGTCATGCGTTCAAAAGGTCATCTTTACTCTCCTTAGCAGAAACATTAAACTTGTAAAAAATTTTCATAAATTTTCCCTCTAGTGAATTCCACCCACCCCTCCCCCCACAACACCCACATACAGAAACACCCAGGGAAAATGTTTGCCTTCACTTCCTGCTATTCAGCACTGTGCATTGTTAAACTGATGCTGTGTTTATACACATCATGGTTATGGCTGTAGCCGGGCTATTGTTGAAAGATGTTAGACAGCCATTTATCACAGTACGCCAGTAAACCCATTGTAAAAATGTCCTGCTAGTTAAATGAGGCTTAGATTTAATGAGGCTGTAAGAATGGAACGGGTTTTTGTCATACTGTAAATAAGGTTCCTGTAGCAATGTCATCGGGATTAAGGTGCAGATTCTTTTTGTTTTCAAGCAATAATAGTCTCCTGACTAAGGTAAAAAAGAAACCTCTACCCTTTTAAAGGAATCTTCTGAAGTTGTTGCTTGCTCAAAGAAATGCATGCAACAAAGGGGTGTGGCCTGGAGACAAGATCCGAGCTGACCTTTTTGGGAGGGGACACTCCCCTAACCTCTTTTGTTTGCTGGAGCCTCACCAGACCCTGGAGCACCGGAAGTTGTCTTGTTGATTCCTGCCGCATGCAAATGCTATTCAAATGCTGTCTGGTCCCACCTCACTCCGGGCAGACCCTGCCCCAGAGAGACCAATCTGAGATTCCTCTGTAGCCTTGGAAGGGCGTAATGGATAGTTAGACATAGAGGGAGGGCATCTGCCCTTCTGAGCCAAGTGGGGAAGCTCAGAGTAGAAGAAACAGTCTTTTTTCTGGGTCTTATCAGTGTCCAGTGAAATCTGCCATTTTCAAATCACAGCGCGAACTGTACAAAATGACCAGAAATTTTGGTGCATTCAATTTTCCCCATAGGAAGGGAAAATCAGTTATTTTCCTAATGTGTAAGGAAACGAATTCAGTGAGAATGTCACCCTACACAGCAAGTATCTGGGGTGCGGCCTTACTGTTGGGGCTGCGGTACGCTATTTGCAAAAAATAGCCAGGCTTGAAATTGCTCTATTGGAGAAAAATCTGATTGTTCCTGACATAAAATAAAGTGGTCTCCATCTTCATTTTGCTATGTCCCCTGCAAAGCCTCAATTCAAAGAGATTGTTTTGAAGAAGACTAAATTAAGGGGTACCTGAGGGCCATTGGATGGCTTAGAGGCAGCTCATCCCCTCTGCAGGTTCCCCAGCTTTCTGGGACCTGGAATGCCCTGGGGGTGTGGAGTCTTTTCAGACTGAGTTTGTAGCTTGATGGGACTTTTGTACCCCTGTAGGCTTGGGCGCCAAATTCTCTTTACAATGAAAAGGCCCCAGGGATTCCATGGCTCTTATTATGGTTCTCACCAGAGGCATGGTTTTTAGATGCTGGTAGTTTAGCCTTTTCTATTTATTTAATGTTCTGAATAGAAAAAAAAAAGAAAAAAAGAAAAAAACAGTTCAAAGAGTTGTTTTCCTTCAGTGCTCATAGTGCTTAAATCCCTGCCTGCCGACTTCACCAGGAAGCCACATGTGGACAAGGCACAGTGCACGCTAGGCACCTCAGCCGGGAGCGTCTCCTCTGTGATGTCTCCATCCACAGTGGCCCTCAAGGAACTTCTTTCTCAAACCCCACTTTCGTTGTCCATTCCCACCATTCTTTTTCCGGAACCACATAGAATAATGTTGGCAAAGGAGTGTGGTAGGATTCTCCTAGGTCTCTTCTCTTAACGGTGACTTTAGGGCCTCACACTGCCAGACAAAATGTGTTTCCAGATGATGTGGTTTGGGAATGTAGGTGGGATGAGGTCTAGAGACAAGGACCAGGAAAGAATTCTTGAGACCTCTTTGGGGCAAAATAGTGGCTTGTTAAAGCACACAAGGAGCTTGGGCATGGGGGGTTTAAATAGTGATAATTATTAACTCGGGAGTTGGGGGAAGTAAGAAAAAGGGAGGTTTGAAAAGAACTTTCATAAGCTAAAGACAACCAACAGACCTATAGGATACCAGAGGCCTTGCCATTGTCAAATTAAGGTCATTTTTTCCCTCTAGCAAGGTATTAAGGTTAAGATAGTTGGGAGCTTCCAGAAAGAATGTCACACAGTCCCACCCAGGAATGGGGGGTCGGGGAGAAGTTGCAGGGTGTCCTTCTTCTGCTTTACCCTCAGCCAGCCTTCTGCTCCCTCATCACAGAGACATCTTAAGGCAGCTTATCTTCGAGTCAGACCTCCAGGACCAGAATTCCACCTGCCTGTATCCCAAGGGCTTAACTTATTCCTTCATTCACAAATGTTTACTGAGTGCCTACTGTGTGCCACGTACTGTGGTGAGTGAGCTCTGGGGACACACAATGAATGAGGTAAGCTTACTGCTAGTACAGCGATTCTCAGACTTTAACAGGTACAGGTCATACCCTTCCTCCAGAAGATGTGATTTGGTGAATTTGAGTGGGACGCAGGAGACCTCATTTCTTATTTTTCTTTTCTCTCTCTCTCTCTCCCCCTTTTTTTTTTTTTGTGAGAGAGAGGGAGTGTGTGTGTGTGTGTGTGTGTGTGTGCGCGCGCACGCGCATACTCAGGGGAGGGGAGGGCAGTGGGAGAGAGAGAGACTCTGAAGCAGACTACCTACCGAGTGCAGAGCCCTATGCGGGGCTTGAGCTCAGGACACTAGGATCATGACCTGAGCCAGAATCAAGAATTGAACACTTAACTGACAGAGCCACCCAGGTGCCCCCCACCCCCCGACTTTTTGAGAGAGAGAGAGAGTGCCAGGAGACCTCACTTTTGACAAGTCCTTGAGGTAATCATGATGCAAGGACCACAAGAGAAATACTGAGAAAGTAAGAGGGGAGGACATAGAAATACATTATTTCCAATACCACAGACACAGCCTGAAGGAAGTTCCCCGTGGGGCACTGTAGGAACAGAGAAGGTATTCATGCTGCAGGATGGCCCAGATCCATAGACCGTTCCTGTTTAAGCCAGATCTTGAAGGATGACCCAGCCTTGGCCACTTGGCTGTCCTGGGTAGAGAAGTCCTTCAGAACAGAAAACAGCAAGATGCAGAGGCTGAGGTGAAAGGATAAAGGGCACCGGGGTCCCCACGCAGCCAGAGCACTGGGTGCAGGCCAGGACTCCTCCATGCGAGGAACTCAAGAATTTGGGGTTTAGGAAAGTATGTGCTAAGGTGAGTGCTGTGAAGTGTGTAAACCTGGCGATTCACAGACCTGTTCCCCTGGGGCTAATAATACATTGTATGTTAATAAAAAAAATTAAAAAATTAAAAAAAAAAGAATTTGGGGTTTATTCTTAGGCAGTGAAAAGCCCTTGAAGAATTTTAAGCAGAGAGGGGAAACAGTCTGATTCCTGCTTTCATTCTGCAATGACCAGTTGAGGTGGTTTGAGGCAGAATTACATGAGCAGAAAGGGCAAAATGAGAGGAGGCAGGAAATAGGAACCCCGCTCCGGCTCCCCTGCACTCCCCACGTTCCTTTGAGGCAGGCCTAATTGGTGTGATTCCATTCCCAATTTAAGAAATCAAGGTTAAACGACTTGCCCACGGTTACATCAAGTTACATGGGGAGCGGGAACTAGGGCACGGGTCTCCTGCCTCCAGATCTCCAGCTGGATCTCCCAGGGCAGCCTGCCAGTCAGGGAGATAAAACAGCACCCCACCCCCACCCCTTGAAATTCGGTGGTAATGAGGCCCACTGCACAAAGCAGTTGTATTCTTTTGAAAGTTCCTCTAACATTATTGGAACACACATGAAAATGGTAAAAGTTAAACGGACGCGTGTGATAACAGGCTTCTTTTAACATTAAAATAGCATCTCCCACACAGTGATGTGGGGGGTGGGAGGGTTCCTGATAAGATTCTTAATAGACTACATTTCTGGCCCTCAGGCGAAGATGTCTCCATAGCCAAGTTCCTGAATCAGCCTGGTGTAAATGAGAAATACGGGGACACGAGGCCCTCAGGATCTCCATTATCCATCACCACAGTGCTGCCTCCCGGCAGAGACTACCTCCCTTGCTCTGAGCCCTCACTTCACACTGCACATGGGTCAGGTCTGCCGCCATGGAAGTTGTGTTTCTGAGACCAAAAGGCCATGGTCCTTAGTCATGAGGGGTCAAGTTTTGTCACCTCTAATTCCCCAATGCCATCAAAGCCTCTAAACGATGAAGAAAGGAAGCCAAAAAGGAGAAGGAAACAAGGGGTAAGATAGAGCTTCACAGTTTCATGGCTGGGAAATAACTTACAAATCACGTCCTCGACGTCCCCAGCCCCCTCTTTATGGGGGGAGAAACGGGGGCCCAGAAAGGCAAAGTGATTTGCTCAGACACCCACTGCTAGTAAGTGAGGAGGCTGGGACAGTGACCCAGGTGGCTTTTGCTGCCGTACCACGCTGCTGCTCTGCTATTGCAGGATTCTGTCATATTAATTCCACAGATTATTTTCCAGGGATCCATTGGAATAGTTTATGAATCCTTTAAATGCAAAATTGAAGTGATCCTGGGAAGCCAGAGAGCCTACGAGACCAGATTCAGGACTCATCTCTACTGCTTACCAGCTGTATGGCTCTGAGCCAGTCCTTCTCTGAGCCTGTTACCTATTCTGGAAAAAGGGCCAAATATTCTCTCTCTCTTTCTTCCCTCTTACAGAGTTTTTCTGAGGGTGAAATGTGTCATTTTACATGGAAATTCTTTGCAAACTGAAAATTCCCATTATGATATATACCATTAAACTCTGGACTATGAAACCTGGGTGCAAACCTCTCACAAGTGTAGCTCTTATTTTTCTGTGTCTGTTTCCTTAGAAGCACCAGGGGGAGAGAGGCTCTACTGCTGATTCTACACGTCAGGCTTTGGGCTCAGATTTGGCTGTTGACAAATCTCAGCTCCTCCATTTGCCCGCCGCTGGTCATTGGCAGCTCAAGACACCTCTCAGAGCTCAGATCTTTATCTGTAAAATGGGACCAAGAGCAGCATTTAATTTTTAAGATAGTTGTGAGCATCAGTGAGAAAATATGCACAAATTATGAGATGTATCCCTAACACCTGTATCACTAACATTGCTTCAGTCCTTATGTTTATTTTTTATTATGATCTAGACAAGGAGTGAAATTACAGAGCAACATGAAGGCAGGGTCAAGGCTCTTTTGTTAAGTGAATTCCCATGTCTGACAAGCCCTGGCAATAACAGATACTCAATAATAAATAATAATAATAAATAAATATAAATAAATATCTTACAGTGAAGAAATGAATTCGTATTCTAACAGAGCAGAACTTCTAAGATTCACGATACTGTAATTTTTTTTTAAGATCTTATTTATTTGAGAGAGAGAGAGAGAGAGAGAAATAGCAAGAGAGAACACAAGCTGGGAGGAGAGGGAGAAGGAGACTCCCCACTCAGCAGAGAGCCCAGTGCAGAGCCCCATCCCAGGACCCTGAGATCATGACCAGAGCTGAAGACAGCTGCTTAATCAACTGAGCCACTCTAATTAATTTTATTCTCAGCTATATTTTGGGACATTCACTCGTTCACTTATTCCACAAACATTTATTAGGCACCTACCATGTGCCAGGCTTTGTGTGTGAGAATGGATCTATATTGGTATAATATAGACACAGTTCTTCCTGTGGTAACTTTCAGATCTAGTGGGGGAGACTGAAGAACAAGTAAACGGGTGAGTAAAACAAATAAATCCAGTTATGAATTAGAATAAGTACTATGAAGGAACTATAAAGAGGAGGTTAAAAAAAATAATGGGGGGGATGATGCTATTCTGGGCTGACAGGGAATGCTTTCTTTTTCTCTTCTTTTCTTTTTTTTAAGATTTTATTGTTTATTTGTTAGAGAGCACGCGCACAAATAGGGGGAGCCACAGGCAGAGGGAGAGAAGCCAGCTTCCCACGGAGCAGGGAGCCCGAAGCGGGGCTTGATCCCAGCACCCTAGGACCATGACCTGAGCTGAAGGCAGATATTTAACCGACAGCCAGCCAGGCATCCCAGGGAATGTCTTCTAAACACAAAAAGTTAACTTGTTGCAGTTCATCCTTGGTGAAGAAAATTGTCTAAAATCGTTTAGGCATTGTCCTTATAGATGGATACATCGTAGCAGGAGCCTTTTTGTAGGCGGTGGTCAGAATTAGTGTGATAAAGCTATAAAACCTCAGTGCGCAACATGAGCATATGTGGAAGCCGTGAGACAATCAGAAGCCTGGGTCTGTGTCCAGAGGCAGAGAATGAGAATGAGGCTTTCAGAGAGTGGGGGGGCTGGCTTAAGTGTTAAGTGCATGGAGCTCCTTAGGTGCTACTGTGCCTTCCTGTCTCAGAGCCCATCTCACACCCTGGGATCTGTTGACTCCTTTGCTGGCTGATTTCCGGAAAGTCATGGCTCTCTCCTCAGCAACCAGAATGTTGCTGTAGAAAGCACAAGAATGGGGCTCCGTGTGAGTGATGTGAAGACGTTCTCTAGTCCTCCAGTGGAAATCCCTATTACGAAAATGGTGCCCTTATGATGTGTCCCTTTCTCCCCTCCCCCAAATCAATCCTCACTCCTCTCTGGAAAAATACCCCCTTAATAGTAGATGGGAACAGCAAACAGGGTTCTCTTAGCCAGGGTTCCGCTCCGAAAGTTTTTCAGGGGACTTCAGTTCTAAAACACCCCCAAAATTGTATGTTCATTTTGTGTCTTTGGTGTAAATATGATTTTTCTCTTTTGAAGGTGGAGAGTTTCCTTTGCGTTCTTTTTTTTCTTCAAGATTTTATGTATTAGAGAGATAGCACAAGTAGGCAGAGCAGCAGACAGAGGGAGAGGGAGGAGCAGGCTCTCCGTGGAGCAGGGAGCCTGATGCGGGGCTCGATTCCAGGACCCTGGGATCATGACCTGAGCAGAAGGCAGCTGCTTAACCAACTGAGCCACCCAGGCGCCCTTTTCTTTGCATTCTTAATGGGGTCTGCTCCTCCAATCAGTAAGCACAGCGCTAGTCCACGAACCGGGAGGGCCTTCCTCCCCAGCATCTAGCACGGGGCCTGGGATAGTGCAGCCTCCAAAGAACCCTGGTTAAATAAAGGATTCATTGTGCAGCAGACCCTTTGAGCAATGAGCAAAGGACAGTATCGGAACTCTGCCTTTTCTCCCCCGCCCCCACCTAACTGCCCAGACCCTTCGTGGCCGTGCCACCCTCTTCGCTATGCCCCTTTGCACTGGGCTTCCTGTTTATCAGCTATCAATATCCAGCGAGTGCTGGCTCTTGTCAGTCTAATTTCGAGTTGCTGCTGCGGCTTGACACCCTGCACTTCATCAACCACACACTGCTTGGCTCCTATTACCACTGATCTCAGAATTGCTAATAAACAGCAACAACCAAGGCCATATTTTCTGGTCCCTGTCAGGCCGCTGCTTTCCTGGGTGAAATAAAAGTCCTATTAACATGCTCCTCCTCATTGCCTCTGACAGTTTGATTAATTAGGCCTCCTCTTTAGATGACCTCTGCACTAACACGACAAGGAGGTGAATATAAAATGAATAGTTTGCCCACATAATGGGCTACTGTGGGTTTGGGATTTTTATCAAATCAGACTGTCAGAACTTCTGAACTTGGATGAAATTCTGTGGCGTGCGGCAGCCCAGGAGAACGGATTCTGGTCCAGTGGGCTGTGTCGCACGCGGACAGGGCTCAGGGAAAGCCCACCTGACCAGCCGCAGCCTGTCTCCCTCGAATGCCCCCGTGTTTATGCAGCCCGGCTCATGGAGTACAAATCTAATGTTCTTTTAACATTATCAAATAAAATGACCTTTTGTTTTCAACAGCTTTTCTTTCCCTCCTTCCCTTCCTCCCTGCTAAAACAACACAATATGTTAACTTTGTGGCTGCTTTGCCTCTCAGAACACTAAGGTAAAACCATTACAAAAGAGCACTTGAGTTAAATATCCACATTTTCATTAGAAGTTGCTGTTCTGGGGGAAATCAGGAACTTGGACATAAGAAGTCATTTTAGAATGGAACTCAGCATTGGGGGAGGGGAGCGCGGTGTTGGCGGGGGCGGGGGGGGGGCACACCCTGACCGTCTTGGCGAACAGGCTGCTTGTTTTCCATTACTGGAGTGTGCTCCAGTCAGAGGGGTGCTCCCCGGCTGCCTTTGCTGGTAGGCACTTCTTTAGCGAGGGAATGGCCTGGGAAGCCATTAGCCAGATTGAAATATACAAGGGGCTCCCTAATTGCTTTGCCGAGCAGGCTCTGTAGATATTTTAAATCTGCTTGGAGCAGCCTGGCGGAGTGTGAAGGCTGTAGCAGGCAAGCGAACGCGGACAAAGATGCCAGGAGATGGAGAGATGTTTGTTTCTTCTGCTGACTTACACTGCTTTTTTTTTCCCCCTTTGCAGTGAGTTAATTTATTCCTTTTAAGTCATGCTGTGTAATAGCGCTTTAAACAATGTGTCATTCCATCACAGTGGCTTCCTCCCAAACGTTAGTGATGCCACGATTGAGCCAGGGAATCTAGCACAGACCTCTGTGCTTGCTTGCTCAATAAATGATTGTCAGGTTGGGTTGAATTAAGAGTCTTTGCTCAGGATGAATTTCTTTTTTTTTTTTTTTTTTAAGATTTTATTTATTTATTTATTAGAGAGCGCATGCGCACAAGCAGGGAGACCTGCAGGCATTGGGAGAAGCAGGCTCCCCACTGAGCAAGGAGCCCAATGTGGGACTCCATCCCAGGACTCTAGGATCATGACCTGAGCGAAAGGGAGATGCTTAACCAACTGAGCCACCGAGGCATCCTGCTCAGGGTGAATTCCTAATGAATGAAACACTGGGAAGGGAGAGTAGAAGAAGAACCTTGCCTATACCCTATAGCATATCCCATTCTCTATACACAGTTGGAATTTCCAGGACCAAGAAGGAATCAAACTCTTTGATCTTGACTGCAAAGCTAATAATTTTGTATCATCCTAAATCTGGACTGGATTAGTAACTGTCTGCATCCCTCCTAGCACAATACTGGATGGTCTATGGAGAAATGATCATACACGTAGAAAATGGGGTACTGAAGGTACGTGTATACCCTCTACCATCATTTTAGAGATGATAATGGCAACACTAGGGAAAGGGAAATTGCTCCATTAACAAGTTATGTGAGCTCAAACAGGTGTTTGTACATCCAAGCTCCTAGCAGCATTAGTTAACAATCACCAAAGGGTGGAAGCAACCCAAATGTCCATCACCAGATGAATGGATAAATAAAATGTGTATACATACGATAGAACGTTATTCAGTCTTTTTAAAAAAAAAAAAAAAAGGACATTCTGAGATAGGCTACAACATAGAAGAATCTTGAAATTATTATTCTATGTGAAGTAAGCCAGACCCAAAAGGACAAAGATTGTATGATTCCATTTATATGAGGCACCTACTTTAGCCAAATTCATGAAGATGGAAAGTAGAAAGGGCTAGGGCAGAGGAAGGGATAGGGAGTTTTTGTTTAGTGGGTATAGACTTTAGGTTGGGGAAGATAAAAGAAGTTCTGGAGATGGAAGGTGGTGACGGTTGCACAATACCATGAATGGGCTGACTGCCAGCCACCTGTACCTTTAAAAATGGTTAAAATGACAAATTGTCTGTTATGTATATTTTGCCACAATAAAAAAAGCTTACATTAATTAGTGACAGATTAGATAAGAATTCAGACCCTCTGAGTCCCAGTCCAAAAATAGAACGGAAAGAATTTGGTTTATGAATCAGAAATTATGGAGTCTAGTTTTATGTATTAGTCAAAGGTCTGTGGACAAGTCACGTCAGCCCTTTGAGCCTTATTTCCTCTTTATACGAGAGGGTTGAAGAGTATTTCCCTGAAGCCAGCCCTACATGCCCAAAGCCCTTCCTCACCGACTGACTTCTCCCGGTAGACGTTTTAATGAGGCCAGCCTGGTTTTTGCTGTTTGTATTTTCTCTTTGTCAAAGGTCACTCAGGTAGTGACTGGATACCTAGACTAGGTGTCATCCGGGGAAAAGTATGAATGAGAAGACAGAAGCTTTAAAGGGACTGCTCATCTCCCCCAAACTTAATTTCTCAATTCCCAAAGAGAAAAAATAAATTAATATGGTGGCAGTTAAGAAATTGCTGTGTGTCTTTCGTCCCAGTGTGGATGATCACTGACTCCTAGAAATCCTGTTGGGTGAAGTCGGAGGACGCGATGCAATTTATTTAATTAAGGTTGTCCAAGGGCTGTTTCCCTATCATACAGTTATGGGGATTTAAGAAATTAATGCTGTCATACATGCAGCTAAGATTTCGTTCACATTTTTGTGGATTGCCCAATAATCTAAACATTTTTAAACTAGAATAAGCTAAGCCAAGTGGGGAGAATCCCAACAAACCAGCACAACCCCAAAATAAGACACAAAACGAAAAGGAAAAGTGGGATGGAGCACGATTACAGCAGATGTCCTTTTTTAAAGTGAGTTAATGTACGTATTCTTTTTAAGTCTAATTAGCTTATTTGGGATCGTAGTAAATGTACATTGTATTTATTGGGTCAGCCCTGAGGTGGGTTTATTTGGAATGTTTATTTTAAATGGATTAGCCATTGTGGAGTTAGGTCATCTTGGAAAAATATGTCCTGTTTAACAAAATAAAAAAGGGGGGGGGTGACATTTGTATGTTTGAGAGTAATTCAGAACCTGCTATTAATTTCCAGTCTTGTTATGGACCACTTCTTCGGGAAGTCAAGTGCTTTTGATAGGTTTGAAGCACTTTGTGAGACAAGCAAAACAATTTGGGGCAATTGAACGTGACAGGTCTGCCCCAAGCACATGGCTTTATTTTCATTACTTTGCAGTGCAGGTGGAATGCAAATTGTGCCGCTCCTGATTTCATCTGGTCTACCTTCCTGTGCTTAAAGGGTAATCTTTTCACATAACTCTATGAGTCCATCCTGTTTGTTTGTTTTTTTACTTTCCCAGTGAATAGCCGTGTGTGTGTGTGTGTGTGTGTGTGTGTGTGTGTGTGTGTTACTTATTTTCGAACTCATTACAAAAGCTTTAATCAGTATCCTTGCTTTTACTCTTGCTTTAACTCTCACAAAATGACAAGAACACAAAATGGTGTTTCTTCTGCTTTGAAAGTAGTGCTTTCTCCAGAAAATCTTGCGTCCCTTAGCAATTTGCATTCATCCATATACCCAGTGTGGGTTGAGAGCAATGCACTGTTCTGAATGCCTGGTGCTAAGGAGAAGCATAAGGTGGGCTCATCCCTACTTTAGATGAATTCTCTGTTTCGTTAGGCAGTCTTGCTGTTAGCGAGAACTGTCACTGATTCATACTGTTTTCAAGCATGCAGAACTCCTTCAAGCTAGTTCAGTGCTCATTCTCTTGAGCCCGAAGGTGCCACAGGAGGGGTCTACTAATTATTACCTCCAAGTATATATAAAGCATGGCCCATTCCCTAAGTTCATTCTGCAGAACCAAGAGTTGAGCCCACATCTTCTGGCTGCAAAGTCTTCCACTTTACCATGCCAGCTTTCCAAAATGTTGAACCTCTGTCTCCCTTCACTCTGTCTCTCCTTTGCCTTCTCTCTCCCCCTTCCCACTATTCCTGTCCTCCTCTTCCCTCCCTCCCCTCCTACAATGTGAAAGGAGCTCAGTGAGATAGGACACTGACCCTGAAGTCAAGCAGACCAGAGCTTGACTCCCACCTGTGCTGGGTGGCCCTGGACTAGTTACTTACCTTTGCTAAGTTGCAGACTCCTCTGCTGAAAACAGAGGATACGGATACTTCAAAGTAGTAATCCCAAACTCCAGCCTGGAAAGCATTCTGCCTAGTACCTGACACAGAGGAAGCTCTCATTAATGAGAACTACCAGTAGTTGTACTATCTCCTCATCATAAATGCTATTTCTATTTTGTGACATTAAAATATATCATTTCCTACCAAATCCCCAGGACAGTGGTTGGGCAATCAGGTCTGGGGGACGGATAGCAGGAGTCTGCATTTCTGTGTAAAGAGACATAGTGATACTGCATCTAAGGAATTTCTCACGTGATTGATCCAAAGCAGATTAGAATCAGAGCTGAATGGCGATAACTGTTTTTATAAATGGAGCCCCAGTGGGTAATGAGTGGAAATGTCACCTTGTGTGTGATATTCCAGAACTCTTCCTCGTGGAGGTGGTCACTCCAGCCTCTACACCTTTTGGTTGCTCAGTAACTTTTGCCTGTGTGGCCAAATGAATGAAGTCATGAATGAATGCCAGCAATGATCACATTGTTTTAAAATATTTTCATATCTGGGTCCTCTATCAGACCATGAAACTAGTCAGATCTGGAGCAGTGTCTCATCTCTTCCCCTTTATCCCTGCTGCCCTGACATATTTCTTCACACTTCGTAGGCAGTCAGAAAATGTTGTTTTCTGTTGCTTTTATAGACTCTTTTCCTACCAGAAATGGAATTCATTTGACCAAGTGTACCCATATCACAGATCTTAATTAGTGGGGCTCTCCTTTTTCCCTCTAAAACATACCCAAAATATTTCTGTCTGATAACTACTCTTCTTACTCCCCATCTAAAATCTTGGGATTTTCTTCTTCAGCCACCACGTTTGAGGGAGTATTTCTGCTTTCCAATTCTTCCGCAAGTTTCCAGCAATTTCTACATATCTACTTAAACCAGGTGTCTTGAATTTATATGAAATGCTCCCTTCTTGTCCTCTTTGAGCCAGTTGTTCCAACGAGCCTGAGACCAACAGACACAAATATTTATTTTACATCTGGGTACCAGGCACCAGGCTCAGTTGTAAGGATACAGTGGTAAAACAAGATCTGCCTTGTAGGACTTATATTCCCATAAAGGAACATTTTGAGGATAATATATACATGTTTCAGAGTGATAAGGAGGGGATCAGAGGGATGCCTAACCTAGCCTGGAGTGGGGCGTTGAAGACTCTGGTGGAGCCGCAGCACTTGTTCCCACTGGGTCTAAGAAATGGGGTCTAAGAATGTGAAAAAGAAAGGGGACCAGGAAAATGCAGGCGATGGCCCTGGGACCAAAGCTTCAGAAATGTTTCCTCCCTTCGTAGTTGGGATTGAATTAAAGGACAAAGTGGGAGAGAAATATGAGACTGAACCACAGACTCACAGATCTGTTGCCAGTCTCCTGGAATGAGGGGGCATCTTTTGGAAGCATAATTGAGTAATGACCACAAGATTGTAGTCAATTGTAAGTATTTCATACATTGCAGATGTTTCTAAGAGGGATTGGTTTCATAGAAGGGAATTGTGGCAAATGTATAAAAATATGATCCCTCACTTGTTCCATTTCTGATTTTCCACATGGAACAGATGATCTGGATTGTCTCATGGTCAACCCGGAGTTATGAAAGTCTAGAATATTAGAATGAGCATGAACTGCTACTTAAGTCTTTTCTCAGCAGCATTGGAAAGCATGTGTTTCTAGTAATAACTCCTGGGAACTGTTTGGTCAGTAAATGCTTCAGCTGTAATTAAAAGGGCATTTCCTTGGTTTTAATTTCTTTAAATTAATTAAAAAATATGTCATCTGGGTATGGGGAGGTATAGTCCTTCTTAGAAATGGAGAAATACTATTTCTGAGACCGAAAAGCAGTGATTTTCAGAGTGTTCTGAGGACCACCAGTCCTGCTGGATAACCATGGAATGAGGAGAGAGGGGGAAGGATTGATTTGGAAAGCGCCACTCCCTCTGTCCTCTCAGAGATTCTCTGTGTGTGCTAATTCACCAAAGGCTCTGAGAAGTCCTGAAGTAAAGAAACTTTTTAACTTGGCCTTTCACGGGTGTGTTTGACTATGAAACCCTCTTTTTAACCCAGACCTATTGTCATTCCCCAGTACGCTCTTTGGAAAATGTGGCTGTAGTGGGATTTCTTAGCATCCTCTGGATACATCCTTGTGATTCGGAGCTGACAGGACTCATAACAGGCATACCTCATACAGATGCCAAAGGCAAGCTCTCAGCAATTGATTTGTCAGCAGTGCCCCCTCGATCCTGATTGTTTATTGAGTAAAATAAGCACATGTCAGCAGAGTATAATGTATAAAATATTGGGCTTGGGGTCAGACAGTCAGTGCCTAGTGTTGTCCTGGCACTTACTCACTTTGATACCTTGAGTAGGGAATGTAACTCTACTGAGCTTTCCTTCTTTTATCTGTAAGATGCCATAACAGTACCCATCCTACAACTGCCCTAACAACCATCATTCATTCAGTCCTTGCGAGTCCGTAACAGGAGTAGGGTAAATATCTTAGAATTTGCAAGCTGTAAGGTCTCTGTCATGACTCCCGAAGTCTGCTATGACAGTGTCGAAGCAGCCAGAGACAATATGTAAATGAATAGATATGACTGTGTCCCAGTAAAACTTCACTTACAGGGGCGCCTGGGTGGCTCAGTTGGTTAAGCATCTGCCTTCGACTCAGGTCATGGTCCAGGGGTCCTGAGATAGAGCCCTGTGTCGGGATCCTTGCTTGGCGGGGAGTCTGTCTCTTCCTCTGCCTACTACTCCACCTGCTTGTTCTCTCTCTCTCTCTCTCTCAAATAAATAAACAGTTTAAAAAAAATTCTTTATTTACAAAAATAGTCAACAACCCAGATTTGGTCCACAGACCATCATTTGCTGACCCCTAGTCTAGGGTACTTTGAAAGCTTTACCTATATTATCTCTATTTAATTAACCCTGTAGGGTAAGACAATAAATACAATGATTTGTACTCAAACAAACTGAAACAGAGACTTTCAGTATCTTGCTTAAGGCAATGTAGTATATAGTAGGTAGGACAAGAACTGGTCCTTACTTTCCATACTGGACTCCTTCCCTTATGACCTTCCAAAAAACAGGTTATAAATTACAAAGATACATACAACTAGGACACAATATTGTCCGAGGAAATCCCCTTTTACTTGGGCTATTGGAGACAATTCATAGGGAAAAGCACATATGAAATCATAAGCTTAGTATTTCCTTGTTTTGGGTCTGTTGCTTCTGTTCTGTGTCCCAGCTCTCCCCAGCCCCCCTCATGCACGAGTATTATTCACCTTCTCCTTGTTCAGCAAGGACTGGGATTTCTAGGGCACCATGGTTTAAAGAGATCACCTTTTTCTGGAAATCACCAAAACGCACCAGCAGTCCACTGAACATAATAGTGACCCTGCCAGTGTGCCTGAAACTTGGAGCTGTAGATGTGGGTTTATAACAGGATCTAGAGTTCCAGCAAATTTCAGAGTATTTCTTAATAAAAAATAACCCCATGTACGTTCATTTATATTTTTCTTCCTAAGTGGAGTAAAACTAGCCCTAGAGTCAAGTTTGAAATTATTTTCATAATTTTGGGTAATTAAGACACTTCCCAGATCTCATTAGCAAAAGCCCAAAATAGAATAATTGGCATATAATTAGTGATTGGCAAACCTCTCAGGGTTTGGAGGGTTTGTTCTTTTCCGAATCGAGAAGTACAAGGGCCTAACCTGAGTTTCTCTGAACCCGGGACATTTCACTACCAGACAACATGTCATTCCCAGTTCATTTGTCTAGTTTTACTCGTCTCGTTTCACCAAACCCCATATTCCTCTATGAGTTCCTTGGACACATTTTGCCATTTTTGAACTAAATCTTTCTCCCCTGCTAGAGTCCTGTTTCTGAACTATTTAGTGTGTTCCTTCTCTGTGGCTAACAGTAGGCAAAATGCCATGGAGTAGGGGGAGATGTTTTCCCTGCCCTTGAAGAACTAGGACCTTGTGGGAACAGCTCAAGGAAGAGAGGGTGGCAGGTCAGTCAATGAAGCTGTTGCCCCTAAGGGTTGGAGTTGGAGCATCCTGCTTCTCTCTGGCACTCGAAATGCCTCTCTGGGCTGTCCTGATTTTCTCCATTGATCTCACAGTGACTCCGCAAGTCTGTGCAGGTAAGACCTGGATAGTACCGTCTTATACCGAAGAAGCGGAAGCACAGGGGAGTTCGGTAATTTCTCTGACATCACCGTTTTCTGTGGGTTAAAATACGAGCTAGTCTCCTATGCTCCGCATGGTTTCCTAAGTTCTCTCACCACTTTAGCACATCCGGGTAAAGAGAATGACCTTGCAGTCCGGCAGCTCTGTGTCCAGGTCCCAGCTCAGCCACTTGGCCGTGACGCTTCAGTCACTAACTTAAACTTTCTTAGTCTTATTCTTCAATAGAGAACTCAAGACTATAATACCTACCTTGTGAAACTCTTAGGGAGATGAAATAGAGGACACATGTGGAAAGTGCCTATAGTAGGTGTTTTGTAAGAGGAAGCTGTTAGACTCGAGTTCATTATTCCACACTCACTCGTACCACTTACTTCTTCTCAAGTCTTTACCATGAATTTAACCATGACCTTTAGTGAACCATGAACTCCTTGAGAGTAAGAGCCATGTCCTGGTCATTTCTGACACATAGTACGGCTCAATATATTTTAGTCATATAACAGATACCTAATACTTAATGCATGTCAAGCAACATTCAAAGTGTTTTATATATTTTAAGTAAACTTCACAATAAGTCCTTGAGGTAGAGGAACAATTATTCTAATTATACAGATGAGAAAACTGAAGCATGAGGAAGTTTGCCAGAGTTCACCCAGAGAGTGGTGGAATAAGAATTCAGACCCAGCTGACTGGCTCCAGAGTCCGAGCTCGGTGCTGCCATCAGGTGGACTGGGTTCGCTAGGCCCATCAGCTCTCTTTGCCTCAAGATTCCTGCCCCTTGGTCCTGGAGGCTCATTTTGTTAGTAAGTCAGAAGATGATCCTGTGAGTTAGATACCCTCTACTGCCTCCCTTGATCTAGTGATCTTGGTCTGTCTCTGGTTCTTGCAGTAGCAAGTAAAGATGACAGCTGAACCCTGGGCCTTTCAGTGTAGATTTGGGGGATGTATTGAAGGACGAGGAGGGCTGGAGACTAGATTCAGCCCAGATTTTAAGTAAGTGTTTATCCAGAAAATGTCGCTATGCTTATATAACAGGGTTGGTTCTTACTCTCCTGCAAAGAAAGGACTTAGAAAAAGAAAACAGTCCCTTCTAAGCCCCCATAGCATTCTATGGTTGGAATTTGATGGGGAAAAGAGAAGCTTTCAAATCCTACTTAAAAAAAAAAAAAGGCGACAAAACCAGGGAATGGATCTCCCAGTCCCCATTTGAGCTTCTGTCTCAGGTAAGGTGTGCAGTCACTTGCAGAGGTGTGTAATCAGTTTAATAGAATCACAGAAAAGCTTGAATGAACGGGGAAAGGGACATATTAAAGCAAACATAAGGTAGTAAAAAGAAAATCCATTCCAAGTTGTGGGTGGGTAACTCAGTGTTTAGGCCCTAGTTTTTATGGCATCTCGACACGGGGAGACCAGCAGCTCTGAGGTAGGCCTGGTGATGACAATATCCATTAAAGTTAATTTCCTGATAGAGGCCACTTAAATCTGATTGTTGTTTTAATTTGTTCCACTGTTAATTTCCTTGAGTTTAAATAGAGAAACTCTCTGCACTTCTCATGACCAGCACAGGCAGTCTTAGAAAGGTGATATCCATCATGGCCTTGACCATCTAGAAATGACCAGCATGGCCACACTCTGTAGGCAGGAGGTGACATCCTTACTTATTGCTAGAAGCTAGATGTTACCTGATTTGGAAAATACGGGTGGTCACCTTAAAAGTCTAAAGATACATTGACTTCTTAAATGAGAAATTTCTTCCTGTTCCTCAGCAAAGGCCCAAGGTCTGTGTCGATCTCAGTGGGGAAAATGTATACTGCAGCCATGTCCAGAGTAACTATTGGGGCGAGATCCAGGATTTCCAAATTACGTATACCCCTTTGGTTGTTGGAAGAACTAATATAAACACAGACTAAAACATCAAAGCAGAAGAGAAAAAAAAATCTCCCAATAATAATAGCAAACACGAGGTTTATGACGTATCAGGCCCTATTCGAAACATTTTACATACAGGAACCTTGGGAGGTAAGTTTCATTGTTATCTGTGTTATTACAGATGAGGAAGCCCAGAGGAATGCCCAGAGAGGTAAACTGAGCTAACAGCCAGGATTTGAACTAAGGAAGTCTGCCACAGAAGCCTGCTCTTGACCATAACACCAGTGCTTCTCAAACTCTGGTCCCAGTCCCAAACTCTGGGCCCTTCTTAGAAATGCACATTCTCAGGCCGCACCTTCCACCTGGTGAACTCTGAAGTGGGCCTTTCAGGCAATTCTGATGTACTCTAGTGTTTGAGAACCACTGCGCAACACCAGGCTACCCCTCCAGATTTTGTTTTGCATCCTGTAAATATTCATCAAATACCCGTAAGGGCCAGGCCCTATTGGAGGTACGCAAATACAAAAATGCCTTCCCTTGTAGATCTTGCAGCTTAGAGACACAAAGGAAAATCAAGTACTTTATATACCAAGCACTGTTATCTCAGGTTGGCAGATTATGTTGCCAGTGAGTGGAAAGAGCAAATATGCTGAAACTCATCATTCTATCCACTGATGGGCAAGGGAAGAACGGCTGCAACGGCTGCATAAGGAATTTAGTGACTTCTCAGGGGACACGACTGCTTATAATTCAAAGGCAGGTTTAAAACCCAGCACCTTAGGGGCACCTGGGTGGCTCAGGGGGTTAAGCCTCTGCCTTCGGCTCAGGTCATGATCTCAGGGCCCTGGGATCGAGCCCCGCATCGGGCTCTCTGCTCAGCAGGGAGCCTGCTTCCCCATCTCTCTCTCTCTGCCTGCCTCTCTGCCTACTTGCAATCTCTTTCTCTGTCAAATAAATTAATAAAATCTTAAAAAAAAAAAAAACAAAACAAAACCCGTCACCTTAGTGTCTGACTATATCGTGCTCTGCTGAACATGTTTTCCTGAGCCAGCCCACTCTGCATATTGTCAGGGGGGAACAATCATGAAGTTTATAGACAGGCTGTCCTGAGACCAAATCTGTGCTTGTCTACTTCCAGATTTACCCCCACCTTGGGGAGTTTGACATTGTTGGTAGAGGCAAAGCTGGAAATTCCAACCCCCAGTTCCTTCCAACTCATAAAATCCAGAGAGACTCCAGTCTAGGGAAGAGATACGAATAGTGGGTGGTCAGCCCTTGTTGGCCAGCCAAGTGTCATTGCTCATGGACTTGGAAAGCTACCTCTTCTTCATGTTTGTGATGATTTCAGGAAACAGGTTTTTCGCTCTTTCTCCCTGTGTCATTCTTAGCCAAAGTCCTCAGGAGACCACAGAGTGTCTTCTTCCAAATATAGAGTCAGGGCAATTGAACACCACTGCCACAGGTTCAAAGTTCTCTGTTGTAAGGAGAGCTGGCAAAAATTTGACTCCTAGAAATTTCCATTTGCTGAAGAAGTCAGACCGTGCCACTTTTGATACTATTTATTAAAGGGCTTCGAGAAAAAGTTACTGGGCCTGCTAAAGGCTGTGGCCATGACACACAGGAGATGGTGCGTCATCAGATAGAGAGTAAAGGTGACTGGAGAAGTAAGAGGGATAAAAATTCCATTTCCCATACTTTCTGAAACACTGACACCAACAACGAAGCAAGCAGAAGTGTGTTCTTTGCAGAATTAATAACTCAGAAAATCTGCAACCAGGAACCCCTTAAGAACTCACCAGAAGTTCTGCTAACTCTGATTTGACTTGTGATTGCGGCACGCTCTCTTGGTCCCAGAAGAATCCGGGTGGCAAATGTGCAGGAGAGACCGAAACATTGGAACTGTGGGCTTTGGAGGCAAGCAGAGGTTGGCTCCCAACTTTGCCAGTCAGATGTGTGACCCTGATCAAAGGATTTGAACAATGTAGACCTCACCTCATTTGATCATCTGTAAAATGGAGAGGATGACAGCCCTTCCCATCTCTTAGAGCTGTTGTGAAGCTAAAAGCAGCTAAGGTATAGAAAGTACCCGGCAGGTGTCTGTGTAATGGTCCAGGTCGTGGTGGAGGAAAAGCAATCAAATCAAATTATCACACTTACTGAGAGCTTCCTGTATGCTAGGCATGGATCAAAGCTATTAATTTACTTAAACTTTACTGTTAACATTGGAGATGGATTGTGTTATGTCCCATATGCTTAGACAACCAGGGAGAGTTAAAAAAAAAAAAAAAGTGTCATTTTAAAGCAGAACCAGGGATAAACCTGGGTTTGGGTTAATATGAAAGAAGTGATTCCAGCTTGAAAATCTTAGCATCTTGAAGGTAAATTATTGATCCAGGATGATAAATCAGGACGATCTGTGGATTCGGGTGCTCCCAATGTAGAGCCGTGCCCCCTGGGGGTAAACACACATCTATTTGAGAATCACAACCCTGCCTTCCTTTTTCATCTCATCTCTGTGGTCCAGAGGCCATGTGAGATGAGCTGGTGATGGTAAAAGAGAGAAGCTCCATGATCTTAGAGCTTCCCCCACCCTTTGCAACAGCAGTTGTGAGCTCCTGAGGAATCTCCAACTCCTTCTTCCCACCCCCTGCCAATTCCAGGCCCCTGGCGATCTCCCCTTCCACTCACCATCAGTGCAATGCCAATGGGGTTGGCGGAATCGTAGCCCTCTACCGACGGCCACATCCTAATCCCTGAAACCTGTGAATGTTACCTTACCTAGCAAAATTGATTTTGCACATGTGATTATATCAAGGACCTTGAGATGGGGAGATTCTCCTGGATAATCTGGGCGGGCCCAACAGAATCTGAAGGGTCCTCATGAGAGAAGAGGCAGGAGGGTCAAAGTGAGAGAAGATGTGACCACAGAAGTGAATGTCAGACTGATGTGTAGGACCCAGAGCCAAGGAATGCTGGCAGCCTCTAGAAGCTGGAAAAGGTAAGAAAATGGATTCTCCCTCTAGAGCCTTCGAAAGCCACTGCCCTGCCAATCCCTTGACTTTTAGCTCTGCCAATCCCTTGGTTTTTAGCCCAGTGAGGCTGATTTGAACTTCTGACTTCCAGAACTGTAAGATAATAAATCTGAGACGTTTCAAGCCACTAACTTCATAGTAATTTGTTACAGCAGCAGTAGGATTGATACAGCAGGATAGAGAAGAGCTGATTTCCTCAGAAGTGTGGATGAATCTTTCTTTAGTCTTTTTGAAAAAGACCCATGGGGGCGCCTGGGTGGCTCAGTGGGTTAAAGCCTCTACCTTCGGCTCAGGTCATGATCCCAGGGTCCTGGGATCGAGCCCCACATTGGGCTCTCTGCTCAGAGCGGAGCCTGCTTCCTCCTCTCTCTCTGCCTGCCCCTCTGCCTACTTGTGATCTCTGTCTGTCGGATAAATGGATAAAATCTTTAAAAAAAATAAAAGAAAAAAGACCCATGTTGACTTTGTCATTCTCTGTTGCAAAAGTGGGAAATTTCCAAATTTAGCTTCAGAAGACTCATGAGAGGGAAGGGCCAGGGTAAGAAAAGAAAGGGGTGACACAGGCCATCTGGGCCTGCCCGTGGGGCAGTGTTATCCTAAGTGACTTTTAAGGAGATTGGTGTGTTTGATTGCCAAGGTTTGTTTGGCCTGGTGATGAAACAGGGGTCTCTGTGCCGTTGGATATCCTTCACCTCCCTTTGTCTCAGTTTCCACATCTGTAGAATCAGGTTAATCTTAACCACTACCTCAGAGGGATGCTGTGGGCATTCAAAGATTTCCTGTCTGTAAAGCGCTCAGAACAGTGCCTGCCACATCATACACTTTGCATACAATTTCACTGCTGTTAACAGGCATGACAGATAACCGTGCAGCTGGATTGGTAGGGGCCTCATATGTTTGGAACATGTTCAGTGACATTAAATTCAACAGATTTCTTTTCTGCAGGACTGCTCGGAGTCTTTTTACCGTGATAAGGGTCACCTTATGCCGTCAAAGTGGAAGGGAAATGCTATGGCAAGTAGCATTTCTCAGACTTCTTGAACCCCCAAACCCTTTGTGATTCTGAACAGTCTCAACAGATCCAATCTATTGGGCGCGCTGTGGGAAATTCTGCCCTGGAAAGCTCTGTGGAAGGAAACCTCAGTTGCTGTGTCCAACTCATAGTCTCCTGCCCCTGGTCCTGGAGCCTCCATCCAGCGGGGGCCAGGAGAGCCTTGTGCCTAGCATCCAGAGTTGAAAAGCAGGCCTTCCTCCAAGTTCACCTCATGCTGGGTGGTGGAGTTCTGGCGCTATCCATGTTATCGAATCTTGTCAGTAAGGATTCGCTTGGCTCCTGGGGACTCACCCGGGAACCTGGCATTGTTTCCGCACCGTGACACTTGACAGCTTCCAACCAGGCAACCTGCAAATAGTTTGGAATACAGTCAGCTCACCATTGGGGGAACAAAGGGTTCACCTTCAAAGTAATGCCGATAATTTGGCAGCAAATAACCTAGAACTCATGTATAAAAATAGTCATTATACTCCACAAAGTAAGCAATTTTCAAAGAGGAATTGTGTGAGTATTTTATAGGTTGGAGTAGAACATTTAGTTGTGTTCATTCTGGGGCATATGTTTAAAAAAAAAAAACAAAAAAACACCATGGTGTCAAAAAAAAACCAACACAACAAACACACTGTGTTGTCATTACTTAACAGAGGCACACCTTGTATATAAACACAGGAAATTTAATTTCTGGGGAATTTCATTTCAAGAAATCATGCCTGACTCACATAAAGACACCTTTCAAAATAGAAATACAACATTTAGTTAAGCTCAGGCTTTTTTGTTGTGTTTAGTTTTGTTTTGAGAGCTATAAAGAAGTAAACTATAACCCTCTTTATTTTTAGCAGACACCTCTAAAAAACCTTGAACAGTGTTCTATTTATAAAACAAAGAGTCTGTTTTCATACAAACTTGCTTAGACTCTTACTAGAAAAAGAGCAGGACAGGGAATCAGAAAAAAGAAATGTTTCTTTTTCAAAATTTCTTGACTTCATCAGCAATTCTTTACGAAATGAGACAATTGACCTGATTTTGTTTTTGTCTAATGAGAGGTCACTTGGAGGTCGATAAATTATGCTTAATATTCTGACTGAGGAGTTTGGAACCAAATGAGTAACATGCTGGGGGAAGAAAAATGTGAAATTTGAAATGAGAGTACATCTGGCTTTTTTATGCTGCTGAGGGAAAGACAGCAGACCTGAATAATTCTCTGGTTAACTTATTTCACTGTCACCTTATATAAAACACTTATAATTTCATCATCCTTTAAGGCATTTAAAAAAAAAAAAAAGGAGAAAACTTGGTTGAGTTAATTCAATGGTTATAAATGATTCTAGAAGCTGAAAATAAGTGAACCAGTTCCATTCAAATGTAGTGTTGGGAGCAGATGGGTTCCACCATCCGCTTTATCTTCCCGATCAATTATTTCCTGCTAGTCCTCTAGTCTTTACAATAATAATGAAGTCAACATGGACGTAATGCTCCTTAGGTGCAAAAGCACCCAGCCAGGAACTTTAATTTTCTCCACAGTGTATCAGTGAGGCAGATACTTTAATTATCTCCATTTTACAGATGAGCAAACTGAGATCACGAGAGGTGTTAGCTAGCGCCTACTTAGACAGGACTCAGACTGCGGAGCTGCACCGGGCAGGACTGCCCTGTTCTTCTTTGAACCAACAGCGCACACCTGCTGGGTGCCAGGGTCTTGCTGTGGAGTCAGATGCTGATCTCTCTTCTGTGTTTTCATGGCAAAAGCCTGAGAAAGCTTGGGACTCCAAGGAAAACCCCATCCCACCCTAAACCAAAAGAACAGCTTTCTTCTTTTCCCCAGTCGTTCCTCATCCTAGGAAAGCTTAGATGTGACCTCCTTCAGATTCTACCTGGTATCTCCATTTGCACACCCTGCTGTCTCCTTCCCTTGCACACCCCCTTTCATCTCCAGTGCCAGTCTTCGCCTAACATAGAAGCTGGGGTGCAGGAAGAGTTCCGTAAATGTATGATGAGCGGAGTGAAAGGATGTGCCTACATCCAGATTGTTTGTAGATTTAGGCACTGAGCTCTGCTCAAACACTATTGTGTCTTAAGAATTGTCTGTGTTGCTACTTAGTCTTGATAATTAGCACTTGCCTAATATACATTATTGGATGTTCCAAAATGGTGATTGTCTTAACCATTTTTGTTTTTATGCAGAGTTGAGGATATACTTGGGTTGCCAATATTTTGCACTTCTAAATAACACTGCAGTGAAAAACTTTGTGTGTGGCATTTTTACTCACTTTTGGGTGATCTCATTAGCGTATAAGCCCTAAACTGGGATTTCTGAGTCATAGTACAAATACTTCTGTGGCCTGTGCCAGTGTTGTGCAATGTAAATATAACATGAACCGAATATGTAATTTTAAATATGCCTTGATAGAAAGTGAAAAAAGGTAGAATTCATTTAATACCCTATTTTATGTAACCTAATAAATCCAAAATATTATCATCGAAACATGCAGTCGGTATAAAAATTTAGATGTTTTTACATTTGTTTTTTCTGTGAAGTCTCCAAAATACAGCATGTCTTTCACATTTCTAGTACATCTCAAGCAGACGAGCCAAATTTCAAGTGCTGAGCCCCACAGTGGCTAGGGTATCTGGCAGCACCGGCCTTCAAAACATAGAGTCCAATATTTTTAAATCACCTTCGTTTTTTTAAAAACTCAGACCTTCATCTGTCTTGCCCCATTCCGACCTCCAGTCGCACATATTACTTGGAATACCACGTTGGATGCTTATTATAAACTCTCTTTTGCTTTTTTCATTATTATGAATGTTTTCTTGACATCTGTTACGTCACAGGCATTGTGCCTATTGGGGACACAGATCTTAGGGTCACCAGTATGAATAGGGCATGGCTCACTATCCACTGGGGACGATAGACAAACCCATAACACAACTTGGGCAACTTGTTGGAATGAGGTAGGAAATAAAACACACACATGCACACACACAAGCCAGTGATAATGCAGAATATGATCAATTCCACAAGTGACAGTTAAAGTGTTGAGAGGATCCGGGAAAGCTTCTTGGAGAATATGCGAGCTGGGCCTTAATGGGCTCAGTCGAGTTTTAAGGGGCAGAAATAGGGAAGAACAATGTTGCCTGTGACTGTCTCATTATCCCAACCAGATGGCAGGTGGGGACGATCTCGTGTTGCATTTCGATCTCCCCGAAGCGCCTTTGCCAAGGTCTTGCTGTGGAAGGGGCTTGACAGTGGTGGCTGAGCCCAATTAATAATCTATGGTTGGCTGGCACGGTGAGGGAGACACCCCTCTCTGTCTGCTTGCTTTAACCTCTGAATTGAAGGGGCAGCTCCAGCTTCTCCCTCATCCCTCTGATGGTGCGTACCGCCAGTCTGCTCTCAGAGTTTTCTCACTTTGCTAAATCGATCTGGACTGCAACTAGTCGTTCAGAGCCAAAATGGTAGATCAGTGGGGGCCAACACTTTAACTTATGTCTGACCTCCTTGTCACTTATTCCAGCTCCTCTGAGCTTTTCAAGCAGCACAAACAGGCAACACAGACAGCCGGTGACATGGGAGTTAGAAGGCACTTTCCCTTTAGGTGCAACTCGCTTATACCAGCCTCTGTTTGACAGCCTTGCGAGTTTCATAAGAATTGTTGTCCCTGTGGCACAGTGACGGAAACAGGAGATCAGAGAGGCTATTTGCCCAAGGTTACAGAGCAAGTAAGTTGGAAGAGCCAGGGCTGGAACTCCTGTCCTTTGACTCTGACTCCTTGCCTTCTCATTATCTGAGGCTGACTCCTCTGGACTTAACCGTTAGCACTCCCCGCTTTTAAATGGATCGCTCTGATTCTTTGGTATTTATATTCTAAATCTGAGCAATGGAGAGAAGGTATACCTTGTGACCATACAAAGAAGATAAAGTAGGGAACAAAGAGCCAAACTAATATTTATAATGATGTTAACATTCATGATGATGACAAAAAGAGCTAAATTTAATTCTTAATGTCGGGCAAGCATCCTGCCACATGCACTGCATATATTGTCACATCCAGTCCTCACAAGGAACCTGTGTGTTGCCATTGTTACCTCCATTTTATAGATGGGAAAATGAGGTTCGGTGGAAGAAGTTGCCCAAGGTCAACTACTGATTAGAAAGCAGTCCGAATTTGAAACCAGACCGGCCTAAGTTTTAACCCTGCAAAGGTGTTCATTACACTACACAGTTCTGTTCCTGCCATCTCAGCCGAAGGGGACCGTGGGCAAGTCACTAAAATTTTGTATACTGTTTTCTCTCAAATGAATACCTTGCTCACCACTTGGGGTTATCCTGAACTAAGCAATGTGGGCATAATTTCTGTTAAGTAAGTGCAGATAAATAACATTATCCACATTTAAACTGAAGTTCCTCAGTAAAATGAAAAATGAGCCACCACCAACGGAAGAGTGCTTGACACATAGCAGGTGCTCAGTAAGTAAACGTGCTACACTGAGTTACCTGAATGAATAAAAGACTTCTGCTGCTAAAGACACCTTTCTCTTCCCACAAACTGTTTTGGGGGGAGGGAGAGAAAGAAGACAGCCTCCTGAGCAAAAGTCCCCCCCAGTGCTACATCTGGACACCTGCTCCGCCCCCTGGGGGAACAGCCTTGCAGTCAGTGTAGAGTCTAAGGAGACAGTGAATCTGTCCATCCATATCCAACTTGCATTTGGGTGTATGAAGGTTTTACACCAAATAATTTTTTTTCCAAATGATATTAATCAGTATTGAAAAAGTAGAAAATATTAAACAAAGAGAAGGGGGAAAAAATCACTCTTAATCTTCCTCCCACCCCCAAGCTAACCATTCAGTATGTTGGTCTTTGTCTTTTTTCTAAGCATTTTTTGCATACTTGAATTCATACTGATGTGCAAATTAAACTTTGCTTCTCCATTGACCATCACGGCAGATACATTTTTTTCATGACGTTACAAACCCTTCATGAATGGTCACTCTTAATTCAGTTGACAAATACTTAAGCATTTGCTTTATGCCAAGTGCTAGGGATAGAGTGGTAAACCAGACTGAAGTCACCCAACTTCCAATCCCCCTTGTTATGTTTAATGAATGACTGCACAGTATTTTATTGTCTACTTATTATGTATTCTTTTGGGATCTATTTTTCTGGTGGCAGGCTTCTTGCCAGTGTGATCCTCCCCAGCTCTACCCCCGTGGGCCCCTCTCCAAAATGAAATAGTATAAAAAGAAACCAGCATTATTAACATAAATGTGTGACAAGGCACACTCACACAGGCACATTCTCAAATAACTAAACATAATAAAATATAGAATCCTCTGGTTGGGGGCACAGATTTCATGGGCCATCCCACCTGTGAAGATCAGTTCTTTTTTTTTTTTTCTTAAAGATTTTTATTTATTTATTTGACAGAGAGATCACAAGTAGGCAGAGAGGCAGGCAGAGAGAGAGGAGGAAGCAGGCTCCCTCTGAGCAGAGAGCCCGATGCGGGGCTCGATCCCAGGACCCTGAGATCATGACCTGAGCTGAAGGCAGAGGATTAACCCACTGAGCCACCCAG